>NC_138670.1:8238518-8843482 GCF_964273445.1 Streptopelia decaocto | reverse complement strand
GTCTGCAGGGGTTGCTGCTCGGGCACCAGCCCTGCGAGCACACTCGGGGCCAGAAGAAAGCTGCTGTCACCAGTTTTGCTGGCTGGAGTGCAATAGACCATCTTCAACAGACTTAACAATTAAAATCAGGTAAGAAGACGAGTATCTGCTGCCTGTGTCAACACCAAAACTGCAAGAGTTTTGGGGCGTGTTCTTTCACTGCTGATGTTTAGGATTTTGTGCAGGTTGGAAAGGCGGAAAGTAAAAGGGACCGGTCTGCTTGAGCCCAGCCTGCAGGGACATGTGTTGCAAGCTGTGGTTCATGGTGCCCTTTGCAACTGAAGGGCGGGTTTATTCAGGAAACAAATGCAGAAGAGGCAGCTGGCTCATTCCCCAAAACCAGTAAGGTCCAGCTGAAAGGACGTCCGAGACTGCTTTGAGCAGCTCCTTTCACCTTTCTGAGGATGGTAATAACTCAACTTGCATTAAGCTGACACCCAGCACTAAGCAGGCAGCTCTGGGGATGGTGTCACCAGCCAGCAGAGACAAATGGACTTCCAGTTACAACCAGAGCTTTACAAGGAGGAAAAAACAGTTCTGCAAACTGGAACCCTCCTCATGGCTCGTACCTGGAAATGGGAGGTCACAGTGACAGGAAGGCAGGAGAGGGACAAGGACAGGAGGGTGTGAAGGGCACTGCACAGGTGTGGAGGAAGAATCCATGGCCGCTTCATTCCAAAACCTGATTACAAACCCAGACAGAGCTACAACAAGCGGTAAGTGTAATCATTAACTTTACTGGAGAATCAGATGTGACAGGACAACAGTGGGACATTGACTGCGTTTGGGACATCACACAGCTCCCTCTGCCCCAGCGCTGGCCCAGCCATGGCAGCTCTTGTCAAGCCCGGCTTGAAGGGATTCCATGAGCTGACAAAGCTGCTCGGGGACAGGCCAAGAGCACCGATCTGGTTTGCAGAGGGAGATCGTGGGGTTGGCAGCAGCTTCACCTGGAAAAGCAGCTTTTCTCAGCTGCCAAGGCTGTTCTTTGTAAAGTATGGCATGAGTGTATGGCTGAGGATATTTATTAATGGGACCAACCCCATTCTTCCCAGAAGCTGGAGGTCTCACGTGGGTACCCGCACAGTGCCCTGCTCCACGGTGCTGTGTCTCTTTGCTCGCACAGCAACCGGCAGTGGCCAAGTGCTCCCAGAGCCCTGGCAGCGTCCCCACCAAGGGCTGGGTCACAACCCATCCCTCTGCTGAAAAAGCAAGAATCTTCCAGCTGAGCTTGTTGCAAAGTGAAAGCCATTTTCAATTATTTTTCTTGTTTTAGACAAATCTGCTCTGTCATACCCTCAGTTGCCTTTTCTTGTAGTGCTGTGACCTGGAAAACTCAAACCAGGGATGGAAAGGGCAGTTCTGACTGTCCCCAGTTCACATATGGACCAAATCACCTCTGTCCTCAAGCAGATCTAGTGATGCTGGAGCAAGAAAGAAAAGCCTATAGGGCTGCAGCTCAGAAACCTGTAGTGGCCAAGAGGGGAAAGCAGCTCACTACAGCCTAAGATGTAGGTTTTTTCCCTTCTGAGTTGTGGAAAGGCTGTGATTTAAGTGCATTTTGTGAAGTGGTGCTTCTGTATGATTTTTAGAAGAAATGCTGAAATACTGCAAAAAGCCTACACGAAATCATCCCTTTTACTTGAGTATAACCCCCTAATTCTAGCTGACCGGCTTTAGGAGCACTTGCTTCACATACTCCCGCATCTCGGGTGCCATATGATCAGCAGTCAAGTTCTTGACATTCAAGATCGCTTGATGGGCTTCCTGGAAGAGCTGCTTCCCCACCGCTTCTTCCACCCGCTTGCGCCACGCTGCCAACTTGGGCCTCTCCTCGAAGATGTTGTGGCCGGCGCCCACGAGCTGCAGGGAGAGCAAGAGAACCCGGGAGTGAGTCAAACAACACACTGGCCAGTGATGGGAGCAGACTGAAGCACGGGTATGTGTTTGGCTCAAGGCACAGACAGTCGTCACGTTAGGTGGAGTTCATCTCCGGTTTTTAGCTCGTAGGAAGCAAGTGGTGTCACCCTCAGCAGCTGCTGGCCCTGGGGACATGCATCGGAAGAGCTCTGCCGTGGCTAACCCATTAATTGCCTAAAGCAGAACACGGAGGTCCATGCACACCAGCACATTTCTTCCCAATATCTGTACTTTCTCTGCCTAGTTTGTAATTTATCTTTTTTTCTGAGGACCTTTGTCCACGCTGTCTCACCAAAGTAGGTGTTCCCTGGCAACCTCAATTATGGTTAAACTCAAAAAGGAACAAAATTTAACTCTGCTACAGAGTTAAGTGCAGGGACAAAGACCTGCCATGAAAGGTTTCTGGTGCAGCAGTCACCACCGCGCCTGGTCTGTCCCCAGCCCAGCGTCCACATCCCACAGGCTGGGGTCATTGCTCACCTGCATGAGCTCCGCCACTGCTACGAGATCTGCCAGGGAGACCTCTTTGCCTGCAATGAAGGGCTTGTCCTGCAAGAACTTCTCCTCAAACTGGTTCAGGACAACATTCAGCTCTTCAATAGCACGTTGCAGGTTCTCTGGAGGGGGTGACTGGCCGGTGACGAGAGGCAGAAACACCTGGCAGGGAGAAGGAAAAGTTGCTTTTTACATGTTTCCCTCCAGACTTAGTCTGTTCCCTGTCACTGCCACCCTCTGAGGATCCCTCACCCGCCATGCCCGAGAACAAGTGGTGCTGCTAATCTGCGTTGGCATTTTAACATTAACGTCAGTCTTCTTCATGCCTGCCCTTGTCTATTCCCTAGAAAGTCTGAAATTTCAGCCACAGGAGTCTCCTTTCCAGGGAAGGCTGAACCATCAGCAAGCAACTGCATTTTGTTTTCCAGTGGGAGGTTCTTTTTTCCCATGAAGCTGGGCAGAAGGCAGTGAGCTGTGTCTGCTGTTGGCTGCTCACCCGGGACAAATCTGCTCTGGCTCGCAGTGCATGCAGAGCTGTGGCTGCAGCATGAGGTACTCGGGACACTTCAGTTAAGCTTGGCTGAGCAGCCAACTCAGTTCCAGATCTAGTTTTGTTCCTGTCTGTCACTTGGCTTGTACATGTGTGCCCTGCACACACAGGAGGTCCTTCCTAGGCCATTGCACTCACAGCTCTTAGCACTTAGTTTTTAGTATATGATGCTCTTACCTTCAGAAGGAACACCTTGATCTCCTTCTCACGAATCCTGGTGTGCTGCCAGGCCAGGTACTCATCAACTCTGGCCCTTTGCTGCAGGTCAGACGGGTACCAGTGATCAGGAGTCTTGAATTTCCGCGCCAGGTACAGGAGGATTGCGATGCTGCCCAGAGAGCAAGGCAGACTGGTGAGCTATCACCTGAGACTGAAGCACCTCATCCTTTCTTCTTCCCCCGGATTTTGCACTGCTGGACCAGCGGCAGCACAAACCTGATCTGAGTTGAGCAGAAGTGCAGGTCACACAACTGCAGCGAGGCACACGAGTTTGTGCTGGCTTGACCAGCGGCTTGTGGACAGCATCATCTGATATTAATACATCAGCCCAGCGAGACAGATATGGGCTGCTGGTACAGTTATTCCATCAACATTTTTGAGCAACTATGAGCCAGAGGCTGAGTTTGTACCAAGTCTGAGCTTTGTATTGCCCGGCCATCCAGCAGCATCAGATTTACTGCACTGAACTCCAGCCTCCAGCTGCAGGCAGAGAGCAGGAGGACATCAGGACAGGTATTTTGGCTTAGAAACATTGCTTACATGCAAGCTAGCTCCAAGCAGCAGCTCACAGATTTTTCCACGATCAATGCTGTTTGAGTGGCTTACATGGAAAGCTGCTCTTGAAACACAGGTCTATGTTATGTACAAGTAGAGCAGATAGGAAGGAGTCAAATAATAGTCACTACCAGGGCTGGAGTCCCAGCAGAGAGCAAACAGCTCACTGGCAGAATCCGAGCGTTAGGAAAAACAACACTGCAGTAGGGGTTGGAGCTTATCTGAGCCTCACCTCTCTGCTAAGGTGAAAGAACCGTCCCTTAACGCAGGCACCTGCATCAGGAGATTCACCTTCTGGAACTCCTCCAACCTGTGCTGCCCTGCGGAGGGACATGAGAAGTTGTGCTTGGCAGTGATGCTCAGGACCTGTCTGCAAACACCTGAGGAGTCTGTGGGGACCACCCGGCCTCACCTTCCCGGTTTTGATTGTACAAATACAGTCTTGTTAAAGTCTATTAGCAATCAAAAAGTGCCGCAGGGTGAATATAGGGTTTGCTCTACGATGTTGCTTACTTGCTTATTGCCTGCATACCGGAACTGCCTCTCGACAGAGGTCAGAATGGTGAAAAGTCCTTTAATACCAACAGCACTTGCCAACTCAGGGCTTTATCAGCAATAAGTTTGTGCCTGGAATTACCTGTCTGGTACGCACACAGAACACCGAGCTCCTCAGAGGACAGGGAGCTGGGTATCGGAAATGTGAACCACAAGGACTGGGAGAAAGCAAGGGATATTTGGATTTTTTGCTGGGAGATAATGTAACTTATACTAAACTCTTCTTTTAGTCCTCAGATGATTTTAGTGATTCCATATAAAGCCATGGGTACTTTATTATAGATCTATCAATCAGCTCTTTATGCAAGTTTTGCATATCCTTTATCACAGCAAATATGGATTTGAGTTTGCCTTTAGGCTGTCTTCTGGCACTTGGCAAACGTGGTTAGTGACTCTTCCCCAGTCCCTTGGCTCACAGCCCGTCTCCCCCACCCCCCTCAGAAGGACTCAGTGTGCACATTCCAGGTCCTTGGGTGTCCCTGTGATTTCCACCCATTCTCACTCTTTCCACCCATTTGCTGGAGACTTACCCTGCCAGTAGCCCAAGAGCTTCTCTGGAGGGGGCACATTTAACTCGCCAGCTCAGATCCCAGCACATTTTCTCTCACCTGGTCCTTACACGCCATGCAGTGACGGGTCCTGGGGCCGCATCCACGGGTGTGTGCTCATTTGGGGGCGGCGTGCCCGTACCCACCTGCCGAGCAGCTGGATGCTGAGCTGACCCAGCTGCAGGAACCCCCAGTGTGTCCCCATGGCGGGGTGAGCACACACTGCAGGAATGGGATGCACCTCTAGCATTCCCATGAGCCAAATTACACACCTTAATTCCCCTGACCAAAACAAGCACTGATGTCACAGGACGCAGATCTCTGAGAAACTGTGATTTAATTAACTTTCCTTCCTTTCAGTTCCCTGATACTATTATTTCAGTTGTTCCATTCTGCTTGCCTGCTGGTCTCCTCTCTTTGCACAAGTCTCACCACAAGCGTTTATTTATTGGGAAAGAAGGGGAAGGACACTAGACGAGCCTGTCCCCAGCTACAAACAGTAGCAACAGTTTTTCCTACCAAGACAAGTCATAAGAAAGCCATGGTAAGGTGCAACAATACACAGCTACGGTGAGCAGGGGAACACCCAGAGATGGAACCACAACACGCCTCAGGTTTCTTTGAGTCACAGCCTGGAGCCTTTTTCATTCCTTCATCAGTTTTAGACCCAGGAGCCTTCTCACCTTTCATTGTTTTTAAGTATTATGTACTGTTTCTGTGCCCAGTTCATTACCTTGATTTCAAACCCAGCAGAGCTCTGGAAATGCTGAAGGATAACTTTTACCAGCTTCAGTTACACAGAAAGAAGATACAGATCTTTGGGTATCCTTTGTGAAAACACACACTTCCTCTCAGGCAGGCTCCTATCAGTTAGCAGTTGGTTTTAATACAAACCAAACCACCTTCCCTTCTTCACTTCTCAGTGTTCAGATCCCTGTCATCCCTGTCAATCCCTGCTAAGAGGAGAAAAGCTGCCCTGCAGCAAGCGCTGCTGCTTACCGGCGTGCGAAGGTTTCTAAGGAAGTTGAATTAGAGAGCACAAACGGCACAGCTCTGCTGTCCTTACCCACACATGAACATCCCACCTCTGCTGCTTTTTGTCTCCCATTTAAACACGGAATAGCCTCAGATCTATCCCATCCTGAGTGCTTCTCTGAAAAGTGGTCCTTTTTTTGGACACCCTTTTTCCACTGGGGTGGGGCTGATATAAAAGTCATTCCAAACCTTTGAAGAGTCACATTTGTTGCAGAGGACTTTGTCTCACAGCACTGAGACTACTAGTCAAAAATCAGGGTTTCCTTAGGAATTTAGGTCCTGTTTTCACCTTAACATCAAGAGCCCTCTACAGCTGCAGGGCCACCCCATCCTCTTGCAGCATCTCACACCCATGGGGCCAATTGAGTCACCGGGTTCCACCTGCGGCTCTGCGAGGGGAGCTCAGGGTCCCCACAGGTCTGTGCACAGCGACGAGGGGAGGAGCTGGGGGTCCCCGGGGTGCAGAGAACCCCCAGCCCCACTCACCCTTCATCAGGTCCACGTGCTTGAACTCGAAGGGGATGTTGTTGCTGCGGGCGAAGATGTAGAGCGCCCGGCAGGGCTGCGAGAGCAGGTCCAGGTACAGCTCCAGCCCCATCCTGCTGCTGCCGCTTGCACCGCTCCGCTCCCGGGCCGGACACCGGCCCCGCGCTCTTGTAGCAGCACCGGCCCCTCCCGCGGGGCGGAGCCGCCGCCCCGGGGCTGCCCCACCGCGCTACCGGCCCGGCCCCACCACGGGTCTTTGCCCCGGGGCTGCCCCACCGCGCTACCGGCCCGGCCCAGCCCCACCGCGGGTCTTTGCCCAAGGGACCCGCGGCCGGGAGGGCTCCGGCCGGAGGGGCGGGCAGGGCTGTGCCCGGTGGTTTCAAAGAACAGGGGAGATGCAGATTCAAAGTTCCAAGCGGGCTCTGCCAGCTCGTGTTTGAACTTGGGCTCAGCTTCACAACTGCCCAGAGAGCTTAATGATAAGCAAAGTCAAAGTTAGGCTAAATCAATAGAAATGCGGCAAGGTAGATCTGTGCTTGGTTCATGGACACTCGCAGCTCTTGTGTAAGAGAACCTTTGGTTTCTGCTATTCTGGCACCTGCCCAGGACACACAAAAACTGCCTGAGTCACGCAATGGGCAGACACACGCTACCTCACTGCTGTAAAACCACGCGTTACTCCCATCTTTACAAGACACAACCACCGTTCCTGACACCCCTCCCTCCAACTTGCCCAGATAATGTATTGCTAATGCTGGTGTATGTTTATTTTACTAAGTATTAAGCCAGAGCCGGACTGTTCCCTGCTGAAGATCTTGGAGGGCAGTTGCTGTAGCTTTAAGCATTCTGCCAGGGCAGCTAAAAATAGGCAGTGGTGTGTGTCAAATACAGAGTTTTGGCTTGCAGTGATACTAGCCAAGCCTAGTATATTCACCTTCAACATCAGACATTTTAGCCTGCATTAACACCAATCTAACACTTAATAATACCTGCTGGTACTGAAAGTTGAAACAACATAGGCAAGGAAATACCAAGAAAAGCACAAAACTATACAAGTGAAAAATCCTTTCAACACTATCTCCATCCTTGTACCCAAGAATCTTTATTAGACACCGTTTTAAAAATATATATATCATTTATTTAAAAGTTGCAATGACTTTAGCCTAGAGCAGCTCGCCAAACAACCCTGCTGTGGGCACCGTGCAGGTGTTCATGCATTTGCAGGTAGAGCTGCTTGTGCCGTCAGACAGAACCAGGAGCTGTGTCACAGCCCGCACCTCTGGAGAGCAGCAGTTCCATCAGGCCCCTGCTCCAGAGCTGCGTAACAGCTCAATGCTGGTGGTTTCACACGTGCCAGTACATGATGCAAGGTCCTCTTTGAGATAACTATCTTTCTTTTTAAGACAGTTACTGAATTCTGTTCTCATTGTCCTTGAAAGGGGAAGATGATGTGTAACAGCTGACTTCAGATATGATAAGGCTGAGGAGTCGACCATTCAGGGACCGTGTCTCCTTGCCATCCTGCTCAGCTGCTTCAGTGCCACAAAGCACAACCACCTCAGCTTCCATTCATTCAGGCTCGTTTCTGTGCTCGCTCGTTCTGTTCAAAATTAAAGTTGAGAAGGTGACTGAAGATGCCCTTGTCTCAGAGTCACACAGGAGGGACTTTGGGGAAGCAATGAGACAATTTAATAATCCTTTCTGCTCCAGTTCTCAAACACTGCTAGTCTGCAACTCAAAATCACCATTTTTCAAGAGCAGATATTTATCAGGAATCCTTCAACTGGAGAACAGAACACCTGGCAAATCATACAGCACAGTCTATTATGGATCCCTAGTCCACCCATTTGGCAAGTTAAATACTGCCCCTGCTTTTGTCTGAAAGCTCCCAGCCTTCCCACTCGTGTATAAAGGAGGGCCAGCTAAAAATGCTTTCCTGGCCTGGAATACCCAACTTCTAGTCAGCATGAACTCTGTAATGACAACAGGTTCCATTTCTGCATTTTGTTCGCCTGCCTCTGGGTCGCTGCCAAGATCCCAGCTCCAAAGGTACCGAGAAAGGCAGAAAAGGAAACACCACGAACCATAGAACAGAATCATAGAATCATTTAGGTTGGAAAAGACCCTCAAGATCGAGTCCAACTGTTTATCCAGCACTGCTAAGTCCACCACTAAACCATGTCCTTAAGTGCCACGTTTACACATCTTTCAAATACCTCCAGGGATGCTGTTTACCTTTCTTTTAACAGAAAAGATCTTTCTGCCCTCCCCACCCTTTCTGAGTAATGATGTACCCAAAACCACTGCCCACATACTGCAATGTCAATGTCTCAGTAAAAGGATCCTGGACACTAACACTTGTGCTAGCCATGACTTGCAATAAACTGCAAGCTGTAGCTTTTTTTTTTTAATCTTTACCCCCATTTCAATTACCTTGACTGTCTTCTCAAGCTTACACAGAGCTTCCTCATATTGCTGCACCAGCGGCTTTAATGAGTTGCCCTTCACTGGGTGCTTCTTTACATCTCGGATCCCGGCATCCTTCAACATCCGCAGAAACCTACGTTCCTGCGAAACAAAACCGACACGGGAGATGAGACACCCCACTGCCCATCAGCTAGAAAACGAGCACGTTTTGGAATGTGCTGCCTAGTCAGGAAACACCTGAAGTCTCCAAGTCCAGAGCTCAGCTGGCTGGGAAAGGTGGGAAGCACTATGAACCTTACCTTCCTTACACTGCTCCACGCACCCTTATCAAACAAATCCCCCACCAAGTTCGCACCTGAATTCTAAGGACCAAGCTGAAAGCGACACCCACTTCTCCTGCACGAGCTGTTCTTCCAACTCTGAAAACACAAAAAGTAGCATCAGGTCAGTTTAGCCATTTGGTCACTGCCATTATCACCTCCAAGAGTCCGATTCTGAAATTCTCCAGAGTTAAGAAAGTCTGAGTTTTTTAAGGCGAGCACAGCAGGACTGGCCACGTGTCACACAGGATGAACATTGCCAGGGCTCGTTTACAGCTACTGAGCCGCTGCAGTTTTCTGATCATCTAGAAACCCAGCACGTGATTCTGTCCAGGACAGTATTTCTAGCTCCTGTAAAATACATTTTCTAAAATAGGGTGCTAGTTCTCCATTTCAATACTGCAATACACTGGTGATGCTACAAACTTAATTTTTATTAGAAAGCTATTTGCATATTAAAGTAAAAAACTGCAAAGCTAAAAACCCTTTTAAATGCATGTCACTTTTGCTAAATATTTCAAAGTAAACCAAGCTCAAACATCTTCCTGTTGTTCCCGGTTGTCTTACCGGTGAATATACGTCCTGATGAACTGTGGCGCATCATAGTTTATTACATAATTCACTCCTTTAATGTCGATCCCTCGTGCAGTGGCATCTGTGCTGATTAACCTGGTTTTAAATGTATATATAGTCATTGTCAGGTAACATCTCTTGCAGTACACACACACGCAAGTGAACACAGCACAACTCTCACTAATGTCCCTGTGGCCGCCGAGCATGGCAGCAGCACTAAGCCACTCCTTGCTGTCCCTGGCACCATTAGCTGCCCGCAGACCCCGGAACATCACTAGTCATCACCTACTGCCGTGCATGAGAAGCTACTGTTTCCAGGTTCTCTACACACTTGACACCGAAACAGTTCCCACCACACTGGACGTTACACACCTGTAGCTATATGAACATTCCATAAGGGCACTGAATACAGACAGAGAGGTGTGAAATTACAGTAGTCAAGGAGGAAATAAACACAGGGTTTGGATTTAAAAAAGAAAAAAATCCAGAAAATAAATATTGACCTTCTTCTCAGATACAGTTCCACACAGCTACCAAGATCACAAAGCAAGGCAAACACAGGGATAGAAGTAAATCTGGATGCCAGTCTGATCAGGGATTTCTTTGGCAGGAAGCACTAATACTATATATAGTTCCAGCACCAAAATCCATTTCCTTCCAGTAAGTGCCAGACCCCAAGCACACACATTAAACTTGAGATTCACAGAACTGTATGTGTTTTGGACAACTATATGAACAAGCAGTTAAATTTACTGCTTGTTATAAAATAACGATCAGCAATTCAGATTACAGCTACATTAGAGAAGTCCAAATTACATGCAGGGTGAACAATTCAAAAGTCCCAAGTCCAAGTCTCACATGCACTCTTTAAATTGCTTCCTGCATGCCCTGTTTTACAGGGGATCCCTATTAACTGTGTTCTTGGTTCTACCTAGTTTTTTACACTGGAAATATCCTATGTTGAACAACATACGGGAAACTAATTTAAGACGCTCACAGTTGTATTTTGCCTTGCTCAAATTCCTTCATGGTTCTCTGTCTCTCATTCGGAGATAACCGAGAAGAAAATTCAGCCACAGTGACTCTACCAAAGGCTTGAACCAGCAGGAACAATCTGCAGGTAAGTGGGATAGAAACAGTCACTTCATTACTCTGTAACATTACCTGACAGGTACCTACTAGAGTGATCTCATTCTTATATTCACCTGTGAGAAGCTTCTCTGGAGTTGGTAAAGCACAACACGCGGCTAAATTTCATTGTCAGCATGAAATGCAAGAGGAGCAAAGGCTTGGAATTCAGGTCACAAGGCACATAACATTGCTGCAGGCGACAGGAAAGTTCAGAGACAAAAGTTACCTCTTGCCAAAGATGTCTTACTCTGAAACCCATTAAGTTTCCATGACCCACATAGGCTCGGATGTTTTACAACTAATAGTAGCAATAGCAGAGTCTACAACGCCACCCCCTTTAGAACAAGTCATGGAGGAAACAGCACAAAGCGGAGAAGGGAGACCTGGGCTTTTCTGTTCGCGCTTCTCCATAGCAAGTAATAACACACACTGCGTTCTTGTCTGCGCAGTGACCTGTAGCCACATGCCTTGAAATGCGTGTTATACATAGGGACAGCTGGAAAGTGGTACTACATTACTTCATACCTCCCTTCCCCATTGTTGGTGAACTTAATTCTGCATGAAGAAAGTTTTGATTAAAAAAAACAATCCAGTCTTAACCAAATGAACACTTAAGTAATGAAAACAAATGTGCAAAAGTAGAAGTCTATGGATAGTAAATACTCCCAAACCCACTTTCGCCCGGCACCTCTGTAACGCAAGGAATTGTAGGGAAGGCATATTTTTTTATAGGGTAAAACCAGAACCAGATAATCCAGAGTTAAACAAATCTTCAAGTATAATTTATACAGGAGAATTAATGTCATACCTACCGATAGCCCCTCGGGGAGTGTGTATTTAGTGTCTTGTTCAGTCTCTGTTCCCTCCCCAAAACTTTTCTTCTCAGAATAGACAGACGTGAAGAGGCGAGGCTGGAATAAATTTAGCTGCTGCAGTTTTTCCGGGTCCTGGGTGAGCGTGGCTGAAAACAGGAGTTTCTGTAAGGGTATCTGAGGATAGCAGGAGCTGAAATAAACAGCACATGGAAACTGAGCTTTGAGGATGGGGCAAAGCAGTTCCCCCACAAGTGCCTTCAGATGATATTATGAGGGAAGCAATTAACTCTTTTTGATGCTCTTATCCTGATCATTCCAACAGTTTTCCTTCACATCCATTGCTCAGCTTGCCAGAGGGCATTACCAGAGTCACTGTGCAAGTGAATCACTGACTTGCAATATCTGTGCCTTCTTTTGGTGCTCCTTTAACCTACTTAAGGAAAGCCTGGAGAATACAATACTTAGGCTTTGGTCTAGGAGACATCCTCTAGTATCACCTCTTCACTGTCTTTTTCAAGCTTTGCAAAAGCAGCTGCCTGGCTTGGGCAGACATTTCTCAGAGTGAGCAAGTTTTGGGAGTGCCATTGAGGGAGCAGTGTAAAGCAGAGCAGTGGCATCTAAGTGCTGGTGTCTGAGCTACCAGTCCAAAGAAACACATTTGGCAACTTACCTGGCTGCTGTTATAGGCCCTGGTTGGGTCCTCTGAAAAAGCGTGTTGGAGCCAGAGCCATTTTCCACTTGGAATGCAGCTTTGACAATTTGGTTCAGACAGTTCTGGTGCATGTCATCAATCATACGGTCAGCTTCATCCACGATCTGATACACAAGGACAAAAACCGCTACTTGTTAAATGCTGCCTGACACTGGGCAACTTTTATTTTCTTTTTGTAATATTATCATTATCAAATGAAGGCAGAAGTTTCTACCCCAAAACTGAACTTTGCTTTTATTTCAGTGGCTCGGTAGCCAGCCTGACATTCAAACTACAGACAAGTTCATCTGCACATGAACCTAATGCATGTCTCCCAATAAGAGATACAAATCTCCATATCCTAAATAAGATTGCAACTATGTTTCTGCACAGACTCTCATATGGTGGAAACTACTACAGTCTGATAATTTAATCAGATCTTGACCAACAGGGCTTTGAGTTTGTGTTTGCAAGAGGCTAAGAGAGAAGGGGCAGTGGGCAGATACTTGGGTGTCACAAGTTGGAATGAAACATCTTGAGACTGTTGCCTGAGGATTCTGGAGACCAGGCCCATACAATGGTACCAGCAGAGATTATTTATCTACCATGCAAGAACAAAGCAGGAGCTACAGCTGTAACAGACCTCACACTAAGATGGGAGACCTGTGGAGTTGACTCACCAGGAAGCGAAGCTGCGTCAGGCTGAACCCCGGGGTCTGGTTGATATGATCTGTGAGCCGCCCTGGCGTAGCCACAATAATATCAGCTAGGCTGCAATAGCCTGTCACTCTGAAAGAACAACCAGCCCATCAGTAAGTTTCTCCCTACACTGTAAATGTAACCAAGATTGTTGGTCAGCAGACCTTCAGATTTTCCTACTATTTACTTAACTGAGATATAATATAATTCGAATATGCACTTTACTTTGGGAGGCATGCAAAGGCAGTGCTGGACACTAACCCCTAATTTTAAATAAAAACCATAATTCTTCATTGCTCTTATAAAAAAAAGCTTAGTTGCAGCAAAATCTCTTAACACTCCTTTGTACCTGTGGGTATAAAAGGTTAACATTTGCACTCTACTCAGCTCATCAAGAACCCCAAAATCTAATAATTATTGCAAGATGGCGTGACACAGCTGCCTGTATTTTGACCTTCTGCTTACTGAGATTAAATAGTTTACGATATCTTTAAACTTTATCAAAAGACTTTTTAACCTACTTTTTCTGCACAAGCATTTCCTGCTCCTTTGCAAAAGATTTCTGGCCAGTAATCAGAACGACCTTCAGACCCGTCCCGTCAGTGTAAATGTTGAACACTTTACTCACCTGCAAAGAGATGCACTTGGTTAGCCAGAACAAAAATTGGTTAAAGTAATACATTCCATTCCACTAACATCAAACCCACTGATGGGTCTTCAACCTCCCTCACAGAACAGCCAAGTCTTGACCGCACCAGCCCCTCTGTCGGCCCAGCTCTGCTCAGGGAGGTGAGGAGCCACGTACCTGCTGTGCCAGTTCTTTGGTGGGCAGAACAACCAGAGCTCGTACTTGGCAAACTACTCGATCTAGCAGAACCTGCCAAAACAAAGGCCAAATGAGTCCCTGAAGGCAGTGGGGAGAGAAGAGGGTTCTGGTATCTAACCTAGCAAGAAGAGATGGGCTTGACACATCCTCACGGAATTTTATGTCTCCATTTTACCCTCCCAAGTCCTCATGCTAAGCTTATCTGAGAAACGGAGTGGGATGCTGAGATCAAGGGGACTCATACAGCTCCCTCAACTCTGAGATAAAAACCTGCTGCTTTGCAGCCACAAATTCCTTGGCTTTTTGACCTACTTCTAAGTTCAGGTTTTGCTTGAACAAAAGCAACCCCGGCACCTTCCCAACAGGTATTTCACTGGGGATGAACTCACCTGGACTATGGGTATGACAAAAGACAGGGTTTTACCACTGCCAGTGGGTGCTGAGACACAGATGTCTTTGGGGCGATATCCTCCCTGCCCCATCAAATACCCATTAGATGCGCTCTGGAGAATGGCAGGAATCACCTCTGCCTGCACTGAACAAACACAGAAACAAACATTAACTACAGAATCAACTGGGCTAAACCCAGTGCATCCAGACAAGCAGTTATACACAATGAATCTGTTTTCACATCTGTGCTGCTGTTGCTATAGACATGAGAGAGGAAGAAATCAAAACCAGTTGTTAAAAGAGACACTATCTGTTTTTGCCTGGCTCTTGTACACTCCTGGGAGCTCAGCACTGAATACGGAGATTTCCCCCTCCATGAATTCAGCTACTTCTCATGCTCAGCTAGGATGTTACTCTGTTAAATGTTGGTTTCAACTCATACCTGTCTCCTTGTTCTCACAGTAGGATGGCACTGGACAGATTTAAAACCTATGAATATTTGTCTGTAAGCGTCGTTTCTTTGAAATACGAACTACTCTTTCATCAACACAGAATATGCAACACAGCAACGCAGCCTTATCTGCCAAGGAGCAAAATGCACAACACCTATAGGCGCTGGAGTAAGTCAAGCTGTTACTTCAAGCCACCATATTTTGTGGAGCTACATTTATGACTAGATAACAGACTTCAATTACTCAGCTTAGATAAAGCTTTGAAATTAAATTGTTAAAACTGGTACGATCAGTTTGATGCATTAAACTTGGTTTTATGTTTTACTTCACTAACTACATAAGACACACAGCAAGAGACTGCAGGAACTATCTAAGTCAGTTTAGAAAGACACAAAAGCACGATCAAGGTACCTGGAAAAAAGGACTGTATCCCATTCATCTGCAGCTTTTTCAACAGCCGGGGATGAATTCCTGGGACATCTCCGACTGGAACTAGATTATCCTTGATACGTTTTTGCACTAGTTTGGGTTGAGCAAGCCACTGTGGCAAGAAGGGCTGAACCTGAGGTGAAGGAAAGTAGAATAATAAAGCATTCCTGCCAAACAGGCAATGCCATACATAAATATGCTGTCAAGATGCATGTTCCTTCCTGGCCACCATCGAAACTCAGTCAAGCTAGTTACCTTCTGCACTGGCTTTTTGTCATAGTCTCCAAGAACCACCAAACTAGAGGGGGGAAGTTTTGCTTCTTCCTCTGAGGCTGCTATGGATGGCTCATCCTTTGTGCTTTGATTTCCTTCAGCTCCTTCACTGTCCTCTTTCTTCCTTGTTTCAGCTGCCTCTGTTTCCTCATCCCTCTTCTTCCTTTTAGAAGACTTCAAGTTGCTTCTGTTTTCCTGTTGTTTGGTGTCTTCTTCAGAATCTGGAATTTGGATAACAGGAATATAAAGCTACAGGTCAGAGCGTACTACAGAAAAGGGATGCAGGGAACACTTTACAATGTAGGACTTAAGCAACAACTTCCAAGCTCCTCTTTCTTCCTAAATCCAAGTGCAAATGCCAAACATTTCTTTGTTACTATGGAGGCAACTGAAGACTGAGGTGACACGCTTCCCTCCTTCCCTCACACTAAACTGATCCTTGAAGTTTACAAGATGGGGCTTTCCCCAAAAAAATGGAATTACTTTGGGGACATAATAAGCACAGGAAACCAACATTTATCACCATGCAAATTCGGCAAGTTACTCGAAGGGCAAATTGTGTCTACTTCTCTGTTGAGAACTGTTGACCACAATGAAGTGAAATCCTACAGCCTCAGTTTATCGTTACCTGTTGCAGTCCTCTCCTGCGGCACTTTGGATTTCCTTCTGTTTTCTTTTTTCCTCTTGGAGGGAGTGCTGCCCCCTGCTGCCTCCTCGCTGCCCGCCCTTTCCTCAGAAGAGCTGCGGGGCTGTTTCTTCCCCCGGGCCTGCGCACGGGGCCGCTCCTCGCTCTCCCGGTTCCTCTTTCTCTTTCCCCCGCCGGGCTCAGCCCCGGCCCGTTCGCCTCCATCCTGCTCGGGCTGCGCCTGCTCCCGCTTCTTCAGCTGCCGGGCCCTTGCCTGCTGCTGCAGCCGCTCCAGCAGCACCCGAGCCCGGTTCTCCGCCTCGGCCCCGTCCTCCTGCTGCTCCTCATCCCCGCCGTACCTGGAACAGCGCGAACCTCCTCAGGCACCCGCCGCCGCACCGGGCCCGGCCAGCCAAGCACCCCCCACCCGAGCCCGTGGTGCGCGGGGACGCCGGGGAGCTGCTCCCGCAGCCAGACCCCGTCCCGAGTCCCGGGCTGAGCCCGAGTCCGACCCGGGCCCGAGTCCCGGGCTGAGCCCGATCCCGGCAGCGGCGGGACCCCCGGTACCTGTTGATGCAGAACAGCGCCATGGCCGCGCCGCCCGGGCGCACGGAGATGACGTCACGGAGGCCGCGTGGCGCGCGGCGGAAGGCTCCAGAAGGCGGGAGGGGCGGTGCCGCGCGCACGCTGAGGGGAGGAGGGAGCGCGGGAAAGGGAACAGGAGTGGGACGGAAGTGCCCTTGTCGTGGCTCCGCCAGCACCGGGACGGCTGAGCATCACCCGGGGAGAGGCGGGCAGAGGGCGCGCGGGGACAGCACAGGCCCCGGCCCGGCAGGCCGCCCCCGGTGCTTGAGGGACGCGGCCTCAGCAACGCGGACAGCAGCGCTTGGACTCGGGAAGGAATAGCGCTCCATGCTCGTATGGCCCCACAAGGTGACAGGTTGTTAGAGGGAAGCCTCCCCGAAGCAGCAAACACAGGTTTGGCCCAAGGACTGCTTCCACTGTGGCCATGGAAAGGACTGAAAACAAATCCAAACAAACTTCAGAGCAACAAGAAACCCTGAGGGCATCTACAGCCTCTGGGGCCCAGCACGGTACAAATCACGCTGGAGTGCAGTGAGGCCCCTGCCACTCAGTCTGACCATGCTGTGAAATACCATGTCTGAGGAACAGAAGCAAACCCCAAGTGTTCCTTTTGTTCGCTTCAGCAGAGCACAACATACAGTGCTGACTGCACAACTCCATCCCCAGCCTGCAAAGCCTGCACCAGACAGCTTATTTCTAAATCTTTATTTGTTTTCAACACAGAAAACAGGAATGTTGAAGCAGCAATATTTAAACACTAGCACAGAGCCATCAATCTGTGAGAGTGTACAAAATGCAACATGGGGCCATCTGTGCGGTGGTCTCTGCTAAGGGGCAGGATGGGGGGAGGTCCAGGAGCAGCCTCTTCACAGACAGGAGAGCTCTACGCAAAGGTGGAGCCATTCCAGCCCACATTGGCAGCGTTCATGTCAAAGTAGTTGACATACACCCTGCAGAAGAGACACAGGAGCACACAATAAGTATTTATGTACTTTTATATAAAGTAATGAGACAGGACAACATAACAGGGGCAGTGCTTCCTGTTCCTCAGAAGAAATGTCAAGCTTCATTTTTATGGAGATCTAGCTGACTTCTCTGGCAGAGCCTCCAACAGGCAATATTCTTTGGAGTCCCTGGAGCTGTACTTTCGCCTTCTTTAAAATACCAACTCTTCTTCAGTCAGGGTCTGCTCAGGCACCAGACAGTATTTGGTCAGCAGCTTGTCAGAAGAATCTTCAGAGATCTAGCCCTTTTGTTCCTGAGCACTGCAGTCCCTCACACATGTCAAACAGGCAGCCTTACAAAAGCCAAGCAGGCCCTCAGGGCTGGCTCTGCACTTCTCCTTCCAGACCCAGCACATCAGTGGCAGCAGGTTCTTGCCGTCTCACTGCTGCACAGACGCTCTCCCAAGGCCCCACGGCCCGTGAGGGAGCTGGTCACCTGTCACCTGCTGGTTTCTACTTTGCCCATCAGTTCCAGCCTGTTACTGCTCCCACCTTGTGCCTCCAGCCTCCCATCACCAAAGGACAACACACCTCAGCAGCAAAAAAGCACCATGTACAACTTGTTGGTCCTCTGGAATTTTTCAGTACTCAGAGAATAGGAAGCCCTTTAATGGAGGACTCTCAAGGGAAAGATGTAGGCAAACTCTTAAGTGGACATGAAAACACTACAAATTATCACTTTGTATTTTCTCAATCACATGGACTAATTCCTGGCTTTTGCTATTTTTAAATGAACTTATCGGAGCAGTTTCAGAGAGCCAGTTAATAACATGTCCCAGCCTTACCTGTCTGCAGATATATGCAAGTGCTTAGAGATCAGATCACACAGGAGCTTGGTGTAGGTCTTGTTCTGCTGCCCTCCAATTTTGCCGATGCTGTACAGGCTGCAGAGCGCGCAGGGATCAGTGGAGCCCCCAAAGGACATCATCTGATCAGGTATGATGTGCACAGCGATGTACTGTGGGAAGAGAGCAAACATTAACAGCATATCACCTTCCCTCGCCTATGCAAACTTGCTTTAGGTACCAACTTCGAGCAGTGCAATTGTGTACTGTACATGCCCAGGCCCACGGCAGCACACGCTGCGGGGGTCCCCCAGGCTGGCTCTCACCTTTAGGAACAGGGGTTGTGTTTGTGTAAAGCTGCAGGTGGGACAGGAGCTCCTGTCCACTACAGCACCGCTGCTGCACAGGGCAAAGCACACACGGCAGGAGATAACAGCCTTAAAATGGTGTTTGTGTCACTCCCTCAAATCACTGACAAGACACCCAGCCTGTCTGCAGTTCAGCCTTATCGTGCTTTGGTTTCTCGGGCTGCAGCAGTCTGGCCTGAAAGCCGCTGTACCCGGCCCGGGATAACCTGGAGTAGCCGGGAGCGGAGCTCCCCGAGCTGTTCTCGGCTTTGCCAGAGCCTCGCTGGCCTGGCAGACACCACCCCGTCCCCATCGTGCCCCTGGCACAGCTCCGCGGCTGAAATCCCGGCTCCCGGGCACAAGCACAAACCAATCTCCGCCCTTGTAGCTGCTGGAGCACCGAGATCCCTGCAGGTCAGGCTGCTGCTCCGGGAGCCGCCCGGCCTGAGGCCGCAGGGCAGTGCGGCCAGGGGAGCGGACACCCGCGCTCTCTCCCGGGCCGCACAGAGCGGGCGCAGCCCCGCGGCCGCCCCGCCGGGTCTCCCCTCATTGCCGGGCGCCGCGCACGCGTTCGCTCCGCTCCCAGCCCACCCCCGGGCCCGGGGATGCGCCCGCGGCCCTTCCACCTCCGGTAGCGCCGGCCCCGCCGCCCGCCCTCACCTGCGCGGGCTTGCCGGTGGCCTTGGCCAGCTGCTGGGTGAGCTCGCCCAGCAGGCTGTCGGGCACGGCGTCCTTGCAGACGTTGGTTTGGATGGTGAACATGGGCATGGTGGCGGCGGCGGGGGGGGCCGATGGCGGGAGCGGAGCGACGGAAACTGCGAGAGCGGTGGCGGCAGAATGGAGCGAGGAGGCGGCGGCGGCGTTTTTATTGCGCGGGGCCGCGCCGGCCTTAAAGGGACCGCGCCCGGCGGGGCGGGGAGAGGGAAGGGGGAGACGGGACTGGCCCCCCGGCTGCTGCTCTTGCTGCGGGTTACGGCCTCCCTCCCTCCCTCCCGCCGCAGCGTTCCGGGCACAACTCCCCCCACTTTCCGCCGTTATTCGCGTGCTTTGTTACTACTATTGAGCATTTTTGAAGTTCTGTTGCAGTGCTCGTCCCTGGCACTGCGCCCTGCCGCCCTTGGCAGCTCATACATAACCCGGGATCCACGCATGTGGTGCTACTGCTTTAGGTTTTGCAGCATCAGGGCCAAAAGGGGCTACAGGCCCTAGCCTGGCAGTTGCAAAAAGGGATCCTCGCCTTGGCTCCGAAGGGAATTATTTTCTTTTGCAAAATAAAAGCACATTTGTACGTTTTTTGTTTTAACTGTGTGTATAGCTTTAACACAATGTAAGCAGAAACATCTGACTTGTTGGCATGTTAATTATTCTCTAACGTTTTTCAATCAAATGGAAGGGTGATCTATTACTCCACAGCATCCTTATTTTCACATCGTATTTCTCTACTTGAAAAAGGCAGAAGTGATCTCTTTTTTTTTCTTAGAAACGAAATGGTGCGTGTCTATTCGGAGGTGAGAGGCAGGCTGGGAGATGAGCCCTACGCTGGGCTGTGTGATGCGATGCACGTAGGCTGCAGAGGGCTCAACTCCCCACCCTACCTCGTATGCTGCCGTGACTTGCAGTGACTCAGGGTAGGCTGAAGAGAATCAGGCCCAGACCTCTCCATGCAAATCTTTCACACACAGGAATCGAGCATGTGTTAATTTTAACAAAGTCCAAGCACTGCTGCTGCTAGAAAGCTTGACCATATGTACATGTTACACGTGTGAACACACATAGCTCTGAACAAAGAGTAAGGAATGGTATGGGGAGGTTTTGGAGTGGCACAGGCTGTAACACTGAGAAGTGGCAGGACTGGAGCATTTATTTTTTTAGTGATTGACAGTGCTATTAAGAACTAATGTTGTCAGTTCCCTGCTGTTGTGTAGTTCCACTTATTCCTCCCACCTTCCTGCCTCCCAGAGCTGTTGCATGGAGGTGGGGTGGGGATTCTGGCACCACCGCTGTGCTTGCTCTGTGGGCCGCCAGGCCAAAAGTAGCAGAGCGTGGGCA
The DNA here is from genome assembly GCF_964273445.1 of Streptopelia decaocto. Classification (NCBI taxonomy): domain Eukaryota; kingdom Metazoa; phylum Chordata; class Aves; order Columbiformes; family Columbidae; genus Streptopelia; species Streptopelia decaocto. The sequence continues at coordinate 8,822,659 of NC_138670.1, read as the reverse complement.
TTGCTGCCACAGAGTGGCGAGACATCTGCAATTTTATTCTCCTTTGGCTCCTTGACAAAGGAAAATGCAGTGTGTACATTTTCATAGCTTCTAAAAATGCATTTTTAGAAGTTAACTAAATACCAATGTGTTTCTGCATACCCCTCAAGTGATTGCACCACACTCATGCATTCATGATACATTTTCTGGATGTACAGCATCTGTTTTAAAACAGAATTGCCTGTGATTAAAATAAGAACGATGAAGAAATGTGTCTAAGAGAAAAAACTGAAAAGTAAAGTGTTTTACAGAAATATACCAGAGAGCATTCTGATGATGTGCCAGAGACAGAAGCAAAGGCAGCTTTTACGTTCCCTGTTAGAGAGTATACTTGTTAGCAAGTGGAGGTGGTCTTAATTGTGCTCGTGCCATGAGGTGCCTTAGGAACACACATTTCAGGGTCTGGATGCTCTGAGATTAATTCTGAAAGCATCTTGCATAGAAAGGCTTCAGAAGACATGTGGGGCAGGCTGAAGCTTCACTGGAGCCTGACTGCAAATAGCAGAGCAGGGGCATTCACAGGTTGCGGTTGTATTAGTACATATCCAGCTACATCCCCATTAACACCAGAGCACCTGGAGCAGGGAGGAGGGGCTGGGAGAGCAGCAGAGAATGCTGGTGCTGTGGCTCCGAGAACAGGCAGAGGCAGCGTTCTCTGAGCGAGTGGCTCTATGGAAGCAGGTTGATTTCTGGAAAAGGAAACTGCCTCCCCATGGAAGGTCCTGCTGTGTTGAGGGCCTTTGTAGCCATTCTGCCAAAAGAATGTGTATCTCATGGCATGTTTCAATGGGCAGCTTGGCAAGGCTTTAAGTGAACAGTATTCAATAAGATATACTCTATTTAGATACTAAGTAGCACATTGCCTTATTGGCTGTGCTGCCTTGATTCACCAAAGCAGCTTTCATTTGTTATCCCAACAAAGCATTTTTTGCAGGTTAAGGTGCAGGCTTGTATTTAAAGACTGTGGTTGCAAAGTGAAGATGTAATGGGGCAAAATGGGATGTTCACAATAGAGCTCAAACAGGGGTGCGATGGGGTTGGTTCTTCGAGACCAAAAAAAAAGTCATAATACACCTAACTTTAGAGATTCAGGGAACATATCTGTACTCCATCTTTTTATTTTACTTTGGAAGCAAATGATCTTATCTGACGCAAGGCTTGAATAATAAATATTTATATGTAAATCTTCCTTTCATAATTCACCACTTTGGCCTCTGGGAATGTCTCGCTGTGCCTCTGCCTCATTTTGAGCTGTGCTCTGATCTTCACTGTCACTGCAAATTGTTCAATGGATGAAAAGGGGAGGGCAGAACAGTGAACAGTGGGTTTTTCCACTTAGGCCCTCTGCCTGTGCTGTGCCCTGAGGGATGCACAGCACAAGTGTTTCTGCTAAGCAGCTGGATGTCTATGTAGTGTTAGATCTAAGGAGGACCTGGACTGCAATCCATCCCTTTTAAATAAGAGGCAATCATGTGTTTCCTCCTTTTGAAGGGAGGTCTGTATGCCACATTGATAGCCACATCTATTGAATTAAATGTATTTTGAAATCAGGTCAGGATAATTCTATTTAAATTTGTCCAGGCTGTTGAGCATGAACAAAGGCATATCCAAATGGAGTGTTCATCTTCACACAAAAGGCTTAACTGTTTGTAAAAAAGAAAAGTTTCTGTTAAGAATATTTTGAGCAGACACCTTCCATCTCAACCACAGGCCTTTCCAGAGTAACAAGACATTCTCGGTCATAGGGCTCCTGCTGGAATTTTACTTTTATTTAAGCAGCAGACAAGATGTTAAAACAGCAGTGGGTGGCAGCAGCTAAGGTACTGCTGCCGTTTGCGTTTGTGCCAGATACGGATAACGTGGCTAGAGCTGCAGGGCTCAAAAACTGCGATGAGGGTTCAGGAAGAAGCTGTTACCACCGGAGGGCACCTCAAGCAAAGGTGGTGTTGTTCCAGCCCACATTGCCAGCACTGATGTCGAAGAAGCTGACATAAATTCTGAAAGGGAAGACAGACACATGAGCTGCAGAGTGCTGCGGGCTGGCCAGGGTACTCCTGCAACAGGCCACACACAGCCAGGCTGTAGACTGTCCCCTGTGGCTTTACACTTATCAGGCCTTGCAGTCCCTTCCCCTGCCCCCCTTTAATCGCTTGCCTACTTGCATCCTGGAGTTCCTATGGTTTTTCTACTTCTTGTTTTAAGAAGATCTCAGGATGCAATTCTTATGTCTGTACCTGAGCTTTTTCACGTGTGAGATCTGTGGGTTCATGCAATGCCTGAACCTCTGTTATTTTAACTAAGAAATGCTATGCTTTCTGGGCATTTGCATTGCAACTCATACAATTGCTCCTTTCCTCCTTTAAACTGGAGAGTTGCTCTATTCGCTTGGCGTTTAGCCTCTTCAAGCAGCATGTTAATAGAAGAACACAAAAGGCCAAGCTTGGGATTAGCAGTTTTAACAATCTGTCTAAAGTCTTGTCAGACAAGTTGTGGTATAAGCTCACCTGTCAGATGGTATTTTCAGCTGTTTGTTCAGCAGGTCACAAAGCAATCTGGAGTAGACCTTGTTCTCCTGCTCCCCTATCTTGCCAATGCTATAGAGAAAGCACACAGCACAGGGGTCTGTGGAGCCACCAAAGGATATCACCTGATCAGGAGAGATCTGTATTGCTATATACTGTTGGAAGAAGATGAAAAGGAATATTATTTTCTTTTGGCATATTGAGAAAGGGTTTGAAAATCTGAGAAGGTGTTTGTGTCCCTGAACTGTGGTAAAAATAGGTGCATGCCTATCAGTTATGCTTTTCAAATTTTCCTGCATGTACTTCGTTGCACTTTTAGGCTTCCTAAATATTTTCCTGCAAGTCACAAAGATGAGAAGGTATGAAATACAACCATATTCCTGTGATGTACCATTTGGGAATGGTCACTGCCATCACAATTCTTTCATCTGTTGCAGAATGGCTATCTTCTTAACTAAAAGCTCTAGCAGCACATAAACCAAAACATCCCAGGCACTCAGAGATGCTTTTCACTAAAATGCAAATAGTTTCACTCTTGTTCTTATTAAGTTACCCTGCAGCACAGATCCTTCCCTGTCTGCTGTCTTCTCCTTGGAGAATTGCTGCCACACCTTGCCTGCCACATGCGAGGCTTTCATGTGCTGACGTCCTACTGTGCAGATTTGTGTTCTGTTCTTAGATGTTCACTGCTGTGTCAAGGGCCAGTACAAAGACATCATACTATTTAGGCTTGCGAGTCTTGGTTCCTAATAATTGCTTTGGCTGATTAAGGACAGTTGCGGGGGAAGCAACAGCACTTTGTGTGCTGGGCTGCCCACCTCCAGGCTCGAGCGACTGCCTCCGGCAGCAGGTCCTCTGCTTTTGTGTGACCAGGTGGTCTGGAGTCCACCACATAAGCAGATTCTGCTGAAACACTCAAAATCAGGCAAGAGGCATGCATGGGGATTGCTCTCGAGGAGGCAATCACAGAAATGCTGAGTGTCTGACAGCTGCTCCTGTGAACACCATGCACTGCTGAGAGATGGGTTCTGGATGCTCAGCCCAAGTGCACTGTTGGAAAGGAGGACCCAGCAGTAACATTTTTACTGACTCCAAGAGCTCGGTGGCCTGCAATACCTCCCAAATCTCCTCCGAGCCACCGCGCTCTCCCTGCCTGTGCGGGAAGGTCGGGTGCAAGCGGTGGTGTGCAATTGCATCGCTGCTGCCCTGCGTTCCAGAGAGATTTCGCACCTCACTGGCTCCTGCTGCAGTCTGCCCTGCTGAGGTAAATGTGAACTGACACAGCAGAGGTCTAAATCAACATCCTCCTCATTAAACAAAATACAGCCTAATCCTACTTTTGTTCTTGATAGTAGGAAAAATAGAAGAAAGTATCTATGTTAATATTCATGACCAGGCTGCAATTTTCCCTGCTGCTAATACACAGTGTCAGATCCACACACTGGGGAATCCAGGGATCAGTTCCTTTGGCACCCATCTAGCTTCTGTTCTGTTCTTACCCACGTTTATTAGCAGCGCATCATTAGAACTCAGCAGCAATTAACCCTCTTGGTAAAACAAGCTAGCCTGAGTACCAGGAGTTGTCTGGGTAATTAGTCTTGGCCGTCATTTCCAGCTTGTTTGGGTGCAAAGTGCATCAGACCACAGCCGTACAGGATAAGCCATGGAGATCCTGCTGAGATATCACCTGCTTGAACCTGTTCTCCTCTGGCTGGACACCCTGTGCTCTAAACTTTATGCCAAATGAAGGTACGTATATGACTTTAACATCTGCCCCAGAAAACAGATTATTTAAAAAAAAAAAAAAAAAAAAAGATGAAGTGTTAATCAACATTGTTTTCTTCTGAGATCAGTTTGAAAATGTTTGAAACAGTATTTCCAGTAGAAAAAAAACCTACTCGATGAAAAATAAAAATCAGGATTTTTTTTAAATGGTACCATTTCCTGCGAGAGGAAAGCTCTGCATTCCAGCCTACCCTAATCCTTTCCTTCTCTCTGTGTTATAACCAAGAGACTCTTGCTTTCCTATTGCCTCCTTTGTCACGAAGAGCTTGCATGTCCTCTTCGAAAAAACCAAAATCTCTTTGTTATTCCCTGTATATTTCTAAGTCCCCTTGCATATCCCTTCCACACGGCTGCACAAACCTGTTCCAGCTGCATCCCAGCCCTGGCCTCTAGCTTTATATTCAGGAGCTGTTATGCAAGAACCACCAGCTGACACACCCCCACCCCCTCCAATAGCAAATACTTTTTTGCTAGACTGATTTTAAAAAAATATTTTTTGAGGAAAGATAGAACACATCAGTTTTACATAAGAATTTCATTATATTACTGTATGTGTTGGAGAAAAAAAGAAGTCTTACTCTCATTTACAGTTAAGCCTGCTTTCTGTGGAGACAAGGCTTATACAAGCCTAAAACATACTTCTGACTATTCCCTGAGAGAAGTAACTCTGGTCAAATGTGGCAGAGATTGTTTTCCTACATTTAATGAGACCAACTGATTGCACAGGACTCTGTTACTGTCCCTAGAGACAGAGGAGCCCCTTTATCAAACAGACAAACTGCCTGGAAGAGACAAGGATCCAGACTTCTCCAGGTCGATTGGCTTTTTATCTGGACACCAAATCAATTTGATGAGAACAGCCAACCACATACAACTGTTTTAAAGTCTGTAGCCACACATAGCCTACATGTAAATATATAGCCTGCATGGAATACCATCAGATACAAAGCTAGTTTAAATACTTCAAGTATTTTAAGACCTCAGCAGAGCTAATATACAGCAAGCAAGTATTTGCCATTTCTACAGAGAGAAGATTCTAAATACTAGTGAGTCGTAAGGTATATTAGTTTTTAGAGGCTATTGCTGAGAAATAGCTCACTGCATATGCACAGCTGATTAAATAAAGAAAATGTTTGAGCATCTGGACTTACCTGGGCTGGTTTGCCCATTGCTTTTGATAACTGCTGGGTGAGCTCTCCTGTGAAAGACTCTGGAACTTTATCCTTGCTTACATTTGTGTTAACAATGAATTTAGGCATCTTTATATTTCAAGAGGGTTTTCTTTCCGCTCACTTTGGTCACAGCTTTATTTCTAACTCACCTGCAAGTTGACTTACCTCACTGTGCTAGTAAGCATCTCAGGAGCCTTTAAATAGCCAGTGCTACCTTCTGCAGGTGCCCCCGGAGGTGTGGGAGTGCCTGAGGAGGGACCAGGCGGCGTGTGCCATCTGCTAATGCAGGTACTCCATGTACAGCTTTCCTGGGGGGAAAGCTGCTTTTTGTGGTCTGGAAATGAAAGCATCCAAAATGACACTTCATATTTGGATACAGCCTGGCCGTGAAAACCGGTGTTTTCACACAAGTGTTGCAGAGACTGTTTGAGAGTGGGAGGGTTATAATGTGTCTCTTTATAAAAGTCTCATGATTATTTTAAAAAATTAGGTGGACGCCTCAGTTGTGAGGTCTGGAACGTTTTCTGTGGAATAGATCATAACAGGAAAACCCCAGTATCACATGTTGTGGAGACTTTCCCTCAAATATGACTAAGTCATAGATACCTTAAAATTGGGGTCTTGATTTTCCACTGTGGTGAGTACTGGATTCTACCTACTGAGAAGAGGTTTGTTTTCAACTTGCTCCTTTGTTGTGCGAATAGTCCTGTAACAGTCAACAGGATCTCCTGAGAGACAGGAAATCCACAGGCTTTCCAAAATGAGAGGGTTTATCAAGAATGGAGTATGTGGCAATGCTGAAACCAGTCCTATTTGCTGCCCAGTACAGTCTTACATGATTCAGATGGGTCAGATGGTGTTTGGTAGGGGGTGTTCACAGTGAGATATGTTTGGGAAAGCGAATTGAAAATGCTGATGGGGATAAAAGAAATGGTTTGTTGATCTCTCCATGTAAAAGGTCTGGGTGTCTTTATGCCCAGTAGTTTCTGTGACTTAGGGGCTTTTCTATTCTCCCCATCCCCCAACCTGTGGAAAAGAGGGAGGTTTCTATACCTTGCACTAAGTGCTTGTACTGCAAAGGTGTAACTTAAACAAATACTTAAAAAATGGTGAAAACCTCCATATGAACATGCTTAAGTTGACTGTATGGTATATGTTGAGTTTGTCAGTTCCTTCACTGTAGCACCCTTGCTGTAAAAAGCCAGCAAATGAAACATCAAGAGATGGTGTCCATGTACAGCCTGTGTTAGTGGATTGCATTCCTTGTATCTGAAGCATTCTGAAAAGAATGAAAATCCTGAAAAAAGTTCTGGAAATAAAAGCTGTTTGTACAGACTTTTCAGGGCATGTTTCCTGTGTTAAAGCATTAAAAATAAACTAAAGTGATAGCTCCATCAGTAAGGTGAGAAACTGCCGTTTGTAATATTGATGAATTGTAATATTGATGAATCTTTTCTTCAGTGAGCAGTTGAAAGCAGGTGGCAAGATCCAAAGCATTTAGTCAGAAATCATACTATACTTGTTTGTGGTCACTTGGAAAAACTTTGACTGTATTTCCAATGAACTTCCTAAACTATTTTTTCTGCTGGTTACAATAATCACTCTTTATTCCCTGCTTGCTTACATAACAAGAAAAGCATTTCCAAAACAAACTCTTTCTTCTCTGGAAACATCTGATGTAATTCCCAGAAGCTGATGTACCAGGTGTCCTTAGACACCACAGATGCTCTTGGGAGTGCGCTGTATTTTATAGGAACCATTTTACTTCTTTCGTGTACAGTAATAACTCTGGCAGGTCCTTCTCCATGCCTAGAGTTACTAGGATATTCTCCGCTGAGATTTTCATTACATCTCCAGAAAGGTTTTTGCACAGTACAATTTCAACTTCAATATTTTTTTTCCTGTTACCATGGCCAGAACATTTTTTCTTAATTTACTCTGCTAAGTTTTGAACCCATATCTGTTTGCGTCACCCTACATTACATATCCAGCTTTCCCTCTGTCAGCCTGCTAGTCAAATATTTCAGACTTCTGTGTTTCCCCAGACTCATGATCACTTAGACTTCTTAATCCTTCCTTCCCCTGGTTTCTCTTGAATTATTTTACTTGGTCCTTCATGTTTCTGATACTCCTCTCTGCACTATTGGTCAGCAGTTTCCTGGTTCTGAGGGCATCCAAGCTGGTGAGGTCTTGTTTAGGAAAGCGCAATAACAAACTGTTCAGGTACCTGTGGCTCTGGGCAGACTCCCGGCAACCAGGGAGACCAGCGGAGGCCCAGGGCTGTGAGCAGAGCCTGTGTGGATGTTCCTGGTGCAGGATTTGGGCCCTACGGACTGTTAATAAAATGTTTTAAAGCTTTGTAAGGTAGATTATCATAAAAGGGTTTTTTAATAGAAAAAAAAATCTTTATATTCAGTAGATCTCAAAAGGGAGTGGTGAAATTTCCTGTGAAAATGTTAAGCTATCAGCAAGAAATAAAATTCTAGGACAATAAAATTCATACCTATATTTAAAGAAAGAAAAAAGACACAGAAGAGCTTGCAGTCTGTTTTTAATGTTTGCTGTTTCATTCTATTGCAACATTGTTTCCTGTCTTTTCTGAGCGATGCAAATTTCTCCTCTGAACATTCAGAGTTTGGTGCAGAACAACTGTTCCTTAGGAAAGTTGTTTCCAGTGGCTGAGGTTTCTTTTTTCCCAAAATTCAGCTTGTTGAACTCTGCTTTTATCTCCATGATTGACTTTCCCTTGGTCTCAGGGAGATACAGGTAGATGAAAATTGCCGATAGAGCAAGGATTCCCCAAAAGATGAGGAAGCAGAAGGGTCCGAGGTTTTCCTGCAGGCAGAAATAGGAGACACTGTAAGGAAGATAAGAATCTCATTTCTATTTCCCTGCCCTTGGGTGCAAGTCTGTGTCTTAGTAATTGAAATTCAAATATGTGCTCAATACACAAACCAGGACTGGTATCAAACCAAGAGTTTCCGCTGGCCAGTTTGACCTGAGTCCAATTGCTGCTCTTCTGACAGGCCTGGGGGATTCCTGAGCAGGTTTGGTATTTGGACAGAGCTCTAAGATTTGCCTTTTGTTGCAATATACTGCTGTTATTTTGTTCTGTGTCAGCATTCAGAAGTTAATTAGCCTGGAGCGAGGGATCCAGTTAGAGTAACTTACAACAATGAGTGGAAAAATCATCCCAAGTGCAAACAGTCCCATCCAGTTGATGCAGCCGACGATCAGGAAGGCTGATGGTCTGGATGACTGGCTGAAGATTTCAACCATGATAGTTATAGTGGTTCCGGCTGAAAAAGGAAAGCAAAACACAAACTGGGTGTACTTCCACGGTTCCTCAGTGCATCTTACTCCTGCCGAAGATCCTCACAGTGTCAGTGGTAGAAAACAGCAAACAGGCAGAATAGGTGCCTGCTGGCAGGTGGCCTCTGCGGTGAGGGTGAAGGCCTTGGTTCCAGAAAGGGACTAGAGCTGCTGATTTAGATTTCTGTCATACATCCTGGAATTTTTCTTCTGGTGCCAGTGGATCTGTGCAGTTCCATATTGCACTGGTGGCCATTATTAGCACAGTAAATAAAACCAGTTCCACTTTTGGGTTCTGTGGTCAGTTCTACCTGAAGCGTGTTGGTAGTCATAAAGCTTAACTCGCTGAATTAGTGAATAATATACCTGGCAATGCCTAGAATCCTGGTTTTAGCTGAATATTTTAAAAATTGTTCTGAAACATCTGTCTCAAACCCTCTGGAGAAGATGATACTGTATTAGATTCTGTGATCAGCAATAAAATTTGAGGCATCTATATCCTTTTCCTGTCTCCCACTTGTACATATCTGCCTTTCCCTTCTTAATTTCCACAACTTTACCATGGGTCTAGCCCGTTCTTCCTCTGCCAGTTGTGACACCAACCAATACGATACCAAGTTTCCTCCCATTGATGTACTCACATGGTCCAGTTCCATAGAAGATAACAAACAGGAAGATCAAGATAACACTGAAGTAATGCATCCAGAAAAACTGATGCTAAAAGTGAGAAACCAGTGATATCAAACCATTAGATACATGACAGAATAGCAGAGCTCTGTATTTTCTGCCACTGACTCAAGTTTTGTTCCCATCCTGTGAGGCAAGAGCAGCAAGGGCTGGTGCTGAGCAGCCAGCGAGCTGCTGCCTCTTTACCTGCAGCGACAGCGTCGTGGTCAGGAGCGCCAGCACAGAGCCCATCAGCGTGTACCCTCCACACAGCAGCACCCTCCTCCCAAATCGGTCTATGAGGGTGGTCTGAAAAGCAGAAAGTCAAATAATGCCTCCCTTCTCCATATGTTCTTTGCAGAAGACTTATCTGAATAACAGCCAGAAATCAATGTCATTTGAGAGTCTCTTAATTTCTAATGAATTTAATTTGCTTCTTCAAAGCTAACTTTTTATTAATGAAGCTGCATCTATTAGTAAACCCTAGGCTGTTGTTAGACAGTTCTCTTTCTTGTGTGCTAGTATATATACAATTGTGCACATGTACATATACATAACTAATCCAGAATACCAGAAAACTATTTTACAGAGTAAAAAATAGTCTAAAGATGTACAGTCATACCAATAATTTGGGAAAAGAGCTGCTTTCTATCCTGCATGTGGTTTTGCAGAAGCAGGAAGATGCGTCTTAGGTTATGCAAATCTTCCCTGAGCCCAGTTATAAGTAAGGTAAAGTACAATTCTTGACCGCATGAAATTTTTCCTTCAGACTCAAGTCTGAAAAGACTTACACACAGTATAGAGGATAAGCATTCACACAACCCAACTCCAAGGGACACGTATGGGATGGTGTGTTCTTCAAACTTGGCTGTGTGGAATACCTCGAAAGAATAGAAGTATATCTGAAAAATGGAGAGAGGAAATGCACCTGTGAAAAAAGTGTTGCAGTTGGGATGCCATTCTTAGCTGGTGTAACAGCATTAACTTAGGGAGGTTTGTAATGCTGCCTAGAGCTGTCTCTTGTTCTGGGGCTAAAGAGAGCACTCAACTGCATTGATTCCGCAGAGCTGCAGGGTGGTCATGACGGTCACCGAGGTGTAAAGTTGCCAGCGCAAAGACCGGTCTTTTATTACTTCGAGGACACGCAAGGTTTTTGTGCTCTTCATTGCAGCCTTCTCCTTCATAATGTCATCAATTTCTGCTTGGTGGTCTCCTTCCCCCCAGAGCTTCCTGATGGCTGTTGGGGGCAAAGCAAGGAGTGGATTATTCTACCAGTACAGCTCTGTCATGAGTGGTTATGTTAAACCCCTTAGTCTGCCTGTCCATTGGCGTAGGGGGTTGTGTCAGTGCTGTCTGGTTCTGTCATCTGGTTGGGTCTGGAATTTTGACTCACTGGTTGTCAGTACAGCATATCTTTCTAACATTGAGTTGACTAAATTGTAAACAAAGTAAACATTTAGCTACATTTTATTTAATAAAAAATGAACTATCTAAAACCATTTCCTTTGAAGAAATAAAGTAGTACCCGCCAAAGTGGGAAAGCTTAGACATGTTAATAGAATATGTCTTTCTTAACCAAATAAATTAAAGTGAGTAAGGCCCCAGGTTAATAGAGCTGTATTGCCGTAGGTGCCTCAGCTGTTTTATTTAGAATTGCCTCTGCTGTTTCTCCATGGCACTGCACCGTGCTGCACAGCTCTGCCCTGCTTGCTTGTCTTCTACAGAGGCTGTCACTAAAACATCAAATGAAGCGAAGTAAGTAAGGAAAGCAAACACTTTACCTTTCCTGCAGGCTTCCTCATTACCCTTCTGTATCAGGAGGTAGGATGGTGAATCAGGGAAAAATGGGAGGGTAACCAGTTGAACCAATGCTGAAAGTCCACTAGATGCTAACAACCATGGCCACAAAGCTTCGCTTCCTAAAATCTCCCTGGAAAGTGTATATGAAACAAAATTATGCTGAGATAGTGGAATGAATGTTCAGGAAGTTTTTCTGAGTGATGAGGATTGCTCAAATTGCATTCAAGGGTGCAGTGGAGCAAAATCTGAATTGATAATTTGGCAAATTTCACACATTCGGCTATTTTTGTTTCTGTCAATTTTAAAGGAATTATTTGGCATTTTGAAAAACTTTCTAAATATCATTAGGATCCAATATAATGTCTAGAGAGCTAATGAGACTCATTTGACCACTGTTTGAACACAGGATCAAAACATTATGCTAAGACTTTTCATGTAATTACAGTACATTTTTAAGGGGAAGGCGCCTAGTAGAAAGGGTGTGGAAATAAGAAGAAATCAGATTATGAATAGTTAGTTTTCTGTCTCCTGTATTTTAACTGTATGTTTGCCTCAATTATGATCAAAACTTTTTTTTCTGGCATAAGCTCAGAGCTGTTTTGGGGAAGATGAGTCACTTTGTCAGTCACTGACTAGGTGAGGGGATAAGGTTACAGAAAGATTTCTACTACTTTTAGTGTAACCTGATAGAAAGATTGGAGTATTTACCGTAGTCCAATAACCTGTCCTGTGAGTTTTCCCAGTGTTAGAAAAACAGAAACTGTGGAGTTGGTGAATCCACGCAGCTTCTTGGGTGAAATCTCTCCGACATACTGAGGATGTATATTGAGAGAAAAACCTTTAACATAGAAGAGGATAAATGACAGTTAAAATATTTATAATAGCTTAACTTTCTGACTTCATCCTCTCTTACATTGTTTCCATTCACTCTGGTATTTGGATTATAATTTCTTGCAAAAAAGGATTATGTCTTTCACTTTCGTTAAGTGCGCAGTATATTTGCTTTATAAATCATTCCCCAAGAACAGCAATATGTATAGAGACAACCCTGGGACAGCCGGGATGCTTGGACTCCGCAGTGGCCTGAGCACATACCTGTACCAATGCCATAGAGAAAGCGGCCGACCAGAATCATCTCGAAGGACTTGGCTGTTTTACTGAAGGCCATGATAAGTGCAGCTACCAGAATGATCAGGTTGGCCCACATTTGGCACTTTTTTCTGAAAAAGAGAAAAAAAAAAACAAACATGAGAATTTAGTGTGAAATAAGAACTCTTGTACTCTTTTGAGTGGCTGGAAGCATGGTACAGCAATTTCTGCTGTTTGGAGGAATGGCTGAAACAATCTTGACTTTGGATAGTCAAAGTGATTCTTTAAAATTTTAGGATCCTTTAGATCTGAATTCATTAATATTTTTGAGCTTAGAATTTAAACAGCTGGAACACTTCAGCATTTCCTCCATACAAGTGGGGAAAGAGATGAAAGAGCTGGCCCAGTTTGTCACCAAGATTTTTAAATGGCTAGAACTCCTCATAAATTGTCAGGTTGTTCCTCAGAAATAATCTGAGTCTGTGGCTCCCATTCTAGAATGGCTCATATTAAAGACACTCCTTGCTAAATGGATGTGATCTGAGATGGCAGAGTTTTTAGAGGCATATTTCAAAATACACTCAGTGTGAATCATGGGCTGGTATGTTCATACGCCCCATTTCTCAGGCTCAAATCGATGTCTTTTGCCCTCTGTTGTTTTGCCGTGGTGCTCGCTAGGCGAGAGTCCTCTTGCACACATTAAGGATTCACAGAGATCCTCTATTTAGAAGGCTGTGATCCAGCAATTATCGTGTGTTAAATAACCCATGGGAGAAGTGCATGGTCTTGTTTCCAGTCTTGGGAGACCCTGTGGGTGTGGGATGAGGCAGTGTCCCACAAGAAATTTCTTGGGGGCACTTACCTGGTAGGACAGAACACAATTGCAGGCAGGCTAAGGTGGTTTGTTGAGACCCATATGAGGGGCCTCTGGATCAGTGGGTTGTGGAGCAGATCTTTAAGTGGGTCACACCAAGCAGATATGTTTGCCAATTTCTCTGCAAATGAAATTAGTGGTGTTACACAAAAGAGAGAACAGACCAGACTGGTGAGGAATCCTTTCTCCATCCAGTGGAAAAGATAGTTTGGAATTGACTTGCAGTAAAATGAATTGCCAAGAACATTGCCAAGATGTCTCTTGGATAATTCGTTTTGGTGCTGATTGTATCTTTACAGCATAGTTATAGGCTTTTTTTTTTTTTTACCTATTCCGTTCACATTTTCACTAGATGCTAGAGTATATTTGAATATTTAATATAATGTCATCACCCAGGATGAGTGCGTTTAAGTGGAAATCTGGCTCTTATTTGACACTTAAGGATATCTTCCACACAGTGGTTTCCAGGTTCCAACACAAGACACACAGCTCCTTTTTTGGGATTTGGGGAGCCTGGGAGACCTTTATGGGAGTCATAGGGGATCTTGAAGAGAACAGGAGGCAGTTGCACTATCCTGCTGCTCCCAGAGGCCCCGATCCAGTGATGTGTTGGTGAATGCAGCCTTTGCAGAAATACAGTTCCCTGGGAGGGTAGATAGACAAGGTAAAATACTGCTTGCTACTTGAAGAGGTGGGTGTGTGGGCAAACCAAATTCATTTAGTCTTCAATCAGACTGCTTCAACCAAGAAGCACCTTGGCATTTCCCTGCACTTTCTGACTATTGAGCTGTTAGAAGAAACACTTACTTCCTATATTTTGTAGTCAGGTAGCCACAGCAGAGGCTCCCCAGGAATCCTCCCATCCCATAAACAGACACAATGAAGGACCACAACAGCATGATTGTCTCAGGGTGGAGGGGAGAGCCATGTCGCTCTATCCAGGTTTCATTAATAAACTTCCTGATGTGCTGAAAAATAAAATGAGATTTGACTGGACAATGGGTATAAGATCTCTTGGGATTATTTGGCTGTTGTACTTCAGATCTAACCTATGGTTCTAATACTAGCCTTCTTGTGAGACTAAATTTCTTAGTAAAGCAAGTTAGCTGAGATCACATTGCAAAGTCTTTACATTTGTACCAGTCTGTACGTTTCCTGACAAAGCATGCTAAAAGCACGTTTCTGCCTTCCTTTGGAAGCTCATGTGCTGTGTGGTAACAATTTATTTAAAACAGAAAGTGCTATCCTGTTGTTTAAAGGGGAAAAAGTTCTCTACGCATTTTATGTTACGTTAGCCAAAGAAAAGGCATAGGTGTATCAGCTGAATGCTCAGTAATTTTGAGATCTGTGGGCGAATGGATAGCTTGAGATCCCTGTTTTCTGTTTCCAACCTCAGAGAGATGGCTACTTACCGCTGAAGGATAGCTGATGACAGAAATGTGGAATCCATATGGGAAACTACCACCAATTCCCAGCACGAAGATCAGTTGAAATAATCCCCGGAACTGAACCTGCAAAGCAAGAATAAAATACTCCATCAGCTTCTCATGACTCTAGATTTGTGCAGGGCCAGTGTCTATGTAGCCACATTTGCCCTTCCCTTCTGGATATCTGTGTTGTCCACTTCTAATCCTCTTAGACTTAAACATTTTTCTGAAATCTCTAACTTACTGCCAAAGTGCAATCCTCAGCCACAGGGCCACAGCAAGACTAAGTGCTACTACAAGAGGGATAATCCACCACTTTGCTTGCAAGAAGGAGAAAGAGTTTTAAAAGCTGTTCCTGATAGTACAGCCTTCAGTGTGTGCCTGCAATAGCTGACAGGCTGGCAGTCCTGCCTGTGGTGAAGAGGGAAGGAGTTTCCTTGTCTGCAATCTGCAGTAACCTATGTACATCAAACCAGAAGTTATGAACTCACATTCTTACTCTTTTTTTTCACTAGACTTACAAATTAACAATTTTAATTCATAAAAAGGAAAGCAAAATAGCTTCTTGCTGGCAAGTCGAGAAATAGAGCAAGAAATAGTTATCACTTTTTCTTTGTTTAAGACTATGGAAAGTCTTGATGGATGATATTAATTAACTTTAGATGAAATGAGGAAAGCAATTTATTTTAGAGCTTATGTCATTAATTTCTTAGCCTTTTGCAGTACGGTTAACCTATTCATTACTTTGGAAAGTAATCAGAGTACTTAATAATTAGCATTATTTTCAGTAATTCAGAAAACAAAAGTACAGTAGCATTGTCACTGGTGGAACTGCCAGGACTTTTGTTAGTTTTGATTGAATTTATCTTTTTATTTTATTTTACCTTGCTGCATGGAAAAGACCATGCAACATGTTCTTGGTAGTGTTTAAATGCAGAGAAGAAAGATGGTCGCTGTCCCAAAAGAGCTTACAATTCTTAAGGAATCTGGATCTTTAGTATTTTGTTAGCTTTGTCCTATATAAGGCAGAGCCCTGAGAAAAAGCGACCAGTTACTCACCAGGTCAGAGAAGACGGCAGCCATCTGCTGGGACAGAGCTGATTCCTGTTGCTTACTGGTTAGTACCTGCCAAAAGAACCAAGTGCTCACATAATGCAGTAGGAGTGTCAGTGAACTAGTACCACGTTACTGAAGTTAAATTTTACTTCAAAAGTTTTTAAGTTAATTACACATATTTCAGCTGTTGTACAAAGTTTAGAATTGCTGGATTAAATATTTCAACCAAGGGTTGTGTCTAGCCCAGGTAAACAAGTTGGTTTCCCTTATGGGGAATGTGTGTACTTCAAGATCTCTGTCTTGTGCAAGGGGGATAGAGAATTGAGACATTGATTTTAAATAGGACTGCAAAAATCATAATTCACTTAGTTTTCAGTATAAGATGAGAAAAATAAGGACAAATTTATCTGTTGCAAATCTTAATTGAGGCTTGGACAGTGAACCATAGGACTTCGACATAAAACAGGAAAGAGCTATTCTCTCTTCATGTGACAGCAACTGGAGCATGTCATAACTTAATCATTACTTAAAGCAATTGAAATGCTTCATCAGTTTGGGATGGGGGGCAAACTTAACTATTCTATACTGGCACATCAGGCTTGACCAGCAAAATATGTAATAGTAGCTTATTTTCCTTTGCTGGGAAAGATTCAATGTCATGCACAGTTTTTTCTGGTATTTCCATCAGCCAACATATTTATTTCTGTGTCTGTGATGACAAAATTATTGCTTTGAAGCTGCTCTGTAACCTTTATAGCTGGGTTGATGTCTCTTCCTTCAGACAGAAAATCCTCAGGCTTTAACTTTATTTACTTAATAATTAAGAAGGTTTTGTATGTACTAAGTTGGTAAAAGGCTTACTTATCATTTGCCATTTACACTTCAATTAAAGAAGAAGAGGACTAAGAAATCATAAATGGCTTATATGATGCAAGCAGTCATATTTATTAGAAAATACATCACCTGTAAGGAACATCAGATTCTCTAGCTAATGTCTGAAATGTAGCACATAGCACCACCTGGCCATTTGTCCCATCGTTATGTGACCCCATCATGAATTGACTCTGTTGTTGATGTGTGCTGAGAGTTCATGGCGAGTTTTTTTCCAGATGAGGTTCTCCAGCAGATAAACTGTTGTTAGAGCACAAATGAGACTGTCCCTTTGATGCTAGGAATTAATTTCCTTTTCTGTAAATCATGCAAAGTTGAAACAACATGATGTGCATCTGACAAAGGAAGGAAATGCCATGTTAGCTGCTAGTATCTGCCTTGCTTGGATGATCTTGGGGGAAGACACAAGCACGCAATGATGAGTAGCTACCACCATGGGGCTTTCCTTCGCAAATGAAGCCTGTTTTCTTATGTTCTACTTCACCACTTCTATTTAGTACAGTTTACACACATTGTAACTTTTACTCTTGGCTCTTGTACTTTCATTTAGGACTCCTGCTTTTTGTAGGTTAAGAGTCTTCCTCCTGTAATGCCCTTAATGTGTAATGTCTGTTGCATTCATGTTGATTAGTTACTGTGCTGCTTCTGTGCTCTGATTACTTACACTATGCTGAGGCCCCTTTGTTAGACACACAGTTTCATGATTAGTGTTAACGAGTAGCTACAGATAACCTTTAGTCATAACTGTGATCCGGACACTGAATCTCACAACATCAGGTAATTTAGTCATTTAACATCCAATTTTACAGTCCCCTGTGACACACACGTGCAAAGCCATGCAAAGCCTTCCCTAATAGAGGCCAGCTAGACCAGACCTACTGTTTTGGTGTCTAGCTGACAGCAGTTCACTGAGCGAGTTTTTAAGTGTTTGTATTTGCCTCAGAGACAATACCTGAGACATATCTTACCTATCAGCTGATATCTCTGAAAGAAAACATACATCTAGTGTTCCTGAAACTTCTGAATGACTGTCCTCTTTGTCACCTCCCATGTGTTTTTGAACCATACTTTTTTGCTGTTTCATGCCATGAGCAGACGGTTGGCAGAATACAGCTCTTGCTCCACTGAGCACAAGCAAAGGTTGACCTGTGCTCCAAACAGCTGTTCCGCTTCGTTGTCACATTTATGTTCCATAGGGCACCTGCTCCCTTCTTGGTGGGGATCTTATGGGGAAAGCTTTCCGAATAACATCTAATGAATAACTGAGATCGGAGATCTCACTAGCGAGTCATGCTGGCAATGCTACACAATACCACTCTGCTTACGTTTGCAAAGACTCGGGTGTTATTGTGGCAGAATGAAGGGTGTTGTCAGAATGACTGGTTAGGAAAAGAGAATTCTGTTTTGCAAAGTTTAGATTTCCTTTCTATATTGGTAGTTGTCTCCAAATGACTCGTGGTTTTTGGTCATGTTATATATGTGTGGAACACTACAAAATTATTGAGCTTTTCTGACTTTAAGGACACTTTGTGTTTTGTAGATTATCTTTTAGTGAGAAATCTGAAGTGTCCCTCAATACAGGAATAGTGAAAAACCCCAGTCACGGAAGGGTAGGCACACCAGTCACTTTTTTTATTAAGGGAGATAATGATGTTGGGAAACAAACATTTGTGGATGCCAGAAGCTTTATTACAAGACAATCTGACATTTTAATTTATGTTTAACATTTCCAATTAAAAATAAGCAGCAGTTAAGATGAGCAATTGAATTCATATTTTGAATAACTTTATCTGAGTTGAATATGCCAGCCACAGCAACATAAGAGAGAAAAACAGTTCTTTTACTGTGCAAGTCTAGAGTTTGGGGTTTAATTTGTATAGTATGCTCTACTTTGAGCCTTAGCTTTGTTCATGTTCTTCCTAATAGTATTGTTTTGCTACTAGGACTGTGAGAGCCTTTCATGAACAGAGGGAAACATGCAAAAATTCAGCAAAAAATTAAATTTGCATCGAAGCAAGGATGGCTGCTGACAGGGAAAACTTCAATCCAAAAGGGCTGAAGTCTGTCAAACTTGATACAACACAAGGACATGGTATTTGCATGGGAACCTGGCAAGGTTTGATTATTCAGTCAGGTCTAGAGAAACAAAGAATTTCTCTCCTATGCCACTAAATTTTTTCTTTAATCTGTTATGGCTTGAACCCTGGCCAGAGACAGCAAGCCAAGAACCTCACTGTTCCCATTTCAGGGTTGTGAAAACACACTCAGAAATCATAGAAAGAGGGGATCACAAGTCTTGCCTTTCTCTGTGGTCAGCAGAGTGTTTATGAATTCTTCATGTAGTTTCAGTGTGTATTAGTTGCTCAGCTGAGATTTACACATCAGTGAGTTAAGCCAAAATGCTCATGATTCACAGGAGTCTGTCCTGTTAGTGTCAGCCACCATTCCTTTTTGAAGCTGCCCAGAGTGGAGTGCTTGTCAAAGGTGCTGCTTTGGCAAACTGGGAACCTTGTAAGTGACAGGTATGAAATCTAACGGTCCATTTGGACCAATTCACTAGTCAGAAAACAACAAATGTCCTTTTTTTTTTTTTTTTCCTTTTTAAGAAAGCCAGACTCCTCCTAATGGCCCATCAAAGCCTGGTGCAGAAGGCGTAATCCTCTCTGACATGATTTGAAATTTTTGGAATATGCTTCGTTTTAAAGTTTAGCTTATTAAATTCTTCTGTGATTTCCACAATCGATTTCCCTTTTGTTTCTGGAAGGAACAGGTGGATAACTATCCCTGAAGTGAAAAGTACCACCATAAAGATGAGGAAGCAGAAGTGCTTGAGTCTTTCCTGCAGGGAAGAGCAAAGATAGAAGGAGAGTGAGATAAGCATGTCTTTTGCATTGTCACTTTCTTGGCACAGTTTTTTATTTGGGTCCAAAAGTACTTTGGATCTGATAAGAGGTTCTTTGCATTTTTACCTTGGACAACTATTTCAGTCTGAATAAATATCTTGGGCAGATCAGGGCCCTTCAGTTGAAAAGTGGCCTTGGGAGAGCAGGTGCCGAGCTCACTGCGACTCGGCATGGCACTGTCACCTCCCGCCACCCTCCCTGCTCCCCCGGCTGACTTGAGCTCGGTGTCCCAGGGGAAGTCACTCACCACAATGAACGGGAAGGTTGTTCCGATCACAAAGACGCCCAGCCAGTTGACAACCGCGCCGATCACAAAGGCGGGTGGTCGGCACGAGAGCTGGAAAATTTCAGATCTAATGGAAACTGTGGCACCAGCTGAAAGGAAAGAACAGTAAGAGTTATTGCTTGTTGATGTGTTTGATTTGAACATTTGGATTGAGTGTTACAGTTACACAGTCAGCTACTACCATGGACTGACATTCAAAACACTTGTGTATGTTGCTCTTTTTTAGAAAAGAAAATGTTTGTGGCATCTTCTAGATATCACCTTGTTGAAGTGGCAAAATATTCAAATATATTTATTTGGGACGTTGAAGAATTAGAT
Organism: Streptopelia decaocto; assembly: GCF_964273445.1. Classification (NCBI taxonomy): domain Eukaryota; kingdom Metazoa; phylum Chordata; class Aves; order Columbiformes; family Columbidae; genus Streptopelia; species Streptopelia decaocto. The sequence continues at coordinate 8,802,519 of NC_138670.1, read as the reverse complement.
AGTTAACACCTGAGAAAGTCTGACATCTTCTCATGAAAGAAGCTGTTTAAGAATGGAGTGACAATTATTATTACTAACAAGAATTGCCAGCACGATGCTGCTGGATCACAAATGAGTGATCTTCCCAGATTCACTTCCTGGGCATTTCAGTTACGTTTGAAGTCACAGGACTTTGACAAGTTTGAGTTAGAAAAATAAGACAACTATGCCATAGGAGAAGGCAAATATTTAAAAAATAAGTAGACTTGAAAAATAAAAGGTTTTTAAAGAGGAGCAGGTAGTATATTCTAGGAAAGGAATTACTCCAAAGTAGGTCTTCTGCACTGCTGTCCATGTGGGATAAGATGTGACATTATACAACACTGAATTTAAAAGAACTCTTGCTTTTATTGTTCTTTTTCTTAAAAAAAAAAAAAAAAAATTACCCGTCTGCTTTTGCTCTATTTTTGCTGTATTTTTCCACTTTTTGCTGTGTTCCTTTCCTCCTGTTAGCAAAATTCAAACCTGATGGCATTGAAGTTTATGGGCAATGATTGGACCCGCAATATTTAAATGACTACAAGATTAGGTTAAATTAATTGACTTATGCTAAATATTATGCAGTATTTTCCTAGCCATATTAATAAGCTCACATGACTCAATTACTTTATTGCTTTTGAATGAGTACTTACCTGGTCCAGCTCCAAACACAACTACAAACAAGATAATCAGACAAAGGCTGCAGTATGGCATCCAGAAATACCAGTCCTGGGGAAAAACAACCAAACAACATAACAAACTTCTGGGTGCAATCTGTTAATAACCACAGGTGGGAAATGCTGCTTGTTTCCCCACACTGTCACCTCAAGAAAAAATGTATGGTGTAAGGGAACTGGCAGAGAAATGTGCTTTTTCCTGTGGATGGAGCAGTGAGATTTTTGTTAGCTGAGCAGAGAAGCAGGTTTGCTAGTATAGAGCAGGTGTCGGGCTTGGAAGCCTTCAGTTAAAGGAAGTCTGAATGGTACTTTTCCACCCTGTCCTTTCTTCTTGACCCCATGGTGCTTACCCCAACCCTTAGAAATACGAGGATACCAAGTCATATCTTTCTTCACTTTTGTTAAGTGATGGGTTTAATAACTGGTACTGCAAAGAAACTTCCCCAGATCTTAGCCAAGAAGATATGAGACTCAATGCTTTAGGAAAAAAAGATTTCTCTCTCCTAGGTTTGAGATCCTTCATGAATGAAACAAAAATGGGAGTCTGCTGCCACCTTGCTTCAAGGCTAATTTTGCAGTAGTATCTATAGAGGAGCTCTTGGATGATACTGGTAATTCAGGAGACTTGCTTTTGAAGAAGCTACAGCAAGGACAGTGTGATAGAGGTGAACTGGACTCCAGTCTGTGAATAGATATGTGCATTCCCAGTATCTTCTGCAGCAAAGATAAATTTTGAACAACCTAATGCAAAAACTGTGGGGTTTTGTTGTTACTTGTTAAAACCTGCACAGATAGAAAGGGCCATTTTCCTAGGACTGCCTTCTGATCTGTGCTGCCCAGTGTGTGATGGGATCAGGAGTCAGTGCCAGTCTCCCAGTGTTTTATCTGCTCCTCGCTGAGCTCCTGGGATCACATTGGAAAGGAGGCAGGAGCACAACAGAGCACTTGCTGAGAGAGGGTTTAATCCTATATATAGACAAGCTGAATCTTTAGGATGTTCCCCCTCCAGAGGGTAAGCTGTTAACAGAGGAGTTATTTTGGCACTTCTAAGGCTCACTTTCCTTTCTCAGCAGTATGGTCCTCAATGTGAGCAGAGGTTAGAAATAGAACAGACAGAGAAATCTGCCATTAAGAGTTTCCTTACCTGTAGGGAGAGAGTCACGGTGATCCCAGCTAGCAGTGAACACATGATCGAGTAGCCTCCTCCCAGGAGCACTTTCCTGCCCAGTCGCTCAATGATGGAGCTCTGAGGGACAGAAGTCACACTGGTGTCAGTGCCAGAAGAGCGAATTGTTACCCATTCCCCTAGGAACGTGACTTACACAGAGGACAGTAGCTACGAGTTCAGAGAGCCCAACAGAGAGGGTCAAATAGGAGATCATTCTTTCATCAAAGCCGGCAGCCTGGAGGACTTCAAAAGTGTAAAAATAAATCTGAAAAAAAAAAGCACACAAAAAAAACAAAAAACAAAAAGAAAAACATAAAACAGTAAAAGAAGAAAAGAATGGAATTCTTCCCCATATATGTGTGACACTACCCTAGACAGGAGCTGCTAACCAAGGAGCACGCATCTCAGCTTTGCAGTGAGCTACAATTCTGCACTCTTTTTAGTAGTAGTCACTTTACAGGCTGACAAATACATTCTAAAATGTAATTAATTAATTATTTTCATAAAAGATAAAATGTTGGGATAAAAGGACCTCCAGCTGCTGCAATGTAATTAGGTTTGCAGAGTCCTGATTTAGATGCTTTCAGAAACAGCCAGGTATATCATCTCTTCTAGATCCCATCCAAAAACATCACTGTAGGATGTTCTCAAGAAAGAAGAGCATGAGTTACGGAGCGTGAGAGGGTAAAACAAGCATCTTTTCAAGGATCTCTGCTACTGTTTGGAGATATGCTGAGTGATAAAGATTCCAGTTTAAGCTGTGTGAGACTCAGCTGTGTATTTCCTTGACAAATATATTACTGCATCGTGCTGTTAGAAGAATCATACAGGCAATTGCAAAGCTGTGACTTCAAAATTATCCCAAAGAAGTTCAGCTGTGAGGAAGAGGGGGAGACCTGGAAAAGGTGCCAGAACAGTCAGCATGCTCATTGATTGTCTCTAAAGGTCTAGTAAGCACACTGTGATCCCAGCATCTTGGCGTGCCAAGAGTCAGGGGCTAAACAGCAGCAGTTGCAGGGAGCAGTAACGTAAAACTGCATTGCAGATTTTGCCAATATAGGGTGGGCTCATTTGTAAAAGCAGGTTCTGGGGCCTTGTGATGGCTTCCAAAAAGGGTTGTTAAATAAACATGACTACCAAGGAAGGTAACTCCAGCATGGACCAAGAGCTGGGCAAAGGGATGTCACATGAAAAGCCCAGCCAGACTTTGCAGACTGCTGTTGCCCTGCAACAGGGCTGGCAGACAGCAAGTTGTGACCTGAGAAGCCTGAGGAAAATGAGGAGAACTCCTGAGAGCCACAATGTCTCTTTTAAGGTTGTCAATAAGTGTTTTGAGACTTTAAGGGGGAAATACACTCAACTGCATTGATGCCACATAGCTGAATTGTGGCAGTCAGAGTAACTATCGTGTACAGCTGCCAACGGAAAGCTGGTTCTTTCATTAGCTCCAGGACACTCAAGATCTTGGTGTTTTTCATTGTTGCCTTCTCTCTCATGATGTCATCAATCTCTGCTTGGTGATGGCCTTCACCCCAAAGCTGCCTTATGGCTGTGAAGGAGAAGGAGAGTGAGACCTGCCATGTTAATTCGTCTCGTTTGTTGAGTAGGTGATGTGAGTGTCTGGCAGTGCAGCATGCATGGCTGTGCTCTGACGCACAGATATCCTAGAATGTGCTCCAGAGCCCTTCTCCCCTCCTGCACAGAGGGACCTATTCTGACAGAGGGGCCAGTGGGGGGTGCACAAGGACTCCCTCCCTGGCCATGGGTTCACTTGTCTCCCTTTTGTCTTCTCTCAGGGTATGAGCAGGGTACACAGCCAACAACCAGAGCCAAGGGGTGCCCTGCAGAGTCCTGCAGGGCGAACAGCCATTTGTCATTTAGGCTGACCGCACAGGCGTTGTCAGCTGATGCGCAAAGTTTTGTAATACAGAGCTGTAGAGAGAACAAGTTTCATGTTCTCTGTGGGAACTACAACTAAAATACCCTTAGTAGATATTCACAGAGTTGTCTTAGACATGAGCAAGGACAAACTTCGTCCTTTTTTTCCATATGGGGAGAGTAAACATCACAAAACAATTGAAAGTCAAGTGAGGAAGAGGAACCTGGAGCCCTCGGTTACCTTTTTTGCAGCCTTCCTGGTCTCCTTTGTGCATGAGGAGATAAGGTGGGGACTCAGGGAAGAAGGGCAGAGTCACCAGCTGGACCAATGCTGGAAGTCCACAGGAGGCCATCAGCATGGGCCACAGGGCCTGGCTGCCCAACAGCTCCCTGGCGGGGATAAAATGTGTGTGTAGGATAAAAGTACATTGCATTGGTTTTGAGGAGAGAAATGAATGGATGGAAAAACAGAGGAAGAAGCAAAAGGTAGAGGGGATCCATAAATTAATTATACCTTTGTCCTGAAATTTGCCCGATGGCTTTTCCCAGTGACCAAAAGAAAGAGGCAGTAGAGGTTACAAATCCACGCATCTTCCGAGGGGAAATTTCTCCAACATATTGGTGGTGTAGGGGAACACAAAGACCTTGAGATGGGGAGAGAATTGTGGGAGAGAAGAAATACGACCTTCATAACATTCATTAAATTGCATGTAAATAAATAAGCATTATAGAATATATCTGCCTTATGCACCAAATTGTTTATCATACATTAGCCAATGTACAAGATTTTTCAGTATTAGATTTTCTAACCCTTTCTACAAAAGTGTTTGGTTACTGTCTTCTTTGCACAATGCAGTTTCCTCATCTTAAGACATGTACAGTTTTCCCTTTGGGGTGCAGGTGTAGCCTCATCATAGTATCTCTTGCAAGCCTTAGCATATTTTAAAGGAAAAAGAGCATGCAAGTGCTGAATAACTAAACACCCTGTAGTAACATTTAATTTACTTGTAGTTAACCCACATTAATCTCAACCTTTTCTGACGTGATGCCATAGGAGAGCTGTATGGTAGATCCACAGTAGATTAAAATACACAGTGCTATATTCAATGTTGATTTGTATATGATTTAGGGGGAGATAGAATATTTCTTTTCCACTGTCAAAGAATAATTTTTACGATTTCAGGCAGAGTTAATTTTTCCAGCTCTTGGTGAAGCAGTTATAACAGACATTCTGAAAACTAGTCTGGGAACAAGAGCTTTTTCCTGACATAGTGGTCACAGCCCCTTCATCTGTTTTGAAAGGAGCATGTTCTTCTCCTGGCTTTATGTGATGGCAAAGTACTGGAGTTAACAAAAATTAGGTGTTTGCGTGAGGTATGATGTAGATTCTAGATCACAGCTGCTGTGGGTGCGTAGTTCTCAAAATACAGCTGTAGTTCTTCAATACTACTATATGTCAGAGAAGCAATGTAAAAAATTTTGATTACTTGAAAAATAGACATGAATTTCCAATGAAAGAAGATAAAATAGACATCTCTTTGAATACCCAAGCAGAATGGAAAAGCAACTTTCTGTGTAGGAGACAAACAGAAGGCATACAGATACCAGCACAGGGTGTTGCTGCGTGTGGTCTGTCTGCCAGGAGTGATTTTGTTTGATTATGCCCAGCTCTTTGTACTAACCCCAAGGACTTAGTGCTTGGACACAGCACAGTCAAATACCCTTATAGAACATTCCTGAAATATGTTCAGAGTCAAAATTAAATGGCCACAGCCATGAACAGCCTGGTTCTTTGGAGCTGTATGAGAATACTAGCTTTAAACCATATACCGTATAATTTCCAGTACTGTTAACTAAAATTTAGATAATATTTTACATCTTTTTCCACCAGAAAAAAATGCCTTGTTTCATATTGTATCAAACCATTCCTGACAGCTCTGTATATTTATACATTTGGCAAACCTGAATTTCATTCAATATCAGTGAAATGACTAGTAATTTTGCACTTTATTGCTGGCTGTTATAGACCTTCTGACAAGGGATCACTGACTTGAATATTTTATTTTCTTAGTGAAGGGTTATTATTTACTTTTAATAAAGATGTAAAATTTTGGAAGAGCCTGCTGACCTGTTGGAGAAATCACTTACCGGCACTTATTCCACACATGAAGCGTCCAATTAGAATCATCTCAAAGGACCGAGCTGTTTTACTGCAGCCCATGATAGACGCTGCCACTATCATGAGCAGATTGTTGCAGAGGAGACATTTCTTTCTACAAGTGCAAGAAAGTAAAAAGCATTTTTGTAAGTCAGAAGGGAAATGGCAGTTAAGCTTCTTGCATGTAGGATGTCTTGGGTGAAGTTGTCTCGCTGGTTTTGTGAAATTATATATACGTGGTCCAGGACAAAATGAGCCCTTCCACAGGACTGGCACTGGGCGCCCTGGACTCAGGATGTGCCTTGACACACGGCTAGACCTGGGAGTTTGGGAAAACTTCTGGGCTTTGTAGTGGAGGAAAGACTTAAAGCTTTTTGGCACTTGAAAATCCATTGTGAAACACAGTGATGTAGCACTTAGGAGCATCTCTGTGCTGTTATATTTTGAGTAGCTCCTTCAAGAAACCCATTTTGTCTTCAGCTGGGGGGCTGCCTTTTGTCCTTGCCACAACTGACCCAACCTGAGTAACTGTGTTTGGTGTGACACCAGAGTTGATGAGCCTGTGCCAAAGGACAATGGCAAGAAGCAGCAAATTCTCTTGACGCTGCTGTTGAGCTGGCGGTATGACAGCCACAACTAAGCCTAAAAGCTGACTCACACTCAAAACCTCAACTGACATTTTCTTAAGTTTAAATTGACAAATTGTCTTTAAATACACATACTTGCCATACTTGGCAGTCAGGTATCTGCTTCCTGAAGAACCCAAGAGGCCTCCTATACCAAAGATGGACACGGTGATAGACCATAGCAACAGGAGGTTATCCTGATGGAGGGGGTAGCCATATCGCTCCAGCCAGGTTTCATTAATGAAAGCCTTAACATGCTGAGATAGAAAAAAGAATTTTTATTAACAATAACTGTGATTCTAGTGCATGTATTTTGTTATATTTAGAACAAATATTTGTTGCTCAGCTAAAGTCACTAAGTAATATAGACTCCAAGAGTATGCATTAGCTAATAGACATAGTGTAATAAAGCATTCTGTGTTCATTTTGCCACTAAAAGGAGTTTATTCTTTGGGGGTTTTGTCCTTGAAATCAGAGGAGCTGAGGTGTGGACTTGTACTGAAAATAGTGTGAACAGCCCTGTAGAGTTCTGCAAATGTATTTTGAGTTTTCTCTCACATACATGGCAATAATGCCAGATTATACAGCACCTGTTCAGTATAGTTCCTAAATACTTTCTCACTCAGAACTTGGTGTCTGAAGCCTGAAAATAACACTTTTCCGTAAGGTGATCTCTACAAAATAAGAATGTCTTGCTTCTAGACTCCAGTATCTTGGATGGAAGTTGTACCTGTGATAAGTGGAGACAAGCAGACATTTTCCTAGAGCTGTTTCACTTGACTTGTATTTGTCTGTGCAGATGGACAGCTATGAAAGTATGAAATGAGACCACTGCAGCAGGCACACGTGCTGTCGGTTTATAGGAGAGACAAGTGCCACCCCTGTCAGCGCATCTTCTGAGGAGCAGTTCTATAAACAATAACTTGCAGGTCTCTTTTCTTCTATTTTCAACACTTTGACACGTTCTGCTTTATCATGGCAATGGGAATGAATCATGAGCAAACTGCGATTAAACCCTCGCTGACTGCCAGACAGGAGCATCCTAAGCAGGAATGTAGACTCAGTGCCACTGTTAACCAGTGTGTTGAATTCATCTTTGCCTACCTGAGACATGTAGGTGATTGAAGAAATTTGAAAGCCAATTTGGAAGGTTCCGCCGATCCCCAGGACAGAGATCATTTGAAAGAGCCCCTGGTACTGTACCTGCAGAGGTAGAACAAAATCTTCTTCAGTTTGTAGCCACATCAAGCTGTTCTTTGAATGTGTCTTTCATTCTCCAGAAACATCTCATTCGTTCAAGGGATTTGCAGATAGACATGTTCCCTCTGCTTGCCCTGGTGTGAAGTGTATATCCTCCTGTGATTTCCCTGCATCCAACTCAAGTAAAATGCAGCCTTTAGCTACAGAAACAGTGATCCCTCAGCTCAAGTTTTGTGGCAAAGCCTCCTGAAATCACACACAGCAGCTAAAATTTTTACAAAGAAGTCTGAAATCAGGAAAAAGTAGCCCAGGCTGGCGTTGCTTATAGCAAGTTTTTCCACTCAGATTCCTGTCGGTGTGGCAGCACTTGGAAATCTGCTGTTTTTCATCTAGATGGAGAGGAAGGAAGAGCAAGGAAAGGTTTTGGGACAGAGGTTCCCTTCTGCAATGGTTCTGCTCAAGCTGTGCTGTAGGACAGTGTGGTTTCTAACTTATTACCATCCTCAGTTCTGAACTCTTGCCCCACCTGCCTGTCTCAAGCAGCATAGTCAACTTAATCTAGTGGGAGTTTTGAGAATAGGCATCCCACCTTGACAGTTTCTGTGATTTGTTTTTTCCTGGTTGATTAGAGATCTCAAAATACACAGCCTGCACTGCTCTTAGGTTTACTCTACGTAAGTCTTGGCAGCAGGACGCAGTGAACATGCCATGAATGAAGGAAAAATCAACAGCCTTTCAGAGATACGCTGCCATATTCCTCTTTCCTGGACGAGAGGTTACGTGTGCTCGTGGGAGCTCTTTCTCAAAAAGGTTTTGCTCCAGTTGCAGGTGCCTCATTGATGTGTGAAGCAGCAGCTCTGGGTTCAAAACTCAGCCATTACCAGGATATTAATGCTGCAGACTCACACAAACATCCCTGACAAGATGTCACAGCTGCCAACATCCAGTCCTGTTCCCTGCCTGCCATTTCTTGCACAAAATAGTGATATATTTAACAAAACTATTTTTTTCCAGCAGTTAAGCAAGGCAAATTATATTTGAAGATAAGTAAATATTTTCCAGTAGATTAAGACATTTAAGAAATATTAACATATTGATTAAAATATGACAAAGATGGATGGCAGGCCATATGAAGTGCAAACATCTCTAATACCTCAAAGTGGTGCGCAGAACCACTTCTGAGATGCTTTTAGTAAGTAAGAGCCTTGTTGTCTTAACTGAGATACTGACTTTGTTTTCTTTGAAATACTAGTAGAGTACGAAAGTGTCACAAGCACTTACCAGGTCTGATAGGAAACCGGTCATCTCTGGCGAGGGGCTGGTTGTCCAATGTGTGATGTGTCTTTGTCATCACAGGCTCCTGTCTCTGTCTCCTGCCTCCTGCTCTGGCCGTGGGCATTTGGCTTCAGGGACCAGGGTTAATTTTTTACTATTTCATCTTCACTCACTTAGATTTACTTTGACTGGCCAAAGTTAACACTGCTGGATTAAATATTTCAGGGAATAATTGCATCTAGTCCAGTCTGCGGGGGAAAGTTTCAAAACAAGGGAAGTTTGCACCTGGGGGGTAGCAAGGCCTTTGGAAAGGGAAAGGAGAAGAGTCCAGGCAAAAAAATCTGAACAGTTTTCCAGGAACAGTAAAGTACTTCTATGACATGGACCAACAAGTATATCTGCCATAATTTGCACAAAGCAAAAGGCAGACGGTACAAGATTTAGATACTGTCATTTATTAATAAGTAAAATATGTGGTGTTTTGTTTCAGATTCATTGTGGTAGTAAATATTGCTTATTAGATGAAAACCAGGTGAATTCTGAAACACACAGCCCTTCATTGGGCTTGAAGTAGAAGCAGCAAATTTCAAAGCCTAATTCTGCTCTCCTGACTTTATGTATCAGACTGTAGTGAGGAAAGTTATTTCTTGTCTGGTGGATATGGGGATGTTTGTCATCCAGATGTGGTGAAAAGGTGGTAAGAGATATTATGCCCTGGCGGATGCTTTGGGAATGGAGCATCTGGTCCTGTAGGCTCCACTTGAAACAGCCAGTAACTAAGACCCACTTACTTATGAGAGTCATCAAAGAAGGTAAATATTCCCTAATGAGTTAGGATGGGACAACTGAGATCTTAATCCCTTGGGTTTCAGCTTTGACACAGAACAACTCCCAAACCAGTGCTCCAGCTATTGGAAAATCACCTTTGGTTCCCAGAGGCTCCTCTTGTGAGGTGGAGCCCAAACTGTGCCTTTACATGGCTTCTGCTCAAGACAGCACTTGGAAGAGGGAGGTTTGCCTGGGCCTTCCATGTGTGGTTGATGCCCTGTGCCGTTCCTGCTTTCAGATCTTCTCCTTGCTCTTACTCATGCCGAGGCTTGGGCTGGGGACAGATGGGACAGTGGGGTTGGACTGGAGCCCTCAGTAAACACCCACACTCACCCTCGGGACTTGTACTTCCAGTTCATAAAACACAGGATGCAATTATTTACAGAGGAGTTTACTGCAAGTACTGTGAGTCTAAAGAAATGAGCAAAAAATACATGTTAATAATAAAACCTTGGTTACTTGTGTAATTCCAACTATTGCCTATATAATTGCATACCAAATTGTGTTTATTTTGGCGTGCAATAGCATTTAGAATGATTTGGCATTTTTGTTAGTATTTTCTTTTGAACACCAACAGTTGTAACTTTTTTATTGTACAAAAATACAAGTTGCATAGCTATTGACAACTTACTGTTTAAAACATTTAATGTTTCCTTTTTTCTTCTCAAATTGTATCAAAGTGGGGAAGGCTTATGTCATAAGGGTTTCTACACTCCTTGAAAATACTCACAGGTGAATGTCTTCAAATATTCTTGGGAGTGCAGGGCAGTAGAGTGGGAGGGGTTTTTTCCCTTCTGCATTTTTCATTGCTACTATTTTCTCCATCTTCCTCAAAATGGCCATTCCTTCCTGGTTTCCCAGGCCCTCTTTTCAACGTCTTACTCTTTTGCATTTCTAATGTATTTTCTGGAGATGCTGCGTAGTCAGTCTGATTCCTGCACCAGTGTTGTCCCAGGCACGTGTTCTGTTGCTCATTTTGCTTGCAGGACAGTTTCATTCCCTTTGCTGTAAACTTTGAAGATCATGCTGCTATTAGTGATCAGGGCTAGAAGACAAGAAGTTGGATACTCACCAGCTGTGAGAGGAAACCAGCCATTTCCCCTTGGAAAACCTGCCAGGCCTGAGAGCCCTTGTCAGCTCTGGCAGATGAGAGATACGTTTTCCACACTTAGAGTGTAAGAAGTTGGATTCATAGCATGGAAGTTAAATTCTAACTTCACGGCTTTTAGTGAATTGTGTCCTTCTCCAACACTGATCAGGGCCTCTTCTTGCTGGTTTAGTTATTCCAAGACCCAGATATGCCAAGCTGATTACAATATTGGTAAATATTTGTCCTTCTTGTATTGGGAGTGCTCCCCCTTACTCGCACTGCTAAATAGCTGCATGTCCTGTCCTGGGGGGAGCCAGACGGTGCCACCATCCTTCCCTCGGGGAGCAGGGTCCCCTGCACCTCCCTGGCAAGCAGATCAGACAGAGTGTGTTCTCTTCCTCTCCCGTCTACGACAGGTAAACCTTTGGTGTTGTAGCTGAGCTGCAACACCTCTTCTTGCATGCTATCAGATTTTCAATTGCTCGAAGTGATTTGAACAATTTCCTAGTTGCAGGACATGAAGTATCTGAATATTGGCATATTGGGTCCTTGCTAACAACCAGTTCTTTATAGAGGGTCACACCAATTCCAGAACCACTCAGAAGTCTCACCCTTACCTCTCTGTAACAGTGGAGATAACTACTGTGTGCCAGGATGCTCATTCTGTTCTGGCTTGAGAAATTATTTTAAGAACTACTTTTCACCTTAAAAAATTGATTTTGAATCAGCTATAAGACTTGACTATTTAGGAAGAGTGTAAGTTAATTCTTGCTTCCTTCAGGCTTCTATGTGTTACATGTAACATTTTGTGCTACACTGAATACAACATAGTTCACTCTGCACTACACAGATTCAACTGTGTGTGGTTAGTGCAGAAGGGGGGGCTCTGATGGCAGCAGCAGCTTTGCCGAGGAGCACGGTGGAAGGGTGGAAGCCCTGGCGTTGCTCCTACAGTTTACGTTTCACCTGACAGCACCTGACAGCAGCCCAGGCTGTCCCGGGCTGAGTGACGCATTGCCCTTGCTGAGTGACGCATTGGCCTTGCTGAGTCACGCATTGCCCTTGCTGAGTCACGCATTGCCCTTGCTGAGTCACGCATTGACCTTTTTCCTGCCGGGTGTTCCTGGAATGCTCCATCCAAACCCTCTGCCTGGGTGTCTCGTTGCACATCAGTGCAGTGAAAGAATTCAAGCTGAATTCTTCTTTCTACCTATTCCATTTTTATCATTCCCGAAGTCTTCATCACTTCCACATCATCTGCGGTTGTGTATTTCGTTCTTTCCACTCTCAGCACAGATTCCTCAAATGTTATCACTTCCCCTTCTGAAACACCCCTGAATCTGCCTTTCGCTCCAATTACTACTACAAAAATCTCTCTCTTTATTTAGGTTTTCTCTTGCTTTTTACAATTCCTCCTCTCAGTCTCCAGTCGCTTCTGTTTCCTGTATCAAATCTGAATGTCATATCTCCATTTTCAGACCTTTTCGTGCTGTACTGCCCCTTGCAAGTCTATTTTTATTTTCCTTTCCCCTCTCAAAGGGGTTCTGCCAGACCAACAGCAAACCACTTTGCTGGACTCAGACAGCAGGGTACAGGCACCTTAGGGCAGGGAGGTGCCTGGGGGAGCAGATGGGCCTGAATGAACTAGAGGAGAAAGGAGGATTTGTTCTCTGAGCTGAAAAAGTGAAGCTTGGCTGCTGGAAGCGAGGACACACATGGCAGCTCTGGGTCTTTCTGGTTTTTAAACACTGTGGCCAGGTTTTAACATCTGGTTGATCAAACATTCCCTGCAGAGCCCTGTTGCTCTTCCTCCTGGGGTCTGTGTTTCTCCCAGAACACTCAAACTGCTGTCACATTTTTGTGTGGCCTCACACTTTTGTCCAGTGGTGTAATATGGAAAAAGCAAAATTTAAATGCTTAGTGTAGTTTTTATTTATTTTCCTAAAGAAGAGGACAGGACAAGTCTTTCTACCTAGGATTTGAAGACTGCTAGAAATGTGCTTATTCCAGACCCAGTACTTAGCTCACCCTTGGCTTGGAGGGATTTTGTTTTCAAAGATGCTATGTGTTGCATTTGTGCCATCCTGGAAATCAAATAGACGCACTGCAGATTCACAAGTACTCCTTTCACCTTTATTCCCAATCCATGCTAGTTTATGGGAGTGTTAATGATTTACTATGCTTTTCCTCTTGCAGACAGTATTTACTAGCAGGAGGGAAGAAGGGAAGAAGTCAGGCATGCTGGACAAGATGTTACGAAAGACATGTATAGGGAAATGAGGGTTTAGTGTCTTGTAAGACGCTAAACATTTCCTCACTTGTACCGTGTACTTGCTCTCAAGTCTAATTGTTAGAGGGGAAACATTGCATACCATTTCTGGCTGCTGATAGGCAAGGTACTCTGCTTCCACTGCATTAAAGAGCTAAACGCTTCATCTGGGGAATCTCAGCAGCACCGACTTCTTAATAGGAGCAGATAATTTCAGTGTGAAAGCTCTGTCCCCTTTTCCTCTCTGATTCACAAGTATTCTGTACATATGAATCTTCTACGCTTGCTTCCTCCAGTAACTGTGGAGTCCTGGTTTTGGTAAGAAAAATAGCAGATCCATTGTTTTCAGTTTACACAGATGCTAACTTTCAGGGATTGACAGAGATCTTACGACTTCATACAGTGTGTTTAATTTTTTTCTGCAGAGGATTTAGTTCAGCTCAGATTTCAGCAGTTGGAGAGAACCACCAAGTTCATCCTGCACCCTGCTCTGCAGGTGATTATTTTAAAAATACACGTTTGTCCTGTTTGTGGAGCAGTGGATTCTTTCTTGCTTATTGAGGCTTCTTGGCACTACAGTAATAAATGAGCAAAATATGAAATGGCAAGTTTGTTATTAAAGTCTAGTAACAGTCATCACTGAGCAGTTAGTCTGCTGTAGGGCTGTCTGTCTCTTCTTTCCACGGTAGTTCAGGCGGTTGAATTCCTCCATGACCTGCAGCATGGTCTTTCCTTTAGTCTCTGGCATCACCAGGAAGACAAAGATAGCCACGGACAGACAGTATATCAGGAAAATGATGAAACAGAAACTACCAAGACCTTCCTGTGGGAAAACAAAGATATGTGTTCATATAAATTGATCTAGTTTTCTTTCTCTTATGATATGGAGTTTCTGGTTTTGTATTTACTAAAACACTAGGTCAGCGACTCAGTTGATGTAAATCCTGCTTGCTGCCACCTGGGGAACGGCACTGAGTGGTAAAGTGAACTAATTCTCCTTTCCTGTTTTAAGGAGGCAAGTTGTATGCTCAGCAGACACTGAATGCCATTGCCTGACAATTCAGAGAAGTGCTGGGCCTCAGTTACTCTGCCTTTCTGCTTCATCCTTCTCGTGACATCTGGCAGTGTTGGTGCCTCTGTCACTGCTTCTGTGTTTGCCAGTGTCTCATAACTGTGTGTGGAGTTCACAGCATTTGTGGTTCTGCTACATTTTCACAAGATATCTGGGCAAAAAGAAAGAGGCCATCAGAACTGCAATTAGTTTGGGCTCTCTCCTTTGCATGAAGTGTTGGAAAAGAGAAGTATGCTCTGGGTTCAAGAAGGGTCCAATCTCCTCTGAACTGACACAAGACACCCTACTTTGCTTACCACAATGAAAGGGAACAAAAATCCAAGGATGAAGAGTTGGATCCAGTTTGAAGCACCATTCAAAACATAAGCAGCCGGTCTGTATGACTGTAGAAATATTTCTGTGGGCAAGGAGCATGATACTCCAGCTGAAAATAATGTTGGAGAAAAAAGGAAGCTTAGAAATTTTGCAAGATGTTTCTGTAACTCACACCTCATATTGCCATGTAAGTTAATGGTTTTAACTGACCTGGAAGTGTTTGAGGTGCTGCTTGGCTCTTCAGGTGGAAGGCATGTAGGAATGCAATAGGAAATCAAGTTTTACCTCCTACCACAGTATGGAGGGGAACATCTACTCCTGTGCTGAATCAGGAGCAGGGAATTCACACTAACTGTGGAACAGCTATGCCTGGGACATCTCCTAAAGGCTGCAGTGAGGAAGGAATGAGCACGTGAAACCATTCCAGTAGAAAATACCAACCTGGCCCAATGCCAAAGCTCATGATGAAAATAAAGATGAGTGCAACAGAGCAGTACGGTACCCAGGAAAAGGCATCCTATGAAAAGCAAATAAAATCAGAAAGGAAAATTTTATTTATCCAGCTCCATTAGAAACATTCATCACTGCTAAGTATATCAGTGTTAAACATACATCTGTTGTCTCCACTTCCAGAAGCTTTACAAGCAGGTAGGCTGGGAACAGACCTCTGTTAGCCCCAAAATACTCCTACTCCTGCTAAAAAGTGATTTGAGGGGAGGGAAATAGTATTGATGTCTGCCATGCAATAAAACATGAAGACAGGATGCAGCTCTAATGTGTAAATGGGGTCTTACCTGTAGTGACAGTGTGACTGTGAGGAGCCCTAGCACGAAGGCCATAACGGTGTGGCTTTTCCACAGCAGCGTCTTCCTCCCCGCACGCTCAATCAGTGAACCCTGCAAGCAGGAGGACGTGCGGTCAGCTCCGAGGGACAAACCTACAGGCAGGCACTGCTGAGCTGCTCCCGGAGCCGCCTGCGCCGCCGGGCAGGGCATCTCTGAGCATGTGGTACCTCCTCGGGGGTGAGTAAAGGCGTCTGGGGACACTGAGCAGGACCAGGAGCTGCAGCGAGGGGGGTGAGGTGGGGAGATGCAGGGAGCGTTGCCTGGATGGAGGAGGCCTGAGGTGACACCTTGCAGGCAAAGGGCAGCCAGAGAGGACAGCAAAGTGGAAATGTCCGGCCTGTTAATTGCCATGAATCCTGCAGCTGTGAGTCCCACTGACACGTGGGCACAGGGACTGTCACCTGCCCGTCCCACAGAGGGGGACGGGGACTCCCAGCGCTGGCTCAGGCTGGGTGGTCATTTTGAGGGAAAGACTCTCCTGTCCTACCATACATTGAATAGAAATGCCCATGTTTGCAGGGTGAGTGGAGATGATTTTCTGTGATCGGTGCAAAGTACTGTGGTTGATTTGTTGCACAAGTTTGATTCCTGAAGCTCCATTTTAAGATTTAAATGAACCACACACTATAGCAGAATGGAATTCAGCTGAAGAGCCACTTACACTCACAACGGTAGTGAGGATCTCGGTGATCCCGATTCCCAGGGAGACATAGTGAGTTTGAGCATGGGGGATTCCGGCTTTGATAAAGACATTGTATGCATAAAAGTAAACCTGGAAAGAACAGAAATGTGTGAAGGCTGTACCCATGTGGTCCTGTTTACACCAGCTTCTGTCTTTTTTGACAGAAAAAATCTAATCAGGCCTTAACAAAAGAGAAAATATTATTCTTGGTTTCAGTAGCTAATCCTCAATGCTTTCAGAAGGCTTATTTGTGCAGAACAGCTTTTACTAGCAGCTCTGTCTTGAACTCAGTAACAAATACAGCCTTTTTCTTCTTTTTTCTGTTTGATTTTAGCACCACCTTTGTCTTACGTTAAAGATTATAATTCTGTCTGACATCTTTCATGTGTTTTAGTTTATGAGGAGCATACAGAGAAGCAGACAGTACATACTAAGCAAATGGTTTAAATTATCTTTCTAGATCACCTTTAAGCCTTTGCAGTGATTTTGATAGTCTCTATTTTTCTGGCTGTGAGCACTCCCAAAGCATAAGAAATTCCACTGTTAATATGCTCAATTTCTACTGGTCCTTCACCGCATAGTTGCTGTTGCACTAGTGGGGGTAGCAAGGGGTCTTATGAATCTTTCAGTCTTTCTGAATTTCCAAAATTAATCTGGATTTTGAAACTTTTATACTTTTACTATAAACTGATTTTATATAATAACTATTCCAATACTCAATAATATCTACTGAACATAGAGATATTGCCAGAGGAAAGGAGAGTATACATCAGTAACTGTAATTGTCTATAATCTGATAAAATGCAAAGGTAAAGGATTTAGAAAGAAACCCAAAGAGGCAAAAAATGGAAATGCACTGTCTGTGTACATTATAATCCTGACTCGTGTTGTACTGAAATGGCTGAACGATTTTGGGCAGTACATTCTGGAATACAGAGACCCAGAAGAGGTTATGCTGTTCTTTACTTGTTCTGTATTTGAGATTTTATTTTATCCTCTTGCATTCTCTTATAATAACAGGGTGATCTATAGAGCTGCCTTGCTAAGACACTTTCTGAAACACATTTCCCAACTCATCCCAGGTCCCAAACATCCATGGGAAAAGATTGTAATAAACAGCAACAACAGATCCCCTCCTTACAGCCACTGTTGCAGTCAGCAGTTTACTACTTGTTGCAGAGCTTAATTTTTCCAAGAAACTGTAAGCAATCGAGAAAGCAGAGAAAAGCAGCACACATACCACATTGACGCCAATGAACTGCATGCATGAGACGACAAGGAAGAGAGTAATGAGCTGCCAACGGACAGCTTGGTCACGAAAAAGATCACAAATGCTCTTAACCCTCTCTCCATGGATGGCTTCTTGCTCTGCCAGCATGTCATCTATTTCAGCCATATGGTCACCATCTCCCCAGAGCTGCTTCACCGCTGGAAGGAGAGAAGAGAGAAGATGAGTCCTGGTCCAAGCTCAACAGCACAGACATGTAATCAGAGGATTACTTCCTGCCTTGCAGTGTCTGTTTTGAGCTTCAGGTTCTTTGCTTCTGGGAACTTCCTAGAGATCTGGGCTGACATTAGACACAGATTCAGTTAATTGCTGTCTATTTTCATCCATAAATCTTTATCATGACCTCACCTTTGGCCAATAGCTGCTCACAGTGTTTCAGTGTAAACAAGCCTAAATTCTTACCAATCCTTCCCCAAGTACCTTCCTACTAAAGGTGCAGTTCTAGAGCACACACCAAAGCACAGAGAAGGAAAAATTACTCCTACTTTAAATAATAAGTCCACATCCAAAGAGTTCTCTTTTTTGATAGTTTAAAACCCACAGTGGCTGTTTCTCTGTTTATGTCATAGTTGCTGTTAGGGTTATTGATGAACTGGAATGTTCACGGGTAAAGTGCATCTCCTTCTTACACTGAACCAGAAGGTACCGAATCCACACCCTGACTGTTCAGGGAAGAATCTGTGCTGGTGGAAATACAAGCTCTGTGTGTTTGCATCCCTCAGAGGAAATGCTACTGCCAAGAGAGCACTAATACCAAACCAGAAGAGGCTGTCTTTCATTCAGGCCTAAGGTGGTGTCAGATCCAAAAGACCAAGAGTCTTTTTCCTGGGTGTACCTCTGTTCCAGGCCCCTGTTGGGCTTTACTGTATTTTCCACTTTTTGCTAAAATGAATGCTTTTTGGCCCATTTTCTTACCTTTGATGCACCCCTCCTTGTCCTTTTTGTCAATGAGCAGGTAGCGGGGAGAGTCTGGGAAGAAGGGGAGAGTGAGAAGCTGCACGAGGGCAGGGACCGCATGTGCTGCCATGAGAACAGGCCACAGAGCATCCACTCCGAGAACTTCCCTGAAACAAAACCAGCAGAGCGAGAGGAGCTGAGCAGCCGTGTGTGCTGGCCACGTGAGCAAACACAGACACGGGGTGGTCCCTTGGCGCTGCTGCCTGTGTCCCAGCAGCTCTCACCCCGGAGTCTCCAGCGTTTCTCAGCCCAGAAAAATGAAAATCTCAGTGGAGAGTGCTGTTGCCTGCAGCACACGAATTACACGGTGTTGCCACCTGTAGCTCAGTGGCCAGCTGCATCCTGCGACAGCTGTGGGCCCACAGGGACAAACAGTGTCCCAGCACATGTGCTGAAGAAAGAACCTGGGGTGGCTGATCTCCCTGCTTCTGATCCAAAGAGTCTCAAGTTACAGTGAAGACAAGAGATCCCCAGGTTATCAGCCTGGTACTGACTGTCCCAAATAGCAGCCGCCGTGTTTCCTGCAGCTTTGAGAACACTGTGACCAGAATGACGCACACCCTGGGAACAGGACAGACCATTTTGGGACAGGACAGGCAGAAGGAGACTGTGTTGAGGTGAATGAATCCACCATAGGTTTCTGGTTTTGTGTGTATGTTTGATGAGTGGATGTGCTGGTTTGTGTGTATTTTCAAGGAAGTTTGGCTGGATCTGATATTCCCTGCTCCTTCTAAAAAATTAAAAGATAAAGGTCAGTTCTTACAAATGATGGATTTCTTGCAAACCCATTGAAATCTCTTCAAGCAACATAATTCTTCAGGATTCAATATTTTGTATGATTTCTGTTTCCCATTCACCTAAGTCAGGAATTTGGGCTGAGCTAATTCAGTCTGGCTGCCCAGGGTACCCTAAAAACATGTCTAAAAATAGTTGCTGATTTGCCTAGTCATAGGCTTGCATTGACATCTGCGTATATTTTAATAACAGAATAAGTTAAATAGGTCTTAGACCTCCTTACCTGAGACCCAAAGCAAATCCTGTGAACTTTCCGAGGGCAATGGCAGTAGAAGCTGTTATGGCAAGCAGCCCACGGAGATTCCGTGGGGCACACTCCCCAGCAAACATGAGGTGGATATTCAGACCTAAACCTGCAGTGATGAAGGACTGTTAGGGCAATTCACACTGTCACAGGTCTGGGTATTTGGAGGGGACCGCTATGGGCAAAGTATCTTCCTAGTACCGTGGTCTTGCATCTTTGCTAAATATTTCACTAAGCAAGTGTGTTCCTCCAGGAAATCTGTTCCTCAGCAGGCTGGCCTTCTCTTACAACATTTCCTACAGCCATATACACAGGATTGCTGTTGTTCCCTTAAATCTCAGATTATATGTTTCCGTGTCTACTCAGGATGCTATGTGCCTTACATTGTGCTTGAAACCAATGAGTTGGCAAGTGCGACATATTCCATTTGCTCAGTCAATTAATATTATCCTCTCTTTTTTTTTTTTTTGCTGGTTAGTATTATCTTTGTCCAGCTGCTCAGGGATCAAACCCACTGACAGAATTTAACCTTCTGAGGCATGTGTAAATGAGAATTGCCCAGCTTGAAAACTGTTCCTTTGTCTGTAATATGGAAGGGAGCGTCAGCCACAATGAGCAGCAACATAAACAACAGACATCAGCTCTCCATTGAGGGAGCATGCTCCCTTGAAATATTGTGTTTGGCCTTTTTCACAAGCTGGCAGTACTTTCTATATGGATTTGATGTAAAGATAAAAGAATGAGAAATGGAGATGGCACACATGATTAGTTTATGTTTTCTTATGTGGTTAAAAATGCATTCAGCAATCAGGCCCTTTGAAGAGTTTAGTTGAAATCTGTGATCCTTATACTCAATCCAGTAAATCCTTGTGACCTTCAGTCACTGCTCTCCCAAGTATTTGACACCATATGTAGTAATGCTAATTTACCTACACCCATTCCAGAAAATAATCTTCCAGCGATGATCATCTCAAAGGATCCACACAGCCGGCTGAGTCCCATCAGAGCTGCGCCCAGCATGGCAGGGATATTGGCGAGCAGCATGGTCTTCTTCCTGCGATTCATTTAAGTTAATGTGAGCATAAATACCATCCACATGTCATTCACAGCCTGATGGAAGTGGCATGAATTGTACCGTGGTTAACACCTCTGTGCCGGTTTCTGAGATCAGCTGCAGTGAGGGAAATGGGAAATGGGGAAACTTTGTCATGGACTGATAAGCTAGTGAAGCTTTTGGTGCCTCTAGGGCAGCCAATATCTACAGTGAAGAACAAGCGGTTGTCTGTGAAATTCACTTTAAAATGCATGTACTCATGTGAATTCTCAGGACTGGATTTGCTTTGGATTTTATAAGGGAGAGGGTAGGATTTTCTTTGTGATCACTGGCAGATTTTGCCATTCTGTTTCTTCGCTGAATGGATCCTCCATCTGAAGCGGCTCTGGGCTGCTCACAGTGCCACTTGACCAGCAGCCTTTCTCCCAAGACACAGTCACTTTATTTGCAGTTGTGGGCATAAACACAAAGACTAATGTAATCATTATTCCTACCTTCCAAATCTAACAGACAAATACCCGGCAGACAAGGCCCCCAGCAGCCCACCGATGCTGTAAACGGACACGATAAAGGACCACATCAAAGTAATCAACTCTTCAGTGGCAGAAAAGCCATATCTCCTCACCCAGGTCTCATGGATGAAACTTTTGATGTACTTTAGAAGAAAAACAGAAACAAATGGACTCAGTCAACATATTTTTGCATCGTTGTACCTCTTTTTTACTTCTTTTACCTACTTACTAGTCTTTTAGATACATTTCTATCAACACCTTGGTTGAAATCTTAGCCTCAGTGAAATCAAAGGGAATTTTGCTAATAACATTCCTGGAGTTAATGTTTTAGCAACAAGGTGCAAGAAATACAGCAATGAATAAATATATCAATATTAAATATCAGCAGTGAGTACAACTAAGAGAGTGGCAGGTTGGTCTTCTGCTTATGTGTTAAACCCCAGTCGTTTTGCTACCTGATCTTCACTGCCGTTCCTGCCTGTCTGTCTGTGTCTGTCCACTTGCTGTATCCTGTCTGACTCCTTGGCTTAAATCCAGGTTTGACTTCAGCTGAGTTGAGTGAGATAAGGATTTGTCCCTCAATGTGGCCCATTGTGGGGTCTCTCTGACCTGGAGGTTCATAACCTCCATGGCACCTTTATTCTTGATGAGTGTTCCCAATGTGGTGATAGTATGAGCTCAATGTCCTAAGCACCATTCAGGATGACAAACGCCTCCCCTAATGTTCCTTTTCCAGCTGCAGGTATCAGTGCTGACCTCAGCTCTAGACCTACGGTCCTCCCCTGTCCTGTTTCACCTTACAGGCACTTAGACATAGTGTGTTTGGCCAAGCATGTGGTACAAAGGACTCCCTGAGCGCTGGAAAGGACGATGTCCCGTGAACAATCACCTCAGTAAGGTGACAATGACTGACTATAGATATCACTCATCCCCCCCTTTCCCAGTTCTGTCACACCAGACAGAAGTTAAAACCCCATGAACACAAGAGCAATAGCAGCTACTCTGTGAACAAGAAACCACGATAGGTCTAGTTTTGAGAGCAGAAGTGAAAAAGTCAGTGATTGCATATAGAGGCTGGAATGCATGAGAATGTTGAAATCCGTACAGGTAGCTCTGTTTTTTGAGCTGCCCATGCTTACCTCAGCAGGAGAATTGATAACGGAGACCTGCAACCCATACTGGAAACCTCCACCAATGCCCAGGGCAAAAGCCAGGAGGAAGAGATTGTAGCTCATTTTCTGGTAGGAAATTTAAAAAAGCAAACAAAGCAGGTACAGCTATTCAGATGTGCCCCCAACTCTCCTGTTTCACCTGCAGGAGCTCTGACAGCTTGAGCAACGCCACACACCTGCCTCTCTGAGACCAAGGAGCCAGTGCAGCAGAGTGCAATAGAACACCACAGCTACTAAATCACAGAACAGTGAGAAATTTGAGGAGAGACAAAGCTCGTAGGCTGTCTCCCAGAACCCAGTTACACACTTCAGTGCTTCTGTCTTCAGTTTTGGCAATGTTAATCTGCACTGTCATAGGGTAACTGGCAGTGAGAGCATGGTGCAAGCATTATGTGCATGATTTCCATCTCTTTGTCCTTCCTTCTCCTTTCCCACTTGTTGCCTCACCTAAGTGAATATTTTGCTAAGTTACTTGGCTGAGACCTTTCTTAGAACCATTAACATGTCTAATAGGAGGCTTAAGTATACCCCCACACTATAGTACTGTGATATATGCACATCCCCATCATCCCTTCCACTCCCACTGCTCTGTTACGGGGTGTCCCAAAGATATTCTGCCTAGCAGGGATGCCTTGATGCTGCAGTTCTTTCTCTAGAACAGATCATATTCAAAGGCAATGCTGAACAATGCCAAATGTTTACAAGGTGATGTCTAATCAGATGAAAGGCATTGCTTGAATGGGCATGAAATTTATCCATGTTGCAACATTGTTGGCTTCAAAGGAGTCAGTTCTGAATAAATTTGATATTTGGCACACTCATATTAAGAACAACAATCTCCTGTTTGTCAAGCACTAGGAAGAAAGGAGATTCCCAGTCTCTACTACTAGTCATTCCTGCTGTCCTACATGGTACAAAAAGTGCCACACATCATCACAAAAGTCCCCATCAGCTAGAAAATCAGTAAGCCTTACTCTAAGTGCAAACTTTATGTCACACCTGCAGGAATTTCCTAGTCTTATCCCTGTCTTGTGCTATACCACCACTGCTTGATTTTTCTCTTGTAACTCTTGGGATTTTAAATTCAGGAAGATTGTTTAAACTTAATATCCATCCTCAAATTGATTTTTTAAAACATTTTTGTTTTATCTTTTCTGGGTATCTGTTCCTGTACTTCCTTGACTGGAAAGGATTGTCTTCCATCCTTTAGTGTTTACATCTTTCAAATACTTCGTTATTCATACCTTTTTTATTGTGGAGGACTTTTTCAGTCTTCCTCCATCTATCAAATCAGGTGAAGTCCCTTGGTTTGTTCTCCCCTATTATGTATTAGACATTATACATAAATGTGCTCTTAAATCCTATTTTCTTTGCTTATTAGACATAATTCCTTGCAATATATTTGATATCTTTCAGATATGACCTCATACTATTATTTTAACCACATCTGATTAAGATTTCTTTTTCTTTCTGTACTTAATTTATGCAACAAGTCTTTTAGAATAGCAGAAAGGAAAAAAATATGTACTGCAAAAATTATATTTGGGGAAAAAAGAGATAAACATATACCAACTTGCATGCAAAGGCAGTCATCATCTCCGGTTGCAGACTAGGTCTTCCCTGACGCTTTCTTTGGTTACTTTGGAAAAAGTGACTCTATATATAGAGAAAGTGGACCCTGAGATAACATTTCAACACGTCATTTAATTCTTTCTCAGCATTTACACTCCCTTTGGTTTGTCATGAAGTTCTTGCTGTTTGGTTTGCTATTGTTGTGCTGGTTACTGATGAAACAGTGGATAATTTTGGTGAGCTGTGCATTCCTGCCAGGTCACTAGGGAAGAGCAGATCCAGCAGCAGTGGACAGACAGTAAGAGCTGCAGGAGATGAGTAAAGGACAACAAAAAAGGCCCTGATGGAAGCCAAAGTCCAGGGACTGGCACAAACTAGAGTGGACTGGCTTGGACTCCCCAGGTCAGGTGAACAGTTATCACATGTAAAGGAGAAGTTCCCGACTGCAGCTTTGAGCCTCAGTACAGCAAAGCCTTCTGAAGCCTGACTTGACCAAGCCTGGCCAAGCCTGTGCATTCACATCTTGAATTACGGGATGCGTTGACACTTTAAGAGCAATGGTCATTGCCTGAAAGTTCAACTCTGCGTCCCTGTAATACATGGTGAATGCTTGGAAAGTTGCATGTCAGTGTAGAATCCTGACTGTAAAATAAATAAATTACATCTTTTATCCATAATTCTCAAAGGGCCTCTTTATCTAGCAGTCTCCCTGGTGGCTCTCTTAAAAGGCTTTTACAAGTTACTAAAACAACTTAGGGGGAAATTCCTTCTGGTGAGTAGCTGCACATGGTGGTTCCCCAGGTTGGGATGCTGAGGGTCTTCGGTGTCTGGAAGAATCCCAACCCCAGCTGGGTTGGAAGCGAGAGGTGGCTTGTGCAGAGGAGCATTGTTTGAGGACAGCAGCTGTAACTATTTTTCTCTGGTGATGATGATTATCAATCATGATTTGATTTGTAAACAATAACACCAACTATGGGTCTCTGAGGATCACTTTTCGAGATACAGTTTTGCCTAGCACTTTGCATCATGAGAAAATTAAACTGAACAAATGCCATGTATTTTTTTCAGTTGAAGGTGTTCTAATTCAGTAATAATTCACCAACTTGCTAAATGCTTCAATTAAAATGTAACCAACTAGACCAAGTAAAATGTAACCTCTGTTTTTCTTTGCTGAATCAGTCTAAAGACACCTGATTTCAAGCCATAGTCAGAAAAAATGCTGGAAATTGAAATTAATGTTTTCTGACACATGTACATGACTGTCATACAAATAAAGCCAAAAGAAAAGCGATGGCTTGATCACGATTTTGAGAAGAAACTGGAAGAAACTTCACCTGTTAACCCAATGGCCATGAAAGGCAATACTGAATGAGGGATCTTGCCCTTTTCTGTACCAGGTTAATTAAGAAAAAACAGTATCACATCTGAGTCTTTTCCAATATGCTTTATGGAGACAAGAACATGCTGCAGAGAATGTTCTGCTGTGATCTAAATCTCCACGTGCAAAATAAACTGCTGCCATCAGAGCTCCTCACCTCACTCAAACCGCAGCAGAGCGCAGGTGTAAAACCCACCAGATGCACCAGGTACTGCAAAGGTACTTGTGCTTTACAGCATCGGACTGGAAGGCAACAAACAACCCATGAAGAAAACCAGTCCAGAATAAATGGTCTGCAAAACAATGCCCAAAAGTCTGTTGTATAATAAGCCACTTAGCACGTACTAGGAGCTTTCCCCCTCATCTGACACATGTTCTTAGAGCTGAAAATAATTAACCACTGACTATTGCTCAACAAGTAATGGTCTATTTGCAATCACTTAATAACAGAAAGAGAATATTGGTCATCCATGCCCCAGATTAATCTGCTTCCAGCCTCACATCAGAAGTAACAGTAGGGAACATGAAGGATGTTTGGTTTAGAGGAGTTCTGGCCACTTTCCTCATAAAGATACTTTTCATGGCAGTGCTGTCTTGCTGTGTGTCTGCCGCTTGCGGTATTCCCGGCCCTGTCTCTTTTCCCGATCACTACTATACATATCTATATATAACACTATATTGTTGCTGCATTGCCAACAGTAACAGCAAAGCTGCTGTTTCACAAAACATCTGGCCTTTAAGACTGATCATGGTATTGTAACATCCTTTTGTCCTGCAGAGTACAGTTTTTGAAGGGCTTGACAAATTTCAAAGTATTCAAAATAAGTGAAACTTTTAAAAAAATGCCTCTTTGCCCCTACTCAGGTTTTACTACACCTGAATGGAAATATAAACCTATTCTGTATCGCAGAAGGATTCTCTTACAAATGTTAAGTAGCGATGTGGTGCTACATGATCTGCAGCCACTAAGTGGCAGGAGAAGTACGAAATTTCCTGCGTGAGGCTCGGAATCCAAGGTGCCAGCAGTGTGCTGCCTCAGGGGACTGCTTCTCACAGCTTCCTGAAGAGTAACTTGTTCTCTGGGAAAACAGATGTAGCTGTACATAACTGTATAAGCTATTATAACAGCCACTGATGTATTGCTTAGGCAGCATGTATCAAGAACAGTAATACATTCAAAAAGGAAAGCTCTGGTTTATTCCTTCTGTCTGCTCCGAATGAGACCAGGTTTGGGTAGATCTCTTCCAGGAATAAAAACACGTATGCTGTATTAGACAAGAGCTTTCTCCTTTTTCCTGGCGTCTTATCAGCAGGGACCACCTAGTGCAGGTCTGTGTCCCCTCAGGTGACAGCATAAAGAGTCCCAGCCTGCAGACACCAGGTGGAGGGTCCCTGGGTGTTCTAGTCACGGAGATGTATCATGGGAGCCTTGGAGGTAGGTGAGGATTATCCCAATTACAGCTCCTTAGACAGAGGCCAACGTGTCAAGGCATGTCTCTAGCCGGATAAGAGGCGAAGGAATGCAGCTCACCCAGGCAGTCTGGTCTCCATCCAGTCCCTGGGCCTGAGCACCGTGAATCTCATCAAACTGTCTCATTTCTGTTACAGTCAAACATAGAAATATATCTTTCTGCAGTGACATGGTCAGGGACTGCCTGCTTAGACCACTGTATTGTCTTATTTTTCCAAGGCAAATATGTGCACATTCTTCTGTATTACAGGAGGTGAAGGCAGTATTCATCACAGTCCAAAGAAGATCCTAGAAGCACTGGGCACCAATGCACAAGGGCAGAATGAGAGAAAACTCATTCCTGGTGGTGGTTAAACCAGAGAGCTTGTGATCTGTGCAATGAAGTGAAGTAACTGCCTGTGGCAGCCGCTGGACAGAGCAGGGAAACAGCAGGTGAGCTCATGGCAGCCCCAGGAGGTGGGTGAAGTCCTGCGGGTGGGCAGTGAAACGCCGTGGACCATAGCACGGGCTGTGCACAAGCCTCTCTGTCCCAGAAGGGACATAAATTGGCTGTTGCTGTGAGCAGACCTGTGTGTGCAGCTGGCCAGTGGCAGTTCCTCTGTCTTTTCTAGTAACAGCCGCCTTATTGAGTGGATGGATGGATTTTTTTGTCCTGTGTAGCATCTATATGACTCGTGCTTCAGTGCTGACAGGTATTCACATTGGGTGTTTCTGACTGGCTTCCTGCCAACTTAAAAAACCCAGCGTTCCCAGTGTTCAGTGCTTAGGATAAGTACTCTCAATTTCAGAGTCACAGTTGGTTTAGACAAGATATGTCCAGTCTTGGGGTCTGTCACCGGGGTATAACCACCACATTGCAGCTATTCAGACTCCTGGCTTTGGGAGCCTGCACATAAACGCAGCAGGTTTCCAGCACCACCGTGGGGATCTACCACCCTCTTCCCTCAAATACCTTTTCACTGAACTCAGATCTGCCATAATTAAGGTGAAATATGATGCCATGAACATGGGAGACTAGTTATTTGGAGAATGTGATGGCAGTCTCTGCCTGTGATTATCTGATTGCAGGAATAAGTAGGAATCCTACCATTAGGAAACATCATCAACATGTGCTCTTTGATCTACCATGCACTGAGAGGTTCCTGAGCATTTTCACCCCAAGATTCTCTAGACCGGCTGCAATTACACTGCAAGAGGAGACAAGGGGCCCCATTTCCATCTGTGCGGTTTGGATCTACAGGATGAATTCTGCCTACAAACTCTACACCGTAAATTGCAGGAGAGATTTGGAGTGGATCTCTGGCTGGTTCTTGGCTCACTCCCAAGCTCTAGCCCGGCTATTTCTGTAAACCCGTCTCTCTTTCCTGTAAGGACCATCACAGTGAAATAGGAAATAAATCTGTCTGCTTGTCCTGACTCTCGCAGGACTCGCTCAGAGTACAGAAGACAAATAACATCATCTACAAACAAGGAGCTTTCTCAAGAAGCAGTCAGCGGGTCTGCTGGTTTTATGGTGAAAGCAGTGTTTATGGAACTTAGCTGTTAAAATGGATTTTCTTTATACGAAATGAGTGCCCTGCTGTGACACCATTATTCTGTTCACTAATGTTCCTTAGAAAAAACCCACAATGTGAGTTCAAGACACTGTATAAGATCTTCAGGAAATGAGCTTCATTGCCAAGGTTTCTCAGGGCAGAGACCCAATGTTGACAGAGCTTCTGCCACCACAGAGTCACTGGGACGCTTTCCAGACCAGCGGAGATACATGGAGCTGAGTCCTCTGAGGACACGAGGGCTGACACAGCCAAGGGATCTAGCTGCTTTTCCTTGCCAGCTGGGATTTTTGGATGTCAGGAGAATGGCTCTATGTTCTGTGCGCTGGATCAGCAGCCTGCATTTTCATCCTTCTGATAAGCAATAGAACTTCTCTGGGAAAACTGAGAAAGCCCAAAATACTAAAAATAGTTGAAATACCCTTCTCTTAGCCCATTGTGAGCTGTAGGTCATGCTGTGGCTGAACTATTCCCTTTCCTTCCTTCTTTGTGCCAGACACTGATGCAGGCAGTTAGCTGAGAGTGACCTGAAGGCCAGAGAGAACAAACTGTTTGGCTGAACAAAATCTCTGTTCCTGTGTGCGAGAGAAGAGCATTTAGACTCTGCCAAATGGCAGCAAATGTCACTGCATGTTCCTGTCGAAGGAGAGGAAGATATGTGCAGCAGTGTCAGAGCGCCAGACTCATCCTGATGTCTTATTTAACACTTACTTCAGATAGAGCTTTTTATTAGAACTGTCCCCCGGCTTATTGAGAGGCACCTGGACTGTGACACATAGTCCTGCCTCTGGTGAAAACCAAAGTACAAATACCACTTCTGACTCCTTGTATGGGTCTTTAACAGCTGACAGCATGCTAAGCTGTATGTGCAGCTGAACATAGACGTCTTTTTATAAGAAACAAGCATTGTTTTTCAGTTCTCTTGTTGATTTGGCCACAGAGCTTATGAAATGGAAGTTACAAAATAAAGGTCCTTGAAGGATATTCCCCACTGACAGCTGCGGGAGGTGACCTATGATGCAGAGGACAGATCACAAGGCAGAAGAATTTAACAAGAGTGATTAAGCACTGGAAAAAATAACTGTGCAAAGAGACAGATGTTTCTTGCTTGATGTCTTCAACTCATGATCAGAAGCTGTTTTGGAAGAGATGCTGTATTTGGATATGTGATCAGACTCTGATCAAGGAGATTTAGGTGAGATCTTTCTCATGATATGCCTCATGCTAAGCTATATATTTTGAATTAAAGCCCATAAGAAGTAAAAATAACATAAACTTTGATTTACAGCAAACCCTGTGCAAACCACATGTCCTTGGAGCGCTGAGCTCTATGTGCTATCTTTAGTTTCTTTCTAGCAAACAAACAAAAAACCCCATCCAATTATGTATGATTCACTTTCTTCTGACTTTAGCCATCACACTGTAGAGTTAGCGGATTTGGGACAGAAAATCCTTCAATGAAGGAGAAAGAATTTATATATGGTCATTAAACATGGAAAAGTAAACATCTCAAGTGCCCGGGGCAGTTATGATTACACAGCTTATCTGTGCACAGTGGGTTCCTGGAGCCCTGCTTGCAAAACTGGACCAGAAACTCTTAGCGACTGCTCTGTGGTAGATCCAGAGCTCTTGGCACCTGCTGTTAATGACAACGAGGGCTGAGTCTGGGAGCTGAAATAGCCTTGCAGTGAGGCTCCCTGGCTGTGCTGGCTCATTTGTGGGGGAGCTCAGTGCTGCTCTTCCCAAACCTGCTCCTAGTGCCTGTGCCATGCAGTGACCACATCCAGACGGCGTTAATGGGCGTCTCAGACATATCATGTCCTGGATGGGTGAGACCTTGTGCAGAGCTTGCATGGTCTCATTCCCTGGTGGGGGAGTCTTTCAGAGTTGGCGATGGGGGTTATCTTTCATTTTAGACGAAGAAAAGAACTGGGGCTCTGCTGCAGTGGGATGGAGCGTCGCTCCAGCTAAGGAGCTTGGGTTTAGGTGGCCAGGGAATGAACTCTCTGTTGGGTGCCCTGCAGCCCAGCTACGTGTCATCATGCCAGGTATGACATGCCACAGTAGGACACGTTGCAAAAGCTCATCGGATGAATTTACAAACAAAATGCCAATGGTGTTAAATAGCAGAAGGCACATGTCACCGTCTGGATGCTCCTCAAGTGTGTGGCGGGGCGAGCAGCCCTGGCGAGGGCGTCACTGCTCGTTAAGGCTGTGCTGACACGGCGCACAGCTCCTTTCATCCCGTGACCCCGGGGAGTGCTGTGCTGGGCAAACTGGGGGCTGCTGCCTTTAAACAAAGCGTCTGTTTATTCTTGAAACAATTAGCGAGGGCAGTTAGATCTTGAACTCGTTACTGAGCCCAAAACAATTACGATAAAAACAAGTTCCAGATGGGCTCAAAAGGAGTTGTTTTTGTCTTTACTAAATTAGAATGGATTCCATGTCTTCCAGTTCCTTTGGCATTTATGGACAGGAAACATGAATTACACACAATAATTTACTACAATCAAAAGAGATGAACACTGCAACAGCCCATTTATCTTCGCTCATGTGCTTTCTTGAGGTTTATGTGCTGTTTAACTCATGGGGAGAGCTAATAGCTTTTTTCTTTGTTTTCTAACTCTCTGCTATTTTGGTTTGCAGAAACTGAGCCAGGAAGCTATTGAGTTTCTGTGGCAGGGTTAAGCTTACCTGCAAGCCTGGGCAAAGGCTTGCATGTTCCTTAAAATGACCCAGAAATGGGGAAAACAAAACCAGAGGTAACAGGAAGGTCCAGTAGTGGTCTGTCACTGTGCATGTGCAAAACAATTCCCTTTCGGGAAATACAAATATTTTAAAATCAAAGGCCAAGTGAATCCACAGTGGCAAGTGTGCGACACATGCTAATTCTTCTTTTCCAGGAATATTTTCCTCTGAGTTGGTTTGTGGATTGTAAATGTTTACAGTACAAGGCACTGTCACTAAGCCTGCAGATGCAGAATGCGTGAACACTGTCTGGAAAAGAGAGTTGCCTCTGGTACCATCGTGTTTCAGCCCTTCTGGGAGTGACTTGAGCACAAGTTACAGATGGTAGTTCTTCCAACCAGTTCCACAGGCAGCTCCAAGAGCCCCCCGGCACAGACCTTTTCCAAAGCCCATCCAAAATGGTCTGGAGTCTGGACATCACACATATTTTTATGGAAACTCTGAGTTTCTGACGTCTCAGGTTTTGAAACCGATGCTGTGCATTGACTTGAATTCAGCTGCTTCCAAAAGGAAGGGGAACCTGGGGGACGGCAGGTGACAGCGGCACGTCACTGCTGCCTGGTCCTGGGCAGGTGGAGGACAACAGGACAAGGCAGGAGGAAATCAGCAAAGAACCTCCTGAGCTGCATTTCTGTTCTGGCAGTGCCTCATACCTTCTTGCAGCTCAAAGAGTTTGGATTTGCTTTTTTTGGGCTAGTTAGACTCCATGATTTGATAGAAGGCGGCATGCTGGCATCACTACAAAGGTGTATAATGTGAACTCAGTGGTGCGGCTAGGCTCCTAAAGGCAACATAGCTCCTAAAACCCATAAAATGTGACAAGGATTGTAATGAAGACCAAAGCTGGCCCTGGGTGCACTGCAGTGCACAAAGTCAGCTTGGCTGAGCTCTGAAGGGACTGAGGTCATGGGCAGAAAGCAGCCTGGGAACTGGGGGTGTGCCTGGGATCTGTTTGGCCTCTTCTGCTGTGAGATGGTGAACTTCCCAGTGCCTTTCATCACTTTTCCCTCCCTCCTATGAAACTTAGAAAAGAAGGCCTTAAGCAGAAGCCTGGACAAGTAAAGTTTTCTAGTTGTGGCTGGCAAACAAAGGGAAAAAAGAGAAAATTGAGAAATTGCTGACTTTTTTTTTTTTGCATTTTGTGCCATGTCTGATTTGCACACAGTCCTGCACAGATCCAGGTTCCCCCCTCGGTTCTGTTCCCAGGGTCCCTAACGCAGCTCTGACCCACAGCACCTTCTCCTTCCCCCAAGAGGAGCTCAGGGGCAGCTCTCAGCACCTCAGCGCCCGGTGCGCTCAGGAACCCATCCCCTGCTCCACCAGTGCCCACCTGGCTCTTGTCTGCTCCCTTCTCTCTCCTGTATGTTGCTTTAACCTCCCGTCCCCTCATCTTCCAGCTGGTTTTGTTCTTCATCAAAGGGCAGTCAGGATGTGTGGGTGGTGGAAAACACAGACTCCCTCTCGCCCCGCCAGTGATTTAATTTGCCATTAACTGTGGGTTTAAAGGGAAATCTCAGGGCTCATTAAGGCTCTGGTGACAGCTTAACCTCCTTCTGCAGAAACCCTACACCAGGCCCATTCCTCTGTCTGACACCAGGGTGGCTGTAAAGTTAGACCTAGACTAACGTTAGACGACTCTGGGAAGCACTATCGGCAGAGAGCAGGGGATGTCAGGTTCATGCAGACCTGCATCAGGCCGTCCTTGCAAAGCGTGTGTCATAATGTGCTTGACACAGCTCTGCAGACAGCAGACACCGCGCTCTCCTCCGGCGCTGAATGCAAACGCTGCCACCCTTCCCCAGGGCACCCCCGGGCCGTGCCCGACCTGCCGTCCCTGCTGGGACCCGCCGGCTCCCGGCTCCTTCCAGCGACCAGCCCAGCCCGGTGCCGTCTCGCACAGCCCGGGGGCGCAGCTCGTTGCTGCAGCCGAGAGGAAGTCGAGATTTTAGTGTTAATTACAGAAACGCTTTGTGCAGCAGCGAAGGCCGGGCCCTTCTGCCCGGTGCGGCACCCGGCACACCGGCTGAGGCTCACACGGGTGCCCCAGCTCCCCACCAAGCAACCGCGTGTTCCCCGATGGCACGAATGACCCGCCGACAGCCAGCCCTCGGCTCCCGCATGCCGAGGGGCCGGCCGCAGGGGGCCGGGGCGGGGCGCTGCGCGGGCACAGGGCTGGCGCGGACACCGGGCAGGGCACAGCCCCGGGGGACCGGGCACTGCCCCACGTGCAGCGCGCGCATCCCAGCCACGCCCCCGCGGCCCTTCTCTCCTGCTGATTGGCCGTCTCCTGAGAGGCACTTGATCTGTTTTTTCCTTTCCCCGCCTCCCCTCAACCACCAACCCGCTGCCATTGGCTGCGTAGGCTGGTCCCGCCCCCAATGGGCGGCACCTCGGAGTATCTTTCCCTCCCAGCCTGTCACCTGCTGCAGCGGGTCCATTCCGGGTTGGCGGCGGGTGGAGGCCGGGGGCATGAGGCGCAGTCCGATTGGCCAGTTCGGGCCGCCTGTCGCGTCGGGATTGGCCAAGCGTGGCCCGCGGGGGCGTGGCGGTGTCGGCGGCCTGTGGGGGGGTGTTAAAGGGCTCGCAGCGCGGCTGGGTGCTGTCGCTGTGCGCAATGGCCTACCAGGGCTTCGCGCAGGAGTACCTGGGCATGCCGGCCGTGACGCGGGCCTACACCACCGCCTGCGTGCTCACCACCGCCGCCGTGGTGAGGGCACCGCGGGTCCCTGCGGGGGGAGGCTGAAGGGGGGTCGGGGTCCCTGGGGCTGCAGTGGCAGGGCAGCCAGGGGGCTGGCTGGGCCAGCAGGTGCCCGGCACTGGTGGCAGCTGCTCTGCCTGTCTCCCACAGCAGCTGGAGTTCATCACCCCCTTCCAGCTGTACTTCAACCCCGACCTCATCTTCAGGAAGTTCCAGGTGAGGCCTTGCCTGGGCTTCTGGGCTCCTCTTGCCCCTTCCTAGCAAGGGGTGGGTGTGACAGGCTGGGCCCTGGGTGTTCTGCTCCACAGGGCGGTCAGGGAGAGCTGTAGGATCCCAAGGGGCTTCCTTCCCACTATTCCAGCCTTCTCTGGTTGGCAGGAGACTGGTCACCAACATTGTGTCCTCTCATGTTACGGGTGCCTGGGTGGAGATAACTTCTTCCAGCCTTTCCCTGCCATATGCCATCTTGGCATGTCCTTTTTTCCTTTACTCAAAACCCGTGTCATCATTTACTGTGACACTGAGATGTGTGACCAGCTGATGTCAGGCTGTGTGAGCAAGGCTTTATTGCAGTGAGGTCGTTAGGTTGAACGGTGATTTACTTTGCCTCTGGGTGCTGAGTTGTCGCTGTTCATCCCTGCCAGAAAAAGTAGGGACATCTTCCCCACACCTGGAAGGGCGAGATTCTGTGATGTGGGCAGCGGAGGGAGGTCCCGTGTGGAGGTGGTGCAGCTGTCTGGTGTCCTGGGTGGTTCTGAGCAGATGGGTGCATGACTGGGCATCCCCAGGGGACCTGTCTGTCCACCTCCTCTCTCCTCTCTCTTTTTCAGATATGGAGGCTGATCACCAACTTCCTCTTTTTTGGGCCCCTGGGATTCAGTTTCTTTTTCAACATGATATTTCTGTATCCTTTGGTCTCAGTAAAGCGCTCTGCTCCCTTTTTGGCTTAGACGTGGTTTCCCCGTGTATCTTCCTCCGCAAGCTGACTTGATTTGGCAGCAGTCTAGGGCTGTGGATTCTTCCTTGGCTCCTTTGGTCTGAACTGAAGCCATTCCCCAGATAACTGTGGCCACCTCCTGCACCTCCATCTCTGCTTGCTGCACGGCAGCTCCTGCCAAAAGGCTGAAGAAGCTGGCAGTGCTGCTGCTCATATTGGAGAGCAGTGCCCGTTCCTGGGGTGAGCTCTGGCAGGAGCACAGCAGATGCCTCTTTCTTTCCTGGGGTCAGTGGTATGAGGTGAAGTTTGCACTGTTCTGCTCTGGGGCTTGGACACCTGGCTGACAGCTTTCTGCAGTGAAATAGCTTGCAGCTGGCTTATTCCCCACAAAGTCATACTGTGGGGACACAGGGTGGCCAGTTGTTAATTTCCTATACTGCAACCCCTCCCTTCTCTCCCGCTCTCAGGTACAGGTACTGCCGCATGCTAGAAGAAGGCTCCTTCCGTGGAAGGACAGCTGACTTTGTCTTCATGTTCCTCTTTGGAGGGTTTCTCATGACAGTATCCTTTTGGTGTTTGCTGAGATGCTGTGGGCAGTGTGGGCTTGCCTGCTGGCACTCTGTATCCACTGTGTGCTGTGGTCTGCAGTGGGTACCTGCCTGCTGAGCAGGACAGCTGGCTTGGGAACCTTGTTGTAGTTCTGGGTTTCCTAGTCACAAGGCACCCTGTGCTGCCCAGAGCTGGTGCACAGGGTGGGTGTGTTTTTCCTTGACTCGGTAGTTTCTAGCTATTTGGACTCTTTGCCAGCCTGTTTTTCCTGGGCCAGGCTTTCACCATCATGCTGGTGTACGTGTGGAGTCGCAGGAACCCTTACATCCGCATGAACTTCTTTGGGCTTCTTAACTTCCAAGCCCCGTTCTTGCCCTGGGTCCTGATGGGTTTCTCGCTGCTCCTGGGCAACTCCATCATCATCGACTTACTGGGTGAGTCAAAGCTGTTGGGTGCTGAGAACAAGGGCACTTGGCAGCCACAGCGCCATCTCTTGGTTTCATCTTATTTAAGATGGTGGGTTTCCAAAAGTGAGCTGGCTGAGGTTACTGGGTGACCAGCCTCCTGCCTGAGCTCTTGCTTGTGACCTGCGTTTTGCCATGTCCTCCCAGGGGCAGAAGTTGAGTGTGGTGAGCTCTGTCTGGTCTCCCGGGTGCCTGGTGCTGCCTTCAGGCTGATGGGCTCCTGCCTGCCTCTGTGCCGATCCCAGCAAACAGCCTGGCCCTCCGGCACTGCAGCACTGGGGGCTCTGGCAGGAGCTGGGGCCTGGGTACACAGCCGAGGGATTCTTGGAGCTTCATCCTGCTTAAGCTCCCAGCAGCTCTGGCTCAGCTGGCAAAGGAGTCACAGCTGGGCCTGACCTTGGTGACATCTCTCCCCAGGGATTGCAGTGGGTCACATCTATTATTTCTTGGAGGATGTTTTCCCCAACCAGCCTGGAGGAAAGAAGTTGCTGTTAACCCCCAGCTTCCTGTAAGTAAAGCTGATTCTTTCTGGGCTTTACTGTGTTGTTTCCCAACCTGGGTCACTTTCACAGCGAACTGCGGTCTGTGACAGCATGGGGTGACTGTAGAATGCAATCGCACACTGATAGCATTTCAGCTCAACAGTTTATGCCTCTGCTGCAGAAGGCGCTGGCACTTTGCACGTTATCTACATACATACACAGGATGCATAAAGTGGTTGCTGGTACCTGAAGCTTTGCTACTTGCACTGGCTTGTTCTTACTGCTTGTGGAAGTGCTAGAGACAGGTAGCATTTTTTCTGATGTATTTGTGTAGTTGAAGAAAGCAGAATATGTTCTGCTTCATGCTGATGATCAAAGCTGACCTAGAGATCAAGGCAGTAGGTACTGTCCCTGTTCCACACCGAGATGGACAAACAGTGCTGGCGCAGCGTGCGGGTGGCTGTGGCGTGCAGCCGAGCCCTGTGAAGGGCTGGACGTTCCTAGGAGGGCTGGGGGTTTGTCCTCAGTTCACTTTCCTAACCTGCCTGCTTGGTGGGATGGGCATGTCCCTTGCCAGGAAAATGGTGTTTGACACACCTGAAGAGGATCCCAACTATAACCCTCTCCCTGAGGATCGTCCAGAAAACCAACCCAGAGACCGAGACCAGAACCAGCAGCAGCATCCACAGTAACTCAGAGACTTCTCCGTGTGGCCAGATCCCTCTCTTCCGGCTGGACTCACGCTGCAGCCCAGAGATCCTACTGGAATAACGCCAGCTGCCATTCCGATGTGTGATGTCTCACTGTTTGTGTGGGTAACCCATCTTCTCCTTGTGCCAAGTGGTTCCACAGAGCTTTGCACGAACTGGTGAATGCTTACAGAGGTGTCCCAGGGACAGGGGCTGGATATTGTGATGGCTCCTCTGTTACCCAGTGGGGAACAAATGGGGTGTGAAACCAGTTACTCCTTCTCTTGCTTCTTTCCCTGAAGTCCCCACTCCTTTTTTGGTGGTTGTTTCCAAAGACTCTTTACATTAAAGTCTTTATTTTTCAGTTGTGTGTCCATTCCTGCCGGGGGCAGAGGCAGTAATTCACCACTACTCATCAGGGCTTTGCTCAAAACTGCTGGGCTGCTTGCTTGGGCTTTTCTTTTTTGGTGGGCAAAGCAGAGCTCAGGCTGTCTAGAAGATGTCCTTCCCGTCTTCTGTCAGCAGGACTGCAGAACGTGAGAAGGGCTGGGAGGGGTGTCTAGCTGGAGAAAGGGGCGCCTGGGAAAGGACAGGGACAGAGCCAGACACCTGATCCAGGCAGTGACTGGAAGTAGCACTTGACACTGGTAATAAAGGCTGTCTGCACATGTGGTGTAATTCCACTCATGTTTAATTTTTTAGTTCTGAAACTTAAACATCTGAATTTTATGGGAAAACTAAACAAACTAGTCCCTACCATGAGCAGCTGTACTGAATGGATTTGTCCACTCTTGCTCATGCAGTACATACCTGTGCTGGTAGCCCTCAAGGCCTTTGGAGTCAATCTGCAAACATTGTACTTCAGGGCAGCTCATCTGGTAACAGTGCTGTCTGCTCAGGTAGACAAGCTTGCAAACAACCCCAAAAACTATAAAGAGAAATGTGAGCAACCAGCATCCACTTAAGAATGATACAGAAGCCTTGGGGTAAAGAAGGACTGAACGGCCTCTGAACAACTACAGCCACACCTCTGTGGGCTTCCCATTAAAACACCTTTTCTATGAGAAATCAGACTTCATTTGACTGAGCTATGTGGCTGCACTTATGTTTCCCTCTAGGATGGGGATGAAAGACCTGCACAGGTGCTAATCTTGTTCTAGAGGGCACAGCAGTACTGAGGGATGAGCAGCCACAGACTTCACAGGTATTTGCTATGTGCTTTGTTCATGACTTAAGAATGCAGAGCTGGTGTTTCAGTCTCTGGAGTTTGTCTTTTTTGCAGATGTTCTGGTTTAAATTGCTTCTGAGATGGGACTTTGAAATGCAGAAGCTAGGCTGGGGCACTGGACTAATCTCTGTGATTACAGAGCAGGAAAGCTGCTCCCAGCTGTTCCCCAGTAGTCCTAACACATGGAGAAAGCCGGCTGAAGTTGTCATCCTTTTGGGACTTGGTCCCCTGGGCTGTCCTGCCTCACCCTTGCCTGCTTGGAGGGACAATTCCTGCAGACTGAGAGGCAGAGGAGGTCCTTGTAAACCCACTACAGAAGCTGCAGTCCTCACGTACCTTGTTGTGAACTTTGACTAACCACAAGCTTCACAGCAATTCAAAAATCGCACCACAGATGCTAGTTTAAGGCTACAGCAGCTTCGTGCTTGTTTTGGTCAAATTCCATGACGTGGCTGCTTGCAGAAGTACCTGATCATGACAAATAGGCTGAAGTGTTCTCAGGAAGAGCTGGAGTTTTTGTGTCCATGAAGCAAAATACATTTTCTATGTGGGAGGCTAAGATGCAGCAGCAGTCCCAGGTTTTGTCTTACCCATTGAAATAACCTTTCAACCTCTCTAATAAGGAATAACTGATAGAGTACCACTCTGGCGCAGGAGCCTAGGATAAGACTGCAATAATATTATTGCTAAATTGCAAGTTTTTGGTTTTCTGCAGACTAACATCTGGAAAAAGCTCCCTCCCACCCAGGAATCAGAACTGGCTCTGTTATTACTCAAGTCTAAACATGATAAATTAAGGCCGGAAAGTGGGTTTTGACTGTGCTAGCAGTGTGGGTGGATCAGCAAGGATTGTAAAGCCCATTGGCTTTATTAGAAAGGCCTGAACATAACTGTTGGGCTGCCAGCAAAATCTGCCCTGCTTGCAACACTCGTCAGTTCTGGCAGTGAATGGTCGGAACTCTATCAAGAGCTGGTGTACCTCAACAGCACGGTACATTCTCATTAGTCTTTTAAGCAAGCTTGAATTTTTTTATCTCACTTTAGTGATTTTGTTTTTAAACTCCCCAGGGAAAGAGGTTGTTTCTAGGGTTGCAAAATCCTCTCACTGCAGCACTAAGGATGTTTAAGACACCTGCTTTGCTTTGTGTGCCATGTAACTGGCAGCTACGTGCGCTGACAATGACCCCAGCAAAGCCACCTGCTGAAGAGAAGCTGCAGTCTCAGTGATTTCAGGCTTCAACTTCTGCACCAGTTCAGAGGCTGTTGTTCTCCAGATGCAGTCTTCACAGAAAAAAGGGTTCAGCACACACCACACTGACATCTGACAGAAATCAAAGTCTGTGACTTCAGTTAAACTCTTATACCCTTGTCAAGTAAGCCAGCTGAACACCTCACTGCATTCGTTACAGACTGCACTAAGTGTGGAGAGACCAGTCCTTTAGGGAGTTGTTTGCTTCTAGTTTTAAGTCTTGTTCTCACTTTCTCCTGCTGAAGTAAAGCACTCGGTTTCTACCATGCTTCAGGAAAAGTGAATGCATGTGAGTGTTCAGCATTATACCCAAAAGCATTAATATCAGGTGCCAGGACTGCTCAGCTACAGAATAGCACAAAACGTGGTGAGATTCACTACTCATTCAAACTTACTGAACTCAACCTAAGTAGTATGCATTCCGTTTATTTAAAAAGTTGTCCTAATAGTGCGTGTTGCACCTATACAAAAGAATCTTTACACCGTCCACACACAGGTATACAAGGGCTCCAACAGCTGCCACGGGTCTCAGCTACATCACACGCTAACGGAGCGTTCCTGGTACGTGGCATTTAGGCGGAGGGGATGGGGGCAGGAGTCAGCAGTACTGGGAACTCTTGGCAAGTGGAATGTGCGTCCCCCTGAGGGACAGAAAGACCCCTGCCAATCCTAGATCCATGTGGGGAGAGGAGTGGGGATAAAGTCTGTAGGAAGAGCACCAGTGTCACAGCAGGAGGATTACCAGGCAGGAGCAGTATTGGCCAAACGTCTCATGCGCCTAGGAGAGAGAGAAAGAGGTACAGTGAGTGCTGTGGTACAGCCACAGGAAGTCTTACCAAAATCCAACACACATGGGGAGGCCGCCACAGTTTTGTGACCTCTGTAGACAGGTTCACTGCAAAGATGGACCTCCTTGGTCACCTCAGTGTGCCCCTATTGATAAGGCTAAGACACTATTTTCAGTAACAGCTTTTAAGGCACTTTTGCTCATTAACTTGGATTGAACTGATTGCTACTGAGAACTGTTCGCCAGCCACAGCTGAAAAGCAAAACTAATTATAGAACTATTAATCAGCAGTAAAAAAAAAATCCTGGGAAAGAGCTGAGCCAGCATATTTACTGTTCCAAAAGATACATTGTGGGAGACATTCTAGCAGTTCGTTTATATCTGGCAGGAGCAACTTCACCAAGTAGGAGCAACTGCTCTCGACCGCTCCCAGGAGGGTCAGCGTCAGTCAGGCTGGAGCTGGGAGCTTGCTCTCTCCTACATCAAACGGCGCTTCACCATACAGAAAAGAAAGCCTTGTGGCAGGATTCTAGGTAGCATGACAGTGCATGGAACTCCAATATTTCTGATGAATGCTTTCCTATAGAAACAAATCCCCCTGCACAGGCAGAGAGCCTGGAGGAAAAAAAAAAGGAAACTTTGCTTCAAGCAGAGATTTAAATGTTTGTGGAGCAAGGTGATAACAGTTTAATATGCTGAAGTTAAAGGAATACAAGTTTCTCTTGTGGTGTGCAACTTTGAAATCCAGCCAATAGGTTCTCAGCGGAGAAAAACAAATATCAAAGCTTTTAACCTCTGTCTTAGAGACAGGCCAGAATGAGAACTGTTTGAACGAGCGGCAGCACCTTGTATTTCTGTCCTGGTCTCTGATCTTCTTCTCCATCTCGGCATCTGTGAGGGTTTCCAGAAGAGGGCACCACTGGTCAGCATCCCCTGTGTTGCGAATAGCAATTTCCACGGTCGGCAGAGGGTTCTCGCTGCAAGGCGGGCAGAAGGCAACAAAGCAACATTTATCAGTGGACCCAGAGCGTCCTCTGGGCTCCCAGTTCAGATGCAAGACACAAGGACAACAGAGCATCATTTACAGCATTTCAGGCTTAAGTGTTCATTCTCAGCCCCGCATAGTATGGTCTGGTTCCCAGAAGCACACCAGGGGCTGACGGTGAGAGTCTTGTGGAGCCTCAAGTTTCTGGGAGACCAACTACAAGCATCTCCGTTCACCACCGCAGAGGCGTTTGCCAAAGCACTGTGGCTGACGCCGTTCTCTCCCACGTCACTGGCTGGCAGCGTTCAAACCCAGTAAGCCCCAGCAAAGTTCACAGCAGTTCATTAGTGCTGGGAGCACTTCTCCCAGAGCAGCAGCTGAGCAGGGATTGCTAACAGGGCTCCTTGTGCAGCCTTACCGTTCTGCAGCTCTGGCTCCTAGCTGTGGTTTCCCTAGCACACCCCTGACAGCTCTTCCCCGGCAAACAGCTTTCCGGGAGCCTGACAGTGGAACAAGTGTTGTTCTCCCAGTTGCCATGGAAATATTAGTCTTTCAGAACCTGCTGTTGCAACCAGGGGCTGTGGCTACTCCCTGAACATGGGATGAAACACCAGGCTCTGTCCCAGATCACAAGATCTGCTCCTCAAGAGATCTCTGCCCTGACCAGCTGTATTATCACACGCACAAAAATATTTACTGCTTCATTAGCCACTTTTCAGTAAAAGTCAACAGGAACTGACCAGAAGTAGCTTCCCAAATATTGACAGTGGAGCCGGAAGCCCAACATAAATACAGAGGAGCCTCAGAATGTAAATGTTTGCTTTGAATTCCAGCAAGCGGCTCGGCCTGAGCTGCACCAGTGTCTCTGCGAGAGGAGCCCCGCGGCAGGTGTGCGCAGACGTCCGGCCCCCTCCCCAGGGACGTGCCTCCCTGCACAGCATTTCGGCGCTCGTGGGCAGCTCTCGTTCCCCCAGGAAGGAACTCAAACACTAACCGCCATGGGAACAGACGTCTGCATCAAAGCTATTAATCTAGAATAACAAGTCTTCAAAGTAATGCTACAATGAAAAATTAATCCACAGCCTTTGGTATCTGATCCTGGGAGGAAGCTTTAGTCAAATCTACTTCCAGTATTGCTGATGTCTGCTAAGCAACACTCAAAACCAGGACTTTCATCTTAGCCCCAGATTGCTACACATTCCAGACTAAATGTTAGATCTTAACTGGCTTTTTTGACTTGACAGCATGGTCTCTATCTCATTTTCCACAGTTAACACTGAGCACCCACTAGAATTCAACAGGGGCTGGAAAGCAAGCCGCGTGTGCATAACTGAATTGCGGGCCAACTCAGACACCATGCTTTTGTACTGTAAAATCAGAGAGAACTGGAAAAATCCTCTCTTATCTCCCAGCCGGGATGTGGGTTTGGGCTG
Organism: Streptopelia decaocto; assembly: GCF_964273445.1. NCBI lineage: Eukaryota > Metazoa > Chordata > Aves > Columbiformes > Columbidae > Streptopelia > Streptopelia decaocto. Next base: position 8,760,173 of record NC_138670.1, on the reverse strand, counting down.
TGAAAGTACCCATGCCATCGTTCAGGTCGGAAGGCAGAACTCTGGCTATGAAGTGCTGTGTGCCGCCACTAGGAACACTCGGTACCAAGGGGCGAACCGTCATAGCGCACCATCCCCCTGCATTCCCATAAGCATCAGTTACCTGTCTGCTTCCAGCCCTGCCCCTTCCGCTGGGATTTCAGGCTCTCCTTGTTTTGCACAGAGCAGGCCAGCTGAAAGAACTGCCCTGCTTTTTGTCAGCTAAAAGACAGTTTTACCTCTCCCTCAGATGATTAAGAGGCACATGACTTCCCAAAGCCCCAGTCCCTGGAGATATTAAGGTTCTTTTGATACATCTAAAGCAGACCCTTTCCTTACATCAGTGGAATGACTTCGGAGCAACCACTACTCCTGTGGTTTGGGAATTCAGGAACTAACCAACCACAGAACCCAAATATCATTTATCACTACAAGGTTTCAAAAGTACTCCTTTGCTGGGAGAAAAAAAGGAAGAAGTGGACATGTTGTACTATGACACAAAACGAGGTTTAAATTAGATGCTGCTTCCTCCCTGAACAGCTCGTGTCTACATATTTTGTTACACTGGGGTAAAAAAAAACCAAACCTTTCCTAGGTTTTGATTCTCCCACTTGCAATATTGCCACGGTCTAACAAAGACCTGAAATCTACTTGTTTAAACTACCCCTAAAAGGACACACTCTTTAGTAACCACAGCCAGATCTATGTTTTCAGAGAGAATGCGTAAAGTTGGCATTAATATGAGAGCCTGGGCAGCTCTAACAGTTTACTTGCTGCAAGATTTTCAGGATAAATATAACCTCCAGAGGAAGCGGAGTGAGCCTAGTGGAAGAGCAGCTGTTCCAGAGCAGATCAGTGCCTGTTTTCCACAGAAGGGTGACCAGACAGGAGGATTTCAGGTGGAGGAGGAGGAAGGAACAAGGCTCTTGGCAGCAGCCAGCTGCCCCACAGCCTGCAGCTCCACCTTGCTCACCCCACACCAGCGACTCGGTGCCCCCTCCCCGAGGCGGGACAGGGCTGCGTGTTTCCCTCTGCTGCCCAGGTAGGTCATCCCGCTTCCTTGAACTGACCTCTACAAAACTACTGTCAACATCACCATTCCCTCATCTCTGCAAATACTCTCAAACTTCCCTGACTGTTACCATGACCTGAGGTCACAAAAACCTCGCAGCGCACATGACGGGATACTCACAGCCTGCAGACTCAGCAAGATGCCGAGGATAACATCAGTACAGCAGCTCACCACAGAACAGCGCACGGCACAACTGGAAACCATTATCATTAGGAGACAAGTTACAAAGCTGACTAATCAAATCAAACCTGAGACTGCTGCGTTCCAGCTGTGAGACGGGCCTCCTATGATCGAGCGAACTTTAACTTCAGCCAGGGTAGAGAGCTACAGTGTCAATCAGTCTTAGTTCAAAACACCAAAGCTTGAGACAGCTATGGCCCAAGTCAGGCAGAGACAATGAAACAGAAACAGATCCAGGGCTCACCGGTAGCATACATTAAAAGAGGGAGACACAAGGCTTTCAGTCACTGTTAATTACATTCTTTCCTTCTGCAGCAAAACCTAACATTTCATCAATATTTGGCCCTATTACACCCAAAAGGAAAAAATATGGGAGCACAAGCAATCACAAAGAGCACAGAATGGGTGCAGGTTGTAAGGACCAATTTCAAATTAAACTTTCTGCATTGGATCAGCTGGCTGTTCTAAGATTCACTGACGCCAACACCCATGAAGTACAAACACACGCCCGTATCAGGAAGGTGACAGTCCCCTACCTGAAGGCGTACGTCTTCTGATGCCAGCTCAGCTGTCCCCGGATGCTGTAGGCAATAGTAGTGACAAACTCCCCACCCAGGCCAAGCTCTGAGCACAGCTTCAAGGCGAACTTCTCTGGTGAATTCTCCTTCTCTGACATGTCCCATTCAAACTGGTCTACAAGGGAGATGTTCCCTACGTGGATGTTTAGCTGGAGACAAGAGAAGAAACAGGTCATTTGTTTCCATTCTCGCAACAGTCAAAGGTCATTTAACTGAGAGGCTGGAGAAGAGAAGTGGAGAGGTAACTCCTAGTTCATTGCATCTGCAGAGCTCCGTAACTCAATATTTAATTGCAGTAGCATGAAGACAACTCAGCTTTGTTTACCAAGGTTCAGTTCTCCCAAAAGAACACGACAATGGTTTAACTGAACTATTTCATTATCTCAGGGGCTGCCACATGAATGTTTAGTAATCTACCACCTTGGTTCTGTTCTCAATACAAAGGACAAAATGCAATCTGGACACAGGACTGGAATTAAGAGCTCCTTTGCTCTGAGGGAAGCCTTTGTACTCTTCCTCCCCCATAACATAACCAGAGAAACCCAAATGGTTCATTTCTCATTCTACTGCCTTCCTGTTTTACCTTAATAATAACTCGTTGGTCTGACTGATCTTCTAGGATACTGTCAGTTGGGTAGGACTCGATCTGTTGTCGGATGGCAGAGGCAATAGCAGGGACAAAGGTCAGAGGATTCAAATCCAGGTCATCGCAAAGAATCTCAGAGAACATTTCTGGGGTCATCAGCTTTTCTGGGACAGAACAAGCATGAAGAGACACTGTTAACTTTCCTAGAAATCAATGTCTGCCACACACACAAAATTAATCCCACAATGTGTCAAAGAGAATCCCCAATGCATCACCTTTTGCTTTTAAAAGGGTGTTTTGTATCAGGTTTGTAAGGACGTGCACACTGACACGGGGACTTACAGCCTTCCCTGCTGGCTCCACGGAGACAACATAGTTGGGTCTAATAAACCCATAGTTGTGGGTCTAATAACCCATATACACAAAGGAGCCAACTGTTTTGTGTTTAATGTACCTCAGCTAACGGAATAATCTCAGACCACTGAACTGAAGAACTGCGTCAGAACAGGCCAGTTAAACTTTTCAGATTACATGTGTCCAGGAATGACAGCAACCCATGGAAGTGGCAGAGCATTCCCTAAGAGACATGAGGGCTGAATACAGCCCAAAGTTTGAAGTTTTGTGTACAGGGAACAAGGACATGCACACTCATTGTTGTTCTCTCTTCATACTCAGTGATGGATACAACTCTCTCTCTCCAGCCTCAGGAAACTCTCTTTCCTACGTACCATTCATGTTCCACGTAAATGCGTCTCTGAGTTTCTGCCCATCAATTTCCATATCAAGCCTGATTGGAACCAGAACCTCTGGCTGGGATGCGTTCTCATGGATCACTGCTGGGTCATGGTCATCAAAGCTAACAGAGAGCAACAACACAGTAAATGCAACTAGCACACGACATCTGGCACCCACAGAGGGAAGGCAACGTTTGTTGGAAGCAATCCCCAAACTCCAACTCCCCCCTCAGTCTTTAGACTCCTGAATACAGGTTTACAGGGCTATGGCAACCAATACCAGTTAATGAGAGGCAGCCTGTCCTTCACGGACAGGGGTTGCAGGCTCCTGAAATTAAAACTGTTCAGCAAATCAACAGAAATCAGAAGAAACTCATCAGGAAAAGAACAAACCATTTTCCTGACAAAAGGAAAGCCTCTGCTCTGAACCATGACTGGCCACCGTAAAGAAGAGCTTCAAGACACACAGTTAACTAAGAACCTCCATATTAGCAACCTGTAGGTCTTTTGTCAGTTTGAGATGAATCACATTATAATAACAGATCAGCACTACCCTGGCAGCATGTCACACTGGTAACTGTTCCCACTTTTTGGAAGCAGGAAGGTGTCTTACCACAGAGGGAATGTCCTCTTCTTATCCCTGCCCATGCGGTTTCTGTTGATCGTTGTTGAGCATGGCACAGCATCCAGGTGATGAGAGCTGTTGGGCAGGGTCGGCACCCACTGGTTGTTCCTCTTTGCCTTCTGCTCTCTGAAGAAGAATACCACATTAAACTGCAGACCCTGAGCACCACCGCTGCTGCTTAACGAATGGTGTAATTCTAAACTTTTAAGTCCTGTTATAAGCTCCTGCTGTTTTATTCTGGAACCCTCAGCAATATTGTTCCACTGAGAACTCATGTTCCACACCAGCCTCTGGGAAGCCTGTTCTCCAGCTCACAATTATTCATCAGATATGAATCCAGGTGCACCATTATAAATAACGAGGTTCATATTAACATTTGGATTTTGTCCATACTTTACAGAAGGGCTGCTGAGAAATATGAGGTCTCCAAAAGACAGTACGTGCAGGGAGTGTGTGTTCTGCAACACATCTGTTACAGCTGGAATGCAATAATTGCAAAAAGAGCTGTATCATCAAACACTTATGTCTCTCTTCCTGTTGTATGTGGGCAGTAAGCAAATCCATACGCTCTGGAGATCTTCATTTGCCCAACACTGTGAACAACTGTCAGCACAGACTGGCAAACCCCCCTCTGCACAATGGCCTGGGTTTGTGCAGTTTCTCGCCCTTCCTGCCCAAGCTGGCATCTCCCAAGCAGCCCCGTTCTGACCCTGGTCCTCACCCACGCTGGTTACCTGAGGTAGGTGGGAGGTTCTGTGCTGATGGACACTGCCTTATACTTCTCATCGTTCCCATCCAAGATCTCTTCCACTTCAGAGGCCTTTAGCAGCGTCACGCTAGTGGCTAATGTCGTATAGCCATGATCTAGTACCGGGAAAGATGCCAATCATTAACACAGACGAGTACTACAGAGCAATGTAGCATTAACAGGCTGCAGAGTGAAAAGCCCTCCCTGATGCTACAGGAGGGACTGAAACAGGTCACCCAGTGGTATGAGCATCTGCCCCAAAAGTCCTTTGGGCTACATTTATCTTCTCATAGACATTTTATTTTCAAGAAAGGTTTTGACATAGCGTTTTGTACACATGGGATCAGTGGAGATGACAAAACTTTCCACTGGCATTTCTGAGTTGCCAGGAGCCTCCACACTCCCTCACACCTCAGGACGCTCAGCTGCTGGGGTAGATTATTTGCACAGGAGGGACCAGACGCCCAGCTGCAGTACCTGGCACTAAAGAAACATAATCAGGTTCTGACATCCATCTAAACAGCAGGAAAAATGTGACTTTCCTGGGAGCAGGGGTGGAATGTCTCAGTTAATGCACAGCAATCCCCACCACAAAGGCTAGAGAAGAAAAACAATTCAAAAGACAAAAGCAGTATGACACCTTGGAATGGCTGCGTAGTGACAGAGCCAAGATTTGCAAGAGGCATCAATATCTCTTTACCTCGTATAGCTACACTGTTCATACTCTATTAAAAATATCTTTCAATTGGACTAAGAGGCGAGACACAGGGAGGGTAGAATTACATGAGCTTTCCTCAGGTAATACCATGGGATGAACCTCCTTCCAGGGTGCAACATACTAATAGACTCTGGTCATTTCTGTTATGAAACTTACTTAAGATGGAAAGGAACAATACAAAAACAAAACTTCAGGGGAAAAAAAAAAAGTCCTTAAGCCCTCATAATTATTAGATAAACTTTAATGTGCTTTTACTTAAGGAGAGGAAGAGAAAAACAATTCTTTCCTACCCTGAGTTGCCCTTTACAATCACAGTTTAGCTCTGCACACCTATATCTGTCACAAATGATGTAAAATCCCAGCCTTCTGGGAGGAAAAGCCCAGAAAACAATAAATCCTCAGTGGACTGAAAGGTTGGAAATAGAGACGCAATGATCAATAGAAAATCTGATAAGACTTGGGAAAGGGGGAGAAACCTCAGGACAGCTCTTGTTCAATTACAGAGCCCATCTGTAATTGAGAGTTTGAGAGTCCCACTAAGGTTCTGAGAAAGACGAGTTCAGCATGTGATCAGGAGCACAATCAGGGCGACCACAGGGAGAGATCAGAGGAAGAGGATTAGACGTTAATATATACTGTAATAGCACGAAAGGTCACAGTGGAGATTCTTTGTCTAGCACAGCTAAGAATAACACGCAGATAAGACTTACATCTTCTGGGACTGTGAGACCGCTGATTTTCTGTTAAAAGAAAAAAATAAAGCAACAGGTCAGCAGGATACTTGGAGGAAGGAAACACAAGTCCAGAAGGAACTATTTATTTTTATTACGCTTTAGTCTAAAGAGCGTACAAGTCACATTGATAAGGAATTTAACTGCCTGGTTTTAGTCTCCCACCGAAAATAATACTGAGGCAGTCACATCAGTAGCAACACATCACAACACATTTTTGGAGGCACATTCAGTCCCTGCAAGAAGCAAAGCTTAAATATGCACATTTTCAATGGGGCATCCTTGCAACATTCCCACCCATTTGACAAAAGAGAACAAACACCCCTTTGTCCATAAGTCTCTTCTGGAATATGGCATTGATTCCAAGATGTGGCTTTTGCTTTCCGACGAACGCAGCCAACCCCAGGAAAGCCACGACGGATGTTTTAATTTTAGAACATTTTTGATCAGTGGATGTTTGCTGCCAAGCTGAACCAGGAGCTACCGGTGCCACCACTGCAAAGTGCTCTGCTACTGGGACAATCTGAAATTATTTGCACAGCCCTGAAGGTGAACAAGCTTCTGAATCATCAGAGACTGTTTTTCCAAGGCAAAAATTCAGATTTCAGATAAACATTACTGGGAATGTTTACTCATCATCTCACCATGTGAAGAGGCCACTATCTTCTTCCTTTCTTCCACTGTGGCTAGTCGCCTCCAGAGCGAGGGGTACCTCTTGTACAGGGAACCCCGAAACATGCGCAAGTAGTTGCCCACCTACAAGAAGAAAAGTGGAGACTTGGCCTGGTGTAACATTATGTCCTGGTATTCCATTTAAGAGATTTTAGCAGCTCTTTGTCATGATAAGAGGGACCTCCTAAGAGGATGTTTTTGTTTGTTTTTTGTGGTAAACTACATTTGGCTTGGCATCATATAGTGCCACAAATTTTCCAGCAATACAGAGAACAAAATTTTTATCAGCACTTATTTCAGTAGTCCAATAAGAAAAAACTCCCATCCATTTACAATAATCCATATAATAGGTAAAAACTCCATTCATAACCTTTCTTTACTTCAATTTCTGTTTCAATGCACAATGCTCAGCAGGAATTAAATCAAAACAGCTACTCAGCTTCCTGACAGTTATTTTTACTTCGAACCTGTGTGCCATCTAGACGTTGCTCAAATACAGCAAATGCCCAGAGACTTGTGTTTTGTTTTACATCCTTTGAACATGTAAAATGGGGTCGGTGCCAATAATCCTCTTTCAAATTTACTTACCATCTGTAAAGCAGTTCTGTTCTCCCTGGCACAAGCTCCTCACCTGTGCTGAAGGCTACAGCAGGACTTGCGGAACAGCAGAACTATTTCTAGACTCCAAAATCAACTTTTTAGGCTGGTAGTACTCTGGCAGATTGGCACACAATGTTTTGATTCTTTGTTTGAAAAGCCTAATTTTGATCTTAACAGCTATTTTTGAGTAGTTTTCAATCACACCTGTTGCTTTACCATGCCCATCAACAGACAGAAGTTAACAGTAGATAAAAAAAGGCAACCCCTTTCCCCCTTCCGCAGTCTGGCGTGGCAATCCCGCAGATGAGCTGACTGCAGCTACAGTTCTCCCAAACTTCACATTTCACACAAGAGGGCAAGGGGCCTTCAGTCCCTGTGCAACCTACACAGCTGGTGGTGTAACTTCTCCAATATTTCCTTCTTTGTGCCAAGGGTGGGGGCTAAAATATTTTTTCCTGTTTCCAGCCGTGATCATTTCCCTGGTGCTGAAGCACCGACGTTTCTTGCTTTGCTAAGATTTGTTTTCAGGGAGCAGAAGAGCTTCGGCGTGAGCTGCAGTGCCAGCACATCCCCCGGGCTGCTCGGTGCTGCCCAGGGCTGAGCTGCCTGATTGCGGCGTTGTCACTGAGCACAAAGACCTACGCGTGGGCTCGGCTACCTCGGGCTGTGTGAAATCACCCGTAATTCCGCACAAGTGGGCTACACAAAATTCACCAGCGGGAGCGGGGCCTCGAATGGGCACCCCGGGCTGCGACCGTGCGGACCCGCTCTCCTCATCCCCCCCGCACCCGTGCGTGTCCCGGGGCCGTCCGGACCGGGAGCGCTGGTCCCGGGCACCGCCCGGCCCCGCAGCCGGGGAGCCGGGACCCGCCGGGCCGCACGGCCGCTGCTCCCCGGGCTCCCACAGCCCCCTCCCCTGACTCCGTTCCCGGTCCTGCACCCGATCCCGGCCCCGGTTCCCGCCCAGGCCGCTGTGCGCGGGGCCGCACCTCGGAGCCGATCATGTAGAACTCGCCGTCCTCCTCCAGCTGGAACTTCACGGGCTTCTGCCCGAAGGTCTTGCTCAGCGCCATCATCATCATCGTGCCGGCGGGAGCGCCCGGCGGCCTCGGGGCGGAACCGGCGGCGACGGCAGCGACAACGGGCGGCGCGGCGGCCTAGTCCAGCACCGCTCTGCGCCTGCGCGCCACGCCCACCCCGACGCGCGCAGGAGGCGGGCCTCGAGGGGCGGAGTTTAGAAAAGAGGCGGAGCTTAGAAAAAAGAGGCGGAGCTTAGAAAAGAGGCGGTTTATTGTCGCGGGGCGGTACATAAATACAGACACACACCTATAGGGACGGACAGACAGACACCTGAAACACCGAGAGCCCCGCACCGGGCTACCGGCCCCGCTCACCGGGGTGTCCCCAGCCGCTCGCTCGGGGGGTGAACGGTGAAAAGGAACAAACCGGCTGCAGCCCCCCTGTGTTTTTTGGCATAAGGTTCTGTAGCCGGGAGGGGTGTGCAAAGAGCCGAGCGGGGCTGTCCGGGGTCGGCCCCAGCCCGGTGCCTGGGAGCGCTGGGACCCACCGGTGCAGCCCGGGACGGGAGCCTGGCTGGGTAAGAGCACAGGGAGCGACGGGGCAGCGTCCAGCACTGGCACCCAGCACCGCGGGAGGGGGGGCGCCCCTTGTCTGGATACAAATCGGTATAAAAATCCTAACGTGTACTAGTGATATAACACAAAACCGGGAGCAGGGCTGTGGCAGGCTGCTGGGATGCGTTCCTCCCGGGCAGTCAGTGTCCTCCAAAGCCCTTGGCTAAGCCTGAGCAAGGTGTCCCTGTGGAAGCCGCCCTCTTCCTTCCAGGCCAATGTCTGGAGCAGCAAAGGGCTGCTCTTGTGTGCTGTGTAAACATAGGAAATACTGGCAGATCAGTTGTACACGATGGGGTCCAGGTTAATTAGGAGAGCGTGATCCCGTTCCAGGCTGGCTTGATGGCTTTTGGGATGCTATTGCTGGAAGAGCGTGGCCACATTAAGGGTTTAGTGACTGCTCTTGCCTGCAAAGAACATGGCAGATGCTTTTATATTGAAAGCAACTGAAGCTGGGGCTGCTGGAACTTTGCCACTTGTTGTGACAGACACGTGTTGTGTCAGATGCTGAGCCTGGAAGGGAGCCAGGAATGGCGGAGGAACCCTCCGCGTGGCTGCTGGAGGTACAGGCGCTGGAAGGGGAGAGTGGAAGACACGAGCACCTCCTCATCTGAAGGAGTTGGAGGAAGGTGTACAGCTGAAGAAGTCCTGGCTGATCTGGCGTGGGTAGCCCTCCAGCACCTTCACTTGGACTGGATCAAACTTCCAGTAATCTCGGCCTCTCAGGAAATAGGCAAAACCTGTGGGTGAGAGAGGAAGAGTTAGGAGAGACAGGGCTGGCACAGCTCAGAGCTCTTTCCTGGCATTTTGTCTTGTTGACACTCTGCAGCATGTGCAGTACCGAAAGAGGGCATGGAAGAGGCAGGAGATGCTGCTGGATTCATTTCACCTGAACACAGTCCTGTGCTGTACGCTGTTCTAGTTATGATGGGAGTAAGCAGGATTGTATTTTATATTCCTGGTGGTTTTAAATATGCTGTACCCAAGTAGTGGCCTGGCCCTAAGACAGCAGAGGACATCTAGGACCTGAGCAGGCCCATGCCAGGGAGCGTGTGAACAGCCGGTGCTGCGGGGAAGCAGCGCTGGGATTTAGGTTGTGGAAGCAGCGAGGAGCTGTTCCACCGCATCCTTTGAGAGAGGCAGTGACACCTGTCATTGCCAGCACCCCGGCTGTCCCCAGGGTTTGTGTGGCACTGCCATGCTGTCTCCAGCCTGGGGCACATCTGAGAGGACTCGCAAATACTGAAAACAGCCTGTTTGTTCAGGACAGCTGCCTGGGCTAAGTGTGGGTGGTGTTCCTGCTGTTTTCTCACGACTTTGTCATGAGCAGTAACAGCTGGGTAGGACTCTGTGGCCATTTCTTGGTCAGAACTTTGAATTCTCTCTATCAAACACTTAACTCTTGATTGTTACAATTAATAATGACAAAACTTCTCACTTTTATGGGAGAAGCTTCAGTTCCCTACCCTCTGGAGGGAGCCTCCTCTCTCTCTATACACTATATGGCATGCGCTATGGCTGGGGAGCGTCCACTGCCACCAAATGTCTAAATCTGCCCCATTCTTCCAGCTGGGAAGTGTCATCAGCCTGAGCGCCCGCCCCAGAGCTGGCCACATCCCTGCTGCACTGACCCGACTCATCCTGGAAAGCCGCGTCGATCTCCTGAGGGACGCCGCGCCAGTCGGCCATGGCCCGCGGGTAGATGTTGTCCACCTGACGGGTGTGAGGGTGGAAGCGCCAGTAGTTGCCTCCACTGAAGATGTAGATCTTGTTCTTCTCAGCCCCCCACACCAGAGCTGCCTGCACGGGGGACGCAGGGAGGCCCAGCTCCACAATCGGGGTGGGACCAGATACCCGTCTCTCACCATCATAAATCCAGTACTGAGAATCTGGCGAGGAGACAGGAAAGGGAGACAAGGGTTCCGAAGCTATTTGGTACCTGATAATTCGTCAGTCAACTGCACAACTGGAGCTGGTACCTTGGCAGAGCTCCCAGAGAAAGCTGTGTGGGAAGGAAAACACCACCAGTCTCATGGAAACTGTCACTGACAGGTGCCCAAAGTGCCACCAGTGCAAGGAGTTGGCTCCCACCTCAGTCCAGCCTGAGGGTGTCAGTGTGGGATGAGGAAGATCATTGTAGCAGCTGTCTTTTCTCTATTTGTAGCAGTTATAATAAAAGACTTGGCTGGAGGGACCAGCCTCTACCCCGCAGACTCAGTGCTTGGAGAACACAGAACATATGTGGGCATGCACAGGCACAAAGGGGGCGTGCGGCTGTAAAGGAGCGAGCTACAGAAACCGGGGAGAAGTTGCCAAGCTGAAATAGAGACTAGAAGCACATTTCCAGATTAGATTAAAATGGGAATCTCTGCAATTAGCCTGCGGCATGTAATACTTTCCCCTTATCTCATTTTAACTCTCGGTAGGAGCCTGCCAATTTTAGCACTGTGAGTCCCTGTGTGCAGGTCAGGTGCTAAGTGGTCTGTCTGTGCAGGAACGCTGCTGCGGAGCCGCCTGCTCTGCTCTCTGCTTCTCAGTCCCACGGTGCAGACGGGGCAAGTACACCCAGGGCACCTGGGTCCCTACATCATCCTGCATCCCCGCTGTCACATTTACACTTGGAAAGAGCATTAAACTGGAGCTGAAATAGGGATTGTTACTGGTCTTGAAGTCCAGAGATGGCCAGGAGGAGATCTGGCCCCCCGTGGGTGATGGGTTTTTAATCCCCAGGGCAGCAGGAGGTTGCCTGGCTCTGCACACAGGCTCTCTGCGGGCTCGTTCAGGCTGGGGGTGCTACAGAGGCTGTGTCCAGGTCTCTGAGGAACAGACAAAATGCTGTCCATCCCCTGAGCAGGGACGTGGGGGCACAGGAGTTTCACAACCTGAGAACGTGTCTGGGGCTCTCTCTAGCACAGTGCTCCCCAGGGCAGCTGGGGGCACACAGCAAGTGTTTCCTTCCTCCTCCTCTGCCAGCAGCGTTGCCAGGACAGAGGTTCAAATCAAACATTTGTGTTCTAGAGGAGGAGAATGGGATATTTTGACTGTGTCTAAAATAAAAGTGACCCCTCCTTCTCTCTTCCCCCCTCAATATCTGCTAAAAAGTTTGAGCTAAAAAGAGAAGAAAACTAATAACAAGCATCACTGGATTGCTGAGGATGCCCAGGAGGTTTTTTCTCCCAGCGACTTGTCGGGTCCTGAATACTCCTCAGTAAAGATGCGTTTCCAAACTGTCTGATCCCAGTCCAGCTCTTACCTTGGAAAAACCAGATATTGCCCAGAGGGTCCTCAAAGGTGGCATCGACAGAGCTGGGGATCCCCTGCCAGTGGCGGGAGGCCAGCGCTGGGTACCCGTCCTGCAGCTTTCCGGCTCGCAGCCGCCACACGTAGCGGGACTTGAAGAAGAACAGCTCCCCTCGGATGGTGGAGGCGGCATCGAAGGCTGTGTCGCAGGCATCAGGCTGCTCAGACTGCCAAAGCGTGGCCGGTCAGGCGGAGGGACTTGGGGAGGTCCCCTCGCCCAGGCTGGGTTCAGCGGACAGTAGGTCCCCATGTCCAGGCAGCTGTCCTGCCATTAGCCCAAAGCCCCCTCCCTGCATCCCCTGGGGTCCGGACCTGTGCCCGGCAGCAGGGGTGGGGGACACGGACACCAAACCACCTGTGAGCCAGCTGCTGGTGGGGACAGTCCCGCAGCAGGGAACAAACCGGGGTGTTCACTCACCTCTACGTGGGTGATCTCATTTGTTTCGAGGTCCGGCTGGGGTAGCTCTGCTGGCGGGGTTGGGGTCGGGTCGGGATCCAGTTTGGGTTTCCCGTAGAGGTACTGGATGCCTTGCTTGTCATCCTCGCTCAGACTCAGCGGGTAGCGGAATATGTAGAAAGGAGACATCAGTGACTTGGAGACAGCTGTGTGCTGCAGGCCCAGGACGTGACCAAACTCATGAGCAGCCACTTGGAGGAGGTCAGTGCCTGCAAAGGGAAGAGATGGGAGATTCTTTCACCTGCTCGTGTGCCACCCACAAACTGTGCATGCAGACAGGACGCCTGTCTCCTCGGCTCACTTCTACCCATTACTGACAGCACACGTGGTGTCTCAAAGGAACCTGATGCCAGGCAAGAGAAATCCACCTCCTACAGTGCTTGCAGGTTGTTGTTCCCAGACTTTTTCCTCTGCACCTTGTTTGCTTGTTGTTTTAAGGAGTCAAAGGCCATAATAAATGGATCCACTTGTTCAGGAGCACCGTGAGTGAAATCAAACACTCAGGTACTAGCCTGGACATGTTGGTAATTTGTAATTCTGTCGCCAGGGGCTCCCGCACCTCATCAGCTATCAGGAAGAAAAGGGTTTTCCATGCACTTTTGGAGAGGAGACATTTGCATGGAGAAGGAAGCCTAGCCCATAGACGTATGTGGCGGGGTGGTGAGGTTGGTGTTTGCCCACCCAGCCTTGCAGCAGTTGTTGGCTGCAGCCGGAGTGTGCCAGGTCCCAGTTAGATCATGTCCACTGTGCAGGTAACTGGTGTCAGGGAGGAAACACTTGCTAATGGCTGTTGTCACACAGCAGAGGGAGCTCATTATTGCTGGACTGTAGCAAGACGGCAACATTTAGAAATAAATCTATAACAAATCCTCCAGGGTGAAAGCATGGGTCTTCTTCACCAGACTCCAGCAGATGTATGGAAGATCGCGTTTTAGGAATACATGACCTGGAAGCATCTGGAAAAGGAGGGGGGAAAAGTGAGTTTCAGTATGCAAGAATGTCATTTGGCAGGTGATGTTTAGCTTCCAGTGGATCTTTTTTGAAGTTGATAAATCTCAGGGAAAGATGGAAGAGAGGCATATTAAGCAGTGAAACTTCTGAGCAGGGCTGTTTGTTGACAAGTCTCAGCATATTCATTCACTCGCTTTCAGCCAGAAATTGCTCTGAGCTGCAGCCCAGGTGATGAGGAAGGCGGGGATGTGAGTCAGGTAGCAGCGCGGCTCCGAGCGGGGTCTCCTGGCTGGCTCCAGGGGAGCAGGTCGCTTCAGTGGGATGGGATGGGATGGGATGGGATGGGATGGGATGGGACAAGGGAGGTGCAGCTGGGAGGAATGCCTGTGAAGGGCGGAGGGGAAGGTGAGCCCTTGTCTTCCTCCACTGGTCAGCTTTATGTTGAAGTGCTGAATTTGCATGGCACTGACCCAATTGAACGGACACATCTAGGTCAGCTGAGAAAGTGGGATTTCTGTGTCAGTGATTTATTCCAAACTTTCAGACAGTTCTGTTTAGTTTGGCAGGCTCCTCACTTGATGCTTTCCAGTGTTGGCAGATGGGCCGTGCTTTTGTCAGCCTCTCTGGGGGAGGTGAGCAGCCAGAAGGAGCTGTGCTGGGGACATCCCTGTGTCCCTCGCAGAAGGTTCTCCATGTGCAGCCCTGTGTCCTGCACAGCTCTGGGGTGACCCCAGGGCACACCTGAGCCCTCCTCCCACTCTGCTCTCCCACCTGTAAAATGGGGCTAAGGATTTCCCCACCTCACTGAGAGCTGAGATAAGGATTTATCCATGTTTATATCATAAAATTCTTCTCAGCATATTAAATGGCAATTAGCTGTAAGGAGCTTTTGCAACATTTATTTATGGAAGATGTGGAGGGGGAGAAAGGCCATGGAACAGGGCTGGACTCTGCTGGGAACTGCCATCCCTTTCCAGTTCCTGGTTTGCCTCCAATGCTGTCTTTGTGGGAGAATGTAGGTATTTCTTCAACAACACAGGCAGCCTCAATAGAGGATGAAAACGGCAGAGTCCACCCTTCGCTCAGGAGCAGAAACTCTTCTGCAGCAAGATCTGGCGCTCTGTGGTTCCTGTTGTGGGTCAGCATGAACAAGGTTGGGGACATAGCGGTTCTGTGCCCCGCACAAGCTGGTAAAGTGGCCTTTGGGGGAGCCCATCTGAGCTGTGAACAGCAACAAGGACAAAACCTTTGAGAAACCCCAGAGAGGCAGGGGTTTGACCTGGGCTTTGTGAATGTGTCTTTGTCCCTTTAGACAAACTGGGAAGGAAGAGGAGCGGCTGACCTGGGTTAATTTTGGTGAGTCTTCCAGAAACGGCTGCTTTGGGCACTTATCCAGATGGTCCCAGGCGGTACTGCAGTATCTCACGAGATACTGTCACACCAGACCCTGAGTGCCCGAGCGGAGCTACCAGCTTGGGTCTATTATTAGATAAAAAAAAAGAGAGAGAAAAAAAAATCCCCAAATGAAAAAAGAGTCTTGATGTGGTGTTGTTTACGGTCAGAGCATTCCCAGGCCACCAGGGCAGAGCTGGAGCCTGGTGGTTTCCCTTTATGGACTTGTTCAAAGAGAAAATACTTCATGGGCAGGCGGTGAACACTGCACGCATGCAGGGGCTGGGGCTGAGCCTGTCCTTCAGAAGGCAACAGTGTCACCCGGTGCTTGAGCCTTCATCCCCTCCCTGCTCCATTTCTAACAGCTCCTGGGTGCAGTTCCCAAGGGCCAGAGCATGTGGCCGGGCAGAGGAGCCGGCTCTCAGGGGTGTCCCTCTTGTTCCCCCCACACAGGGGAGTTCTGGTCCTGGACACAGGCTTTGCTGCGGCTGAAGGGTGACAAGAAAAACACTGAATACTACCAGGAGGGTTGTAAGTGGTCCGAGAAGAAAATGCACACCACAAACAAGATTGCTGCCTCTCAGTTTTACAGGGTGCCTGTTCACACCACAACTGAATCACTTCCTAGTGCCCTGATAAGCATCCTGGAGCATCCACAGCTCCGTGCGAAACAGTACCGTACCCAGGTTGTTCCCGATCGTCCAGGTCTCGTCATAGTCAAAATGGACGTCTCCCTCGCGGTGTGTCTTGGGGAAGAACGCGTGTGCCAGGATCCCTCCAGGCCCATCGAAAGGCAAGTTATCCCCATGCCAGTACCTGGAGAGAAGACACACTGCACCTCAGACCAACAGCTGAGCACCTCTGGAGAGCAGCATCGTCTGGCCAAAGGTGGGAGGCACTGCCAGGGGACAGCAGCTCTGCCTCTCACCCCACGTTCATCCCACCAGTCCTGATCGACGGCTTTGAGCCCTTTGGATTGCCGCAAACTTGGCTCTGCATTGGGGCACTGATGAAGCAGAGCTCGGTCACACCAAGCCCTGGGGAGCTCGTGTGTTTTCTCAGGGATGTTTCTCTCCTCCCCCCATTCAGCTTCCAGCCCAAAGCTGACCATGGAGCCTAAAGAATTAAGGAGCTGACTGCTTGAGCCAAGATTAAGTCAACATAACTGAGCAGCCAGGAGATGTAGAAGGGCAGCTGGCAGCGAACGCAGCCAAACGCTCAGGTCCTCACTCACGCCAAGCCCACTGCTGACTGGTGAAGGAAACCCAGGAGAGATGTGGCCACCTGGGCGAGGTGAGGGAGGCACAGACACACAGCATGCACATTGCAGCGCTGCCTCCACGGTCTCCACTGCCTTTATTAGTTTCATGCAAACATGCAGCAGAGGGAAGACTCTGCCACTGTGCATGTTTTGCCAAATGTGAATTTTAGGCCGGGAGCCAAGATTCATTTAACCAAGAAACTATATTTGTCTTTGGGCAGACGGTTACGTCGTTCAGTCAAGGGACAGGAAGGAGGACCTGAAGATGGAAAATAAAAACAAATGCTTGGGAAAACAGCCCGTGGGCAGAGAAATGTAAATGTACCAGGAGAATTAATGAATGATCAGCAACAGTACTGTGCACAGCCAGCATGGAACAGCTGCACTTACACCCGGCAGCCCATAGCTGACAAAAATAAAACACAAAAAAAATCCGAGCGTCTGAAAGCAGAAACATGAGCCTCCAGGCAAGTCCCTTAGTTGTGTGCTGGCGGCTATGCTATTTGTTCTGGTGAGAGGTTGGGGTCTGGCCTGCGAGGCTGCGGCTCTGGGAGGAGGGAGCTGCTGCCCACCCTGCTCACCTGGTGAAATCGATGACGATGTCGGCCCGGCCCTCCTGCACCTCCGTGAAGGTCAGCGGCGTCACGTCGCTCCAGACTTTCAAAGCTTCCTCGATGGTCCTTCTTACTTTAGCTTTTACCAGTTGCCACGGGAACCTGATAATTCTGAAAGGCAACAGACACTGGATGAGGAGAGCATCAGCTGCTGTCCCGTGAACGCTGCTGCCATGAAGACCCCAGCTGTAGGATCATGTCACTGGGGCTGCCACCCTTTCTCAGCACCGGAACATCTCCCATCCGCAGAAGCACCGCTCCAGCACCCTCCTCCAAGCAACATGTAGAGCAGACAAATCCCACCAGTGCTGAAGCGATGCAGCATTTCCCAGGTCTGTCCCCGCGAGTCCAGCCCCACAGAGCTGCCCGGGCGTGCTGGGATGTGATTTCTGCTCCTCAGTCTCTGCATGTTTTGCCCCTGGAAACCTGCGCTTGCCGAGAGCAGCTGCTGCCTCTTCTGCTCTCCTAGAGCACGGGCAGACTGTGAGCTGTGCCGCAGAGGGAGCTTGCTCTCCCTTCCATTAACAGTGTTGGTGCGTGTTTGTCTCTGCTCTGTTCCGTTAACACTGTTGACCCAAAAAAAAAAAGAAGTAGTCCTTCTGTTATCTATAGCCTCCCAACACTATGAGGGACTGTCTCCTGCACCTAATTAAACAAAAGATGATTTACATGTTGTCAAGGTCCATACGAGCGTGCTCACCTCTCCACTCATGCCCCTGTGGGCAACTGGGTGGCAGCACAACCCTCCCACAAGCCTGTGGAGCAGATTCACAATTGAGAATGTGTGGGGTGATTTGGGCAGAGCTTTACGCTGAAGTCGTGTTTATGGGAACATCAATAACAGCCGAATAAAAAGGTCTTTTTAAAATAAACTGTGAAGTGAGCCCACAGCAGGGCGGCTGGGGGAGCAGAGGAGAGGACTGATGGTGGAGACTGGGCTTGACACGTATCAGGGGTTTGATGTCGGGAAGTGAATGTATGGATGTGGGGTGTTGATGTGGGACTGATGGAGGGGTGAGGCGACGGCTGTGCAGCATGTGTTTGTGCAGGGGTGGGTGGGCAGCTGTGTTTATGGGAGGGTGTGCGAGGGGATGTGGAGGTGCTGCTGGCGGTTCAGCACATGGCTCCCCTGCCGTACCCAGACTTGGGGCTGCCCTCTAGGTCTTGCAGTCACATCACAGCATGATGGGAACTTCAGACTGGGAGGTCTGAGGAGGGAGAAGCCAACCTGCCTGACTCCCATTTCGGGCCTCTCTTACTTGTAGGTGAGATCGGTCTTGTCCCAGCGTCCGCCGGAGAGGACGAACCGTTTCTGCCGGTTCCGCCCGTTCTGGCCGTCCGGCAGCACCGGCAGGTCTGGCACGCCGCAGCGGGGGGGGTTCCAGCGCGTCACCTGCTCGTCTGTGCCCACGGGGAAGCCCTTCGTGGGCACACCGGTCCCCACAGCGTTCACCAAGGGAGACAGCCAAGGACTCTGCTCCTTCCAGGTGTGATGCTTCCGAGACACGTCCTAAAAGGGAAGAGCAAAGCCGCGACTCCAGTGTCTGGGCAGAGAGGCCAGAGTGGCGAACACCTGCCCACAGCAGCCCTGCGGCGGTGAGTTTCACCTCTGCCTGGGGCTGCTCCCCACCGCTGGGGCACAATCTGCTCCCCACAAACACCCCCTGTCCCTGGGCCCTGCTGCTCCCAGGCGGGTCGCACCGGGAGGCACCGCGTCATGCCACGGCACCCCTAGGCACGGGGCTATTTTTGGCTGCCTTTTCCTTGGCAACCGGCCGGCAGGAAATGCTTTTGCAAACTGTGGATGAGAACCAGAACCTTCAAGAATGAAAATAATCACCAGGGAGTAAATTCTCCCCCTTTGCCCCACATCCTTTATTCCCTCCTGGCCCTGGGTAGAGGTGATATTGATGGGAGGAAGCCTTTAGTCTCCAGCACGTGGTTATGCTCCCTGTTGTCGCTCCCATGTGTTCCCTTGCTGTCCTGCTGTGGTGAGCAGGCTCCCAGCGTGACTGGGGGACATCACAAGCTGGAGAGCAGGACACACGGATCTGGGGGATGACTCAGCCCAGCCCATGGGGCAGAGAGCAGCAGAGACCGTCCCTGCAGCCCCTGTCACTGCCTGAGGTCACTGATTCCACAGGGACCCCCTTGCCTCACCATGCCTGTGACTCTGCTTGGGGATAAGATCACCTGAGTTCTCCCACACTTAGTTGGAAAAGCACCGTTCCTCTTGACAACATTAATTAATGCTAATTAGCTGACTTCCATTGGTTTCCCGCCTGACAGCAGGACTATGGGGCCACCATAAAACATGACCCAAGTGTAAGCCCCAGCCTGCTGTGAGGGGTGAGAGGTGCTTGGTCCCCGTGCCACCATGTTGCACAAGCCAGAGGTCCAAACTCAAAAGTCTTTTTTCCAGATTCCGTGTAGGAAATTGTAAAGATATCTGAGCAGCAGGAGGAGCTGAGATGCAGCAGTGACACATCTCTACTCAGACAGGCTCCGTGTCACAGGGCTCCAGAGTGAGGACCTGGGGTTTAGGGATCCCCTTCCTTCCCCTGCAAAGAGCTGCTTTCTTCCCGGCCAGCTCTCCCGGCTGCCCCACAGGGACACGAAGGGCAGGATGCCAGGGCTGCCGCGATGCCATGTAATCCGTGTGCTGCCGCCGCTCTGCTCCCTACAATGAGCCCATTCATGCGGGCTGGAATGAAGTGTGAAGCCCTTGGCATTAATTCCGCCACTGAGCTCCCAGCTCTGCAGTGGCCTTGTGCCTCTGAGCAATGCCTGGATGGACACAGGAGCCAGGGAGGTCACACCAGGTGCAGTTTAGGTGTCCGGCTCTTCGTGCATCTGTCACCACTCTGGTTAGCTGGCTTGTCCTCCCCAGCCAGACAAGACACCCTTGGTGGCTTGGCACCTGCCAGCCTCTGCCTTAGAAACCACCAACCCAACCCTGGTGTCCCAGCACACTGTCACACACCACAGGAACGGCACCAGCACTACACACAAAGAGAGAAAGCGATTTTACATCCTGCACAGCAAAGCCTGCCCAAGCCACCAGCTGTGGCACTGAGAATCCCTCAGGGGACATGTGGGAGGAAGGCACAGGGACTGGCTGGTCCCCGGGGTCTGCACCGCGCTGCTGGGCCCTGCCAGCTCCGAGGGGCCTGTCTCTCGAGGAGGAGCTGCCTGGCACCCTGCCTGGGCTGGCAGCCAGCGCCTGCGATGGACGGCGGGCAGGAGGAGCTGCTAAGGTTCATGTCCTGGCCAACACCTTGCTCCAGCCCACATGAGACCCTCTGCCAAGCACACAATGGCGGCTGTGTCATCTAAGCCCAGCCTGGGGGGCCGCTTGGCTCCTTGCTCCTGGTTGCACGCAGGAGCACCCGCTACCACTAGCGGCAGGTTCTGCTGCCCGAGGACACGGGGTGAGGAACTTGTCTGCTTTTCCAGGACCAGGAGGTGCAGGACAGCCGCACTGAGCTATGTGTGGAGCAGTGGAGATGGGCCCTGGGCAGAGCCCTCACTGTGGAACTGGGAGCACTGGGGAACCCTCAGGAGTTGCCCAGGTAGGTGCGCGGGATGAGGCTGACCTAGAGGAACTTACTCCTGTTTTTTTTTGTCTTGGCTACGCTAAGTGCATCTACCTGGTCTCCCAGGAAACCCTGTTGTTGCCTTCCTGGTTGGGGGCACTGGCATAAACAGATTATCCCCCTCCTCCCAGAAGGGCAGGGGAGGATCTGCCTATTTCCTTCTTGCCCTGAGGGACCCCATGTTCAAGGGCAGACCAGAGGTAAGTTTTCTCCCTCCTCTTTGCTTAAGTCAAGGCCACTGGCATGAATCCCAGCTTCCAGCCACTCAAACCCACTGTGCCTTAGGCAGGACCTTCCCTGGTGCTGCCCGGCCCTGGGAGGGGACACAGGGTGGCCCTGCGAAGGCTCTGGGTGGAGGCAGGAGGCGAGACCTGCCCTGCTGCCCCGCGTGCTGGCCGTGTCCCTGGACAAAGAGCGAGTCTCTCCTTGTCGTCACTGCACCGACATTAGCACCATGGCAGGAAAGGGCTGGAAAATGCCACTGCAGGCACAGCCAGCGAGGGGAAATGTGAGGGTTAGAAACCGCTCGCCAAACAATACTCAGGAGACACATCAGGCTGGAGATTTTGGTTTCCTTGACTGGACACACCTTGCCACAGGCACTTCCCAAGGCGTACATAATGCACCCTCTTAATTAAGGTCGCATCCTTCCCACCCAGTGCTGAAGCCACCCTCTCTCGGGGTGACCCTGCTTTGTTACCAGCTGTGGTATAATGTGCTGTAATGCCCCAGGTGTAACCTTAGGGGTTTGCTTGGGGCTGTGCTGCTGCTGCAGCAAGTACAAACCTGTGAAAAGAGGATGAGGAGGGCACTGGCTGTTTGGTAGCCATCAGGGCATCCCCATTCATCCCATCGAGCCACTGGAGGGGAAGGGATTACTGAGAGAAAAGCAAAGGAAAGTCCCTGCAGCCCGGGGTAGGCGTTCAGAGCCAGATCCAAGTCTCTGGCCAGGGCTCTGCGCAGCCACTTGTGCTGCCCATCACAGTCTAACCCGTGGCTGGGGTGGCCGCTGTGCATGGAAACAAAGAGCTTCTGGCCAGGGGAAGAGGCCGGGGCTTTGCAATAGAGACTGAGCACCAAAACATCTGTGCAACACGGCTGCAGAGGGGCTGCCAGGCCCAAAAGCAAGGGTTGGAGGACAGCAGAGGAGCAAAGCTACACACAGAGCGCTGTGCTGCAGCCTGGCCCCCACGAGAAAAGTGCCTCTTCCTTGCAGCCTTGAGACCAAAAGGCTGAGAGCAAACAGGAGGGAGAGGACAGATCCCACGGGAGAGCAGGAACCACAGACTGCCCGCTCTGTTCCTCGTAGCTCTATCTGCCCTCAAGTGCTGTGATACAACCGCCATCACCTCTGGGTCTGCTGGGGCCAGATGAACCCCAGCCAAGCTCCCCAGGAAGTGTCCCAGCCGTCCCGAGGAGCTGGGAGCATCTTTAACCTCCTTGTGTTGGGCAGCAGCCGCCCTCCAGAGCCTCCCGGGAGCAGCAGCAGCCGGAGCAGCACAGCCACCCGGGAATATCAGCAACACCCTGTAGGAAATACCTCAGGAGTGAGGCCAGTGCCTGGTACTGACAAACCCAGCACCCTCCTCTGCCTGGGTCCGTCCCCTGCTGCCTGCCCCGAACTTAAACTTGTCTCCTCTGTCATGTACCTGATTAGCTGGGCTCCTGCCCGCTCCTGCAGCGCGGACACGACAAGGGACCCCCCTCCCCGTCAGACAGGAGTGACTGGACAAGTTACAACGCGAATCCCATCAGTCTTGGATACTTCCCTGTCATTGGGGGCTGTTTCCTCTTCTGCTCATGGGTTTTCTCCCCACCCCCGTGTCCCTTCTGCTGCTGCTTTTCCATTTCTCCCTGCTTTCTCCTTCAGTTACTCCGTGTTTGCTGAGGACCTGGTGTTTGCTCCCTCCTTGGCTAGAAGCACCCTCCACCCATGAGCCTGCACCTCAGAGCACTCCTGCCCTTAGTCCAACACATGGGGAAGGTGAGCAGAGACGCTTTCCCCTGCTGTTCCCACATAAGACAGTTCTCTCGCCCCATTTCTGTCCACCGGTGGGTGGCTGTGCCCCCCAGGGACTCTGCAGCCCCTGAACAGGCTGCAGCAATGTTCCTGCCCGAGAGCAGCACTGTTGTCCTGGGCCACCGAGTGCACGGACAGCTCTTTGGGCAGCCTGCCTCTCAGCCCCGTGTGGATTTGCAGGAGTTGGATTTGAAAGTGCAGCTACAGCTGATGGTTAGTGGTAAAACTGGAGCAAGCTCCAGGTCAGGATGGGTCCCAGACGCTGACCAGCCTTGGAAAGTGCTAATGCTGCAGGTGAAATTTCATGGCAGAAACAGATTGTATTTGTGGTCTGGTCAGACCCTGAGCTACATGTGCTTCTGGTCAAGACAATGTTAGTAGAAACAATAGAAACCTGGTGGAAACAATCCCCAAGAAAAACCATCAGGGTTATTGATCCTACCTCCCCAGAACAAGGCAGATGCTCCCAACCCCTCTAACTACAAATTCTTTGCTTACACAAAATACTTCTGCTACAGTACCAGCTCCTTCATGCTGGGCTGCAGCCCGGTCCTGCTGCACACAGAACCAGGGGGAACACAAGATCTAAGGCCAGACTTGGCCAAACACGAGGTGCCGCAGCACCCGGCCCTGCGAACGCAGCTGGAGGTTCCTCTCCGCTCACTTGCCCGCTCCGTGGCACCAACAAGCATTGCCTCCCGGGGTCTGACAGCTTGTTTCCGGATTATTTGATGGTAGTTGTTGTTGGCAACAAAAAAAGGAAAATGTTTATTTTTCCTAAGCAACATAGAACATGAAACATTATGGACTGCAAATGTTTATGCCCACAGACAGAATGAAGAGACCCAGGCTCTGATGTAGCAAGAGAAAGCAAATGAATAAACACTGTAAGACTATTTTTATTGTCAGACACTTTAATTATGTGACAGTTTGTGAGTCTAAGTCCATCAACAACACTGCAACGAAGCTCCTGGTGTCACCCGAGCAACAGTTTGCCAGAAACAGGAGTGCTCACAAAGCAAACAAGCCCCAGGATAGCAAAAGGTTTCAAGAGCCCTTAATCTGATGACCTAGAAATCCCCTTGAAACCAAGAAACCGCTCTAGGATGCGGCACGGTCCCAGCAGAGGAGGAAGGGGGTTGAGATGTTTTGTTCACTGTGCAATTACACCCAAGTTAAGGTGAGCAATGAGCTATTGGTGCTGAGCCCAAGGACACCAGCCAGGACATCTCCCCCTGGATACAGCCACCTGGCACAGTGCAGCCCTCTCCAGAACTGGGGGATGTTCTACCCTCCGGGAGTGTGCGCTGCTCAGATGTGCAGGCTGGGATCTCCAAACCCCCAAGACAACCACTGTCCCCCCGCCCAGTCTCCTGGAGATTCCTGGGGGTGGGACCCCCTCCGCTAATTTTCACAGAGCCACTTCTGTGAGACAGTGACGCCTCTCTCCTGCCCCAGTCCCACTAAGAGGAGGAGGGCTGGTCATCTGTGGGTCTCACCCGCACCAAGCCCTCAGCGAACCCCTGACGTGGTGCATTTTTCCTTTCGCTGGACAGCTGTGCGCAGACTTGGCAGTGCTTCCATTCACGTTACAGGCTGTAAGAATATCCAGGGAGCTCCTCATTTACCTGTCTGCCCATTTGGGATCAGTAGGAAAGAGCTGACAGCGTCTGTGGTGTGAAAAGTCTCTGCAGGACAATTTTGCCACGGAAGATCCTTTTTCTGAACAAGACCTACACAGTGCAGCCCACCTCTGTGGAGCCCCCAGGTGACAGTGCCAGGGCAGGGGGAGCAAGCGAATTGCAGCATGAGCTCAGCGGGGGATCCCCCCAAGTGCTTCTCTCCTCCCGGTTCTCCTTCCCCATTCCCCTTTGCCAGCCGCACGCCCCAAGTCTTGCCACACTGCAGGGCGTGCGTGTTGCGTGTGAAAGCAGAAACACAACAAACACGCTGGAGAATAACCACTTACATGTGTTTTGAGTCTCTCCCAGAGCAGAGGATAAACACGCCTAAAATTACCCCGACACTCACTGCACTATTTAAATAGCCAAACCAAACAGTGCAAATCAAACCCTTCCTGCGGGAGCTGCCCGAGCCCTGAGCTCCCGGGCTGCGGGGAAGGCAGCACCGCGTTTCCAGGGGGGAACCTGCTGGGTTTGGGGCGAAAACTGCAGGATACAGCTCCCAAGGGATCACGCTGTCAGCTGGGAGGGTGCCCACCGCTTCTTCGCAGACAGAGAGTTTCCCAGCAAACGGACTGACTTTGATTTCCCCGGGGAGCCGAAAGCAATGCAGGAATTCAGCGTCTGCATGTGCGCTGCCCCGAGGACTGCAGATCTTTTGTTCTCAAGTTTTACAGTGGACACCAGACACAGCCTGTATTCTGCTCTCAGTTTTCTCTTTCTTTCTTTAGGTGCTTATGTAAAAGTGAAGGAGATCCATAAGGTTTGCTACAAAGAACACGGCTCCTTCTGCAACTTGCCCGGTGTAGCCTGGCATTAAAATGAATCTGAGCCTTTCATTCCCTCCCCCCTCATTTACTGCTGTTGTGACTTGTTACTGGAGCACCAAATAGTCACGGTGCAGCATCCTGCAGCCCAGCTACTGGCACGGCTTGAGAAAGCCACCAACGTCTGGCCTGGAGGAGCCTGAGTCTCTTTTCCCAGCTCAGCCCCTTTGCTCCTTCCTCATGTATCACCCAACAGCAAAAGGTGCTCAGACAGGAAATTGTGCTGCTGGTAGACACAGGGAAACATCAGTTTGTGCGGAGAGACTTAAAGAACCCATGGAAGCGAACATGCAACGGCATGGCAGGGATCCATAGTAAGACAGGGCAGAGAAGGGCTGTGCATGAGCCACTTCAGCCGGTCTGCAACCGCAGTGATGCTGGCTTTGCCTGACAGGCAGTAGAATAACTTTCAGAAGACCTGACACCAGATAAGGAACCCCATAGGGCAGCTAATGGAGATGAGAGAACTGCTGTTGGGAAGTATGGGACATCATCTGTCCATCCCCAACCCCAAACCAATGCAGCCATCACGTCTGCAAAGACTGAGTGAAATACATTGGTCTGAAACCCCAAGCTCCACATGGCTGGTGAAATACACAACACAAGGTGTTCCTGAACAAAACATACCTGTAAGAGCATTGCCTGGAGTTACTCCAGCCAAGAGGAAAGTTTTAGCACTCCCAATGCAGAGCACTGCCCGGGATGAGGAAGAAACCACCTCTGGACAGCAAACTGCCAAATGGGGGACCTTCTTCAGGGGGGTGATAGTAGATTAGATGGATCAGGAGCCTGAGAAAACCTGATCCCTGCATTAACTCTGTGTTCTCCTAGAAGTTTGGTGCATTCCCCTGTTTCAGGCAGGTCCTTCCCAGCCCACCACTTGCTGCCTTCAGATGGGGATGAAACCTGCGGAGCGGTGTCATAACTGGGGTGCAGAGTGCCACCATCTGAGCGCTTGGCCTCATCTTCCTCACAGGCAGAGCAGAGCCACGCACGGTGACACTTTGTTTAGAATAATACAAGCACTTTGGGGGCTAAGGCTGCTCTGCGCCAAGTCCCAACCCACAGCATATTTAGCAGCCAAGTTCGAAAGTACTCAGATGACAGAGCTGATAATAAAACCATCGACAGAACCTGAACTAATCCCCTCGGGCTGCTACTGGGCATTTGCTCTGTCATTATTTTACGGCGCACTAGTGAAACGCATGTATATAATAACCCAATTACGCACGCACACATTCCCAGCACAAGGAGCTCTCTGTCTTCTCGCGTCCCCCAAATCCCTCGCATGCCGCTGCTCTTCTCCGGCAGCAGCCGCATCCCTGCTGCTGGCAGTTCCATCCCAGGTGCTGGGATCTGGCAGACGTGTGCAGGAAGAAAGAGCCGTGCTGCTCCCCTCCTGCCTGCACGCTCGATTCATCCCTTCAGCCTCATCTCCCCATAACACTTCTCAGAATCGCCAGCGCAGCATGCAGGGGGTGTTGTGAGCAGGCAGTGAGTGCTCTGCTGCCTTTAAAGGAACGGGGGATCCCATGTCCTCTCATAAACCCTCTGTGTCCTACTCACTGCTTTTCCTTTGCTTGCTCCGCAGAATCATAGAAACATTTGGATTGGAAGAGACCCTCAAGATCATCAAGCCCAACCATTAACCCAACACTGGCACCAAACCGTGTCCCTAAGAACCTCATCTACATGTCTTTTAAACCCCTCCAGGGATGGTGATTCCACCACTGCCCTGGGCAGCCTGTTCCAATGCCTGACAACCCCTTCCGTGAAGAATTTTTTCCCAATATCCAATCTAAACCTCCCTTGGCTCAACTTGCAGCCGCTTCCTCCCGTCCTATCACTTGTTACTTGGGAGCAGCCTGTGAAAACTCCCCTTAACATGCCGAGAGGAGCCCGCGGAGCGGGGGCGCCTGGCCGGGGGGCACCGCTGGGGCATTACCGGGCCAGGGGCGGCCGGTGACTCCCGGCATCCCGGAGGCAGCTTGGGGAGTGGAGGGACGGCAGCACCGCGGGGCAGGGGCGGCTGGAGAGGCCGTGGGGGGACACGGAGGCAGCGGGTGGTCCCGACTCACCGGCTTGTGGCGGCGGGCGGGGGCGGCGGGCGCGCAGTGCAGCAAAGCGGCGGCCAACAAGGCGGCGGCGGCGGGGAGCGGCGGACGGGCCATGCCGGGCGGAGCGGGATCGGACATGGGGCAGAAGTGGGGGGGGGGGTCCCCCTGCTGAGCCTTTTATCCACCCCCCCCCGCTCCCGTAGCCGCCTGCCCTCCTCCCCGCGCCTCCTCCCGCTCCTGCCTTTTGTTCTCCCCGAGCCGCGGCTCTACGGGCCGGGGGGACACGGGCCGGTGGCATCGCGGGAGGGGGGTCCGGCCCGCCCCGCTCCGCCCCCCCCCGGGGGCGGGACCCCCTCCCGCGCCTGCCCGGTACCAGCCCCGCCGTGCAACCGGATCCCCCCCGGGGCTGTGCATTGCTCCGGTGTCAATGCTTCCAGCCCTGCAACTGGTTTCTACTGGGATGGCTTTACACGAGTCAGTTTTAAGGTGTCTGCCACCCCTCCTGCATAGGGGTAGCAAGGACTAAAAATAAATACCAAGGACAACAAAAACAAAACACCCAGCATAATCCTTGGATCGGTATTACACTCTTAGCATGAAGTTCCTGTTAGTCTCATTTCTTTTACTAATTTAATTCCAACTCGAATGTGGATAAATGTGGTAGTTTCACCTATGCTGAAGTTCATGTTAATGAATATACTTGCTTCTAAATGTTCTCTGCATCGTGAAGTTAAAAGCAATTTAAATATTCTGCATAATATGGGCTCTAAAACTTCATACTAGTGGATGTGCTAGCATTGAACTTAAATTTGTGTGGAATGTTATTAAAAGCTTTCCACAAAAAAAACCCACCATTTTCTGTTGAGATCAGGCATCATCCTTCTAGCAACTGCATATTAAGATTGTTAACAGTTGGACTCGATGATCTTAAAGGTCTTTTCCAACCCAAATGATTCAATGATTCAAAATAATCCTTAGACCTCAGGGTCCACTGAGACCTCCCAGTCCCATGGGGAATATCTGGTCTCTGGGTTTACCTCTGTGTCCCTGCTTTGCCTGTGCAGAGCTCTGCTGAACCCGCAGTGTCCTCCCAGCCCTTCACTCAGCATTTGCGAGAAGGCTTTCCCTGTGCGGGATGCTGAGGGAGGGGAAGGAGGGGAACACTCCTCATTTTGGAGATGCCAAAGCCCCCATCCGCTCAGCCAGCTGGAGTTGGAGGCAGCAATGCCCAGATCTGGTTTCTTGGTTCCTGTTTCTATGGGAGAAGCCCTGGACTGTGTCAGCATCCCCTCGGAAGACTTGAGTTTAGCTGCAAATTGTTTCAAGAAATATATGCAAATAAGAAAACTTTGATCTCCAGCTGCCAGGGCTGGTGTGCAGGGAGTGGGTAAGGCTTCCTGACATCCCGAGCTGCATTACTGTTTTATTTGTCTGTGATCAGTCGTTCGTGTTTTGTTTTATGGGAACCATACTGAGGATGTAAATAGCGGGTACGGTAAGCAGATGCGAGAAGAAAGAGGCCGGTTGTGGCTGAGTTTGGAAGGTGCTGCCGTGCTTTCCGAGCAGGCTGTTAGCGCAATGTCCCCGCAGCGGAGCCGTGCGCTTGGCGTGTCCCCAAGGCCTTGCTTGTGAGAGGGGAGAGGGACGGAGGAAAGAAGCAAAATAGAAGAAGCAAGGAGCTGATGTTCCCAGGGCTCAGACTTCACACTGTGGAATTTACCCTTCTCCTGCTGTTCTGGGTGTGCCCTGGGAATGCAGAAGAGATCCTGCTTTCTTGCTTTGCTCTGAGTCAGACAGCTGAGTCCCAGCACGAAAAGCTTTCCTGCCTTTGTCTCTCTTTTCTTTAGTGTCTTTTCTTTGAATGCTGGTGTCTCTGGGAGCTCAGTGCCTTCCAGCCCGTGGCAGCGGAGCCCGCCGGTGCCCCGGGGAAGCGGGGAGAGGCGTGGGAGCAGCCACGAGGCAGCGACAGGCAGGTTGGCTCATCTTAATAAAGGGCGACTTTGGAAGGGGCTGTTCTGGGAAAGACGGTCCTTGCAGAGACGGGACCACGGGTGAGAACTGCTGGCTCCCGCCAAGGCACTCAGCACAAAAGAAAGTGCATGGTGTGTTTGGGATTACAAATATTTCCCAGACGAGCAAGTAGATGTTTAGCCGCGGGAAAATGGCCTGTTGGGCGTTTTGGGGGCTTGTGTGCTCATCTTCTGCAAGGGCCCTATGCCCAGCCTGCTGAAATCCTTTTTGCTAGCGCAGCAAAGAGCTGGAATAACTCAGCCCATGGATCACTTGGGTGTGAAGCTGCTGCTAGGCTCTTTGGAGTGAGAGGAGGTGAGGGAAGAGGTCTCTGATGAGAGAGAAGGGGAAAGGGAAGGGAGGTGACAGAGAAACTGAATTTAAACGGATTAAGCCTGTCTGTCCAAAGCCCTTTGTTTCCTGGCACCTCCCTGGTGTGACTCTCACAGCTGTATTCCATCTGCTGGGGACCTGGTTTTAGGTTCTCTGCCAAGTCAGCATGAAGCTTTACACCTCCTGGGCATTTCCCTGAGCAGCTGGAAGAGGGTCCAGGAGCCAAATCCCCAGGATAGAGAAACCCTTTTGATTTCTCTAATGTCTTTCCTCTCCTCTCTGTAGGTAATGGCCTCATGAATTGATGTCAGCAGCACCACTGCTCAGTGGGTGACAAACGCGGACACATCCACATCAGCCAAGTCTCTTTTCTCACCCTCTCACTTTCGGGATTCCCCTTTTCTTTAGCCCTGGCATCTTGTTTTTCTCCTGGGCAGCCAAAGTGGATGTTTGTACAGGTGGTGGTAGGTGCAAACACGGCTGGGGTCATGCGCTGTGAACTGCCCTTGTAAATAGCAGCGATCAGGAGTATTGCTTGAGGAGGCCTTGAATTACCTGCTTTTTGTCCTCAGCTGGCAGCCCAGAGCATGGGCATGGGGAGGGGGCAGGAAGAGGATGTGCAGTTTTAGGGGAAATTCGGCCTTTGGGCCTGGACTCACAAGTGAAAAGATAAAGTAATACATAAAGTAATATGTAAAGATTTCTGCTGGTCAGCAAAGCGCTTTACTTCCAAGCTCTTTTTAGCTTTTCAAATGTTTTTAAAGCAAAACGACTGGAATTGTGCACAGTGTCCTGGATCCAAACTGTGCACCTTGAAAATGCCAAAATATTTGATTTTTTTTTTTTTTCCAGACTTCAGCCTAACTAGGCCAACGCAACAGTTTCACTATGAATTTCCAGAAAGTTTTGCTTGATCTTCTACTACTTACTTTGCATTTATTTGGTTTTGCCTTCAAACAAAACACAACACCTTCCTTGACCTTAATTCTGGGTTGACCGAGGCGGTGCAGAGTCTGCCGAGGCGGGGACCTGCTGGTGTGCTGCCCCTGCCCGAGTGGGGCAGAGCGCCCGGCTGAGTGCGCGAGTCCCTGCAGGGCTGCTGCTGAGAGGTGCCCACGGCCCCAGAGAGGTGCCCACGGCCCCAGAGAGGTGCCCACGGCCCCAGAGAAGTGCCCACAGCCCCAGAGAGGTGCCCACGGTGTTTTCTGTCTCATCTCCTGCCCCCGTGCCAGGAGCCCAGTGCACACAAACAGTGCCAGGCTCCAGAGAGAAGCACAGCCTGCGAGATAAGCCAGGCAAGGAAAACACATCCATCTTCGTGTCTCTTGGCCTGAGACAGGGTTTAATCTGCTGGCATTTTCCTGGCGTAGGCTCAGGGCGCACCACAACTCACCTGAGGAGCCAGTTGCTGGGGAGCCAGCTCCCATTCCTGGCGAGAGCTGTCAGCCCAATGGGCACAGAGCACAACGGCTTTGAGGAGCTGGTGGTGGAGACATGGGGACGGGTGCTGACCCACGCTGAGCCCCGGTGCAGCGCGGACCCGGCTGCACATCACCAACACTTGTGTTCATCGCACGGAGCACAAGGGCGAGACTCCCTGCCCAGACTCCCTGTGCCCGGCCGTGCACCCGGCAGAGCCCAGTTAAACACCTTCCAGCCGGGACAGCGCAGAAGTGGCGGGGAGATACAGAGCCGAGCAGAGACTTGACTCCAGCCCGCGGCTGCGCGGTGTCTGATAAGGCGCTGCTAGTGCCGTCTTGCAGCGCTCTCGACCTGCCAGCTCTCTGCAAGGGAAACGTCCTGGTGAAACCCCCCCCACCCTTGGCTCCCTCTGATCCCCTCCGAAGCCGAGCTGATGGAATGTCTCCTGGGATGTGATTCCCTCTTGCCTAAGGGGGATTGCGTTAATAAAACCCAGTGTGAAATGCAGAGGCACTGGGGGAGGAGGCAGGCAGGGCTGGTGAGATGAGGCTTCTACGAACAAGTCGTGGGTCTGCTGGAAATGTCCCATCCTGTCCTCTCTCCCTCCCCCTGTCCCCGGAGCTGAGCTGTGGAATTCAAGGTGTGGGTCGAGGCTTTTCTTCACACACATTTCTGCTGAAAGCAACCAAACCCCTCACCTCCCTTCCCCTCCCTCCTCCTCAGCACCTCCCTGGAACAGGTACCATTGACTCCCTGAGACCTTGGGGCAGTAGTGAAGAGAGAGTACTCCCTGCATCTCAGCAGGACCGGGGTGGCCGTGCTCATATGGGGAAGCAGCTGGGCTGGTTGTTTGGTGCTGCATGAGCAGAATCGGCATCTATGGGCATCTGCCCAGCATCAGGGCAGTGTTGTGGGCTCCGACTGAATGAGGCCATGTGCAAGCAGGGAGGATGTGAGCTGGGAGGAACCAACGTCAGGAGAGCGAGTAAACTCCCTCCAGAGGAGATAACAGCACAGATGTGTGTGTTGGGGTTGGTGTGAGTCTCTCTTGGCTCCCATCGGGATGTTTTTGCAGCAGTCAGGCAGCATGCTGTGATTCAGAGCTCAAGCTGCCCTAGATGCTGTGGGGAAGGATGTGTCTGTGACCCACACCACGTTACCACTAACAAATGTCACTGCGATAAAGTGGCTGCCAGACAGTGGCAGAGCTCAGTTCCCGAGATGTTTTTCGATTTTCTCTTGGACCACAATTGCTGAACCAAGACTGCATTATCACAAACTCGGTGTAGAAGCCTGAGATCCAGGGAAGCACCCAGAGACCAAACTGAAGTCTCCAAAGAACCATCTAAAAGGAGCAGCCTGAGAGCTTGCACACATGAATCCAGCACGGCACACACAGTGCCCGGCCTTGGCAGAGAGCTGCTCGGGCCATCAATTTTGCAAAAGCCAGACAAAAAGCTTGCACTGTTCCTATGGAGGAACCTGTGGATGGTTTCTGCATTGAGCCCATCACTCCATGGCGGAGGATGCAGCTGCAAGAAGAGTGTTTCAGCTGAGGA
The DNA here is from genome assembly GCF_964273445.1 of Streptopelia decaocto. Classification (NCBI taxonomy): domain Eukaryota; kingdom Metazoa; phylum Chordata; class Aves; order Columbiformes; family Columbidae; genus Streptopelia; species Streptopelia decaocto. The sequence continues at coordinate 8,727,799 of NC_138670.1, read as the reverse complement.
GCTGACAAGCCAGAGTGCACAACTGGGCTTCCATGGGCATTTGCAGGGGAAGCAAGAGGAAGGGGAGATACCACTGGCTTATTCCGTAGAGGAAAGAAAAGACGGGCTCCAGTATTTAGCTGGTGGCTGAGAAGAGATGTTGGAAGCTGACGGCTGGACAGCCTCAGTAGGGCAGGGAGAGCAACGTGGTGATTAAAACTAGTGAGACGCTTCGGAGAGCTGAGACAAAGGACCCCAAATTGCAGGTGGCTGTGATCTGTTTGTATGGAGGCTGTGGTGCCGCACAACATCTCTGGCTGCTGTACGGGCCGTGTCTTTGCTTGGGAAATGGGAGATGGGGGAGGTAGTTACTGTAATGTTCCTGTTCAAAGCAGTAGCTGTTCATGGGTTGGTGCTAAAGCCTCCTAAAAGGTCACGGTTGCCTCTGCCTTCCACACTGACCCCATCCTGGCTTCTGTATTCACTCACATGGTGTTTCACTGCAGACGCCTCGGAGCCACCAGCATTCCTGGAGCTGTGCTTGGGGACCCACCAAGTGCGCTCTCCAGAGGTGAGTGCTGTGGGTCTGCAGCAGAGACGGGAAACCGAGTGCGCCGGCCCTGCTTCTGGGTGTGTGGGTACAAAGGACACTGAACTCCTGAGATGCAGCTGCCACTGAGGAAGAGGAGACTGGGGGAACTTCTCTTTCCACTGTCCCCAGCCGGAGATGAGAGCATCCACATTGCATGTTTGGTCCCTTCCTCCACCCGTGGGTCACCGGGGCAGGTTTCAGCACACAGGTAAATGCAGAGATGTGCCTACACCTGCAGGGACCCATGGGCATGGCTGAGAGAAGCCTCTTCTGACGGGAAGAGCTCTCTGGGAACCCAGAGCAGCGCAGCGTGTGCTCCAGCGCTCAGGCCCTGGGTTCAAAGGGGAACACTCGTGACGTGAATGGATTCAGGTCCAGAGGACCCTTCAGACCGAAAGTGGGCTAGCACGAATGAGTTAAAATCCTTCCGTTTGCTCCGTGAAATTTATTGAAAACTACATTGTTGATCTGCTGAAACTCCACAGCTGTTGAGATTGGCCTCGGGGCAAACCACATCCAAGAAATGGCATGTAGATCCTGGGAGCACAGACTTGAAAGCTGAAACGGCCCTCGGTGGTGCTGCCTCCCGTCCTCGCAGCCGTCCAGCCGTCTGCAGCTCCTCCACTCCGACGCCGCCTGTTTCCCTTCCTCCCTTTTCTCTTGCAGGTCCAGTGACTTCGTTTCACAGCATCATATTTTGGCTAAAAAGAGACGGAGGAAGGATGCAGCTGTGTGCCACGCTGCAGGGCGATGCCATCCGATGTCACCTACCTCTGACGCCACCGCTTTGTTCTCCCTCGGGGGAGCGGCGGTGAGGTGGGACTGCCCAACGCGTGCCCCTTTGCTTACGAAAACAATCTGTGAATTCCTTTTAGTGGTAGCGACTTGCTTGATTTTTTTATATATATGTATTATTTGTCAGTTACAATTTCTGTTTACAAAAAACTTTTTAGGATAAAAAAAAGTAGTGCTTGCATATTTATACCTGGCCTGAAAGCTCCTTATGGACTTCGGAGGCTGGAATCAGCCTCTAGGCACAAGAAAAATTAGGGCTAGACAGAGTACAGAGATTACAATAAAAGCAGGACACAAGAAACCCACTGACTGCATTTCAGTCATAAATGATTCATGGAGTAATTTTGAGTAACAAACACATTGGTAAGAACTGTAGGGCTTTTTTTCTTTTTTTTTGGAGGAGGGGATTGTCCACAAACAAAAATACTGGCTAATTCATCAGACACTTTCTTCTGCTTTGAATAGTTTGCCCAGATCCCTGAGCAACCACCCCGTGCAATTTGCTGTTAACCTAAATAACTTAAATTCAGGTACACCCAGAGCACTGCCCAGATCTGCCCCTGCACGCAGTAATTAGGGTTCTCCAAGCGCAAACCTGCAGCTCGGGAGCAGGAGGCTCCGGCGGCATCTCCAGGTGGCTCCTGCCATTGGTGGCCCGTGGGACCGGGCAGGGACACAGCCCAGCGTGGAAACGGCTTCCGTGGAAATGTCCCACTCGAGGCTGGGAAGTCGACGCCTCGTGGAACTGCAGCCTGGTAACAGCTCTGTCCCCCGACGGAAGGCTGGATATCGCACTCCTCATCTGTGAAATAACCCCTTGCCATCCAAACGCTCGGGGGATTCCTTGATCTCTTTGTAGCCACGTTTCGGCTGCGACAGTGCGAGGATTTAAGCGAGGCAGACTCTGAAGGGGGAGATTATTGTCTGCTCTCAGAGCAATGGGGAGAAGGTAGTTGGAAAAAACAGACCTGCTTTTTACAAACCTTGTCTTACCTGATTCTGCTCCTGGCAGGAGGGAACGCGCAGGCCAGCCAGTGCACCGAGTTATCCAGAAACTACTGTTTTTGAGTAAATCTTTCCAGAATGATTCAGGAATTAGTTACTGTCTTTCAGATTTATATGTCCTGTAATTCAGAATTAACCTTCAAGTGTAGGCAAGCCCTAACTCTGGAGCTATGTAAGGAGGGATCTTCTGAAGCTGGGGAAGAGAGAGAGGCACAACTGAGGCTACTTGATGGAATCCAAGATCAAATTTAGGCTGAAAAATATGAGAATTAGGAAGTTTGGCCAGGGAATTAGTGACAACTGCTGCAGGGATATTTAGATGCCAACCGGGCTGGCTGCACAGCACGGGGGGAGGACGGCTCCAGGGACCCCCCGAGCAGACGTGGGGTGGGTGCTGTGTGCAGGTGGAGCTGTGTACACTCAGCCTCTCAGACAGCCACAATTCATTATCTCATTAGTAAACGCAGGGGAGCCGGGCTCCTCAGCACATACCTGGCCTCCCACAGCACAGAACAACTTTGCGTCTAATTAACCAAATCAAAGGGTCCCCCAGACGCAGCTTAAAGGGACGTGCTCAGCTTGAAACGCGGGCTCCTTCTGTGAGTTGTTCTGAGTGTGGTGGAACTAATGAACCTCCATTTCTCATGGCTGGGGGTCTGACATCCCTGCACCCGTGCAAGTGCATCCTCTCCTCCCCCCAGCGCATGCCCAGGTTCTTCCTACAGCCAGGGACAACCCAGAAGGGACAAAGAGCCTCCATGCGTGGATGGGCTCAAGTGACGGCAGAGAGCTGAGCTCTCACCGGGGTGTTCTCACAGTAAGGGTCTCCTTGAGGTCACCCTTTTCTTCCCTCTTGTCTTTTATTTCTCATGTCTCTAGGACCTGTGTTTCCCCACAAGTGCTCATGGCTTGGAGGGACGGGGCTGCTCGGGGAAGGGAACGCTCTCCCCAGGACATGTGGCTGGGAAAAGGAACAAATGCAGGTGCTGCTGGTGCAGGGGCTTTCCAGTTACATCCTCCTGCTTTTACAGCTGCTTGGCCCCCTCCCCTATTAGCGGGCAAAAGAAGAGGCAAATGCTGAAACTCAAATGCTGCTGTTCCAGCCGCAACCAGAACTGCAGAGCACAGCTCCCGAGCCAGGCGAGTTCCCTGGTGCTGCAGGAGGAAGGATTTGGGGGTGTTACCCCCTCAGGAGACCCAAGTTGTGTTTGTTTGGGGCACAATCCCGTCCCTCAGAAGCAGAGGAGCTGCCGTGCTCCCCCTGCCCGCCCAGCTCCTGCGCCAAGGGGGCGGCTTGCTTTACAAACGCTTTTCTCTGCCCCTCGTGCTGGAAATCTGATTCTACACAAACACTTACACGGGAGCTAATTGCCAGCCCTGTAGTGACTTGGCTCTCTGATTCCTGCCAGTCAATGACCCAGCCCAAGGAGCTGGTTTTCATAACTTGCTGAGTGTATGAACACAGCCCTGGAGACACAACATAGCTGGGATTTTTTTCTATTTTCCTGGACAACTTATGGATCTTTCTCAAGTTTGGAAATTTCTTTCACTCCACAAGGCATAAGGAACATCCAAAGACAGAGCGGACAACCAGGCCTGTCTCAGGGAGACATCAAGCAAACCTGGACCCACAGAAGCCCCAGAGGCCAGCTGGGGTGCCTGGGGAGAGATGATTGTCAAGAAATTGGTTTGAAGGTAAAACTGGCGTCATCCAGCCTGTCTGTTCGTGATTTGAGGGCTCATCATCATCATCTCTCCATGGATTCCTACTTCCCAACAACGTCCACGCCTTGCAAAGGTTTCCTTGATCTGTTGGTTTGTATCCAGAGGGCTGCTGCAAAAATTATTGTGCTGGCCAATGGCTTAGACCACATCATTCCTCCCCACACCCCTCCCTGGCAACCACTTTTGTCTGCCCCAGTTGTGGACGGTTCATCTTCCCCCTCCCAGCCCTTCATTACCCACCTCGCCCCCACCCGTCACCTCCCACGCCACAGAGGCCGCGTCCATCACCCGCTTCCAACAAGCCCCTTCACGCTCTGCCCCACACCTGGCAGAAGGAGCCTCTGAGCATTTGCAAAGCCACCGCATCGCCCTCCTTGAAACTCTGCTTTGTCAGGACACCTGCAGAACCCTTTGCAGCAGAGCTGCTGTGTCCGCCCTGCCTGCGCTGCCTGCGCTGCCTGCACCCACTGCACCCACTGCACCCGCTGCCTGCACCCGCTGCACCTGCTGCCTGCACCCGCTGCCTGCACCCGCTGCACCCGCTGCCTGCACCCGCTGCACCCGCTGCCTGCACCCGCTGCCGTTCCTCCAGCCCTGCCCGCACCCACAGAGCTTCGTCCTCCATCGCAGGGACCTGTGAGGACTCTACAGCACCCTCCTTTGGGCAGGAGCCCCAAACCGAGCTGAGCCACGTTTGGGCCGGTGGCCGCAGCGATGGCGAGTTGCTGCATCTGCAGGTGCTGAATGTGGGCGCAGAGAGGTACCGGGTCACCCGTTCACCCCCAGAGTGTGTGTCTCGTCCCAGCTGGGCTGCAGCAGGGTGGGACAAACTGAAATGCAAAGTCAGACCCGATTTTGGAGGGAGTGGAGCTGTGGTCAGTGTGTCCTGTGGAGGTTAAAGCCACCACACGAGTATAAATCATTGCTCTGCCGGTGCGGCCCCTCCGTTCCGGGGTGCACGGCCCCTCCAGTGACCCCTCCGTTCAAACGGGGCCGTTGAACACGGGTGCGGGGCTCGGGCCGGGCCGTGCGGGGCCAGGCGGGGCAGACCCCGGCACCGGCGGCCCCGGTGGAGCTTGTCGCCCGCTCGGGCAGGGGTCAGTCCGGGCCTCTGTGCTTCACCGGGGCGGGCCCGGCCGGGTGCGGGCACATTGGCCGCTGTTTATTTAGCGGAGATGCTGCGGGTGGGAGCCCAGACGGCGACAGCGAGTCCGTGTGCACCGGGCAGGGGACGGGCGGCAACGGGGCCGCCTCGCTCACAACCCCCACGGTCCCGGTTCAGACAAACACGGCGCTTCCGAAGGACACAGACCCCGCAGCTCCTGCCCGTGTCCGCTCCCGGGCCCGCCCCGGTCCCGCCCCCCACCACCGGCACCGCCGGGCCCGCGGGGCGGGGGCGCCCCCTGGCGGCGGCGGGCGGCGCACAGTCGGTATGGGCGTCGCGGGGGGGGCGGAGTCTCATCTCGCCCTCCTCTGCGCATGCGCCAGACGGAAGGCCCCGCCTGCCCTCAGAGGGGCGGGGCGAGTGGCTTCGGCCTCTCGGCTGAGCATGCGCGCAGCGTCACGTGGTGGCGACGCTTCTTAAGGCGGCGCGTGGGGCGGGGCGGGAGAACAGCGAGACGATGGCGCGAGGCAGCAGGAGCGCGGGACGGCGCGCGGCGGCTCCAGCCCCGGCCCCCGCCAGGTACCGGGAGAGGGAAACCGGGGGTCCCCGGGGCTCTCAGTCTCCGTCCGCTCCCTCTGACTCGGTTCTCTCCGCAGCCCGCCCCCAGCGGCCCCGGTGCCGGCGGCGCAGCCGGCGCAGCCCGGGCTGATGGCGCAGATGGCGAGCACGGCGGCCGGCGTGGCCGTGGGCTCCGCCGTGGGACACGTCGTGGGCAGCGCCCTCACCGGAGCCTTCAGCGGCGGCTCCTCCGAACCGGCCAAGGCGGCGGCTCCCGCGCAGGTGCGAGCGGGGGCGGGTTGGTGTCCTTGTCCTGCCCTTGGGGGCGGCGCGGCTGGGCCGGCAGAGCGGCCGCGGGCAGCGGGGGCGGCCGGTGCCTCCGGGCCGGCCCAGCCGCGCGGTGAAGGGCGCGCAGCGGCCCAAGGTGACGGGGCGAGTCCTGCCGGGGGCGATGAGGAGGGGGCGGCGCTGCCCCCAAACCTCCATCCCTGACCGGGCCCTCCCTGCAGGAGCTCCGGCAGCCCCCCGTGTACCAGTCGCCGTACGGACCCTGCCATTATGAGATGAAGCAGTTCCTGGAATGTGCCACCAACCAGAGCGACCTGACCTTGTGCGAGGGTTTCAACGAGGCTCTGAAGCAGTGCAAGTCCACCAATGGTGAGGCTGCGCCCGGCTGGGCTGGGAACCGCTGCCAGGGGACGCCCGAGAGGGTTCAGGGGTTGCAGAAGCAATCTGCTGGAGTTATAGTGCCCTTCAAGGCTTTAAATAGGAAGCAGTCCTGCCTTTTTACCCTGGACTGCAGAAGGGAACTGGAAAGGGCAGGAAAAATGGTCCTGACAGTGTCTCCGTGAAGGTGAGGGGGCTGTGGGTACATTCTTCGAGGTTTCTCTCTTGCTGCGGTGGGAAACCTGACGCTTCCTGGCTTGACTGCCTGATTCTGTTAAAAGCAGATGTCAGTAGTTTTGTCTTGACCTGGTCAGTGTAGCTCAGAGTGTTTGACTCCAGCTGCTGGAACATGCACCTAATGCTGAACTTGTGTTTTCTCCCGTGCAGGTGTTTCTTCTCTCCTGTGAAGAATCTGCCCCCTTATAGGGATGAGGGGTCTGGTGTAGAGCCCTGCTGTCCGCAGGGAACAGAAGGACGGACGGGGTGAGCTGGAGGGAGCAGACTGACCAGACAGGAGTCTTCTAGTGGTAATTCACTTCAGGACTAGTAGGGAAGGAAAGGAATGGTTGGACCCGTGGGATATTGGAATTCAGATAGTTCTGTATTCATTACAGGTGAATAAAGGAGTTTATTCAGACCTATTGCTGTGCATGCTGTTAATTTAATTCTAAAGCTAAAGTTAAACTACCAAAATGTTAACAGTGTCAGCCACTTAAAGGACAAGGCACAATAGTGTATTTCCTGCAAACAGGAGGTGCAGCCAGCAAGGACTGTGCCTGTGTGACCAGGCAAGTGCAGATCCACAGCTGGGCAGACGCTGGACTGGCTGCACTCCAGACAGAGGAGAGGCTGGAGACGTAGTCTGAGATGTGTCCTACAGAGTTTTCAGTGACTAATTCTTTTTTCTGTCAATACACTCTTGAGGAGCTGTTCTGACCCTGGAGCTAAGAGACTGTGACTTGCCTGGCTGTGTGACGCAGGTACGGTGGGCTGATCTTACTGAACAGCCTCTTAGTGTGTTATGCAATGTTCTCAAGGTCACCAGCATCAGGTGAAGTTCGGAGCCGCTTTCCTCCTGCAGTCGCTACAGCAGAACAGGCTCACGAGTGCTGCCTGCGGACTGGCCATTGTTGGGCCTTGGAGCTGCTGTATTGCAGTTGTGTCTGCTGCTGTTTGGTGCTGGGAATGTTTCAGGTTAGGAGTGGGGATGAACATTTTGATTTGGGGAAAATGGTTCTGAAGTGTCTTTGTCTTTCAACTTCATTTCATCAAAATGAGTAGGCAAAAGCAGAGAGCTGGCCTCTGCTGTTCCCCTTCCACAAACTTGCCCTGGTCACAAAGGGAAAGAGCTGGAGGTCACAGCTGAGTCACCAGAGGATATTTTGGCCATGAACTCTCACCAAGTTTGTGAGGGTTGAGAAATCCCCAGGGCTGACGCATGTTAGTAGTCAGAGCTGGGAATCTGATTCAAATAGCAGAGGGAGCAAAGGCTCAGGATCATGTGAGTGGCGGCTTCAGCCATGAGTGTCTGGGGTCGGGCAAAGGCTCTCGGCCAACTGGGCAAGGTCAGGACAGGGTCTGCTCATTCCACCAGCCACAGATATCTGCTCTCTGGAGCTGAGGGCCAGGAGTTGGGCCAGGGCACTGGGCCCACACATCTGGGAGCAGAAGAGCTCTGCTGGCAGCTGCCCCTCTGCCCCACAGCTCTCCTGGTTGTGTCCAGACAAGCAGAGTCCCTCCCAGACTGCCCAGAGCTGCCAGGCTGGGAACTCATCCTGCCTCTGGCCTCCCTCCCCGCACTTACAGTAACTCAGCTCTGCTGGGATGGTTGTCCTCTGGGATTCATTGTGTAGGGGTTAAAGATCTGTCTCTTTTTTTGAAACAGATGAGGCAAAGGCTGCTGATGTGCCATGGCAGAGCTCTCCTGCCCTGTTCCTGGGCATTGCTGTGCATCACAGTGCCGTGTCCGTCCCTGCCCTCATGGGGTGACCTCTTGGTGCTGATGAAGATGGTCCAGGTGACCAGCTGGCCCAGAGCAGAGGCAAAGCTGATGCTTTCCCCATGTACCTCTATATATCACCATAACGAACATGGCACTGCTCTGAATTGCAGACTTTTTGCAGTCTTGGTGTGTTTCCTGCCCCCTCGTTGGTCCTGTACCTCGTCTGGGCTGTGATGGTGCCAGATCTGCCCACACTGCTCCTAGCAGAGTGCAGTGGTGCTGCAAGGGCAGCTGTGGTCTCATCTGTGAGATGCCACTGGAAAGGCCTTCCTCAGGACCCTGCCTGCTCCCGTCCTACTCTGGAGCACAAGGCGGGGGGTTTGCAGCCTGGGGGCAGCTGTGGCAGCTGTACCTGCGCTACAGAGCAGGAGGAAGCCATGGAGCTCAGCAGCAAATGTGGGGTGGGTGGCAGTGAGTCCTGGTCTGTGTTGTGCCCTGGCCTCATGGGGTAGCTGTGCTTGGACAATGATGTCTCAGTCTGGGAGAAAACCTGCTTCACTTGGGTGAGTTCCTTCTGTTCACTGAGCACCTCTCACACCTCATGCTGGTGGAACAGGGCGAGCATGGGGCTGGGCTGTGTGGGTAACGGCTTTTGTTAGACCAGCTGACAGACAATGAGGAAAAAATAGGCGAGCTGTTGGGTGCCGCAGCCTGTGCTCAGACGCTGCAGCACAGCAGGTGTCCGGCTTGCTGCGGCCTGTGCTGGTGTGATGGCGGTGCTTCAGAGACACAGTGCTGGGGTGCTCTAAGGAGACAGAGCTCTGCCTCAGCTCCATTTTCCCTCAAACCCAGAGCGTGCACTGGGCAAGACACGTCAGGAACCCCTTGCCAACATCTTTGCCTTGGGGACACCTTGGGTGTGGAGCTGGGTGCTGCAGGGGGCATGGAAAGGGCTGTCGCTGGATGGTGATGGGGTGGCACTGGGGGCATGAGCTTGTCTGTGGAGGGCAGGAGGTACCTGCTGGGTACGTGGCACTGCAGAATCACTGCCAGCCACCCTGCTGCCAAGGGCTAGGGGGTGCAGAGATGTGCTGGGGGGTGACCAGCCCCTGACTGTGGCTGGCTGCATAATTGCGTGACTCTGGCCCTGCGACGGGTGCTAGAGACAGGAGAGGCTTCATGCCCCGTCAGTCTGGCAGCACTTTGCAGTAACGCTCTGCTGTCTTTCTGCACGAGGCACTGGCTGTGCTGCAGCCCTGGCTCGCTGCACGGGCTCCCCTGGGAGACGTCTCCTGGCAGGTGACTTTGACTGTTTGCCTGGGGCTGCTGGTTCTGAGGTGGCCCTGGCGAAGTGGCAGCTCTCCCAGCCTGTGCCATGGGGCAGCTGGTCTTGTCACGGCCATGGAGCTGCCTGGAGAAGGGAGCAGCAGCTTTCCTTCTGCAATGAGACAGCTGCTGGGGGACTCCGGCACGTTCTGTCATTGTCCCTGGTGCCACCACATCTTCAGCAAGGTGCAGTTCAGGCTCCTGGCCCCCTGTGCATCAGCTGGCAGAGGGACCGAGGCAGGAAGGACATGGTCAGCGATGCCCTCACACCGTACCCCGTGCCCAGGGCAGAGCGCAGTGGGGTGGGCTGTGTGTGCATCTGTGCACTTGGAGGAAATGGCCAAGCCTGGGCTGAAGGTGGGTGGTGGGTCACAATGCTCATCTCTCGCCCCACTGCTTCCAGCCCCTGCCTGAAGCCCAGCTGCAGCAATGCAAGCAACGCGGGAGCTGGTGTCCCCAAGCCCCCTGTGTCATTTACATACGCCTCGCCGGAGCCAGCGGCACAGCAACCAGGGCTCGTGCAGCACCGCAGACCCTCTCCAAAATAGCCTCCCTCCCTTTGTCCTACCATGGCCCTGGGCTTCATGGTCCTGCTCCTGGCAGGGGCGGTGGGGACAGGTAAGGGTGGTGTGGCTGAGCGAGCTGCTGTCTGGGGGTGGCACTGGGGGATGGCGGGCAGGACTGGGCTGTGCGTGGCGGATGCTTGTCTGAGCAGGGCGGTTTGCTCCAGGGCTGTGCGGTGTGATGAGCAGGATGGAGGTTGGGGAATGGGGTTGCCTCAAGGGAGCAGGGGGAAGTTTTGGGGCTGGGGGCGATGTGGGACATGGCTCAGCCTGCCAGTAACTGCATCCTTGGTGTGTGCAGCTTCCAGGGCTCAGCCTGTGCTGACCCAGCCACCCGCCGTGTCGGTGCTGCCCGGGCAGACCGCCCGGCTGTCCTGCACCCTGAGCCCCCAGTACAACATCAGCCATTTTGGCATCTCCTGGTGGTACCAGCAGCGCCCGGGGCAATCCCTGCGCTATCTGCTCTACTACAACTCCGAGCAAGACAAGCACAAACCCGCCAACATTCCCGACCGCTTCTCTGCAACCAAAGACCTCGGCCGCAATGCCTGCATCCTCACCATCGCGTCCGCCCGCAATGAAGACAATGGCAGCTACTACTGCTCCCTGTCACAGGCCTTCAAGTGGTTTTAAAAACACAAAAGAAAAACTTTTGGCTTTTCCCTTGCAATCCTGATGCCAAGCCCTCAGCAGGGAGAACAGCAACCCTAGGAGGGGTGGAAAAAGATCCTCTCACATGCTTGAGCAAGCCTAGCAGCGCTGCGTTGTCCTTTGAGGTGCAACAACCTCCTCTTCCACCCCAAACCTCCAACATGGAGCACTGGGCAGCCTCACACGGTGTGAGAGCTGCCAGGGCTCAGCCCAGGATCTCCCGCTGTGGTGGGAGGATGACAAGCTCTGCTGTGGCCGGGTGTCCTGGGCTCTTCTGGCACTGGGCACAATGTGGGCTTGGGCTTGTTCCCAGCTTTGGCTTCTGCACCGCTGGGCTCACCTGACAATAAACGTTAATGCTTAGCCCCATGGCTTGTGTCACTTGTATCACACATGTGGTGTCCTGAGGAGCCATATACAAAGGGTGAGTGTCACGAGGATGGAGCCAGGCTCTTCTCGGTGACAAACAATGGTAAGACAAGGGGTAATGGGTTTAAGCTGGAACATAAGCAGTTCCACTTAAACTTGAGAAGAAACTTCTTCTCAGTGAGGGTGGCAGAGCCTGGCCCAGGCTGCCCAGGGAGGTTGTGGAGTCTCCTACTCTGCAGACATTCCAACCCGCCTGGACACCTTCCTGTGTAACCTCATCTGGGTGTTCCTGCTCCATGGGGGGATTGCACTGGATGAGCTCCCGAGGTCCCTTCCAACCCCTGACATCCTCTGATTCTGTGATTCTAAGGTGTCGTGCCCGAGGTGCCAGGTCAGCAGGGTGACCCAAGGGCGCTGTGGCAGGGGGTTTGGGGGAATCTCTTGGGGCTGGATGGGGCTGTGTCACCCACGCCGGGCAGAGACCCGCGGTGCCCTGCCAGGGGAGCTCTGTTCCCCCTGTCACCAGCTCCTGTCTCCCCCGTGTCCCCTCAGCGGCTCCTCACGGCCCCGACGCCCCCTGCTGCCATCTCCCCTCAACCCCGGCGACCCCCAGAACTTCTGAGAGGAAAAGGACACGTTTAAACATACCGGCATCGGTGGGTACTTTATATGAACATTTTCACGCAGAAAGATAATGCATTTTTGCAAAAAATTGTTACAGGTTTCATTGGTAACAAGGGGAAACACCCCAATGCGTTTGGCGTCCGCATTGCGCATGCTCAGCACTGCAGCGGGTCTTAGGACCCTTCCCAGGCGTCGGCGTCACGTGGGGAGCTGCTGGCGCTGCCATTGGGTTGGGGGACAAGAAAAAGAGACGTGTCACTTCCTGGTTACCGCAGCGCGTCACAGTAACGGGTGAGCGGGGCCTGGGGCCGGGGTCGCCTCTCCCCCTGCACCGCCCGCCGGGGAGCGGCCGCGGGCTCAGCGTGGGGCGGCGGCCCGGCCCGGCCCGGCCCGGCCCACCCCACCCCGCCCCACCCCACCCACCCCGCTCCGCCGCCTTGGTCTCTGCCGGACAGCGCGGCAGTGAGGGCGCCCGGCGGGCCGGCTGTGCGGGGCAGCTCGGGCGCGCTGAGGGGCTGCTCCCTCAAAGCTGGATCTGAAAGAAATCCCCGCCGGGCCTGGAGTGGTTTACCAGACTTTGCAAACGCCTTGGAGTGGCAAAAAGGTTTTGTGCTGCTGTGTTAAATTAAGGCTCTCTCTTTCCTCCTGCCGCGGGCAAAGCTGGCGTTGGTGCTGGGGACACTGGCATCCCGCACCGGTGCAGCGGTGTGCCCGTGAGGGTCAAGGTAACAGCAAGGAATCTCAGCTCATCACAAAGATCAACAGAGCGTTTTCTTTCCAGGAACACCATCCCTTCCTTTGTCCTGGTGGATATCGAGGCTTCCACAGTTGTGACTTACGTATACCAGCTAATCGAGGGTGATGTGAAAGCAGAAAGAATTGAGTTCAAGAAGTACTGAATCATGGGCACACCTGCTTGCTGGCTTCTCACCGCCCTTCATTCCTTCTCTTGCAGTGAAGTCGAAGCGGGGGCAGGCCGCGGGGGGGTGCTGCTGCTGCAGCCTTGGGCTGAACCAGCCACAGCGCTTTATTGCCAGTGAGCTTGTAAAACCAAACCAAACAAACCACCGCATTAGCCTTGGTTCCCAGCCAGAACTTGAAACAGAAGAAACTGCTGATTAAGAGAAGGAGGCCCATGGAAAATACCCTGTCTTTAAGGAGGAGCTGCTGTGTTCCTGGCCTAAGGGAGTCACAGAGTGTGGTGGTGGTAGCTTAGAGTTGAACTTACGTAAAATGAACATAAAATAATAAATCCATGTCTTCATGTGCCTGGGACCTATTCATTATTCTTCTAAAAGGTGCAGAGGAGCTGGAATGTGGTGTGAGAGCTGAAAGGGACCTGCTGTTTGCTTCCTCATACTCAGTCCTGAAACCTTGCAGAGGCTGTCAGGGACCCGTGGACTCTAACTGGTCCAGCAGAGCCAACACACCTCCAGCTCAGGGGCATCACGGGCCCAGCGGTGCTGCTGAGAAGCAGCAGGGTCTGTCCTGCTGGCCCCAGAGATGCCGGGGCACCCATGGGCAGTGGGGTGCATGGCTGTCAGGGGATGCTGGTGAGGCACTGCAGCTTGTGCTGGGCTGGCTGTGGGTGCAGAGAAATGCCCAGGGCAGGAGGGGAATGGGAGCGTGGCTGGAGAAGCTGTGCAGAGGGATGCTCTGAGGGTTGGTGGTGGGTCGCAGGTGGGCTGAGGTGGCTGCAGAAGACACTTCAGCAGGGCAGGGTAGCAAAACATTCCTGCTATCCTCTGGCATGTACCCTGGCTGATGTTGTCTTTACCTAAACCAGATCGCGTTTGTGTGGAGCCCTCAATCCAGCTGGTCACAGTCTTGTGGCTCCTGAGAGCAACCCAGGTGTGGTGTCTGGTGGGAGGCTGGACTCGGTGTTGCCAGCCTAGTGGCCCGTGGAGATAGCAGCCCAGGTGCCCAGGATCTTGGTGCCTCTGGTGGGCTAGAGACCTGCCTGCAGTGTTCGGGGAGCACCGGACCAGGAGCTTCCAGCGAATGTTTGGGGTCCATTTACATGGAGCAGCTGTACCCAGGTGGATGGGGACTTAAGAGGGAGTTGGGGTCCACAGCACAGCCCCATCATCATGGGGACACAGAACTGGTGGGATCGCACCAGGCCTGAGTCCCTCTGCTCCTCATGGTGCTCAACCACAGCTCAGGTGACACCTCCAGACTCACTGTACCTGGCCAGGGACTCTGAGCACAGGGGTTCTGTCCCCATCCCACTGCCCGGGGAGGTCTGTGTCCATGGGGCACTGGCTGACCCCCATCTTCTCCCCTCTCTCCTCTCCCTCTCCAGGTTCCCTGGTCCAGGCAGCGCTGACTCAGCCGCCCTCGGTGACCACGACCCTGGGAGGAACCGCCCAGATCACCTGCTCTGGGATTAGCAGTGACAGCTGGTATGGTGCTGGCTGGTTCCAGCAGAAGGTCCCTGGCACTGGCCCTGTCACCGTGATCTACAATAACAACAAGAGACCCTCGGGCATCCCTTCGCGATTCTCTGGAACCCAGTCTGGCTCCACGGCCACGTTAACCATCACTGGGGTCCAAGCTGAGGACGAGGCTGTCTATTACTGTGGTGCCTGGGACAGCAGCAGTGGTGGCTTCAGTGTCTGGGAACCATGAGGAATAGCAAGCAGGACACTCTCCAAAGTGAAAGGAAGGTTTTCAGCCCTTCTCCCTGCTGCAGCTGGTGGTGCACCAGGAGCCCTGAGCATCAGGGATCCTTGGTGAGACCAGTGTGCTGTCGTGCCACCTGAATGTGGGGCCATCAGCACCCGTGACTCCTCAGTGTAACCCTGGCTGTGTCACCCAGCAGGTGAAGCAGGGTGTGAGAAGCAGCCCCTGCTCAGGGAGCTGGGAGGGAGGTTGGGAGAGATGTGCAGGCAGAATCCAGCCCTTGAACATGGGGTCAGAGTTCCACAAGGGACTGTGCCCTGGCCAGGAATGGGTTTGAGAGGATCTGCAGCACAGCCCCATCGTCGTGGGGACACAGAGCTGCTGGGATCACACCATGGCCTGATTCCCTCTGCTCCTCATGGTGCTCGCCCACGGCTCAGGTGACACCTCCAGACTTGCTGTACCTGGCTGCGGCTCTCTGGGTACAGGGGTCCTGTCCCCATCCTGCTGCACAGGGAGGTCTGTGCCCCTGGGGCACTGGCTGAGCCCCCCTTCTCCCCTCTCTCCTCTCCCTCTCCAGGTTCCCTGGTCCAGGCAGTGCTGACTCAGCCGCCCTCGGTGTCCACGACCGTGGGAGGAACCGTCCGGATCACCTGCTCTGGGGGCAGCAGCAGTAGCAATGCTGGCTGGTTCCAGCAGAAGGTCCCTGGCACTGCCCCTGTCACTGTGATCTACAGTAGCAACCAGAGACCCTCGGGCATCCCTTCGCGATTCTCCGGAACCAAGTCTGGCTCCACGGCCACGTTAACCATCACTGGGGTCCAAGCCGAGGACGAGGCTGTCTATTACTGTGGTGGCTGGGACAGCAGCAGCAATGCTGTTAAGAGTCACACAGAGAGATGTGAAAGTGAGGTATACAGGAGTTCAAAACTGAGGTTTTCTGCCTTTCTTCTTCATGCCTGAACAGAGCTGTGGGGCTGGGATAGGTGCCCGTCCAAGGACATAACTGTGAGTGTCGTCCCGACTGTACCATGCTGTGCTGAAGGTCACTCTGGGGCCAGGGGCACTTCGTTTCTGTCCCTACTGAAGGCAAAGCGTTGCCTTGTCCCCAGCCCCACTGCTCTTGCTCCTTGCAGCTCCATCCTCTTCCTCCTCTTGCTGCTGGAGTTGTGTGGGTGCTGGAATGCTCCAGCTTAGAGCAGGGCTCTGCTTCCCATAATGTGCCCATAACCCAACGGGGTCCCTTTTCCAACTCCGGCCCTACCTGTCCCTGCTTCTGCCCACTCTCCTCACGGGACCATGGCCCTCTGGCCTTGGGCTCTCTGTGTGTTGCTCTGGGTCTCTGTATGGCATTGGGAGCTTATGGAACAGGGGTCCCATCCCTGTTATGCAGCCTGGGAAGGTCTGTGCTCCTGGGGCACTGGCTGACCCCCATCTTCTCCCCTCTCTCCTCTCCCTCTCCAGGTTCCCTGGTCCAGGCAGCGCTGACTCAGCCGCCCTCGGTGTCCATGACCCTGCGTGGGACGGCCCAGATCACCTGCTCTGGGCTTGACAGCAGCTATGCTTATGCTGGCTGGTACCAGCAGAAGGTCCCTGGCACTGGCCCTGTCACTGTGATCTACGATAGCAACAAGAGACCCGCGGGCATCCCTTCGCGATTCTCTGGAACCCAGTCTGGCTCCACGGCCACGTTAACCATCACTGGGGTCCAAGCCGAGGACGAGGCTGTCTATTACTGTGGGAGCTACGACGGCAGCAGCAGTGGCTTTGGTGTCTGGGAACAATGAGGAATAGCAAGCAGGACACTGTCTCCAGAGTAAGAGGAAGGTTTTCAGCCCTTCTCCCTGCTGCAGCTGGTGGTGCACCAGGAGCCCTGAGCATCAGGGATTCTTGGTGAGACCAGTGTGCTGTTGTGCCACCTGAATATGGGGCCATCAGCACCAGTGACTCCTCAGTGTAACCCTGGCTGTGTCACCCAGCAGGTGAAGCAGGGTGTGAGAAGCAGCCCCTGCTCAGGGAGCTGGGAGGGAGGTTGGGAGAGATGTGCAGGCAGAATCCAGCCCTTGAACATGGTGTCAGAGTTCCACAAGGGGCCGTGCCTTGGCCAGGAAGGGGTTTGAGAAGGAGTGGGGATCTGCAGCACAACCCCATTGTCAGGGTGAATCAGAGCTGGTGAGATCGCACCATGGCCCGAGTTCCTCTGCTCCTCATGGTGCTCGCCCACGGCTCAGGTGACACCTCCAGACTTGCTGTACCTGGCTGTCGCTCTCTGGGCACAGGGGTCCTGTCCCCATCCTGCTGCACAGGGAGGTCTGTGCCCCTGGGGCACTGGCTGACCCCCTTTCTCCCATCTCTCCTCTCCCTCTCCTGGTTCCCTGGTCCAGGCAGCACTGACTCATCTGTCCTTGGTGTCCACTACCCTGGGGGAAACCGCCCGGATCAGCTGCTCTGGGAGCAGCAACTACTATGGATGGTACCAGCAGAAGGTCCCTGGCACAGCCCCTGTCACTGTGATCTATAATGGCAACCAGAGACCCTCAGGCATCCCTTCGCGATTCTCCGGAACCAAGTCTGGATCCACAGCCACATTAACCATCACTGGGGTCCAAGCCAAGGACGAGGCTGTCTATTACTGTGGTGGCTGGGACAGCAGCAGTGACGCTGTTAGAGTCACGCAGAGAGATGTGAAAGTGAGGTATACAGGAGTTCAAAACTGAGGTTTTCTGCCCTTCTTCTTCATGCCTGAGCAGAGCGTCGACTCAGCCACCCTCGATGTCCATGACCCTGGGAGGAACCGTCCAGATCACCTGCTCTGGGAGCAGCAGCTACTATGGCTGGTACCAGCAGAAGGTCTCTGGCACAGCCCCTGTCACTGTGATCTACGATAACAACAAGAGGCCCTCGGGCATCCCTTCGCGATTCTCTGGAACCAAGTCTGGCACCACGGCCACATTAACCATCACTGGGGTCCAAGCCGAGGACGAGGCTGTCTATTACTGTGGTGGCTGGGACAGCAGCAGCAATGCTGTTAAGAGTCACACAGAGAGATGTGAAAGTGAGGTATACAGGAGTTCAAAACTGAGGTTTTCTGCCTTTCTTCTTCATGCCTGAGCAGAGCTGTGGGGCTGGGGTAGGTGCCCGTCCAAGGACATAACTGTGAGTGTCGTCCCGACTGTACCATGCTGTGCTGAAGGTCACTCTGGGGCCAGGGGCACTTCGTTTCTGTCCCTACTGAAGGCAAAGCGTTGCCTTGTCCCCAGCCCCACTGCCTCTTGCTTCTTGCAGCTCCATCCTCTTCCTCCTCTTGCTGCTGGAGTTGTGTGGGTGCTGGAATGCTCCAGCTTAGAGCAGGGCTCTGCTTCCCATAATGTGCCCATAACCCAACGGGGTCCCTTTTCCAACTCCGGCCCTACCTGTCCCTGCTTCTGCCCACTCTCCTCACGGGACCATGGCCCTCTGGCCCTGGGCTCTCTGTGTGTTGCTCTGGGTCTCTGTATGGCATTGGGAGCTTATGGAACAGGGGTCCTGTCCCTGTCATTCAGCCTGGGGAGGTCTGTGTCCCTGGGGCACTGGCTGACCCCCATCTTCTCCCCTCTTTCCTCTCCTCTCCCTCTCCAGGTTCCCTGGTCCAGGCAGAGCTAACACAGCTGCCCTTGGTGTCCATGACCCTGGGAGGAACTGCCCAGATCACCTGCTCTGGGAGCAGTTACAACTATGGCTGGTTCCAGCAGAAGGTCCCTGGCACTGCCCCTGTCACTGTGATCTATGGTAGCACTGGCAGACCCTCGGGCATCCCTTCGCGATTCTCTGGAACCCGATCTGGCTCCACGGCCACGTTAACCATCACTGGGGTCCAAGCCGAGGACGAGGCTGTCTATTACTGTGGGAGCTACGATGGCAGCAGCAGTGGCTTTGGTGTCTGGGAACAATGAGGAATAGCAAGCAGGACACTGTCTCCAGAGTAAGAGGAAGGTTTTCAGCCCTTCTCCCTGCTGCAGCTGGTGGTGCACCAGGAGCCCTGAGCATCAGGGATTCTTGGTGAGACCAGTGTGCTGTCGTGCCACCTGAATATGGGGCCATCAGCACCAGTGACTCCTCAGTGTAACCCTGGCTGTGTCACCCAGCAGGTGAAGCAGGGTGTGAGAAGCAGCCCCTGCTCAGGGAGCTGGGAGGGAGGTTGGGAGAGATGTGCAGGCAGAATCCAGCCCTTGAACATGGTGTCAGAGTTCCACAAGGGGCCGTGCCTTGGCCAGGAAGGGGTCTGAGAGGGAGTGGGGATCTTCAGCACAGCCCCACTGTCATGGTGAAACGGAGCTTGTGGGATCGCACCATGGCCCGAGTTCCTCTGCTCTTCAAGGTGCTCGCCCACGGCTCAGGTGACACCTCCAGACTCACCATGCCCAGCTGGTTACTCTGATCGCGGGGATCCTGTACTCATCTCACTGCCTGGGGAGGTCTGTGCCCCTGGGGCACTGGCTGACCCCCGTCTTCTCTCTCCTCTCCCTCTCCAGGTTCCCTGGTCCAGGCAGCGCTGACTCAGCCGCCCTCGGTGTCCACGACCCTGGGAGGAACCGCCCGGATCACCTGCTCTGGGCTTAGCAGCTACAGCTGGGCTTATGCTGGCTGGTACCAGCAGAAGGTCCCTGGCACTGGCCCTGTCACTGTGATCTACTACAATGACCAGAGACCCTCGGGCATCCCTTCGTGATTCTCTGGTTTCTTATCTGGCTCCACGGCCACGTTAACCATCACTGGGGTCCAAGCCGAGGACGAGACTGTCTATTACTGTGGTGGCTACGACAGCAGCAGCAACTATGGTGTCTGGTGATGATAACTAATAGCAAGTGGGACACTGACTCCAATGTCAGAAGAAGGTCTTCATCATTTATCCCTCCTGGCCCTGCAGAGTTCTGGCTGTAGGGCTGAGGTAGGTTCCTGTCCACTTTGCATGGTCATGGCTGCGAATGTCCTCCCTTTGGTGTCCCAGAGAACTGTAGTTTCCCTTGGGTTCCCCAGTGCCTGAGGACCATTGTTCCCATTCCTACAGAATTCCCAGTGTGGCCTTGTGTGCCACCCCACTGTCTCTTGCTACTGATGACCATGTCGTCCTCCTGCCAGAGTTGTCCTTGTGCTGGGATGAGTTGGGCTGTCCTCTGCTCCCTAAATTTGCCCATGACCGTGGTCGCATCCATTCTTCTATAATTGTGGTGTTCCATGTACTGGTGCCCGGGAGGTCTGTGTCCCTGGGGCACTGGCTGACCCCCGTCTTCTCCCCTCTCTCCTCTCGCTCTCCAGGTTCCCTGGTCCAGCCAGCGCTGACTCAGCCGCCCTCGGTGTCCACGACCCTGGGAGGAACCGCCCAGATCACCTGCTCTGGGCTTAGCAGCAGCTATAGTGCTGGCTGGTACCAGCAGAAGGTCCCTGGCACTGGCCCTGTCACTGTGATCTACAGTAACAACGAGAGACCCTCGGGCACCCCTTCGCGATTCTCTGGAACCCAGTCTGGCTCCACGGCCACGTTAACCATCACTGGGGTCCAAGCCGAGGACGAGGCTGTCTATTACTGTGGTGGCTGGGAAAGCAGCAGCAGTGGCTTTGCTGTCTGGGGAAAATGAGGAATCGTTAGTGCTACACCAGGTGCAAAGAGGAAGGTTTTCGACCCTTCTCCCTCATTGCCAAGCAGAGGTGTGGCTGTGGGGCTGAGGGAGGTTCCTGTCCCATCTACAGGGGATCGATCACTGCCCTGGTCCTGATACCACTGCCACTATTCCTGATACAAGCCAGGATGCTGTTGGCTTTTTTTGCCACCTAGGCACGCTGCTGGCTCATATTCAGCTGGCTGTCAATCAACACCTTTTCCACCTTTCCAGCTGCTTTTCTCCAAGCCTGTAGCACTGCCTGGATTTGTTATTACCCAAGTGCAGGCCCTGGCACTTGACCTTGTTAAACCTCATAGAATTGGCCTCAGCCCAATGATCCACTGGTCCAGATCCCTCTGTATGGCCTTCCTACCTCCAGCAGATCAACACTCCCACAAAATTTGTTGTCATCTGCAAACTTACTGAGGGTGCACTAAATCTCCTCATCCAGATCATTGATAAAGAGATTAAAGAGAACTGGGCTCAACACAGAGCCCTGGGGAACACCACTCGTGACCGGCCACCAGCTGGTTTTGGCTCCATTCACCACAACTCTTGGGCCTGGCCCTACAGCCAGTTCTTTATGCATCACAGAGTACACACATCCAGGCCATGAGCTGCAGCTTCTCCAGGAGATGCTGTGGGATACAGTGTCAAGGCTTTACTGAAGTCTAAGTACACAACATCCACAGCCTTTACCTCATCCACTAAGTGGGTCACCTTGTCCCCATTGTCGTGGGGACATGGAGCTGGTGGGATCGCACCATGGCCTGGCTCCTTCTCCTCCTCGCGGTGCTCACCCACAGCTCAGGTGACACCTCCAGACTCACTGCATCCAGCTGGGAACGTGGCACACAGGGATCCTGTCCCCATCCCACTCCCCACGGAGGTCTGTGCCCCTGGGGTACTGGCTGACCCCCATCTTCTCCCCTCTCTCCTCTCCCTCTCCAGGTTCCCTGGTCCAGGCAGCGCTGACTCAGCCGCCCTCGGTGTCCACGACCCTGGGAGGAACCGTCCGGATCACCTGCTCTGGGCTTAGCAGCAGCAGCAGTAGCAATGCTGGCTGGTCCAGCAGAAGGTCCCTGGCACTGCCCCTGTCACTGTGATCTATGGTAACACCAACAGACCCTCGGGCATCCCTTCGCGATTCTCCGGAACCAAGTCTGGCTCCACGGGCACGTTAACCATCGCTGGGGTCCAAGCCGTGGACGAAGCTGTCTATTACTGTGGTGGCAACGACGGCAGCAACAGCTATGGTGTCTGGTGACAATGAATAATAGCAGGTGGGACACTGATTCCAGAATCAGAGGAAGGTTTTCAGCCCTTCTCCCTCATGACCAAGCAGAGTTGTGACTGTGGGGCTGAGGGAGATTCTTGTCCCCTCTGCATGGCCATGGCTGTGATTGTCCTCCCTCTAATGGTCCAGAGAGCTGGAGGTGATATTGTGGCTGTGGACCATTGTCCTTGTCCCTACAGAATTCCCAGTGTGGCCTTGTCTGCCACCCCACTGCCTCTTGCCTCTGACAACCATGTCCTCCTGCTGCTGCCAGAGCTGCCTCTGTGCTGGGATGTGTTGTGCTGCCCTCTGCTCCCTAAATTTGTCTGTGACTGTGGTTGTATCCATTCTCCTCCAACTGTGGCATTCCCTGTACCGCTGCACAGGGAGGTCTGTGCCCCTGGGGCACTGGCTGACCCACATCTTCTCCCCTCTCTCCTCTCCCTCTCCAGGTTCCCTGGTCCAGGCAGCGCTGACTCAGCTGCCCTCGGTGTCCACGACCCTGGGAGGAACCGTCCGGATCGACTGCTCTGGGATTAGCAGTGGTAACAGTGCTGGCTGGTACCAGCAGAAGGTCCCTGGCACTGGCCCTGTCACTGTGATCTATGAGAGCAGCAAGAGACCCTCGGGCATCCCTTCGCGATTCTCTGGATCCACATCCGGCTCCACAGCCACATTAACCATCACTGGGGTCCAAGCCGAGGATGAGGCTGGCTGTTACTGTGGTGCCCGGGACTACAGCACTGGTCAGCATCCAGCTGCCCCACAGGTGGCCCTGATTCGGTGCTCTAGGGTTACCATCACTATCTGCTGTGTGTGGCAGTGACCCTGAGGGTTCTGCTGGAGCACATGGAAGTGGCACAGGTCCTGGGACTGCAGGCCTGTGGTGTGTCTGTTTGCGCCTGCCCTCCACATCTGTTGTCCTGTGACCCGGAGAAGCTGAGGGAAAGCCTGCTGTCATCCCTGGGCATCCTGGTCTGGTCCCTGGGCTCCCTGCCAGTTGAGGGCTGATGGTCACCCTCCTCTGGTGACAGCACCTCTGCCCAAGGGCCCTGTGTGAGGGGCTCTCCCCAGTGGGCACGGGGTGCCTTAGTGAGGGTGCTGTGCAGAAGCACTGAAGGTTGTGGCGGGAGCTGGCGGTGTCTCTGGCCTTGGTGGCAGCTGTGGTAGGGGTGAGAGAAAGTGTGGGCAGAGTACTGTGCAGGGCACTGCTCTCAGTTCCCCCGGTGCACTCCCTGAGGGCCTTCTGGTCCCCACACGGTGTCAGTGTGGCCCCACCAGTGAACATTGGGGGCCACATTTCCATGGAGGGACCATGCCTGAACAGGCAGGAGCGTAAGAGGGAGTAGAGTTTCCAAAGCACAGCCCCATCATCAAGGGGACACAAAGCTGGTGGGATTGCATCATGGCCTGGGTCCCTCTCCTCCTCATGGTGCTCACCTACAGCTCAGGAGACACTTCCAGACTTCCTGCACCCAGCTGGGGACTTCGAGCACAGGGGTCCTGTCCCCATCCCACTGCCCGGGGAGGTCTGTGTCCCTGGGGCACTGGCTGACCCCCATCTTCTCCCCTCTCTCCTCTCCCTCTCCAGGTTCCCTGGTCCAGGCAGCGCTGACTCAGCCGCCCTCGGTGTCCACGACCCTGGGAGGAACCGCCCAGATCACCTGCTCTGGGCTTAGCAGCAGCTATGCTTATGCTGGCTGGTTCCAGCAGAAGGTCCCTGGCACTGCCCCTGTCACTGTGATCTACTACAACAACCAGAGACCCTCGGGCATCCCTTCGCGATTCTCTGGTTCTACATCTGGCTCCACGGCCACGTTAACCATCACTGGGGTCCAAGCCGAGGACGAGGCTGTCTATTACTGTGGGAGCTGGGACAGCAGCAGCAGCTATGGTGTCTGGGGACAATGTGGAGTAGCAAGTGAGACACAGATTACAAAGTAAGAAGGTTTTCATCCCTTCTGCCTCCTGGCCAAGCAGAGTTGTGGCTGTGGGGTTGATGGAGGTTCCTGTACCCTCTGCATAACTATTGCTGTGATTGTCCTCCTTTCTATCTGCCAGAGCACCAGAGCACTGGAAGTGTCTTCATGGTCAGGGACCATTGTTCTTGTCCCTACAGAATTCACAGTGTGGCCTTGTTTGCCATCCCGCTGCCTCTTGCTGCCGACGACCATGTCCTCCTGCTGCTGCCAGAGCTGCCTCTGTGCTGGGATGTGTTGTGCTGGCCTCTGCTCCCTAAATTTGTCTGTGACTGTGATTGCATCCGTTTTCCTCTAATTGTGGCAATCCTTGTGCCGCTGCCCAGGTAAGTCTGTGCTCCTGGGGCACTGGCTGACACCCCTCTTCTTCCCTCTGTCCTCTCCCTCTCCAGGTTCCCTGGTCCCCGCAGGGGTGCCCGGTCTCAGTGACAGGGATGAGGTGTGCTGCGAGGCACAGCGGGCAGGGAGAGGGTCCAGCCTCTGGCTACAGCCACCTCTCAGGGAGCAGCTGGGCTTGGGGCTGCACCCCTTGTGTCCCATCCATGTGCTGCAGGGCAGCACTGTCCTGCTGCCCAGGGAGGGCTTTGCTCCTGGGTCACTAGCTGACCCCATCTCTCCCCTCTCTCCCCCATCTTCTCTCCCTCTCTGTGACTACAGGCACAGCTTACTCAGTCCCCTTTGACATACATGTCTCCAAGAGAAAACATCTGTATCTGCTGCTCCAGGATTAACAACAACTATGGCTGGTACCAGCAGAAGGTCCCTGGCACTGCCCCTGTCACTGTGATCTATGCTGACAACCGGAGACCCTCGGGCATCCCTTCGCGATTCTCCGGAACCCGATCTGGCTCCACGGGCACGTTAACCATCACTGGGGTCCAAGCTGAGGATGAGGCTGTCTATTACTGTGGTAACTGGGACAGCAGCAGCAATGCTGTTGGAGTGACATAGAGATGTGGAAGTGAGGTACAGAGGAGATAAAGATTGAGGTCTTCTGCCCTTGTCCCTTGTGACTGAGCAGGGCTGCAAGGCTGGGGCAGGTCTCTGTCCCCTCTGCATGGCCGTGGCTGTCTATTTCTTCCTGGTTAGTACCATGCCATGCAGGAGGTGACCCTGGGGTTGTGTCCATCTTGCCAAAAGGCATGACACTTTCCTGTCAGCCACCCCACAGCCTCATGCTGCCGACAGTCATGTCCTCTTGCTGCTGTCAGATCTCAGGGCTCATGCTGTGGCCTCTGTGTGTGGGAAAGTGGTACCTCTGTGCCATTAGGACCTTTGGGTGCAGGGGCCCCCTCCCACTGCCAGGGAGGTCTGTGTCCCTGGGGCACTGGCTGACCCCCATCTTCTCCCCTCTCTCCTCTCCCTCTCCAGGTTCCCTGGTCCAGGCAGCGCTGACTCAGCCGCCCTCGGTGTCCACGACCCTGGGAGGAACCGTCCAGATCTCCTGCTCTGGGCTCTACAGCAGCAGCAGCAGCTGGGCTAATGCTGGCTGGTACCAGCAGAAGGTCCCTGGCACAGCCCCTGTCACTGTGATCTACTACAACAACCAGAGACCCTCGGGCATCCCTTCGCGATTCTCCGGAACCTTGTCTGGCTCCACGGGCACGTTAACCATCACTGGGGTCCAAGCCGAGGACGAGGCTGTCTATTACTGTGGTAGCTACGATGGCAGCAGCAATGCTGATTTCATGATGGCACTGAGCCACAAGCAATTGACACCTTGAATGTCGAAAATGTAAGTTTTATCTCCTTCCTCTCATCCAGAAGAAGCCCTCTCTCTGGCTTTGGGGTTTTTCCTTTTCCTTTCCAGTACCCTTCCTTATGTGCCCTGTGTCTCAGGGCTGTGATGATGTCCCCAGTGTGGGGCCCTGGTGCTGGAGAAACCCTGGCTGGGCTCCTGCCCACTACCCAATACCCACGTGAGGGACAGAGGAGCCTGGGACAGTATGAGGAGCTGGAGCCTATGGAGTTGCCCAAGAAAACTTTTGCTGCATTTCTGTTGCCCTGGGTTGAGTCCTGCCTGGGGTACTGTGGCACTGCAGCTGCCCTGGGTCGTGGGGCTGGGTGTGGGGCAGGAGAGCTGCTGCTGCAGCCCCTTGTCCTCACATGGGTCTGGCTCAGCTGCCCGCAGTGTCCCTGAGGCAAACCACCTAGATCTGCTCTAGGAGCAGCAACAGTGCTTATGGCTGGTACCAGCAGAAGGTACCCATCCCTGTCACTGTGATCTATAGTGACACCAACAGACCCTCGGGCATCCCTTCATGATTCTCCAGATCTGTGTTCAGTTCCACGGCCACGTTAACCATCACTGGGGTCCAAGCCAAGGACGAGGCTGTCTATTACTGTGGTGGCCACGACAGCAGCAGTTACAATCCCATGGTGACACAGAGCAATGAGGAACTGATACAGAAACCTCCCACCATTGCAGGGACCAGTTAGGAGCCTCTGCTGTCCCACAATCGCCCATCCAGGGACGTCTGTGTCCCTGGGGCACTGTCTGACTCCCATCTTCTCCCCTCTCTCCTCTCCCTCTCCAGGTTCCCTGATCCAGGCAGCGCTGACTCAGCCGCCCTCCGTGTCCACGACCCTGGGAGGAACCGCCCAGATCACCTGCTCCGGGTTTAGCAGCAGCAGCTATGCTGGCTGGTACCAGCAGAAGGTCCCTGGCACTGCCCCTGTCACTGTGATCTACTGGGATAACCGCAGACCCTCGGACATCCCTTCGCGATTCTCTGGAACCAAGTCTGGCACCACGGCCACATTAACCATCACTGGGGTCCAAGCCGAGGACGAGGCTGTCTATTACTGTGGTAGCACCGACAGCAGCTACAATGGTGACACAGAGCAATGGGGAAATGATACAAAAACCTCCTGCCATCACCGGACCACTTAGGAATCTCTGCTGTCCCCGTTTGATGCTGGGGCAGATCCCTGCCATGGCCCTGCCCTGTGCTGCAGGTGGCTGTGCCTGGTGTCCTGGCTCGGCTGTCCCTTAGAGTCCCAGGTCTGTGCATGCCCCGATCATTTGGGGAGGGGATATACATCATGTGGGAATGTGCCGTTCTCCATGGCCACATTAACATTAACCCTTGGCACCAGGCTGAAGTTGTCTCTTGCAGTGCCAGCTGGAACAGCGGTGCTGAGGAGGGTCACAGTGACTCCCAGCACTGGGGAAGGGAAACACAAACCCAGTCTTGGCTCAGGGCTCCTCAGGTGCCATCTGCTGCTGCTCGGACACGGTGGTGGAGCAGCACACGTGCCTGTGACCTGGATCCTGCCGTGGGGCACACGCTCTGCTCCAACAGATCCCCTCTTTGCTGCCCAAGAGGAGACAGCTGCCCCACAGCCCTGCCCTGCCTGTGCCTGTGGGGTCTCTGTGCCCTGGGCAGTGTTGGGGGCAGGAAGGGGTCATGGGTGTGGGGACATTTCCCACAGGCAGAGCAGCTCTTGGGCTGAGCATGAGGCTCCCAAAGGTGGCTGTGATCATTGTGCCCTGGGTTGGAGCAGGGGTGGCTGGGGGCTGCCCCAATGGCTGCCAGCAGAACTCCTGGGTTGCCACAGCTATGCATTTGCCCAGTGTTGGCCCGTTGGGCTTATGAATGGCTCGTGGGGAGAAATAGCTGGATCCTGGGGCTCGGTGCCAGGTGGCTCCTGTTGTGCTGGGGAGTGGGTGGGCAGGAAGAGCAAAGGTCTCGAGTGGTGGGTCTGGACTGGCAGGGAAAGAGCCAGAGTGGAAAAGCAACAGAGCAAGAGGGTATGGTAGGGGCCTGGGACACCCATAGAAGGGAAAGAGGCCAAAAGTCGGGTAAGGGCTGCCTGGGGATGGCATCATTTCAGCCCCATCACTGGCAGCTGTGAGCACTGCCTGCCCCTGGTGCCTGGCTTTTCCATGCAGGGCTTTGGCACTGCAGCTGATCGGCCTAGGTTGGGGATAGTGGGGTCTGTGCTGCTGTGTTTCGGACCCTGAGCTGGGATGTGTCTCTGCTCCGTGCCCGAGAACAAGCCCGCTGCATCTGGAGTGGTGGGGCTGGGCGGGGAGCGGAAGGTGTGGAGAGATGCGCGGGCAGGATCCAGCCCCGAGCGTGGGGTCAGATTTGCATGGAGGGGCCGTGCCCGGGGCAGGCGGGGGCTTAAAAGGGGGTCAGTGTCCGCAAACGAGCCCCATCGTTGTGGGGACACGGAGCTGGTGGGATCGCACCATGGCCTGGCTCCCTCTCCTCCTCGTGGTGCTCGCCCACGGCTCAGGTGACACCTCCAGACTCACTGTGCCCAGCCAGGGACTCTGGGCACAGGGGTCCTGTCCCCATCCTGCTGCCCGGGGAGGTCTGTGGCTCTGAGGCACTTGCTCACCCCCATCTTCTCCCCTCTCTCCTCTCCCTCTCCAGGTTCCCTGGTCCAGGCAGCGCTGACTCAGCCGCCCTCGGTGTCCACGACCCTGGGAGAAACTGTCCGGATCTCCTGCTCTGGGAGCAGCTACAGCTATGGCTGGTACCAGCAGAAGGTCCCTGGCACTGGCCCTGTCACTGTGATCTACTGGGATGACAGCAGACCCTCGGGCATCCCTTCGCCATTCTCCGGAACCAAGTCTGGCTCCACGGGCACGTTAACCATCACTGGGGTCCAAGCCGAGGATGAGGCTGTCTATTACTGTGGGAGCTACGACAGCAGCAGCAGTGCTGCCACAGTGACACAGAGCAATGGGGAAGTGATACAAAATCCTCCTGCCATCGCAGGGCCAGTTGGAAGTCTCTGCATTCACTGTTTGACAGTGGGGCAGATCCCCACCATGGACCTGCCTTGTGCTGCAGGTGGCTGTGCCAGCTGTCCCTGCTGTCCTGTCCCTTAGAGCCTCAGGTCTGTGCCTGTCCCTGGTCTATTGGGGAAGTGATCACCCCCAGCAGGCCTGTCCCTGCCCACCCTGCAGGTCCAAGGTCCCCCACACTCCCCAGCTGGCACCCAGGGCCCTGCCCACGTGCCCCCCTGCCCTGCTCCCTGCACAGCTGTGCCAGGAGCCCCCAAGGCATCCCCCCAGGGGGTTCAGCCCAGCTGAAACTGTGGCCCCAGCATGCAGTGAGGGGATGTGACCTGGGCCGGGGAGCTGGAGGAAAGCTTTGCCTTTGGACCCTGGGAAGGGATGTTCCCCATGGGCACAGCAGCTCCAGGGTCATGCGAGAGGGTCCTGGGACAGAGCAGGGGTGGATGGGGCTGCTCTGTCCTGCTGCAAGAGGAGACCATGGGCTACTCCAGCATAGGCTGTTTGCACCTCTGGCTGCCTGGGGAGCCCCTGGCCCTGGGACATGTCCAACCACAGCCCCATGGCAGCAAAGGACTGCCCAGCAGCCTGACCCTGTCCCTGTCCTGCTGCAGGATCACCTGGCCTGGGGCTACTGCTGGGGACAAAGGTGCTGGCTCCTCTGTGTCCTGGAGTGCTGCTGGTTCTCAGCAGTGACATTTCCTGCATCCCCATGAATGTGAGAGGGGAGGGGACAGGAGCTGGGGGTGAGGGTGTGTGATAGGTCCAGGCTTCGGGCAGGGGTGCTGGCCCCATGGGGCTGCATTTGTGCTGTCTGGAGCTGCTGCGTGGACAGCCAGGTCCCAGCTGGCCTCATCCCCCAGCTCTGTGCCCAGGACCATGGTGCTGGTGGGGATGGCCATGGCCTGGGGAATAGAGAGCATTGGCTGGGATGCACTGAGCACCCTGCAGTCCTTGGGGTGAGGGCTGCTCTGTGCTCCCAACCCTGCTCTTCTCAGCCAGGCAACTTTAAGGTCCCAGGTGCTCATCGGTCACAGATAACATTCAGCTGAGGAGCTGGAGGGAGGGAGGGAAATGGGTCTTTGCTCCTGCCTTTTCCCAGCCCCTTCTGCATGGAGGGCCCAGCTAGACCTCAAAAATCTACCCCAGCGTTAAGAGCCTGGTCAGTGGCTTGTACTGCCATCCGCAGCATGGGGACCGGCTCATCTGCTCCCCACAACCCATAGAGGGGATGTTTGAACTGTGGGTGCTGCATGTCCCTCGCTACCCGCCCTGTCCCCAGTGCCCGGTTCTCCCACACCTGCTGGCCCTGCAGCCACTCAGCACAGGCCGGAGACAGTGGGGTCTGTGCTGCGGTGTTTCAGGCTCTGAGCTGGGATGTGTGTCTGCTCTGTGCCCAAGAACAAGCCCGCTGCATCTGGAGTGGTGGGGCTGGGCGGGGAGCGGAAGGTGTGGAGAGATGCACGGGCAGGATCCAGCCCAGGCGTGGGGTCAGATTTGCATGGAGGGGCCGTGCCCGGGGCAGGCGGGGGCTTAAAAGGGGGTCAGTGTCCGCAAACGAGCCCCATCGTCGTGGGGACACGGAGCTGGTGGGATCGCACCATGGCCTGGCTCCCTCTCCTCCTCGCGGTGCTCGCCCACGGCTCAGGTGACACCTCCAGACTCACTGTGCCCAGACAGGAACTCTGGGCACAGGGGTCCTGTCCCCATCCTGCTGCCCGGGGAGGTCTGTGTCCATGGGGCACTGGCTGACCGCCATCTTCTCCCCTCTCTTTTCTCCCTCTCCAGGTTCCCTGGTCCAGGCAGCGCTGACTCAGCTGCCCTCGGTGTCCACGACCCTGGGAGAAACCGTCCGGATCTCCTGCTCTGGGAGCAGCTACAGCTATGGCTGGTACCAGCAGAAGGTCCCTGGCACTGGCCCTGTCACTGTGATCTACAATAACAACCAGAGACCCTCGGGCATCCCTTCGCGATTCTCTGGTTCTGCATCTGGCTCCACGGCCACGTTAACCATCGCTGGGGTCCAAGCCGATGACGAGGCTGTCTATTACTGTGGGAGCTGGGACAGCAGCAGCAGTGCTGCCACAGTGACTCAGAGCAATGGGGAAGTGATACAAAATCCTCCTGCCATCGCAGGGCCAGTTGGGAGTCTCTGCAGTCACCGTTTGACAGTGGGGCAGATCCCCACCATGGACCTGCCTTGTGCTGCAGGTGGCTGTGCCGGGTGTCCCTGCTGTCCTGTCCCTTAGAGCTTCACGTCTGTGCCTGTCCCTGGTCTATTGGGGAGGTGATGACCCCAGCAGGCCTGTCCCTGCCCACCCTGCAGGTCCAAGGTCCCCTGCACTCCCCAGCTGGCACCCAGGGCCCTGCCCACGTGCCCCCCTGCCCTGCTCCCTGCACAGCTGTGCCAGGAGCCCCCAAGGCATCCCCCCAGGGGGTTCAGCCCAGCTGAAACTGTGGCCCCAGCACCCGGTGGGGGTGATGTGACCTGGGCCAGGGAGCTGGAGGAAAGCTTTGCCTTTGAACCCTGGGAAGGGATGTTCCCCATGGGCACAGCAGCTCCAGGGTCATGCGAGAGGGTCCTGGGGCAGAGCAGGGGTGGATGGGGCTGCTCTGTCCTGCTGCAGGAGGAGACCATGGGCTACTCCAGCATAGGCTGTTTGCACCTCTGGCTGCCTGGGGAGCCCCTGGCCCTGGGACATGTCCAACCACAGCCCCATGGCAGCAAAGGACTGCCCAGCAGAATGACCCCGTCCCTGTCCTGCTGCAGGATCACCTGGCCTGGGGCTACTGCTGGGGACAAAGGTGCTGGCTCCTCTGTGTCCTGGAGTGCTGCTGGTTCTCAGCAGTGACATTTCCTGCATCCCCATGAATGTGAGAGGGGAGGGGACAGGAGCTGGGGGTGAGGGTGTGTGATAAGTCCAGGCTTTGGGCAGGGGTGCTGGCCCCATAGGGCTGCAATTGTACTGTCTGTAGCTGCTGTGTGGACAGCCGGCTCCCAGCTGGCTTTGTCCCCCAGCTCTGTGCCCAGGACCATGGTGCTGGTGGGGATGGCCATGGCCTGAGGAATAGAGAGCATTGGCTGGGATGCACTGAGCACCCTGCAGTCCTTGGGGTGAGGGCTGCTCTGTGCTCCCAACCCTGCTCTTCCCAGCCAGGCAACATTAAGGTCCAGGTGCTCATGTGTCACAGATAACATTCAGCTGAGGAGCTGGAGGGAGGGAGGGAAATGGGTCTTTGCTCCTGCCTTTCCCAGCCCCTTCTGCATGGAGGGCCCAGCTGGACCTCAAAAATCTACCCCAGTGTTAAGAGCCTGGTCAGTGGCTTGTACTGCCATCCCCAGCATGAGTACCGGGTCATCTGCTCCCCACAACCCATAGAGGGGATGTTGGAACTGTGGGTGCTGCCTGTCCCTCACTACCTGCCCTATCCTCAGTACCCAGCTTTCCCACACCCGCTCGCCCTGCAACCACTCAGCACAGGCCAGAGACAGTGGGGTCTGTGCTGCTGTGTTTCGGACCCTGAGCTGGGATGTGTCTCTGCTCCGTGCCCGAGAACAAGCCCGCTGCATCTGGAGTGGTGGGGCTGGGCGGGGAGCGGAAGGTGTGGAGAGATGCGCGGGCAGGTTCCAGCCCCGAGCGTGGGGTCAGATTTGCATGGAGGGGCCGTGCCCGGGGCAGGCGGGGGCTTAAAAGGGGGTCAGTGTCCGCAAACGAGCCCCATCGTCGTGGGGACACGGAGCTGGTGGGATCGCACCATGGCCTGGCTCCCTCTCCTCCTCGCGGTGCTCGCCCACGGCTCAGGTGACACCTTCAGACTCACCATGCCCAGCGGGTTACTCTGAGCACGAGGGTCCTGTCCCCATCCCACTGCCCGGGGAGGTCTGTGCCCCTGGGGCACTTGCTCACCCCCGTCTTCTCCCCTCTCTCCTCTCCTCTCCCTCTCCAGGTTCCCTGGTCCAGGCAGCACTGACTCAGCCGCCCTCGGTGTCCACGACCCTGGGAGAGACCGTCCGGATCACCTGCTCTGGGCTCTACAGCAGCAGTAGCAATGCTGGCTGGTACCAGCAGAAGGTCCCTGGCACTGGCCCTGTCACTGTGATCTACGGTAGCACCAATAGACCCTCAGGCATCCCTTCGCGATTCTCTGGAACCAAGTCTGGCACCACGGCCACGTTGACCATCGCTGGGGTCCAAGCTGAGGACGAGGCTGTCTATTACTGTGGTGGCAGCGACGGCAGCACTGATATTCCCACAGTGACTCTGAGCAATGGGGAAGTGTTACAAAATCCTCCTGTCACCACAGCACCAGTTGGGAGTCTCTGCAGTCTCCGTTTGACAGTGGGGCAGATCCCTGCCTTGGCCCTGCCCTCTGCTGCAGGTGGCTGTGCCAGGTGTCCCTGCTCTCTTGTCCCTTAGAGCCTCAGGTCTGTGCCTGTCCCTGGTCTATTGGGGAGGTGATGACCCCAGCAGGCCTGTCCCTGCCCACCCTGCAGGTCCAAGGTCCCCCGCACTCCCCAGCTGGCACCCAGGGCCCTGCCCACGTGCCTCCCTGCCCTGCTCCCTGCACAGCTGTGCCAGGAGCCCCCAGGCATCCCCCCAGGGGGTTCAGCCCAGCTGAAACTGTGGCCCCAGCACCCGGTGGGGGGGATGTGACCTGGGCCAGGGAGCTGGAGGAAAGCTTTGCCTTTGGACCCTGGGAAGGGATGTTCCCCATGGGCACAGCAGCTCCAGGGTCATGCGAGAGGGTCCTGGGACAGAGCAGGGGTGGATGGGGCTGCTCTGTCCTGCTGCAAGAGGAGACCATGGGCTACTCCAGCATAGGCTGTTTGCACCTCTGGCTGCCTGGGGAGCCCCTGGCCCTGGGACATGTCCAACCACAGCCCCATGGCAGCAAAGGACTGCCCAGCAGCCTGACCCTGTCCCTGTCCTGCTGCAGGATCACCTGGCCTGGGGCTACTGCTGGGGACAAAGGTGCTGGCTCCTCTGTGTCCTGGAGTGCTGCTGGTTCTCAGCAGTGACATTTCCTGCATCCCCATGAATGTGAGAGGGGAGGGGACAGGAGCTGGGGGTGAGGGTGTGTGATAGGTCCAGGCTTCGGGCAGGGGTTCTGGCCCCATAGGGCTGCAATTGTACTGTCTGTAGCTGCTGTGTGGACAACCAGGTCCCAGCTGGCCTTGTCCCCCAGCTCTGTGCCCAGGACCATGGTGCTGGTGGGGATGGCCATGGCCTGGGGAATAGAGAGCATTGGCTGGGATGCACTGAGCACCCTGCAGTCCTTGGGGTGAGGGCTGCTCTGTGCTCCCAACCCTGCTCTTCTCAGCCAGGCAACATTAAGATCCCATCGGTCACAGATAACATTCAGCTGAGGAGCTGGAGGGAGGGAGGGAAATGGGTCTTTGCTCCTGCCTTTTCCCAGCCCCTTCTGCATGGAGGGCCCAGCTGGACCTCAAAAATCTACCCCAGCGTTAAGAGCCTGGTCAGTGGCTTGTACTGCCATCCCCAGCATGGGGACCGGCTCATCTGCTCCCCACAACCCATAGAGGGGGTGTTTGAACTGTGGGTGCTGCCTGTCCCCCACTACCCGCCCTGTCCCCAGTGCCCGGCTCTCCCACACCCGCTGGCCCTGCAGCCACTCAGCACAGGCCGGAGACAGTGGGGTCTGTGCTGCTGTGTTTCGCGCTCTGAGCTGGGATGTGTCTCTGCTCCGTGCCCGAGAACAAGCCCGCTGCATCTGGAGTGGTGGGGCTGGGCGGGGAGCGGAAGGTGTGGAGAGATGCGCGGGCAGGTTCCAGCCCAGGCGTGGGGTCAGATTTGCATGGAGGGGCCGTGCCCGGGGCAGGCGGGGGCTTAAAAGGGGGTCAGTGTCCGCAAACGAGCCCCATCGTCGTGGGGACACGGAGCTGGTGGGATCGCACCATGGCCTGGCTCCCTCTCCTCCTCGCGGTGCTCGCCCACGGCTCAGGTGACACCTCCACACTCACTGTGCCCAGCCAGGGACTCTGGGCACAGGGGTCCTGTCCCCATCCTGCTGCCCGGGGAGGTCTGTGTCCATGGGGCACTGGCTGACCGCCATCTTCTCCCCTCTCTTTTCTCCCTCTCCAGGTTCCCTGGTCCAGGCAGCGCTGACTCAGCCACCCTCGGTGTCCACGACCCTGGGAGAAACCGTCCGGATCGAATGCTCTGGGCTTAGCAGTGGTAACAGTGCTGGCTGGTACCAGCAGAAGGTCCCTGGCACTGCCCCTGTCACTATGATCTACGGTAGCACCAATAGACCCTCAGGCATCCCTTCGCGATTCTCTGGCACCAAGTCTGGCACCACGGCCACGTTAACCATCACTGGGGTCCAAGCTGAGGACGAGGCTGTCTATTTCTGTGGTGGCTACGACGGCAGCAGCAATGCTGCCACAGTGACTCAGAGCAATGGGGAAGTGATACAAAATCCTCCTGTCACCACAGCGCCAGTTAGGAGTCTCTGCAGTCTCCGTTTGACAGTGGGGCAGATCCCTGCCTTGGCCCTGCCCTGTGCTGCAGGTGGCTGTGCCAGGTGTCCTTGCTCACTTGTCCCTTAGAGCCTCAGGTCTGTGCCTGTCCCTGGTCTATTGGGGAGGTGATGACCCCAGCAGGCCTGTCCCTGCCCACCCTGCAGGTCCAAGGTCCCCCGCACTCCCCAGCTGGCACCCAGGGCCCTGCCCACGTGCCCCCCTGCCCTGCTCCCTGCACAGCTGTGCCAGGAGCCCCCAAGGCATCCCCCCAGGGGGTTCAGCCCAG
This sequence comes from Streptopelia decaocto, assembly GCF_964273445.1. Taxonomy (NCBI): domain Eukaryota; kingdom Metazoa; phylum Chordata; class Aves; order Columbiformes; family Columbidae; genus Streptopelia; species Streptopelia decaocto. The sequence continues at coordinate 8,692,857 of NC_138670.1, read as the reverse complement.
CTGAAACTGTGGCCCCAGCACCCGGTGGGGGGGATGTGACCTGGGCCAGGGAGCTGGAGGAAAGCTTTGCCTTTGGACCCTGGGAAGGGATGTTCCCCATGGGCACAGCAGCTCCAGGGTCATGCGAGAGGGTCCTGGGACAGAGCAGGGGTGGATGGGGCTGCTCTGTCCTGCTGCAAGAGGAGACCATGGGCTACTCCAGCATAGGCTGTTTGCAGCTCTGGCTGCCTGGGGAGCCCCTGGCCCTGGGACATGTCCAACCACAGCCCCATGGCAGCAAAGGACTGCCCAGCAGCCTGACCCTGTCCCTGTCCTGCTGCAGGATCACCTGGCCTGGGGCTACTGCTGGGGACAAAGGTGCTGGCTCCTCTGTATTGTGGGGTGCTGCTGGTTCTCAGCAGTGACATTTCCTGCATCCCCATGAATGTGACAGGGACGAGTACAGGAGCTGGGGGTGAGGGTGTGTGATAGGGCCAGGCTTTGGGCAGGGGTGCTGGCCCCATAGGGCTGCATTTGTGCTGTCTGGAGCTGCTGTGTGGACAACCAGGTCCCAGCTGGCCTTGTCCCCCAGCTCTGTGTCCAGGACCATGGTGCTGGTGGGGATGGCCATGGCCTGGGGAATAGAGAGCATTGGCTGGGATGCACTGAGCACCCTGCAGTCCTTGGGGTGAGGGCTGCTCTGTGCTCCCAACCTTTCTCCCCTCAGCCAGGCAACTTTAAGGTCCTAGGTGCTCATGTGTCACAGATAACATTCAGCTGAGGAGCTGGAGGGAGGGATGGAAATGGGTCTTGGCTCCTGCCTTTTCCCAGCCTCTTCTGCATGGGAGAGCCCAGCTGGACCCCAGAAATCTACCCCAGTGTTAGGAGCCTGGGCAATGGCTTGTACTGCCTTCCCCAGCATGAGTACCAGGTCATCTGCTCCCCACAACCCATAGAGGGGATGTTGGAACTGTGGGTGCTGCCTGTCCCTCACTACCCGCCCTGTCCCCAGTGCCCGGTTCTCCCACACCCGCTGGCCCTGCAGCCACTCAGCACAGGCCAGAGACAGTGGGGTCTGTGCTGCTGTGTTTCGCTCTCTGAGCTGGGATGTGTCTCTTCTCCGTGCCCGAGAACAAGCCCGCTGCATCTGGAGTGGTGGGGCTGGGCGGGGAGCGGAAGGTGTGGAGAGATGCGCGGGCAGGATCCAGCCCCGAGCGTGGGGTCAGATTTGCATGGAGGGGCCGTGCCCGGGGCAGGCGGGGGCTTAAAAGGGGGTCAGTGTCCGCAAACGAGCCCCATCGTCGTGGGGACACGGAGCTGGTGGGATCGCACCATGGCCTGGCTCCCTCTCCTCCTCGCGGTGCTCGCCCACGGCTCAGGTGACACCTCCACACTCACTGCATTCAGCTGGGACATGGAGCACAGGGGTCCTGTCCCCATTCCACTGCCCGGGGAGGTCTGTGTCCCTGGGGCACTGGCTGACCCCCATCTTCTCCCCTCTCTTTTCTCCCTCTCCAGGTTCCCTGGTCCAGGCAGCGCTGACTCAGCCACCCTCAGTGTCCACGACCCTGGGAGAAACCGTCCAGATCGAATGCTCTGGGATTAGCAGTGGTAACAGTGCTGGCTGGTACCAGCAGAAGGTCCCTGGCACTGGCCCTGTCACTGTAATCTATAACAGCAACCAGAGACCCTCGGGCATCCCTTCGCGATTCTCTGGCACCAGGTCTGGCACCACGGCCACATTGATCATCGCTGGGGTCCAAACTGAGGACGAGGCTGACTATTACTGTGGTGGCTACGACGGCAGCACTTATAGGCCCACAATGACTCAGAGCAATGGGGAAGTGATACAAAATCCTCCTGTCATCACAGGTACAGTCAGCCATCTCTGCTGTCCCCCATTTGATGCTGGGGCAGATCCCTGCCATGGCCCTGCCCTGTGCTGCAGGTGGCTGTGCCAGGTGTCCTTGCTCAGCTGTCCCTTAGAGCCCCATTCTGTGCCTCTCCCCTGTTATTTGGGGAGGGGATGACCCCATCAGCCCTGTCCCTGGGAGGTGCCCCCCTGCCTTGCTCCCTGCACAGCTGTGCCAGGAGCCCCCAGGGCATCCCCCCAGGGGGTTCAGCCCACCTCAAACTGTGGCCTCAGCACCCAGTGGGGGGGATGTGACCTGGGCCAGGGAGCTGGAGGAAAGCTTTGCCTTTGGACCCTGGGAAGGGATGTTCCCCAAGGGCACAGCAGCTCCAGGGTCATGTGAGAGAGTCCTGGGACAGAGCAGGAGTGGATGGGGCTGCTCTGTCCTGCTGCAAGAGGAGACCATGGGCTACTCCAGTGTTGACTGTTTGCAGCTCTGGACCCCTGGGGGGCCCCTGGCCCTGGGACATGTCCAACCACAGCCCCATGGCAGCAAAGGACTGCCCAGCAGCCTGACCCTGTGCCTGTCCTGCTGCAGGATCACCTGGCCTGGGGCTACTGCTGGGGACAAAGGTGCTGGCTCCTCTGTGTCCTGGAGTGCTGCTGGTTCTCAGGGTGAGAGCTGCTCTGTGGTTCAGCCCTTCTCCGCTCACCCAGGCAACATTAAGGCCCACGGTGCTCATGACTCACAGGTAACATTCAGCTGAGGAGCTGGAGGGAGGGATGGAAATGGGTCTTTGCTCCTGCCTTTTCCCAGCCCCTTCTGCATGGAGGGCCCAGCTGGACCTCAAAAATCTACCCCAGTGTTAAGAGCCTGGTCAGTGGCTTGTACTGCCATCCTCAGCATGAGTACCGGGTCATCTGCTCCCCACAACCCATAGAGGGGATGTTGGAACTGTGGGTGCTGCCTGTCCCTCACTACTCGCCCTGTCCTCAGCACCCAGTTCTCCCACACCCGCTGGCCCTGCTGCCACTCAGCACAGGCCAGAGACAGTGGGGTCTGTGCTGCTGTGTTTCGGACCCTGAGCTGGGATGTGTCTCTGCTCCGTGCCCGAGAACAAGCCCGCTGCATCTGGAGTGGTGGGGCTGGGCGGGGAGCGGAAGGTGTGGAGAGATGCGCGGGCAGGATCCAGCCCCGAGCGTGGGGTCAGATTTGCATGGAGGGGCCGTGCCCGGGGCAGGCGGGGGTTTAAAAGGGGGTCAGTGTCCGCAAACGAGCCCCATCGTCGTGGGGACACGGAGCTGGTGGGATCGCACCATGGCCTGGCTCCCTCTCCTCCTTGCGGTGCTCGCCCACGGCTCAGGTGACACCTCCACACTCACTGTGCTCAGCCAGGGACTCTGGGCACAGGGGTCCTGTCCCCATCCTGCTGCCCAGGGAGGTCTGTGCCCCTGGGGCACTGGCTGACCCTCATGTTCTCCCCTCTCTCCTCTCCCTCTCCAGGTTCCCTGGTCCAGGCAGCGCTGACTCAGCCGCCCTCGGTGTCCACGACCCTGGGAGGAACCGCCCAGATCGAATGCTCCGGGCTTGGCAGTGCCGGCTGGCATTATGCTGGCTGGTACCAGCAGAAGGTCCCTGGCACAGCCCCTGTCACTGTGATCTATGGTGGCAACCGGAGACCCTCGGGCATCCCTTCACGATTCTCTGGAACCCAGTCTGGCACCACGGCCACGTTGACCATCGCTGGGGTCCAAGCTGAGGACGAGGCTGTCTATTACTGTGGTGGCTGGGACAGGAACAGTGACAGTCCCACAATGACACAGAGCAATGGGGAAGTGATACAAAATCCTCCCACCATCCCATGGTCAGTTGCGAGTCTGTGCTGTCCCCATTTGATGGTGGGGCAGATCCCCACCTTGGCCTTGCCCTGTGTTATAGGTGGCTGTGCCTTGTGTCCCAGATCACTTGCGTCTTACAGTCCCATGTCTGTGCCTGTCCCTGGCCGTTTGGGGAGGTGATGACCCCATCTCTCCTGTCCCTGCTGGGTGGCCCACTGCCCTTCTCCCAGCCCAGCTGCACCAGGAGCCCCTGGGCACTGGGCACCTCCACCCCCAGCCAGTGCTGGTTGTAGCCTACAAAGGCAGTGATTTCTTGGGGCAGATATTCACACAGCCCTTGCCGGGCCAGTTTCAGGATGGTTTATACTGCAAGGCTGCCTGGCACATCCTACCCTTTGCCTTCTCCTTTCCTTCCCAGCACATCTGGGTGAGCCCTGTGGCAGCAGCAGAGGATCCCTGGTGTCACCTTTGTTGCTCAGCCCCGGCAGCTGGGATGCAGCAGTCGTGTGTAATGTCCCCAGTCACCTCAGGACCAGCACCCCCTCACTTGCCTCCACTCCCACTGAGGCCCGTGCCAGATAGGTGCTGAAGGGCCAACACCCCTGATACGTCCAGCACAGCATGTCTCCTTCTCCTCCTTCTCCTCCTCCTCCTCCTCCTCCATGCCTCCTCCCAAGGACAAGAGCTGGACTTTCAAGCTGAACGTTGTCCCCCTTTATGTCCCCTCCTAAAGTGAATCCTAAACCCCATGAAAGCCTGAGAAATGCTCAGAAACTGATAATATACAATAGTTGATATCAGCTTCAGTTAAATGCCTTGCATAGACAACTGCAGTGATATTTTTTGGCTAGTTTCAGCCTGATGCACAAAAGCATAAACCTACCCAGACCCAAACCAAACCTCTGAAACAGAAAGTGCCTCAAACCATGAAATCCTCGAAGTATCATTTATTTTCCAGTGACTCAGGATATTCACTGATTCTATCTGTTTCTATAACCACTGGCACAAACCACAACATTTGAATATTTTTGAGTTCAGGTTAAGCTGGTGCTGTTGAAAGCCAGCACTCCAAGAGTTTGTTTGCTCTGAGCCCAGCACCCTGTGCCCTGTGAGATTGGGACCACACTGGGAAAACACTTTACAAAGCAGCAGCCAAGCTTTCCCTGGGGAATTTGAAGTTAATCAGTCTTAGCTGAAACCCACGCCGGCTGACCCCTGCCTTGGCTATTGCAGCTGTAGAAAGGAATCTGCATCCATCGCATGCTTTTCTCTGCTAATTTCAGCTCTTCCTTTCTACCAACAACTGATGCCTCCTCTCCTCTCACATCCTGCTGGGTCCACCAGGACACCATCCCGTCACCTCCACCCTGGAGCATCCATGGGACCCAGGACTGCTCCTGCCGTCGGGCAGGAGGTTTTTGCACAGCCCTGTATCACTGTGTGGTGTATTCGGCGCAGGGACCCAGTTGACGATTTCAAGTGAGTTGACGACTTCTTCTCAGTCTTTCTTTCACCACGAATTTGTGACTTTTTGTCAATTTTGGGGGATTTTGGGGTTTTTTTCTTGGGCTTGGCGCTGGGCTGGGGTCTGCTGCCGGTTCGGGGACTGACACTAAGCGTGGCGTTGTGGGCTGTGTCTTGTCCCTGCGGACTCGGAGGGCTCTGGTGCGCGCCACAGAGGATCGGGGGGGTATTTTCTCAACCGAAAAATCTTAAAATTTGTGTCTGAGAGAGCCTATTTCAGAAAACCAGGTTTAGGTCTTTTAGAAAGTCAATTTTTGTCTTTGTTAAAGAAATTAGTCGTTAGTCTAAGGTCTAAGTCCTCAACTCTTCACCCTGGGGACTAAGTCCGTCACCCTTGGCGAGGAACAGGGGCTTCTCTGCGAGGTCCCGTGGCCGCGGGCACTGCGAAATGGCAGTGGGCTGAAGTCACGGCCACCTTTGTGTTAAAGTGGCACGTCCCTGGGATCTTAACCAAAAGTTTTCAGGGTACCTTAAAGAGCCTGTTCTCCAGGTAAGCCGTGTCAAAAATGAAGATTATTGTGTTGAAAAATGCTGCTGGGAACATTGTTTGTGTGTCTTTGTCTGTGATTTTTGAAAGAATTTGGCCAAAAATCCCAATCTGAATCAAATTACTAGGGGTGGAAGATGAGGAAAAATGTAATTTCTCAATTTCTCCCGCAGAAAGTTTTTAACAGCAAAGTCCTCCTGGTTTTTTAATAGAGATCGAGATAGAGACATTGTACATTCGAGGAGGCAGCAGAACCACCTCGGAAAGACAAAATCTCTTTTCTTCACCTTCCTTTGGGTGATTTGTAATAGCACTTTTTTTCTGAGAAAAGTCTCAAAGTGTCAGAAAGCAGAACTGAGAAGAAAACAGGATGGTTTGTCTTTGAAATTTTGACTTTAAAACAAATTGCTGTGCAAAAGAAAAGAAATCGGTTTATGGCAGCTAACCAGCAATTTTGGTTTATATATTATATATATGTGTGTATATACAATATATATAACATATATGTTTATGTAAATATTAAATATCTAAAATACATAAATACCTATATTATAGATGATATATAATTAGACATATTTATTGAAAATATATGCTATAATATATATAGTATATATAGTATATATATAGTATATTTTATTTATGTAATATATGATAGATATATATGTACATAGATATGATGTATATTACCTGTATATATAGATGTCTGTAATATATAATGTGAACATGCACATATATGTACATACAGTATATATCTAAAAAAAATATATATAAGTATATATGGGGTGTATGTATATATGTATGTGTATTACATACACATGTGTATATATACTTTTTTAATATATATAAGTATATATTACTTTTTAATATATATATAAATATATAACTTATATATTAAGTTTTTATATATATGTGTGTGTGTATATATATATATATATTTAATATATATATATATACACATACATATACACACAGATATATGTAAAAATTGTATAGGGAGCTGTATCCCAAATCTAAATATATTAGAGGTACAAATTATAACCTCTCAGGCACGGGGGAAGCGCAGAGTTCCTGGGCAGCGCCAGCAGGGCAGGCAGGGGCTGTGCTGGGGCACAGGGGCCCCTGACACCCCCGCCACTCTCTCCCCCTCGCAGACTTGCCCAGGTCGGCCCCTGAAGTCGCCTTGTTCCCACCGCCGCCTGAGCTGCTGGAGCAGGAGAAAGCCACCTTGGTGTGTCTGATCGAAAACTTCTACCCTCGCGATGTGACCGTGAGCTGGCTGGCTGATGGCAGCACCGTCACTGATGGCGTGAGCACCAGCCAGCCCCAGTGGCAGAGCAACACCAAGTACATGGCCAGCAGCTACCTGACGCTGACTCCTAGCCAGTGGCGGAGCAAAGAGACCTACACCTGCAAGGTCACACATGTGGCTGGCAACGTGGAGAAGACCGTGAAGAGAAGCGAGTGCTCCTCCTAACCCTGCCGGGACATCCCGCAGCCCCTCACCGGCCCTGGCCCCCTTCCTCACTGCTGGGGGCAGCGACCCCCTGCAGCACAGATGTCTCTCATCACGTCCCCCTGCCCCCGGCTCCTGTCCCCCTGCCCTCAGTGTCACATGAATAAACACCAACACTGAACTAGCGCTGGCTCAGCATCCTTGTCTCTGTGTCCTTGCAACACACCTGCTCCCCCTGCGCCGGCCGACATTGCCCCAGCGGCACCAGTATGGAGGTGGGTGGGTGGGATGGGAACACACGTGTGCACACACACACACACGCACACATGTTACCAGGGGTGCCCAGGGCTCCCTGCAGTTCTTGCTCACCCCCAGGGATCCCACTGACCCACCCTGGCACTGCCAGGACCAAGGGATGAGCAGCTTGGAGCATCAGCCTGGTCTAAGCTCCTGTCCTGGCAGCAAGCACGTGGCCCTGGCTGTGCCAGCCTTGTCCCTCACCTGCTGACCTCTGGGTACCTTGCAGGGACACGTGGCTTGTTGTGGGGCCATGGCCAGCCATGTTCCTTTGCTGACCAGCCCTGGCTGTACCCCATGTCCTTGGTCACCCCTGTGTCACCCAGGATAGGGGTGCTGGTTCAGCTGCAGGGACATGCACCAGTCTGCCCCCTGCACCTTGTGCCACAGCAGCCAGGGCCCCTGCATGCCACATGCCCCATCCTCAGCACAACCCCAGGGAAGTGTCCCTTGCACATAGAGTGACACACAACCACAGCTGTGACGAGCACCAATGCTTAGCTGTGGGCACCCCATCAGAGCTGCACAGGGGACAGGAGCACCTGGCCACGCTGTATGCAGTTCTGGGGAAGATGCCCCCTCCCCAGCCTTTTGGTAAAGGGGAGACAGCCCCACTACATCCCCCTCTCCAGGCTGCACCAATGCCAGTGGGATGCCCACCCCCAGCAGACTTTGGGTTGCCACATGTCCCTGCAGGTGCTTTCTGGAAACACAGAATCATAGAAATGCAGAATGGTTTGTATTGGAAGGGACCTTTAAAAGGTCAGCTAGTCCAACCCACCCTGACATGAGCAGGGACATCTTCACCCAGATCAGGTTGCTCAGAGCTCCATCCAGCCTGGCCTTGAATGTCTCCAGGGTTTGGGCATCCACCATCTCTCTGGTCATCCTGGGACAGTGTTTCACCATCCTCATTGTAAAAAAGATCTTCCTCATGTCTGACCTGAATCTCCCCTCCTTTATTTTAAAACCATTACCCCTTGTCCTGTCGCTGCCCCGGGAAGGCCGGGGGCCAGCCAGCACCTTCACTGTGGACGGGCAGTCCATGCCTTGGCCTTGCTTGGGGCAAAGCCTCCAGCAGCCAGTGAGGAGAAAGCACCACTCTGTGCAGTGTTGCTGGCTGTGTGTCCTCCCTGCTGTGTCCATCTGTCCTGTCCACCCCAGTGCTTCTGTCCTGTCCACCTCAATGCCTCCATCCACCCATCTATCCATCCTACTCACCCCGATCCATCCTGACATCCCACGGGTGGCGCCTGTCCCTCGGTTACAGGGCACCAGACCCAAGCTTTTCACAGGCTCAGTTTGGGATGGGTCCTGCTGGGCTGGGGTCTGGCTTTGGCTCATGTCTGGGAGAGCAGAGCACAGGCACGTCTCCCACTTTGGAGGCAGGAAACCTCACTAAATATTGATTAAAAGATTGTGCTAAATCTTTTCCCTAAGCAACAACTGGCAAGGAAAAAATCTGCTGAATTATAGATCAGTGGCCCTGGCTTCTCCAGGGCCTCCCTACTCCCTCCTGCCTGCAGCACCATGAATTTCCAGCCATGGTTTTACCCATGAAATGCCCTTCAACAGGGCTGTAGAGGCACCACTGGGAATCACACTGAGATGCAGGGCCTGATCCAGCCCTCACTGGGGAGGATGCCTGGGTGGAAAACGCTCATCCTGCCCCCATAGCCGTGCTCGGCGGGGTTTTCTGGTGAGCAAATGTGCTGAGTGAAACCAAAACCCGCATCTCTCCCAGCTGCAGCTTTCGCTTTGCCATCCCCTGCGCTGCAATTTTAAACAGTCTTTTTAATTTTTGTTTTCCCAGCTTGCCATTAATTTTAAAAAGAGGGGGATCTAATTTAGTAAATGAGATGCTTCAGGAAAGCTCTAATTAGCTGCAGAGAGAGGCAGTGGGTCCCATGGTGGGATCGGGGCTTGGCAAGAGCTGCGCTCCCAGGCTGAGGCTCACAGGCAAGGGCTTAACAAGGTCTTCAATGGGGTTTAATAAACCCCGGTGGTTTAAACACTGTTTAGAGGGGCCCCATGGCCAAGACCAGCAAGATGGATGCGGGGATGGAGGCAGAGGGATGGGGCCATGGGAGCTCTTACAACCTTCACCCCAAAACACCCCCAGCCTCACAGAGCAAAGCTCTGCTCTGGTCCCCAAAACCTGCCCTGGGGTGGGGACAGCTCCTGTACCTATGGCCTTGCATTTGGGGGTGCCCATGCTGAAGCCCCTCTGTGAGAGACACGTACGGACAGGTTGGTCCCCCAAAACCAGCCTGGGCTTGTTCGGTCTTTTTTTATTGTGCAGGAAACAATTATTTTGCAGATATAATAGGCTCAGGCAGGATCTCTCAGCAAAGCAATTTTAAAAAATAACAGTATTGCAACACCAGGTGTTCTACCTAATGGTAGGCACACATAATAGGGCAAAAAGCCCCTGCTTATATCCCCCTAAAATCCCAGCCGCAATTTCCCTCCCCTGTTCCCCATTGGTTGGGTACTGCAGGGTTTACAGACTACCCCAACATATACAATACCCTTCCCCTTATCAATTTATTTAAGGTATGGATTCCTGGTACTTTGGCTACCCTTCCCCCTGAATTAACTTGTAAATACAGCTATCAGTATGCATACAGGTACCAGTATATATTCCGGGAAGAGACTGTGTTTTACATTAAGGATTCATAGTCCGATGTCTCTCGGTCCTTCCCCCCGCTGGGGTCAGGCACCGGGTCCTCAGTTATGTAAAAACAACAGTTCTCCGTTAAATGTTCCTTACAATTGCACATGACTCGGTGATTTCCGCAGGCCAAGGCGAGCCCCAGCATCTCCTGCCAGGAGGATTTAGGGGCTCCCTGTGTGGGGACGTGGCGGGAGCAGAGCGAATGCACCTGGGGCTGATGAAACACCTTGTCTGCAGAGACATGGGTGACGTGGCGCAGCCGGAGGGGTTGGGGACATCCCGCCTGCCCTCCCCGCGGCAGCTGCAGCCGCCCAAAACAGCCACCGTTCCTGGAGGCAGCAGGGCTGAAACTCGAAAGCAAGAGCTGGGGCTGAGAAAAGCTCCAGCCCGGGGTGGGGGGAGCGGGCAGAGCCAGACACATTGGGGTGGTCATGGGAGGACGGCACGAGTCCCCCCACTCTGGTTCTGCGCCTGTGCCGAGCTCAGGCCACACCAAACAGGACATACCCCTGCACCCCATCGTGACAGCCCCCCGCTCACGTAGCCACCTTCACCGAAGGGTTTGGGGACAGGCTGTGCCCCACCAGCCCCCCCCAGCCAACACCGCCACACAGCTGTGCAGCCGCGGGGCATCCCCTGGCTAAATTTACTCCTCACCCGCCACAGTCTCCAATCAGAAACTCGAAGGGGGGGCCAAAAAAAGGAAGCGAAACTGTCTCCAGTGAGTGCTGACGTGTGAAGGCGAGTGGGTGCCACACTGACAGGCCCCGAGTCGGCTCAGCCCCGAGATGGTTCTGGCTCTGTGCTGGGACCAGCTTTGCCCCTGCCTCAGCGGGATGTCACCTCGCAGGGCCATCAGCCACCGCAGTGAGGGGACAGGGTTTGGGGCAGCCCAAGGCTGCTCAAAATTGGCAGGGCAGGAGACCAGGGACCCACTGGGGGCTGGTGCCAAGGCTGGTGGGTCTGCGTGCCTGTGCCAGGGTGCACGTCCCCAGCCTGGAGTCACCCCTCTTGCACACACACAGCAGCACATGTACACACACACCCTTCCCAGTGACCCCAGTGCATCCAGCTGCCCTGGCTGGGTACCGCTGACCCCACACACGGGACCAGGGACAGGGCTGACCCTGACACTGCTCAGCTCATGCCCTTGTCCCCCTGTGCCACTGCCAGGGCCGCCTACTGCCACCCCACTGCCAGGTCACCCCAAATCCTCTCTTATTGGCTGAATTAAAATAATCAGCCTCTGCCTCCTGCCAGGCAGCCCCTCAGCTGGGCTTATCTGTCAGACTGACCTGCCAGGAGATGCAGGGGGCGGCCGCCAGGTTCCCACAATACGGGGCAGATTTCCCCAAATCCGTGAAATAAAGCATAGGTTATGAATGAATAAAATGCAGGCTATAAATTATAAAATACAGGTTATGAATTATTAAATACAATGAAACATCCCCTGGGCACACCCCAAAACAAAGCCCCAGCTGGGGACAGCCACAGAGCCCAAGGCCGAGGTTTATCACCCTGCAATTGAAAGGGAATTAAACGAAATAAATAAATGTTTGAAGCTGGTGTGGCTGAAAACACAACCTGAGCAATCAAGCCCATTTGCAAAGACCAGAGCATTTGCATAGCTCTGTCAAAACAGCAACTGCCGGCGCGCAGCTGGCATCCGGCAGGAAGGCACCGGGAGGGGCGGCCGGACCCCTCGCTGCGGGTTATTTAGGTGTGTATTAAACTATCCACAGCCTGGGGAGACGCAAACAGCCCCAAAGATAAATACCCGAGCTTGTAAACAGGTTGTAAACAAGCTGAACCAACTCAAAAATAAACACCTTTCAGCTGCTTCAAAATATTTATCATCTCAAATTCAGTGTGATAATAAAATAAAACTCCCAGCAGAGTTTCAGCCCTGGTCTGGGGACCAAGCAAACCCTTGTTTTCTGCTCATATTTGGTGTAAACAGCCACATGTCCCCAAGCAGGTGTGCTAATGGCGGGGTTTTATCACAGGGCTGGTGCTACTCATCTGCAGTCATTGAGTTTCAGCCCTTGTTAGGACTTCCAAGGTAGGGGTTTTTTAGCTTAACGTTAAGATATTTCTAGGTAGGAAACATTGGTGGCGGGGTGACAGCAAGGCGGTGGCAGTGGTGGCTGATGGGTGTGATGGAGGCAGCTGCTGCAGTCCTCACCATGCCCTTGGAAGGGAACAGAAGGGTTTGACTCAACTGCTTAGGGAGGACTTCAAGCAAATTTGGTTTTCTCCCCTTCTGTGGCCCGCTGGGGTGAGCAGAGCCAGTGCACAGCGCCAGTGCACAGTGCCAGTGCACAGCGCCAGTGCACAGCGCCAGTGCACAGTGCCAGTGCACAGTGCCAGTGCACAGTGCCAGTGCACAGCTTCTGCAGCCAGGGCTGGGGGGACAGGCGGGGAATGTGGGGTGCACCCCCGGCTGGACCCTGCACCCCAGCCAGTGTCACCCTCCCCAGCAGCCGTCCCACCCTGAGCAAATGTCACCCTCCCCAGCCACAGCAGAGCCCCAGCCCTTTCCTCTTCCTCTGCAGCTGCAGTAGGGGAAGAACATCAGGTTTAAGCATTTCTGCCATGTTTTGGGCACTTTTGGCCAGGCACCCCAGGCTGGCCGTGACCAGGGGGGTGCTGATGCACATCGCTGCCCCCCTACCTGAGCCGGTGCTCACCCCAAACAGCTGTGCCGACCGCAGCCCCGCTACTCAGGAACAATTTTTGCTAAAATTACAGCCTGGCCAAAAACAAGAGCCCGCTATGGCCAAACACCAGCTGGGAGCCAGGAATAGCCCCGGTACCCACACGTGTCACTTGCTCAGCACAAACTTTACAGCACGTGGCATCCAGAGCGTGGCTGCCCAGCTGTGCCATGGGCAGCGCGGGAAAAGCCATTTTTTGGCGCCAATTCAACAATGGCTTTTGTGTTTGGTGTGGTGCCAAGTCCTCTCCCCAGGCTGCCAGGGCAGCCCAGTGTTCCTGGTGGAAGACACAGCACCTCCCCAAATTTGGGGTCCCAGCAGGCTGCACAGTGTATGCAGAGCTCTCAGCTGCCAGGACCCTCCTGGTGCCACTACTGTCCTCTGCCATGGCCACCGTGGCCATCCAGGGTTGATCCCCAGGCGGGGGGACACTGAGCACAGGGGTGTTTGCTCCCAGGGCTCCTGCCGGGTGTTTCAGCCACCTCCCGCCCTTGGAGAGCGACAGCCTGTGCCTTGATGGACCCCCCTGGGCAGGCAACGTCTGGCCCCACTGCCCAGGTGCCCCTGGAGTAGACTGGGGGGGCTGCAGCCATTTGGGGCTCACCATGGCTGGCCACGTCCTGCCATGCTCTGCGGCTGAACCCATCACCACCCTGGGCTGGACCCGGGCACGTTTGTGGGGCAGCCACCCCCCACAGCCTGTGGGTGCGAGCGGCTGGGGCTGGGCCGTGCAGTGGGGAAGGGGACACAGGGGAACGGTGGAACATGGAAAGATGCAGGGACACAGACAGCATGGAGGACGCGGGGGGGACATGGGCGGAGAAGGGACACGGGGGTCACAGGGGGAACAGAGGGCAGAGCGGAGGGGCGCACAGGCGGGACGGGGCTCGGGGACACGGGTGACAGCGCCGCTCGGTGACAGCGCCGCCTGGGTGCCCGCAGCCGGTGGGCGGGCGCCCCCTGGCGGCCATGGCAGCGCTCCGGCACGGTGGGGACACGCGGCCAGCCGGAGCCCCCGAGGCGCTGGCAGCACGGGCTGCCCGTGGGCACACGGGGCGAGTGTGGCCCCACACCTGCCGGCTCTCACCGGCCTGAGCCGCCAGCGCGGCGGGGACAGGCGGCCAGAGCTGTCACCTGCGCTAACGAGGTCCTTAATGACAGGGCAGCACACGGCCCCGAGCGAGGCTGCTGCTTCCAGCCGGTACAAGCTGGAGCCCGGCGGGAGTTACCGAGCTGGTGGCCGCTGCCACCACCACACTGGACACTGCGGCAGCACATGGCACCCCACAGTCAGCATCCTGTGGGTGCTGCGCACCCAAAGACACCCAGCAGCCCAGGCTCTCCTCGCCAACCAGGGTGGCTGCTCCGAGACCCCAGACCTGAGCTCTGGGGTGGCTTTATGGAGCCCCAGCACTCTCAAGGGCCTGTGAGCACCCCAGCATGGGGACTGGAGGGTCTTCAGCTGGGCCACTCCATGCTCTGGAGAAGCTGCTTCCCCACTGTGGGCTTCAGAGGGAGCCCAAGCCTCATGTCCAGAGGATGCTCAGGCCCCCTGCACCCACGGGTGCTGCAGCCACCTCTTGGGCCAGGACCGTGTGCTGGCAGCAGTTTCCCCTCAGAAATGATTAAAACCTCAACCCGCCTCTCTCTGCTTCCAGATAACAACCTGTGCTCTTATGACCATAACTCAGGAAGAGACGGGAACATGCCTGCAGCTTCAGCACATTAATTATGAACCACTCCATTCGCCTGGGCCCTGGCTTTGCCCCTGCCTTGCCAGGCGGCACTGAAGCAGTGCTGGCAGGTGCAGCTATTTCTGCCAGCGTAAAATTAGCTCTGTGGAAAGGGCCATCAGTTCCCTCTGTGCTGCCCCATCCCTGTCAGCCACCCCAACCGCGGGGAAAGCAGCGGGACAGTGTCTGCAGGTACAGGGACCGCGAGGACCCTGAACCACACGCAGGGCCAGAGTTTGGCTCCAGGGATTCATCGCACAGGGAGGACAGAGGAGTCTCACACCAGCCTGCTCAGCCATGCACGAGGCCAGTATCCCCCAGTGCCACCCAGACACTGTCCCCCAGCTCCCTGCCCACTAATGCCACACCCCGGTGGCAAGCACCCTGCCCCAGCAACACCGAAGGGACACGGAACCGAAGAGGCAGTGACCCTTAGCCATCAGCAGCGACCTCGGCTTTATTCCAGCCCCCCCAGCATCCCCTCCTGGTGGCTCCCACCACAGGGTTACAGGGCCAGTGCAGGGAGGCTCCGGGCTTGCAGAGATTCACCTCTGCAGAGATCCAAATTTGCAAAATCTTCACCCAGCTGAGGTCTTGACGTGCTTTTTTGCTATTTTTTTTTTTCCCATATACCGAAGAACCAGGTGTGTTTCCTTCCCATCACCATAGCAGCAGAGCAACGCTCGTGTGGAGACTGGTGAAAGGCCAGGACAGACCCTACAGGGCTGGTGACAAGGGGGCGAGCAGGGCCAGCAGGAGCAGGGGGGAGAGGAGCTGGTGGTGGCCGCCACACGGGGACCCACCGCTGGCCGTGGCCGCCCTGGAGGCAAAGACCTTCCGGCCATGGAGGGGCTGCGGCGGGCGGAAGTTGTTGGTCATTTTTAGGAGCGTGGAGCCAGCGGGTGGGAAGTGGAGGGTGCTGACGAACGCCCGCAGCTGCACAGGAGAGAGGCAGAGGTGGCTTCACTGTGTACCCCAGGCCCCCACCCACTCGTGATCCTCCTTTTGTCCTGCCCCGAAGTCAATGGCACAGGACCCATGGCACAGCCCTGTTTCAACGGGGTCCCCCTGCCACCCCTCACTGCCGTCCCAAGCCCAGACCCCAAGGGTAAGTGCCAGACCTGGAGGGTAGTACACGAGCCAGGGTCTTACATGGATCGAGTCGTGAGTTTTAAAGGAGCTAATGGTGGTTCAGTGCCTGTGCTGAGCACTTAAAGAGCAGCTGGCCCATGACACCCTCAAGGAAATACATCTGCTAAGATGCTTGGGTAGCAGAGGAGAACTCACTCCATCAATGCATCCATCCGTCCATACATGCATCCACCCACACCACCACCTCCCTGGAGCCTCTGTGCTCCAAGAGTTTGCTCCCATTTGCCTTTCTGAACATCAAGGTTGGGCAGGAGAGCACTACAGACAGGATTTCTCCCCTCTGGCAGGTGGCCATGGCTCCATTACTTAACCCTCATAAAATTAATTAACTGCCAAGTTGCCAGGAACATTATTAGAGATTACTTTCCCTGTGCTCTTGCTTAGGGGTCAGGAAGGACAAGGAGAGGGGCCCCCCGGGGGGTCCAGCCTTTTGGTTGCCGGAGCATGGGGTTGTGCGTGCTGGTACCTGCTCCTGACCGATCTCCACCAGCTCCTCGAAGAGGGTCCAGACAACGACCTCGCTGCAGTCGGGGGTGGTGAGGGAGCCCTGGTAGCGGTAGTACCTGGAGAGATGGCGGGCAGGTGGCAGCAGGGTGCTCAGGCGGAAGGTGGAGGCCAAATCCACAGAGTCACCTGTGGATAGAGACATGGGCACCCAGCCTGTCCTGTGCCGGGGACATGGCAGGGACAGCAGGGACACCCCACCCGTTTCCCTTCAGCCAGATGGCCCCACAGATCAGCAGGTCTCCCCCACCCAAACCCACCAGGGTTTGTCCCCTTTCCATCCCTGGCCCAACGAGGAGGTGACTCACCAGCATGGGAGATGTTCCTCAGCCCCGCCACGATGGTATTGTAGTTGGTGTTCGGGGTTTCAGAGGCCTGTGGAGGGGGACAGTAAAAGGCTGGGGCAGGGCAGAGCCAGGTCACCCTGCACAGCTGAGCGTCCGCGGGCAGAGCTGCCCCGACCTGTGTCACCGCAGCGCAGCGGAGGGGATGGATGAGCCTCTCGCATGAAGCCGGCGGCAGGGTCACGGCACATTTCACCACTGATCTTCCCTGGCACCTCCTGGCCTTGACCCACCCTCGCTGCCTCTCCTCGCTCCCTGAGGACAGCCATACACTGACCGCCCACCTATTCCCAGGGCGTCCCCTCCACCGGCAGCATGAGCACCCACAGACCCACCTGGAAGAAGAAGCCGAGGACAGCCAGCCCGTTGGGATGCCCCTTGGCCTCTGCCAGCGTCCGGTACTTGACATTGATGTGGACAATGTGCAGCTGGGGAAAGCATGGAGGGGCCAAATGTGGGCAACTGCCCCTGGCCGACCCCCAGCAGTGGGGCACTTGCCCATGGATCTCCCTGCCCAGCCTGGAGCAGACAGACACGAAGCCGCCCACCACCCAGCAAAGCCCTCCCAGTCCCATGGGTGCTTCCACGGGCGGCTGCTGGGAGGATCAAAGAACCCCATACAGTCAGCATCCTTTGAAGGACGTGGGGGAAGTGGGCCAGTGGTCCCAGGGCATCCATGAGCCACAATACATAAATTTTGCTCTCCTCTGGTAGATAATTAATATTTTAGAGGCACAGAGCTTTTTTCACCGAGAAGGGTCCCAACGGGTTTGGCACAGCACGCTCCTGCGCACTCTTGCTTGCACACGCTGACTCAGTGTGCAGTCCTGGGGAGGAGCAGAGACCCCAGACCCCGCTGAGTGCCCCCGACGAGGCAGCTTGATCCACACATGGTAAAGAAAAACCTTGAGTCTCGTGTCAACTGCATTTTAACCGCCAGGTGCCCTGTGCAGCAGCTGTGCATGTCCCACCATCAGCACAAGGCTGTCGTGACGGGAAGCACAGCTGAACCTGCTGGTGCAGGGTCACTGAGCCTGCTCAATCTGCTGTGTGCCAACCTTGGGACACACCAGCATCACACCTTCCCCTCACACCAAGGACTTGGGCCACCTGGAGAGTGCAAGGGTGTTTTTTCTCGCCTACCTCCATGGGGAGCTGGTGCCCATCCAGGGTGTGCTCAGAGCCGTTCCCGGCTGGGCTGCCCCAGTGGAAGTGGAGCTGCAGTGCCCGGTACCTGCCGGGGAGGCCCCCACTGCTGATGGTGATGTGCTCAGGGACCGACTCACTCTCCAGGCTCAGCATCACTGCAAAGGCAGCGGGACAGAGCAAGGATGGGGGTTAGGATAAGGGTTCGGATGGGGGACAGTGCTGGCATACCTGGATTTGTGCTCCCCAGGCTTAAGCCCAGCACTAACAAATCCACAGGGCAGGAGCCACCCCAGGACCATGCAGCTGAGGGCAGGAGCACTCAGGAGAGGAACCCCAGCCAGGACGGTGCCCAGGGAGCCAGGGCAGGGTGCCCGGCCACAGCACGCACCCGTATGCCCGTCGTTTGCCAGTCTCCACTTGCCCGGGGGGGCCTGGTCGTAGCCTTCGAAGAGAATGTCCCCAAGGCCACCGTCCCGCTGCAGCTGGCGCCTGTCAATGTTCACAGGGGACTGCTTGTCACCGCCGCATGTGGCTTTCAGCTCCTTCCAGTGGCTGGGGCCTGCAGAGGAGGAGCAGAGGCACCACGGGCAGCCACAGAGCCACTGCCACCCCCAGGGGACACGAGGCTGAGGGTGGCCCTGAGGCAGCAGTGTTGGCACTGCCGGTGTCTGGGCTGGAGGGTCCTGTCAAGGGAATGGGCCCCCCCGGCATCTCCAGCCCCATCCACCCAGGGGACACCCAGTCCCAGGGAGCTCCGGGCATCCATCTGTGGGCACCCTGGCTCTGCTCTGGAACACATTACTGCTGGGCAGCCAATCACCCCCGCCTCCTGCCCCCAGGCTCAGTCCTGTCTCCTTCTCTTCTCCTTTCATTACTGCGGGCAGCTTTTTGCCTGGAAGCCCCAGGAGCCACAGCCTGGCTGTGCCACGGCCCTGCCGGCTCCCTGGCATGGTGCTGGCCACACAAATTAGCCAGTGCCTTCATTAGGGACCGTTCTCTGTGGCCCTGCTGTGGGCACGCAGGTGGCTCCATGCTGCCCAAGCTGCTTCCTGCTGGTCCCGCTGAAACCTGTCCTGCCAAAATCTGCCCTCACCACCAGCCTGATGAGGTTAAATTGCCTGTGATGCTGAGCGCTGGTCCGGCGGGGATAAGCGGAGCCCAGTGATTCACACTTGCCGGCCATGGCTGATGTGCTACAGCAGCTGGGCATAAGGTACATGCACCCAAGAGCTATAAAACTGTTGGGCCGTAATAGCTGATTAAATGCTCCTTGATCCTTAATTAACCTTTTACAAGCTATTTGCATGCTTTGCAACAAAGTGCTCCTGGCCATGCTTCACTTCCCCAGCACAGGCAGGGCTTACTGCCTGCCCAAATGGAGCTGACCCTCCTCATGCTGGGACCCCATGGGCACCCTAATGCCTGCTCCTCTCTGGGGTCGCTAATGGCATCTTTTAAGTTGGGCCTTAATTTTCTTCAGATGAAACAGGGAAGGCTGTTGCTGCCCTGGGAGCACCCAGACCAGGCTTGCAGTTGGGCTGGGGCTGAGTCTCCCGTCTCTGCATCAGCACGTCTGGGAGTCAAGCTCCTCTAATCACACCCCCTTAGTGTGATATGGGTGAATTCACCCTTCTCCAAGCCACAGTCCCCGCTGCTGCCCAGGGCAGCCAGGCAGGGGAAACATAGGGGTCCACACCCAGCACAGCCCCAGCACCCCCCATCCCGCACAGGGCAACACTCACCACATTTGGGGTCCTGCGAGTCATAGCACCACTGCCCTATGGAGAGAGGAGAGCTCAGGGCAGGTGATGGAGACAGGCACCCTCTCCCCAAACCCACACACAGCCATGCCCCCCCCCCGCAATGGCCAGGACACCCCTCATTGCAGCCAGGGGTCCCGCCAGCATTCATTTTCATCCTAGTTATTCTCGGCACTGGTGTTTTCACGTGTTCGCACCCTCCCTGCCTCCCCCGTCTGCTCCGCAGGGAAACCTCCCTCAGCATTGCTGCTGCAAGGCAGCCAAACCTCGCTGCTGTGGGGCCGTCCCCCTCTTTCCCGTCCTGGGGAGCTGAGGCAAACCCTCGCCCCACACCAGACGTCTTGCCCCCCTGGGTGAGCAGGGAGCTGAGGGGGGGCTGCTGCAGCCCTCTCCCAGTGCTTCCCACGGCTGCCCACGGGTGGGCTGGCAGCAGCAGGCAGGGGGTGGCGGTGGGCAGGCCTGAGCCCACACTGCGGGGACAACGGCTCTCCCCATCATTAGGGACACCTCAGCCAGAGCTGCCCATCTCCCACCAGGGCGGCTGCCTGTGCTCAGGGTGGCTACAGGGACTGTGCACTTGACTCAGGTGCCGGTGCATAAGGTGCAGGGATGCCCAGGGGATGCCCAGGGGATGCTCAGGAAGCTGGAGCCCAGCTCCTGCTGCCTGCACATCTGCCCAGGGCCACCAGCTCTGCAACGGGAGCTGGGGAGCACACCCCTTCCCTCCTCAGCTCTCCTGCTCCTGGCAGGAGGCACAGAGCTGGTGTTCGGACCCCCAGGGTGCTGCCCAGGGCCACCCTACACGAGTGGTCCGTGCTCACGGCTGGAGGGCTGCAGGCGAGCTGAGCCACATTCTTGTGCCGATCACAGCCGCTCAGACCAGCAGATTGCAGGCAGCCCTGCCTTTCTCCACCTGCGCTGCTCGTGGCCCCAGTCTGCAGCACCACATCCAAATCCTCGCTACAGCAGTACAGGAGACACCAGCCTCAGAAGAGAACCGGGAGCAAGTTGATGCAGGACTCAGAGGCTCTCCAGAGCAGGGACCTTCGACTTTCCTCCCTGTCCAGGCAGAAGCTGAGCTCCCAGGAGACCTTCGGATCTGCACCCACCAGCCCTCACCCAACCACGAGCATCCTCTGGCGGGAGCCAGGGCAGCACTCGCTGCCACCGCTGGCCCAAATGCAGGTGAGCACCCCAGCGCCTCATCTCCGGGATGGCAGCGCCAGTTTGCTCAGGGGTTTCATCCTCATCTGTGTTTCCTGATGGCGCATCTGTGGGGCAGATGGACTGAAGCCCAAGACCCAAAGACCTGAATGTCCACCCAGCCCAAGGGGACCCCAGCGCAGGCACCTCCTGCCAGGACTGAGTCCCAGGTGGGCTGAGACCTCCCAGAGCCTGGCGGCATGATGGGGACAACCTCCAGTGGGGAGAAGGATGGTGGGAGGGCAGGAGAAGGTTCCCGGGCCAGAGCAGGACCCCCAGTTCCTGCCTCCAGCCCCACTGGCACAGCTGCCCCCAGGACCCCAACTCTGCATCACCCCCTCGGCACATGGGAAAAGGACGGGAATAAGCAGGGCTGGCACAGGTGCACCGCAGCCCCCCACCCCGCGACCGCCCCTCCTCTCCCGCCGTGGGGACCTCCTGGCCCCTCCGGCCACCCCAGATGCCCGGGAGGAGGGTGGGGGGGCAGCGCATCTCACCTCCCGCGGCTGCTCGCACGACGAGAGGCAAAGTCAGGAAAGTTATCCCCAGCCCCTGCGTCCCCATGCCGGCGACAGGGACGGGCAGGGACGGGCAGGCGGCCCCGCCGCGACGCCCCGTCCTCCTCCGCAGTGCGCCCGGGCGGGCGGCGGGGCTGGGGCGGGCGGCGGCTGCCAGCGCCCAGGCAGCCCGGAGAAATCCTCCGCTCCAGCCTGTGCACTGCTGTTAAATATTCATCACAAGGGCTGAGTTTTTAACTCCTCGGCTGCTAGGAGGGAGCGGGGGAGCGGCCCGGCCCCCAGCCAGCCCCTCTGCGCCGTGCCAGGCCCCTGCCCGGGATGTGCCAGCCCAAGGGCAGGCGGCAGGACAGGGCAGGGGAGCAGGGGGCTGGCCAAGCCTGGGGCTGCAGCCCGCTCCTGAGGGGTGGGGGGTGGCCTCCAGGTACCATCCTCCTCTCCATCCCCCAAGCAGGGGTTTAGAAGCACCCCTGCTGCACCCCATTGCACCCCCTGCACAGTTTCATGGGGCCATAAGATGGGTTTCAGGGGGGCTGGCAGTGGGCAGAAGGGGCTGGGGGCGCCAGCTCTGCCCCATCCCTTCCCCACTCTTTGCAGGTACACACCATGGGACAGCCTTTGCACCCACTCCAGCTTTGGCAACCCCCCAGCCAGCAGTGGGTCCTGCATCCCCCACACCAGGAGAGTGGTGGCTCCCGTCAGGGACCTGACCTGGGGCAGACAGTGCTGTGGGAACCCACGGGCTGAATCCAGCTCATCCGTGCAAACAGGAGACACACGGCCCCTCTCTGGGCAAAGACCAGTGGGCACTCATAGTCCCTCAGCCGTGGTACCTGCAGCCCCCAGGCTCGGGGCACAGGTGGTCCCTGCAGCTGCGCTATGGGGCACACTCAGCCCCCAGGGCCACCACTGGTGGCTCGGGATCCGGCCCTTTCCCCTCCAGCCGGTAAGAGGCCGCATCACGCTGTAACAGCTCAGGCTCCCACAGTCACACAGCAGCGGGCAGGGGGGCAGCACCCCCCTGGACATCACAGGAGCCTGGCATGGGGGACACAGCCATTCACCTCCTTAACACAGAGACAGCGCACGCCGTCCCCATTGCACCCGTGCAGGCAGGTCCCACAGGAGCCAGTATCTCACTCACAACAGGCAGGTAGGAAGGGGGTGAAAACACAGGAGCGTGGTGTTGACACATTCTCCTAAAATATCGCTGTCCTCCTCAGGCAGCAGGGGAAAGGAGGCCACGGGGCCGGCCCGCAGCTCCTCTCACCAGCACTGGGCCCTGGCCGGCAGCGCTGCCGAGACGTGCCAGGATGAGCAAACCCGGCAGCAGCGTGAGGGCAGCGGGAAGGAGCCTCCTGCTGCCGGCTTGGCCAGGGACGGCTCTGGCTCAGCGGAGGCTCTTGGCTGCCGTGTGCTGCAAGGGGACAACACACCCACTGGGACCCGTCCTCAATGGGGGCTCTTTGGGGCACCTTTGTCCCCCCTGAGCAGAGCCAACCCCAGGCAGGTGCCTGGGCAGTGCTGAGACGTGTTCAGGTGCTGGCATGGGGGGGTGGCAGCGCAGGGCTCCCCCAGGCTGCTCTGGATCTGCGCCATGCTTGACGCTTGGCCCCTGTTCCGGGGATGAGGTATTTTGCAGAGGGCTGCGATCATCGTTCCGGAGCGAGCCGCAGGGGGCAGGCAGGCGAGGCGGAGGGTCTCAGCAGGTCTGCAGCCCGCCACTGATCTGCTGGGAAGCAGAGGAGCTGCTCCAGCATAGACCAAGGTGTCCCTTGAAGGCACGAGCCCACCAAGTGTCAGGAGCACCTCTGCCACCTGCCTGCAGCAGGACAGCCTCTACTGCCAGACAGCGGGGGGGGGGAAGCCCAGACCCTCGGGGCTTGGGAGACAATGGGACCCACCATCCCTGGGCTGTTGCCCCCAGGGCATTGATCAGGACAGACGTACTCCCTCCAGGACACCCTTTTATGTTTTCAGCCTTCTCTGGTGGTGATTTTTGGCAAGGAGGACAGGAGCAGAGACATCACCGCAGAGGACACACGGCTGGCAGCACCAGCAGCACTGTGCTGCAGCAGGTGATCCAGCACACAGCAGGGCACAGGTCCCTTGTCCCACAAAGAGACCTGCCAGGACAAGGAGTGGCACATCCAGCCTGAAGTCCTACAAGGCCTGGAGAGTCCTGCATGGTTGGATGGGGACACAGAGCCCAGTGGGGCTCAGCACAGCCCTGCCGAGGGGCAGGAGCCGCGCAAGGAAGAGGAGGCGGCACCAAGGTACGTGGGAAGGCAGCAGCAGCACCGTACCCGCTCTGCCCGTCCCCAGCTGCTCCTCGGGGCACACCAGGCAGGAGCAACCTCCAGTTTCTATAGGAACCAGACCAAACCTTGAAAGAGCTGCTCTGTACTTGCCGGTCTCTCGCTGCCGTGCTGGTGGTGGGGAGCTCGCAGAGGATCCTGCATCTCTGCGAGAAACCACGTCCATCGTCCTGCTGCCACAGAGCCAGGAGGCAACCGACATCCCCATAGACACATGTATTCACAGCACCAAGGGCAGGAGCCATGATAGGAGAAAAAATACCGCTGAAAAATAAAAATAGTTACTTAAGCTGCAGCCATCGATCGGTCGTGGGCACAGTGCCACCCTGCTGGGAACCCCCGCCATGTGCAGCGTCAGCAAGTGCTGCACCAGCACACAGTGGAGTGCCAGGAACGGCTCTGGAGGTAAATCCTGCTCCGACGCTTGGGAGCCCAGCCCAGCGACCTGGGCTGACAGGGACAGTGGCAAGACAAGGACTTGAGCCACCAGAGCGTGGTTCACCCTGCCCGGGACAGGTGCACAAAGAATCATAGACATCCAGAGAAGCAAGTGCAGCAGGGAGGTGAAGTTCAAGGGGAATAAACACTCTGGCCACTTCTGATTTTCCGTTAAGATCTCTCATCTCCATAACAAGCTGCCTCTAGCCCAGGGATAAAGCCGGCAGTGGGGCAGGGAGCACAGCGGCAGCAGCACAAAGGGGCACTGTGCTGGCAGATGTGCGCTGGCCACACGCTGTTGCACAGCCCCTTCATTCATCCCGTGCTCCTGCCGTCACCGGGGTCAGCGATGTCACCCCCCGCTCGGCGAGGCCAGCCTGGCAACCGGGGGCCACTGCCAGCCATAGCCCCTACACCCCTCCGACCTGCGGCCCCAAGTCCCAGGGCTCTCCCAGGGGCTGAGTGCCCCGGACATGCCACGCTGAGCACAGCTACTAATTACCCTCCCAGGAAAATGCACTGTAAGCACTCAGAGCAGGTGGCTGCCCAGCCATGCCCCTGCCACAGCCTCCAAGTGTCAGTGGGGACAGCCACCCCAGCACGGGGTGCAGGGGGCACAGCTGTGAGCCCTGGGAGTGGTGGCACTGCAGCCACCATCACCCTCATCTCCAGGTGGGGAGGGGTCAGGAGGGACAGACAAGCTGTGTCTGCACAGGGTCTTGCAGTGTCAGCAGGGTCACACAGGGGCCCTGACACACTGAGCCCCACAATGCTCGTGACATCAGGCAGCTGCTGTAGGGAGACACTTGTCCCCCGAGACCAGCAGGGACGAAGGGCTGCGCTCCATCGCCGCCACTGAGCCAGCATGTCCCAGCCTGGCGGGAGCTGCAGCTCTGGGAGCTGGGGCTGCGCTGGGTCAGACCCGGCAGCCACAGAGGCGGCTGCGGCAGCAGGTGCCATCTGCGAGCACAGGAAAGGGACAGCGGAGCCCCCACGGCACCCGCGGTGACGATGACACTGCGCACTGGATGGCTTTCAGCAATGAACGCATCCTGCGGCCACGAGCCGGGCACGGGGACAGCCCGTTCTGCAGGGACTTGTTCCGCAGCGCTCAGAGCAAACACCGCGAGCCCGTGGCTCATAAAAAACTAGTGAATGTGGCTGAGACCTGAGCTCAGGTCACTGGGGCCAGGTCCAGACTGTGCAAAAAGGAGCTGCCACTCTTTCCACGCACCCAAAACCAGCCCCTCTTGTGGCAGGCTGCGATCAGGAGGCCAATTTTTAATTCTTGAACTGCTACCTCCAGGTAAAGTGCGTTCGACTGCATGTCTCTGGCACATCTGATTGCAGCTCTTGTACTGCATGGAGCATTCACCAGGACAGGGCAAGGACACAGGGGCCCCGTGGCACCGCACACACTGCCCGGGCTCCCAACCAGGCCGGGGCCGGTGCCAGCAGCACAGCGCTGCCCAGACAGACACATCTTCAGCCCGCACCACCCCTTGGAGCATCCAGTCGTGCTGCTGTGAGTACATCCTACAGGACAAGTCACTTCCACAGCAGCACTCCGTGACGATGCTGAACACACCTTGTTGGGACAGGTGAGACACGACTGTTTGACTCAGACGTGGCTCCATCCCGTGTCCCCCCGCCAGCTCCAGCTGTGAGCCTGCGCTACCAAACCAGCACAACTGCTTAAAGAGACTGACCCAGCGAGGCCTTTTGGGGCAATATTCCCCACTATCAGCCAGCTTTGTTAAATAGTTTGGCGTTACAGGCTCTTTCAGGAGAGGCAGCATCACCTCCCAGCTCACTGCAGGCTCAGGGGACCAGGGACAGGGAGCCACATCCACCCCACACACCCCAGCTCGTTTCGTGTCCCCAGAGCTCCAAAGGGAATTGCAGTGGCTTGAAACATAAAGCAGCTCAGGTTGGTTTGCGCAGAAACGCCATCTGCTGTACAACCCCAAGGCAGATCCACCCTCTGCTGGACAGAACCCCCCTGCACACCCCAAAACACAGCTCTGCGCCAAGGCCTCTCCCAGCAGCCCACCCCAGCGCCCCCCCTCCAGCCCCCGTGTTGGGCCAGAGGTGTAGAACACAGCCGAGGAAGGGCTGCAGTGCCCAAACCCTTCCTTGGAGCTCCAGTTTTGGCAGAGCTGAAGGGCCAGGCCAGCCAGAGCTCTCGTCAGGCTGTTCCACCAGCTCCCCAGTGCCCGTGGAGGCAACACTGCTCAGTGCAAACCCGTCCCCCTCATGTCACCCCATCTCCCGGTTGGACCGGTGACCAAGTTGCTTCGTTCCCCTGAGCCCCATCACCCCACACCGGGAGCAGGGGGTCCAGATCTGTTTCCCACCCAGCACAACCCTCCTGCCCGGGGACTCAGCACCTTCCCCAGGTTTGGGGAGGGCATCGGGAACAGGCTGCACTTCACCTTCTTGGGTGTAAAATCAAGACTTTCTTAAAATTACACTCATACAGGTAAATTCCACTGAGATCTGTACACCAAAGGACTTCAGCAGCCTCCCTTTTTGCAAGATCCCAGCTCAGAAGTGGGGTTTAACAAGACTTGCCTTCGCAACGCTGAGGAACCACAGCGGTGCAGAAATCAGGAGACACTGCAACAGGCCATTTCTCTTACAGAACACAATTTATTTGGCATTTGGATGAAATGTTTCTCACAGCATCTTGATAAAAAAAACCCAAAAAAACCAAAAAAAAAAACCCAAAAATATTAGTGCCAACCCAAAGAAAAGTTAAAACAAAAAAACAGTGTCACAGGGACTGAATTATTATAGTATCAAATTTAAATTCTACATGGTATTTCACAGAATATCAAAATCTTTTCTATACTGCCACAGTTAAGTCCAGTCACAAACCAACTACACAGGAGAAGCCTGTAAATGCAGCATCCGCTAAGATTATTTTCCAGGAGAAGGTAGAAAGCAGCGTCTCGTTCTGTCCGCAGCTCCCAGGCACCCGCTGCCGCGGGGACACAACAGGCCCCGCACGCAGCGTCCCCGCCGCACCCGCCACCCGCGCCACTGCAAGGTGCACAATACCGGAAAGTTAAAGCTATGTGGTACCGTAGCAGGCAGGCGACGCAGGCTCTTAGGGGAACCAGATCTTTCCTGCACAAAGTGTCTATTCCAAAGAAACGCGTGTTTCATTTGGAACTGGGGGACATCAGGAGTAAAATGTATGAACTTCGATTCGCCTCCTCTGCACTAATCTGCTCTGATTTTAGGGTCAAGCTCCCAACTTGCATGGGGAATTTAAAAGACGTTTCTGTGCATGGCATGTTCCTTAGCTAGGGAGAACAAAAAGTCAGCAACTGAAAAAAAACACCCAACAACCAGATGTGTTATGGATTGTGTGAGGCAACGTTAAAACTTCAGTGATTTGCCATTGAAAAATCCACATCCGAAAGATAAAAACATCTTTAAAAACAGCTCCAAATTCATTTAACGTTAGATGGGAAAAGAACAGTAATTACTGGTCACAAAAACATTTTCTTCCCAAGTGAAACTCAAGAGACACGTGAACAGGCCACCAGCCGTGACCCTGTGCTGGCGGAGCACCTGCCGACCGCAGGGTCAAACCTTCAGAAAACATTTTCCATCTATTTAAATCTCCTAGATCAGTGTCCTGCCGTGAACAGGTACAGTCTGAGGTTCAAAACTAGACAAGACTGAACATTACGCAGACAAGCAATTTGTACATCCGAATGACAGTTCTGAGGGAAACCCACCGTCCTTCCAACGTGACAATACTCTACAACTCACCTAGTAAATAAAACCTTGCTGTGATCAACTAGGGCTGTTTGTGGAGGAACAGCAGGGACCTCAAAATGGCACCAGGGCACGAGGATGGGGAATCTGAGGAGCGGTTTTGTCCGAGGCCACAATGGGAGGTGCGAGTCCTGCGCAGAACCGAGCGCTGTGACGTTACAACAGCCAGAAAGGTCTTCCCCGGGCAAGCATCAACCTCTGCCACCGCGCTGAGGACAAACTGCTTACCAGGGACCTTGCCAAGGGCAAGGAAGGTTTGCTGAGGAGTCAACTGCTGTCAAGAAAACTCTTCCCCAGTTGGTCCAGAAGTCTGAGTAGTTGTGATGTTTTCTGCTACAAAGGCTCTTACTGAAGAGAAAGTACTCAGTGTGAAAAAGCTACATGACAAAGGGGAAAAAGTGTCAATTTTATTGCCAAATTAGAAGCTTACCAAGAGTTGTAAATGAGCTGTATCTAGTGAGCTGCTCTGTTCAAGGCAAAATTTCCCTTGTTTACAGTCAAGATGAAGGAGGATAGGGGGAAAGAGAGAAAAATAGCAGCCTCCACACCAGTATACATGTGGGCAAGGCTCAGAAGCAATGGAGAAAATATCACACAGAAGCTTCTACAAAGAAGCCTCCATTTGGAATAGCTACAACCAGGGGCCAGTTGTAACAGAGCTTATTTTCCAATAAAATTCACCACAGAACCAAAAGTAAAATAAAAACCAAAATACCAAACAGCTCCCCGCAGTGTTAGAAGTGTGAGGTAAGGTACCCGGTCACCTCAGCCACAAAACACAGCTTCAGAGACTAAACTGAGCCAAAAGGCCTTTTGTTATTGCGCTAGGATACTACAAAGAACAAATATTCCATCTGCCTTCAAAAGAAATTTCTTGAAGTTTTCTATTTTGCACTGCTAGCAAAATATTTTTCAGGAACAGATTGTAGTAGCATAGACTTTACATCCTACTGAAGTGTACAGTATCACAGCCTGTCCTACACCAGGGTGTAGCCAGCTTGAGAGAAGTATTAACTCTAAGAGCCTAGTTTATATCCCAGTGCTTAGCTGCACCTAGCGGGACGCAGCACAAAGGTTACCGTCTACTGTATGTATATATATATATATATATATATCTCGCCATCCAGAAACACACACACGCACACACACATTCGTACCTATAAAACTAAAGAAAAATCAGTACATACAATGTATAAAACGTATGAGTGTGCTCAAAAACGCACAAAACCCGCTTTATTTTCGTACTTCAGAAATGCTCAATCGCTTGTACGTGTGGTTCTGACTACTGCTATCCATCCACTTCACGAGACCAGGACTCGAACTCAGAGGAGGAGCCGGTGGGAGCTCCTGCGGGGTGGAGAACGGCTGCTCTGTGCCGGTACCGCTGCGGCCGGAGCGGGAGCGGGACGCGGCGGCGGTTCGGCTCCAGGCAGAGGCTTCCTAGCAGCAATTCCTCCCACTCGTGTGCCAGCAGCGCGGCCCAGAACCGTGATTCACACTCTCCGATGGATTCGAGATTGTTAGCAAGTATCTGGATGTCAAAACACCAGATAGGATCTCAATAACGAAATTCAGTTTTCTGTACAAAAGGAGTTGAATTGTCAAGACCAATCCCCACGTACAGTATAAGCCTATAGGCAAGACACAGAATAGAAAGTAGCAGCATTTTCAATGGGGAAAGAGTCAGCTGCACTGGGAAACCACAACCGTGGGTTAGGATTTGTCATACAAGTATGATTTCTCATCATTCCTAGAAAAATAGATCACATACACACCCCCACACAGTGTTTTCTTCCTGTCCCTCTAGGTTTGTACCCTTCATAAGGTAACAGGAGAACCCTCACAAAGAGCATTCTTTACAAATTCCTTATAATTCACCTCATTTGCTGACTGCTGCAGTAAGTCAGGGAGAAGCAGAGGCAAAAGGAGGATGGGGAGAAAGGGTAAATTATTTGTATGCTGAAATCCAAACTTAAATTTAAAATCACCTGTAAAGATTGTTTTGCATTCATTATCAAAACCAACAATGCTTGACTTTGGTTTTAGTGTGGGAGCAAATGAATCTGCTTGCCATCTGTAAATTAACGTAAAGAGTTCAATCTGAGGGGGAAATTTAGGATGACATATCAGACTGAAGCAAACTGCTTTATTGATTTAAGTACACTAACCTCATTATAACCCCTCATGGGACCTAAATAAATGGTTTGTGGAGCACAGGGGAAATCCCTAGAATAGGGCTGGCAATTTATGGGACTCAGATAAGGAACAAGAGTCCAATTAGAATTAAACATCATGTATAGTGCATGTTGATCACTGTTTTAAATGGTATTTGTAGAACTGTAAAGAAGCAAAATAGAGGGGAGGGAACACGCTTACATGCTAAATACAGCATGCAATAAGAAAAGCAAGAACAATGGTCTTCTATCCAGGCCAGTCCTGTGCAACTGTTCACCATAAAAGAGTTAAGCTACAAAGAAAAACACCTCAATCTTCCTTACAGGATTATAAGAAACAAGGGCTTCATATGGTGAAGTCAGACGGCACCCACGTTAATTGCTCCCGTCTCTTCCCTAAAGTACTACCTAACACATACGAGGATTCTACTGAAGGGACACAAGCATTACACAGACCTGGTTTTCTTTATGGGCCAGAAGTTTACACAACAATAAAAGATTTTGCAGCTACCAACAAATAATTGCAATTGCAAATCCCAGTTTTCTTAGTACCCACTTGTAACCTATTGCGTAGATCATCCATCCTCCAGTCCCCTATGGCGTTCTGAAACAGCAGGGCAGATCAAAACATGCAAATGTTTTACATGGTGTAGCTCTTACTTGGTGGCATGTGTTTTAGCTCCTCAGTGTTCCCGCTCTGTAAAACAGGCCCCCAGCCCCTTCCCCTGCAGTTCTGTCTTCTCTGCTCTGTCCAAGTGTAGCACTGAAGCAAGAGAGAAAGCAATTGATTGAATGGTGACTGCTCCCGCCCTCCTTTTCCGTCATCTGTTCCCTGGATCCAGTGGTATCCAGCCAAATCCAAGCAGCTTTTTTCTGGTGTCGATTTTGTTTTCTCTCAGGTTAAGAAAAAAAAAAAAATAAACAACACTACCCATACTTTTCACCTCCTTAGAAGTCAAAGAAATTCTCTGCACTCTTTTCCACCGCCAATGGAAAAAAAGAGCAGTTATACAATCCATATTTACAAGACAAACCAATTAGTGAATGAATAACGACAGCCAAAAAACGAGAGGCACAATCCTAACCTAGAACATAAAAGCAGTGTTCAAAAAACAAAGTGGAGATTCCTTCTGAAGTTCAAACCACGGATTAGTGTTTGTCTGTGCAAACAGTTGCTAAAACTATTTCTGACTGGCAGTCAGCTTTTTACTCCTTTATACAATGGTATTGAGAGAACAGTGGCTGTGACGGCTGCCCATGAGAGTTTCTGCCGGTGCGTTGTCATTTCGCGGTGTGTCGGGACGGACAAGAAAGGTGCTGCTGTCAGCAGAGTCTTCCAGCTCCACTGGAGAAGGACCAACCGAGGGAGGCAGCGATCCCTCGGTGAGCTGTGGGGATACATCACAGTTTCCTAGTGACGGAGGATTGCTCTGCACAGTCTGAGCAAGAACTCCATCTGCACAGGACAAAAAAAGAGCAGAATTAGAACGTGAAGTATATCATTTCACATTCCCAAATAGATTTACTATCTGTATTTCTAGAAGCTCAGAGTTTTTCTTGGTTTTGCACTAATGCACAAAGAGATGACACTGCAAAAGAGGAAAATTATATAGCGAAAATAAAACTTCAATATATAAATAAGATACTTGCACTAATCAGGCCCACTTATCTTGTGAGATATGCTGCTATAAAATCCCAGACTGGAATGATTTCTACAGTATGTGAATACCACAGCTGCAAAACTGAAGAGCACTGGGTGAATCATTAGAAAGTGATATTTTTGGTCAATTTTTGGAGAGTGTGGGTGGGGAAGTGGGGAGGAGAGAAGACACTGGATATATCTTATTCAAAATCTCCTGTACTTGATATTTGTTCTACTTTTAATACCAATCTCTACAGACTTATCTCCAAACACCAAAAAAGGTATCAGCATAGTGGAAATTAGGTAACCAGGTAACCCATCCAAGGTAAGGCTTGGAAATAGGTATGGTCTAAGACTTAAACTGCTTGCAGCATGGATTCAACTTGTAATTTAGGTGATCCAAAGAACCTTTGGAAAGAGGCAAGCTTACTGATACATTTCAACAAAAGACTTTTCCATCACAGAAATAGGAAATTTATCACAAAATATTTTCCCATCACAATCACTAAAGCATGCAATTATAGTTAAAAAAAAAATCTAGCCAAAATGAAAAAAAAGAGGAAAAAAATAGATAAGTTATTGCCTGCATACCTGGAGTGGAACAAAGGATACTGTCTGGATTGACAGAAGCTTCATACGGAGGAGGTGGGTCATCTGGATGTTGAATATCTGGATACTTGTAAGCAGTATAGGGTGGAGGCGGATCATGGAAGTGAAACGCCCCACCTTCCCCGTCATCTGAAAGATGCAGTGGAGTAAGGCCGGTTCCAAAACCGTCGGGACCATAATCAAAACCAGGCATCCTGCGGCCCAAGTTAAAATGGTGCACTGTTTCAAGAGAAGAAAAAGAAGTGACTTGATCCCATGCTTTCTTCAATTTAAGGCAGGTCTCAACACCTTTTTCCACTTTTCACACCCAAGGGACTCGTGTCTCCTGAAGAGCTAAAAAAGTCAACATAACCTACACAAGTAACTGCAGTTACACCACAATACCCAGGCCCACCTGCTCCCAGCCTGTTTGTTCTGCATCGCATCTAAATTGGAATCTAACCTCTTCAAACTAAGGAGATCATTCACACATAGAAGGTATTTCAGATTTGGACCACATACAAACAAAACGTGTTTTTCCATTATTGGCTGAAAATGTTCAAGCTTGAGGAACCTACCAAAACACACACACAGAGGCACAGTTAATTGAGACCATTAAATCTCTCATCTTACATCAATCTGTCAGTAATAAGCACAAGGCACAAGATAAGCATTGATTGATATAACAGTTTCTTTTTTGAATGTGGAGTGGTTCAGAGAACCAAAGCTTGTACAAATCATGACCAGTTCAGGCAGCCAGTGCAGAGCTACATTTGGGTACAGTACTGACTAGAATCTATAACCAGACTTCTGATGATGTTTTGCACAGTTTTGTATTTCTTCTGCTCTCTTTATTCTGAAGCAAAATACACTACTTAGATAAGGACTCTTTACAGATACAGGCTACTTACAATTTGCTCCAATCAAAGACTCTATGCGCTCTCTTCGCCTCTGGCGTAGCCGGTGGACCATGAAAAGCAGCAGAGAGAGGATGAGGAAGGAGGAAATGCAGCTAACGATCAGACGCATTCCGCCAGCCATTGAATCAAACAAACTGTTGCCATCTGTGACAAAAAATATAAAAGAAGCCTGTTACTGTTGCTCAAGACTCATTTTTCTTGATGTTCTTTTGTCAGTAACGGAGAGATAAATGCAGAGTGGAGATTCAATAGCCTGGTTTAATACTTCCCTGTATTTCAAAAATGCAAGAAAATTATGATTCATCAGATGATTTATCTGTTTATTGCAAGAAAATCTAAATGTTTCTAAAAATACCTTAATCAGCAAAAGAACAAAATGCTGAAGGCTTCAGGTTCCTGAAAACGGGCAAAAGGAAAGGTTAATGGCATTTTGCAGAGCCACTTGTCTCCCTGGCATGGCTGATGACGTTACACTAAAGAGGATGGCAACCCTTCTTCTGTGTGACTTCTGGACATCTTAACTTTTAGATTTCCAACAACAAAATCTCTAAACGTTGTCATGATCACCAAGATGTGGTCAGCTGAACTCCACATATCACTGGTTCGTTGGTGAGCACCACTAAGTGACAGGAACTAAAAATACTTTAAAAAGGTGAATCAACATGACAATCACCTTTCAGGAACAGAAGAGATTAAGATAAACAGGAATCAAATATTTTTCCTAGAATCACATAGAAAGCAAGTGGGAGAACATGAAACATACCCAGGAGCTCAGGACTTTGAGAGCTCGATACCATTGCTAACCAGATCCAGACTTGGAAGACTGTTGCGAACGAATTATCACTGTTCTACCAGTGCCAGGTATGAGGGGTATTAATTTTTCAGAATTCAGCTAATCACACTTGGTTATGCTTCAGTAGCACATGTACATACAGATGCTTTACACAAACAAAAAATGACCTAAAAATGCCCGTGCTGTGTTCTTCGCACTAATCTCCCATTGAAGAGCTCTGAACGAGACACGCACCCAGGTCAGGCATGGACAAGAAACAGATGAAGTGGCTGCACAGCCTTGTCCCCTATGGCTACAGGACACGAGCGCTCGCAGGTCCGGAGCCCTGTCCCCAGCCACTGCAGGGCACCGCGCCTCGCAGAGCAACCAGCTGGCTCCCAGCACCTGTCCCTCTGCGCCCACACGGCTGTGGGAGCTCTCAGCGCTTTTCCTTTCACCAACAGCAGCTAACGCTGGATCAAAGGTTCCTTACAAAAGCAAGTTAAAAGCCTCAGAAAAACTGTAAGTACTGACTTGCTACAAATGCTAGTAACAGAAAAGTACACCTAATTTATACATCGTTAATGTAAATGGCTAACAGACTGGTATTTATTATATAACACATTCTTGGCAACAAGAGGTTCATTTAATAGTGCACTATGCACAGAGCTCGCATATCACCACCTCTCCAAGGCAGCTGTGCGGCACCAAAGCCTCAGTGCTGTCAGACCTTCCAGCAGCTCTGACTGTCAGAGCTGAACACGCTGCGGTCACACACCTTCCAACCAACACACCACACACCTGCCGCGGCTGCTCCTCTGTTTTATGGCAATGCCAACTCCATGATCATCAAAAATTAGTGCTAATAGCTGCCTTAAATACAGTGGCTGAAGTGAAACATCCACACAGGCAAGTGTGACAAAACCTGGCAGGCAGAAAGCATGACTTCCACATATTCTCTTTAGGCCAGGTACAACTGCAATTCTTGGACCTTCTGGGATGTCCTGAGCCTCTATCCCCCTGCTCCCAGCCTCCGAGAGCTCCCAGCAGTCAATACATTTGCCTGGATAAACCACTGTCCAGTAAAGTCCTAGATTACAAAAACAGACAAAGACCCAGCTTGTACAGAACAAGAAAGTCATCACAGAGACTTCCAAGCCACGTAAATACAAATAGATTATTTCAGAAAGGTTGTTTTACACGCAGTACAGTAGCAATACTCTGTTAACTGCACCAGTTTAGTCACCAGAAAAGCTTCTGCACCATCAGCTCTTTCAAAGTGTTTTATTTCTTTTATTACCTTTCCACAAATAAGAGTTGCAGGTCTGTCTAAACAAGAACCACAAAGAAAAATTATTTTCTACCACATCCATGGAGCAGCAATAGACAGACTACCTCGGTTTCAGCGTTAGAACATGAAAGGTTTTCCTCTGCTATTTATCTTCAACTAAATGAGGAGAAGCATCTTTCAAGGGAGTATAGCTGTGATTGCTCAGCTTACTCCTACCACTGAAAAATTCCCCCACTACCAAGTCCTTGAGTAATATTCGTTATCCACTTGTAATCATCGCTCACCCACTCACACTGCGAGAGCTGATTACCTGCCAACCCAACAGCAGGATTTATTTCCCCGCAGTCTCTCCTTGGGTGATTAATTTAGTTACTGTTGATTAGTAAACTGTTTTCTTTCCTTTGCAACAGAGCTTAGGGAAGATATATGTAAGAATTGGACATAGATAAATACATGCTGATTAAAGGAAGTAATTCATTAATTTTGTCATCTGGAATAGTCATTTATAAACACCCAGAAGGAAAACTGAAATGCTTAATTTAAAAATTTCGCTGTTTATCACTAGCTGAAGTAAGTTCATTACGAAGGAGGTTTGACAACTGCTTGATGATTCTTCTCTCAAATACTAAGTTACTAAAAAAAAAAACAGAACACTTCAGGCAAGAGTGTAATGAAACAGTCTTATTTAGCATCAGGACAGAAAGAAGAGCTTAAGGATCAGAAAGGATGTGATAAAATACACTCTTCAAATCAGTATTCATGAAATAGTTAAGACCCACAGCAATAAGCAAGGATTAAAAAACACGGCATGAGGTTATCCCAGGTCATCTTATCCCATCTTCTGGATGATGCTTTGCTGACACTGCTTCTGAAGATAAAAAAAGTGAAGGCAAAGTCCTAGCTTTTTGCCCATTTTTTTCACTGACCAACCTGCAAGACTAGCTACCAACATCTGTTAGGCTTAACCCTCAGAACAAATGTGAATGACAGGAAGAAGGAGCCAGTGGGTTTTAATGATTAACTTCTGTAGTTAAAACAAATACAAAAGACTGCAAATTTGGAAGCCAATAAGCACCGCTCTTTTGTAACAGACTAAAATAGAAGCCTCCCATGGGAAGAGTTGACCTGTGTTTTCCATGGGAGTTCAGAACAACAGTTTCTTAGTGTACTCAGGTAAGATTAGTTATTTTAAAATACCTGGTAATAACAGTATCACAGGATGGTTGAGGTTGAAAGGGACGTCCCGAGGTCATCTAGTCCAACCGCTGCTCAAGCAGCATCAGCCGGAGCTGGTTGCCCAGGACAGAGTCCAATCGGGTGTTGAACATCCCCACAGATGGAGACACCACGAGCAATCTGCTCCAGGATCCAACCATCCTCACAGTAGATTCCAAGTAGGATATATATTTATTTCACAAGTCTCTTTACAGAAAAATAACCCCTCTCCCCAAATCTACATCCCCAAATGGTGATTGACATACAGTTCAGAGTCAACCAAAGACTTTACTGATCCAAAACAAGACACTGCACTGAGATGCCAAATCCAATAAGGCAACATGTCTGGATTGTTACTAAAACCCTGTACAATTCATAAACTTTGTTTCCCACGTGATCCCTGCATGCAAATTTCCTCACGCATAAATTCTCATGTCCACAAAAAGATGCTTAATTAGTGCTCAAGAGAAAAGTCCTTTCTTTTCATGACAACTAAATATGACAAAGGAACAATGCAAGATGCTCTACTAAAAATCCACAGTAGTGCCAACCTCCACAGAGAAAATAAGCTGCTGCTTCTCCTATATCAGTAGCATCAAGCATGACTAATTATATGTAGCCACAGTCTGAAGTGTTTCATTTCCCATGATTTGAGATTTTTCCCCACAGGAGGGCTGTATCCAGCAATGTCAATGAATTGAAACGATGCATAATTTCAAACAAAGTTATACCCAAAGATAACCAAATTGAGCACTGAACTCATTTTCCTTGACAAAACTGTAACAGTCAGCTCTTACCTGGGTCTAAACATGTGAATTTGCAGCACTCCTTAGGGTCTTTGCGATACTGCTGACACCCCTGGGGCCGTTCACACAAAGCAGCCACGCACATCTCAGGTTCACCATTGTGACACGTGCAGCTCAAACAGGGATCATTCCCTTTTGGAGTGAAGTAGTAGCCTTCATCGACAATGTTGTCTTTGATATCAACGCAAGTCTGGCCTAGAACAGAAGCACACATCAATATCCAGGTGTCTGTGAGCATGCCAGACAGGAGTCCAGTTTATTCTGTTACATTAAGCAACTTGTAAACATAAGCAGACCGTGAGTTAGAAGTCACAACTTTGCATTAAAGCAACTTTGAAAAGGAATCTCCAAGGAGTGGGGAAGATAATGGATATTCTGGAGGCGTGCAGGGATGATTTACTGCTCCACATTGACACAGTGAGCTCTAAGTATTTAATGGAACTGACACACTTTCAGGCATTCTCTCTGAGACACAGAGAAGCAAGTGGTCTGAGAAGTTTGAGCATCATTGTCACACCTGCTGCAGCTCCCTCTGTCTCTCCTGGCACTTAGGAAAAGCTGGATCTTCTCTGGACCAAACCAGAAGGACGCTGAGGAGACGACCGAAAAGGTCATCTTTTGATCATCATTTTGACTAAACACATGTCCTTCAACACCAGTCTCCAAGACTTTAATACATCTCAGGGCAGACAAGGCAACCTCCTGTCTTCCTAATAGTGGATATTTCAGGTGCAAAAGCAGGCAAAGAAGGGCTGATTGCTCCTCCCTGGCCATTCTGTAAGTCTTTCTCCTGCTTTAAAGAAAAAGCAAACTAGAAAAACTTCAAGAACTGCAGTAAAAGTTCAACAACTTCTTTTTGTAAAGCAGCACCATCTATATCCGGTATCTTAAATATCACCTGAAAATACTGCCAAGAAGTATTTTCCCTCTGTTGCTATAAAGCCTTTGGGAGTAAAGACATGCAAGATACAGAATAAAAGCTCTTTTTTGGCCTACTTTAAGTCAGTAGCTCCGCTTGCCTTTTTTTTCCCCTCCCAGTTCCAACAACCGTCTGGAAATAATTCAACAGAAGTTGCAATATTCAAAATAAAGCAAAAATAAGTTTTTCCTCATTTTCACGTGAAATTAATAATTTAAGAGCGATGGTTACTAATAAGGCCTGTTTTTTTTTTTTAACCTTTTTTTTCAAGCATACTTTATTTTGGGGCTGATATAGCTGCTTAATAATAATTTTTTGGTGAAAATCTTCACTGTGGCTGACAACCACACATTATGATGCTCTTATTTATTTAAACCAGGCACAAATTTAACTTCCCTCCCCCCCGATTTTTTTTAATTAATTGGGCAAAACGTAGAACGGATAACTAACCAATTTCCCTGTATTTGTTATAAGCACATTTAGACACGCAATATAGCTTACACTAAACTAAACCAAACTTACTCCTTTTGCAGAGGAATGAAGATTTCTCATAGCAGTTCTCAGCGTACCAGCTGTGTAAACCGTGGTGCCGAAGGGTAGGAAAACGGAAACACTGAAGCTGGGCACAAAGGACGTTTTCATTTTCAGACATAGCCGTACCAAAGATAGGGTCAGGGGGTAAAAATACTTCTGAAGAGCCTAGAAAAAGATGCATTGGTATAAGCAGCCTGCGGGTATGCAAAGCTTTAGCAAAGCCCCGTAACGTCACTCATTTCATGCACACCAACTCTGCTACGTGGCTACTGTCCTCCAGCTTTAGCTTCCATTAGCAACATCCCTCCAGGGGAAGGCGAACGCAAGAGGTGACTCACAGAGAGAAGAGGCTGCTGTTTGCAGAGTACTGGGTAATTTTGCCATTCTGTACCAGGAGGAGTGATGATGTTCTGATATCTCTACAAGTGCCGCTTTCCACAGTCCCAAGAGGTTTACCTGACAGCAATCACGCGCCCCTTCAAACAGCGCTGAGCTTGGTCACGCTCGCTAATAGCAGAGCAAGAACCCACAGCGATCTTGTACTTGGTACCCCGAGCACCTACCAGTGCTTCCAAAGATGTATGTACACACAAAGACGTGCACACACCTATGTGCATGCGCCTATCCTGCGCAGCAGCCCATTTTATACGAAGCCTGCTTTCCAAATCTGTGTGCCTAAACATCAGTTTTTAACATCTCTTGCAGTTAGCATATTAGTCTTCTCACATACTGTTAGGTATGATTTTTGTTTCCTTAATTTTTTAAAATGCAACTAAGTTCTGCTATCATTTTTTTGAGGGCTTACATTCCACATCTCCAATAATGAATTAAAATTTCCGAGCTGTAAGACCCTAAATCACTTTTCAAACAGATACTAGGAATTCAAAGTCTGCCTCACTACAAGTCAACGAAGCTTAAGTAAAGATTTCAGAAGCTACTGAATGCTACCCTGTACTACTATGTACTTTATTTCATATAGGTATCCCTTTATTATATAGAAAGCTTGCATATATGGTATTGAGAAGGCTTAAATTTATATCATGCATCAAATCATATACGACTTAGGATGAAGAGAGGCATCATGTTTTTTCTATCATTAACACCACCCTGGCTGTAAACCGTCTGTCAGCAGATGGCAGCACAGTCAACCTTCCAAAGAGCAAATAAAGGTCCTTTTAAGGAGAATGAATGTTTTTTGGGTTTTGTATGTTGTTGGTGTTTGGGGTTTGTTTGTTTTTCCTTGGGCTTCACAGGGGAAACCTATCTATATAAACACTTTTGTCCAGCCCAGAAATCCCTAATAGCAGAAAAAGTTGGACTTTCCTCCCTCCCTTTCCCCTGCTGTCCAAAAACATCTTTATGTACTATAAGAACTAAGGAAAATGTTCCTGCCTCCACAAAAAGAAGCAGTTTGCTATGAATATTCAGTCAACTGTGCTCACTTAAATGACAAAAGAAAACAATATTTTTGTGCATGGTAGTACAGTAAGCAAGTACCGTCAGTAGAAAGCTCCGCTGGGTTCTACTACTTGCTCATGTGTCAAAGACCCAACCATTTAACAAAACTCTGTTCATAATTATATATTTTTACCTAATGGAAAGTTTTTCTTCCAGATTTTCCATTACTGAAAATGGTATATAAGAAAACAATTCAGTTTTAAATGCTACGCTGGAATTTACAGGATTGATGCTTAAAAAAAGCCCTTTGTTTTAATTTTCCATTACCTAAACCAGTACAGCATTAAGACATTCAATTCTACACATAAGAGTCCATATAACAACTTCAAGATTAACTAATCCCTCAGCTGAATTACTTAAATAAAAGGTAGAGACCATAACTTTGCATTTTCAGCAGAGGAAGCTGCTTGTTTTGCAATTGAAATAGTTCAGCCAGGGATGCTGATCAGATTAATGTTCAGTTTTTCATGTAAACTGTGATTTATTTCTGTGATTAAGTATGTTTTACCTTGGTTTAAGTAAACTAACTGAAGTACTTTAGAATGAAAAAATCTAGGTAGTTCTGCAAAATTAAAGACTTCTTTTTTAACTATATAAAAACCTACCAATTATTAAAAAGCTAAAACCCCCAAATATCCTACACTAGTCTGTGCAAATACTAGAATCAGGAATCAGCGGTTCACCTAGGCATTCACCAAAAAGAATGAGAAACTGGAGTCATTTCCCCTTCCTCGGCTTAATCAAGAAGAAAGCCCAAATAAATTGAAAAACCTGTTCTTTCCACAAAACATCAACGTGAAATACTGTGAAATTCTTACACTTGAAAATAAGGCATGTGTATCGAGTATTAAACTCTTCTGCTTCGGTACTGTAAAGCAAAGCAGCTCCCCTACACTATTTCAACACTATCACTGAAAGAAGTTATGTTGTTCTTGCAAATAATATTCAAGTTTTAAGACAGTTTCCATGGGCCATTTAACTATGCAATAATTGGAGCAGCCTACCTTTATAAGCTACTTCCCAGTGCCCTTCTAGAGAGTGATTCCGATTGGTGATCACGTACTGATATCCAACCCAGAACCTACCAAAAAAATTCAGTTACATTCTAAACATACAAGCCAAAAACATACTAACAAATTAAATTACACAGAACCTTCCAATGTCTTTATAGCTAAAAACTAACTTTCAAAACATTCTGATGATTTTTTCCCTAACATTTCTGCCCATACGTTGGCAACGTACAGACACTTCAGTTTAGGAACAGAGGAAACACTTGACAGTTTCCTGTTTACAAATGATAACTCATTGTGTCTTTATTTCTACTCATAATAAGCACCTTATTGTGTTGTTATGGCAGCACTTCAGCATCTCAAACCCAAAAACCACACAAAACAATCCAGAAGTCAAATCTTTCATAAACACACACAACTTATGTTCTGGATCAAACCACCCAGCTCTGCAGAGACAGAGAGACACCATTAGTGAAGCACTGCTGCTGGTCTGCCATGGCAGCCCACGAGACTGACAAAAAACTTGCAGGCAAAAAAAAAAGGGATTATGTTTGTTGTGAACTAACAGAATGAAATATATAAAGCCACCAGAACATAGTTCTTACAACTCAAAAGCGTTCTTACTTCATTCTTATCTCAAACTTGCAGTCTTTATTGTGGCTATCGGTACTTAGTGGAAAAAAAATTCTATTGAAAAATTTCAAGATATATTATTTCTATACAAGGTAATGCAGTGGTAAGTCATTGCAAAATCCATCTTCCCTGCTGCAATTCGAGAATACTAGTACGTTGCTGAGACAGCCTGAATATAAAAAGACTCTGCTGATATGCAGCCTATCTCTTAATGTTAATTAAAACATAAAATATAGATAGCCATGGCCAGTCAAACAGCATGCTCGTACTGCGTAATTAACCTGAAGTCAATTTTACCATTACATCTTCTAAGCAAATGGAACTAACAGTATTTGTCTCACAGAGAAACCCTTCTCATGTAACACGAGATCTCTGTCCTTCCTGCTCACCTGCGCTGGTCCTTCCTCACAAATGTTTTTTCTTCCAAGTCCCACTCCTGTGCCAGGATGAACCTCAGCTCCTGGTCCGCAGTGAAGGTGGCGAGGGACCCGTTCACCCGCTGACATGTCTGCACGGCGTCCCAGTAGTTCTCCCCGTTCAGATACACTCGGTAACAGCTGGCTGTGCCCTCATAGTGGTGCCATCCTGTTGGGCACTTTCCTAGGAAACATGAAGAATAGAAGGGAAACCATTCCCCCCAAATTAGGATCTTCAAGATGATGCATCCTCACCAGTTTATGACAAGGCAATGCATAATCACTTGGACATGCACACACAACATATTGTATATACTTCAGCTCACCAGCAGGAGGTGCATGCATTACAGATCACAGAAGATTTACTTGATGACAGCTTTTGATAAAGGAAATTTTTAAAAGATTTTTTAAAAAATATGCAACTGCTAGTAATGTTTCATTGTACTATGACAGCCCTTAAAGTCTTTAATTCAGACTGATGATCTACTGTGGAAGATACTGCCCTGCACATCTTTACAAATCCAATCAGTTCGATCAATCCAAGTCACAACAAGCAGCAAGAAGCATGCAGGAAAAACCAGAGGTGGCCAATTTAATGATTCTTTCTTTCCATTAGGTGGTTAGCAATATGCCCAACTTCCTGTGAAGTTTTCAGCCTACTTTTACATACAGTCTCAGCAGTATTCACCTAATCCTGCTCCCATGGTCAGTCACTAAAGACATGGGGGTTCTGGGGCAATTGTTGTTTGCTTTGGAAAGCAAAGTGGATCTTTAGGAAATAAGAAGGTGATGCTGTGAACTCCTCTCTCTGCTAGACTATCACCCCTGCTAAAGGCTGAAACCATCACTTAAACCATAGGCCTAGTTTTCTGTAATTGCAATGAGTTATAACAGAAAATTGCAACTCTGGTTTCAGAAGAGTAGGATTACTACGGGCATAGAGTTATTCTTAATATATTGGCCTCCTATATAAACTATGCAATATAAAAGGACATATATAAATCTACAAAAACCTTGAAATGCATGGCACACGAATAAAAACTGGTCAAAAAGCCATGCAGGAGAAAAATATATTAATTTCTCCTTAAAAGAAAAATTAGTCTAAATTGCTAAATTAATTATCACAAAGATGGCCCAGATTTCCCAGTCTGCAACTT
This sequence comes from Streptopelia decaocto, assembly GCF_964273445.1. NCBI lineage: Eukaryota > Metazoa > Chordata > Aves > Columbiformes > Columbidae > Streptopelia > Streptopelia decaocto. Next base: position 8,649,589 of record NC_138670.1, on the reverse strand, counting down.
ACTGCTAAAGCGGACAGGCTGTGCCACATTGACAGTGTGAAAGCGGGTTGTCTCCCCTCCTCTCCCCCGATAGTGCCTGGAGTCCACATTCTCCTTCCCATGGTAAGTGCGCTGGTCCCCTGTCAAGCCTGGGGACCAGAAGGAATAGTCAGTACTGGCAAAAGTTGCAAGCCAAGGCAGATTTCATTTTATTAACCTTTCTCTGTGTTTTCATTTAAGACCTATATGATAAGTAACAGTCAGGTAAACAAAGATGGTATATCCCTGCAATAACCGCTTGGTCATTTTACACAGTACATAACAGAAATACTTAAAATTGAAAAGAACCAACAAGCCATTACACAAGTCTTGCAGAGCAAGCTAAATATTCTGGCAGATCCCCAACAGCCTGCAGTTGTACACAGAACTCAACATTCATCATTTCAGTTGCTGCAGCAAATGCATCATCCCCAGTGCATTTTATCTGCTCCTGTTTACAGAACTACCCACTCTCCTGCTGCTTCATTTCTCGGTTGTGTTCTCAAGGATATAAGACAACTTCTCCAATATATTTTCCAACACATTCTCCAAGATCTAGGACAAAATTAAAACCAGGAAAGGAAACCTATCTTCAGCCAGAACAACAAGGTTTTTCATTCACTCTCAACCTTCTAAAGGAAACATTAGTTCATTATTTTTGAAACAAAAAACAAACATCCCTTCATCTCAGTGTCAGGGCTTCTAATGGGTGTACGTGACAACTGGATTCAATAACTTAGGAAGAACATTTTATCCCAGAGAAGGAGCTGGGGGGCTCCACATGACTACAGGAGTCCAGGAGGAACACACAGCTCAGGAGATGCTGCAGGATGGGCCACAGCCAGAAACACCAGCAGGATCAGAAGTAGGAGGGCTGGCATGGTGATGGGGAGAAACCTTAGAGAAAGACAGAGATGAGCACTGAGAAAGATTCATCTGGAAACAAGGGATTACCTTAGAGAAAAAATGAACCCAGGAAGGTAAGCATTAGAAATAGCTACTAGTATGTTATTTAATACTACTAGTATGTTATTTAATACTACTAGTATGTTACTAAAGGTAATGGAGTTTAACCAACACAAAGAGCTATGTAGACATTCATCTCTATATTAAAAAAAATCAGCTTATTTTCCTTTAAAGCTGATTAGCTCTGTTCAGGCCAGCTAAACCAAATAAACAGTCCCAAATACAGAGGAGCTACACAGTTATCTTTTTAACTATATCTGTTTGAAATGTGTTCAAAACTATGCCAATAAAACTTCCTCCTTTCAGACCATCTTTAAAATGCAAGAAGTCCTCAGCAATTTCATGATAATTTAAACCCAGAGCTGGAGACTATTTGGTGTACTACCCGGTGGGAAAGGCACACCATCAAAAAATGCATTCCTTGGAACAACGTGTTAGCACTGAGGAGCAAAAGAAAAATATCGGTAACTGGAGCCCAGGAACAGCAGAACAGCTTTGCATTTATCTGCCTCTAGCAGACTGAGTTTGCCCTGGGCTAATGGGATAAGCAAGGGATATTTAATTATCACATTATCCCAGGAATTACATGTCTATAGAGATTGCCCATTAAGAAATGGCTGTGCATAATACACTCACATGACATTACAGGAATAAAGCAGTGATTCTGCTGTTCAATAGTAGAATACACTATTTATCACAGGCAAGAAGTTACTGCCAAGAAATTCAGTTAGTGTGCATTTCAAAGGACACGGAATGGTAAAATAATTTGACAGTGAAGATCAGTGATTATTTTTTATTACTTTAAAGGCTAATCTATTTTTAGCTTTAGAATTCGACTGTTCTTAATCCTAATGGTTCAGTAGCAGTATTTACACTACGATTTCCAGAGTCATACTGAGACACTAAAAAAGCCAATCTTTAATTATAGTAAGGCTTTAAAAATAATGCTAACTAATGTTGAACACTTTATCATAGATGAACCGAGTTCAGCATGGGAAGCTCTATTTTCCCATGGCGTTAAATGGTAACAACTAAACCCAAAGAACCAGTAAGAACCAAACGCATGAAGAATTAGTTCCCTTTCCGAAGTGAGAGCAGATGCAACACCATATGGCTGACCTTCCTCAGCTAAACACAACGCCCACGAGGACTTAACAATTTACCTCCCCCGGGAATAAAACAGAAGTTCACAGGTTTTAACATGCGAGGTTAAGAAAGGGTTACTTGGGCTAACATCTTAAACTGCCAGAAGCCGGCCAGCCGTCCCTTCCCCAGCAGCAGCCCCTGGACCCGGCCGGGCTGCAGAGGCAGAGAGCGGCCACACCAATCACCTCTCCTTCAACCCCAACGCTGTCGGCTGCTTAATAAATTGGAGCTCTTCAAATATCAAATTGTTTCTGTGTGACCTGAATTTTCAGTCTCCAAGAAAAGCAACAATGACAAGTGTTTCGCGAGCAGTAAGGAAAGCGACACTAACGAGCCTCTAAGTCCCTTCACTGCCATGAAAAACCACTGCAGATTCTGGTGGCAAAGGTGTAATTAGACTGGTTTGCTATTGTACTGTTCCTATACTCTGCAGAAGAATTCCCTAAGTACTTTGCTGTTCCTGCTTTCTTTATAAAAATATTTTTATCTTTATAAATAAATTGTCACAGACTAGGCTTCAGGATAATAACCTAAGCCAGAAATTCACAACCTAACCACATTTGAGTGTTTCAAAATGAAAACGCCATAATTCTGATGGCATACATGCTTAATATTCTGAAAGTGATCAAAACCGAAGCAGTGCAAATGGAACGCGAGCTGAGACCACACAGAAGTGAGGGCTGGTACCAGGGGAGGCACGAAGGGGCTGGAATATACCCACGTGGAGCAGCGTTGCATGGGGAACTAACACAGCCCCGAATGCAAAACCACGTTCGGAGGAGCTGGAAGAGAAACTGATGTGCCACATACAACAAGGTCTGCTCGGCACCAAAAAAAGGGATTCGGGGAGCTGACCTGGTTTCCAGAGTTACTGTGTCACAGCTGACAGGTCACTCAAGCCAAACCCTTCACAAGGCTGCATGTACTACGTCAAATTATGTCAAGGTTAAACTGCTTGTGAAGCAACCAGGTCTTGTCATATCTTACTTGTTCCAATATTTTAGTTGCTCCTGTTTGAAGACAGATTCTCAAAATTTACACAAAAAGCTGCCTTGTCCCCTAAGCGTCACATTTTCTGTGCAGCATATCGAACTTGGAAAGCTCTTAATGCCATTGCAATTTGAGAAGTGAGAGAATTTCAGGATTAAATCCAGTTTTGTGCCTAAAGATTTAGAAATCCAGTTCAGAAGTCCCCAGAGAGAAGCAATTCTTCTGAGATCAAGCGGCTCCACGCTTCATGTTATCAATTGTATTACGCTAGGAAATAGATGCCAAGCAAGAACAGCATCCTGCTGGGCTGAGCACTATTCAAAGCCATAGATTGACAGTAAAGAGCTTATAATTTAAACACCACAGAGCAGGGTAAAAAGGATGCACCATACAGGAGTTCAGCAAGCACTCAGAAAAGGTGTGGAAATGATCAGAGGTTTCCAGCATTATTAACCTAGCTTTAGAAAAGGAGATGTACTAAAGTGCACAAATGTCAACCAAACACAAGATCCTTGGCAAAACAAAACACGAAGCTGTTTATGGCCCCTGCAAACCAGTGTCCTGCAGCTGCTGCGTTATCAGTCACTGGCCATACCTTCAGCTGGATCCAGAAAAGACACTGAGCAGACCCAAAAATAACACAGTGTGCATGTGCTGGGGCAAGCGGCCTCCAAGTCTGCACATTTCTTCCTGATACCATATGTGGGGAAGTTCTTAATAATATTATAATGTATAAGCATACAAGATTACATTGCTCCAGATCAGCATTTACAGTTCCTAGCAAGACTGCTTCTGAACCAAATCAGGCTCCCAAGCTGATCTGATATTCTGGTAGAAGCAAAGCTGGAAATCCAATGAGCAACAAAAGGCAAACGGCAGGGCCCTTCCTTCTCATGGGTATAAATACAGAACATCTACAGAAGTGGAAAAGTTACGTTACTACTTTGATTACTTGTATAGAAATGTGAGAGGAAGTGAGTAGAAATAATAAATTCCGATTTGTAAAAGTCCCTGTTTAAGATATTAATGCCTGTTTCTACCATTTCACAGAATACACCACTTTAAGAGAAACTATTTTCAGGATCAATAACTGTCGATATGGAACAGTTCACAAACTTCAAGTCTCCACTGCTTAAGTAGAAGAGAGTTGCAGGCACATGCTACATAAACCCTCCCCGCAATTTCTGGCACGCTCACAAGAACAAGCAGCCGACAGCTTTACTCTACCAGAGAGATGAACCGAGGGTAATCACTGCTGCAGATTCCACTAACATTTGCGTGCCTCGTGGGAAGGGCAGGGCGAATAGCACTTTACACATCGCAAGGTTGGGACTGAAAGGAATTCTGTGTTTTAAAGGAAAATGGTCATTCTGAAAAGAGACAGTAAGAATAAAAAGAGCTATGACGACTGTCTTCAGAGAAATATATGGTCTAGCAAAAATAGGCATTTCATACACTTGCTCAGATTGTCAATGAATTAATGTCTTACCTAATTGTGCTCTGAAAAAAAATGCCAGAAGAAATTATGCTAACAAAAAAGTTGTAGGGTTTGGAGTGTTTCTTGTACTTAAGACAGCATATGGTTAAGAAACTAATTTATTAATGATCCTGTTATTTTAATAGGAACTTTGTTACTAACATGAATGAAATCAGGCCTAAAAAATGGTGAACTAAACAGACAGTGCCAAGTAACTTACAACAGCTTTGCATTAAACCTTCGGAAATACCAACATGACTAAGGAGTCACTGAAACACCTTCCTCACCACCACAAAACCCCAGTTCACCGCCACTGACCTTTTCGGAGTTGCTCACACTGGAGTGTGACATTAGTAGAGCAAATGCTGGAAAGTAACAAGCTTCCCAACCAAATTCAGAGCCCTTTCTTGCAAGCTTTCTTTTCATGCTTCAGAGAGATTTCATACCTTATAATTTAAAGACATTTTAATTCTCCAAGTTTCACAAGTCCAGGTGACTTCACTAACTAGTTCTTTTAGTGTTCAGTCTGCTTTTATTGAAATTAAGAACATTAATTAAAAAGTATTTAAATTTAGCTGACTCATCTCATGACTGCATCATTCACAGGTATTTTCTAAATTTAAAGCTGCATCATTCCTTGTTAATTCAATGGCCAAAAAAGAAAGTTATCACTCTTGAGTATGACTACATGCTATTATTAGTAGTAGCATTAGCTCCCCAATGAACATCTCAGAACTTAGTCTCTCCTATGACTGGTACACATGTATTGCTTTCCCCAACGTAAGAGAACTGTGCTCTTCCAAACTTATCCTCAGATTCGCTTTCATTCACACTATTCCTTTTATTCTCCAGCATATCATTCACATGCACACTAACCTGTCCTTATCCTTGACAGTTCTGAACAACACATGCCCTTCAACATCCATTTCAGGTCACAATACTATCCCACCAGTTTTTTGTCATAGATATAACAGAGTTTTTACATCCCACGCCCGTAGTTCTTGTTCCTCTGATTTGCTGGCTACACTCCTTGCATTGCTTTCTGGCTATTTTACTGAGCACAGCCTTTTCACCAATTACTTATCCAATTACTCTTTTCATCAAGTAGAGCACTTTCCTTCTCTATGCTGTCCATCATTTTTCCCTCTGGTATTCTTTCTGTATATATTTCTCCTCTTCCTGCACACAGACATGTTGCAATCAAGTCTCTCCTATCCAACTCCTTTTATTTCTCACAGTTCTTCTCATCACATTAGGCCAGACAGTCCAGTGAGACCTAGATCCCAAACACAAAAGCAGAAGCCTATCTAGTGAGAAATGTTACTTTCGTAAAACCCTCTTCCTAGCCATATATCAAATATTCTTTGTAACTCTAGTTCTTGAGTCAACATCATCTTCTTGTATCCTCCGTGCAACAACTTAAATTTCAAACTTATACAAGGTAAAAGTACTCTTTTCTGCTAACGTGCATGTTCCGATATTCCCACAACTGAAGCCTTCAGTGCTTTTTGAGTAAATCCCAACATTAACGTGACTCTGCTTTCCCCAAGCCATTGACTTCCATTAATGTTCAGCACTTCACTAGGTCCTTAGTTTTTCACATTTGGCCAAAGTAAGCTAAAAAGGAAGAAGAGTAACAGCACAACTATAAAAGCATCTTTCTTTAGGACATACACATTGTAAAGAATAACCTTAAACAGAGTATCAATGGCACAGCTTAATGTTCAATATCAGAATAAACTACCCACCATTTTTCCCCCCATGCTGCAAATCTCTATCACACAAACTAGCCAAAAGCTTTCTAAAAAGAGCACTGAACATTTTTAATTATTTGTGCATAACACACACTAGGGAGATGGCTCACTATAGCACAAGGTTTGAGTGTTAGATTTACTTCTCTAATTCCACTAGAAAATATGAATATTTAGAAGAGCTTGTTGCTGTAAAATACCTATAGTACTGTTTTGTAACGCTTCTCTAAAATAGCTCAAAACTCAGAATGATGACAGACTGAATGTTGTGATGGCAATGCCACCAAGTTCATGTCATTCTCTCCCAAGTAAATTAGGTAATTTAGTTCAAGCAGTTTTTGAATTTAATTTAGTTACACTGTGGAGATGAAAGTTTTCAATTATGCCACAGCTGAATTAATGATTTCAGATTGTTCTTAGCAAAAAAACAAACTACAGGTCCCTTCACTTTCATGACACACAGAAAAAGGGTTGCACTGGCCTGTTTGTCAGAATATATAGAAATGTTCAAAACTCTGAGTATATATTCATAATGAAAAAAAAATTTGTTTGCTTGTTTTTTAAAGACAGCTCAGTATCCAGTAGCTTTAGCAGAGAACCACTGCTGGTGACAAGGTCCTGACAGCATTTGAGTTTATGAAGAATAAATACACCAGCTGGTTTGGCAGAACAAAGTTCTCTACTTAAGCACAAGAAGCATTATCAGAAGAGGGAGCAATAAAACAAGCTCTCTACCTAGGTGAAGTCCAACAACATCACTCAGCACAGTTTGAGTGATACACTCATACCACCAAAACAGTAATTCTGAATTTAACCACAGGCCTATGTGTCATTTTTGTTTAACTGCAACATGACTGTCCTTGTAATGGAAGTCTCTTTTCAGACTACGAACTCTCCTCATCCCCAGGAAACCTACTCTGACTGTAACAATGGAAGGATAATTCAGACAAGTAAAAAAAGAGTCTGTAGCATTAGTTGCACAAAAGGAAGAGAAGCAAACTCAAAGTTTGTAAATAAAGCCTACAGTTTACCAAACAATCTCCACTTTCAAACAAAAACAAGCAAGCGATCTTAAACAGTCAAAATACTGTTGTAAAACAAGCTGACAGTGGAACGAGCCATCTTCTCCTCTTCCCTTACCTGGACAGTCAACTTCGTCACTCTCGTCCTCGCAGGTGGGCCACCCATCGCACTGCCAGTTGGAGGGGATGCACTGGATGGTACCGCTCCGGCACGCAAACTGCCCGGGGATGCAGCGGAGCTCTGCCAAAGAAGAAAATTGTGCTTGGTTTGAAGTGTTATTTATTTGTGCAAGTCTATACATATATTAATCATCTGTCATGTAACATATCACTGAAGCGTAATGGACAAAACCGCGGGATAACTCAACCTTGTTAAAAACTGCTTTGTTTCAAATCGCTTCCATGTTTTAAAGTGCGTGTTTGTGGTTTTAATAGACAGGAGGGCCGGCTGCCAGTGCTTGGGAAATAATCCTCTCTGACATCCACAGTAAAAACTTCCTGATAAAGATACCATGCGAGCAGCTATCACACAGCGTTACCCATCCACTTCTTGTGGGGCACTGAGGACTACTTGTTCACTTTACTCAGAAGCAAGGTTCAACAAAAATATGCTACGGTAATTAAGTGCTAGATTACGCAGCAAATTCAGAATCCTATTTCCATTCCAATCGCTATATATGCCAGGACCTGCTAGACTTGCGCAAATGTCCAGCCTGATTTAGAGCCATTTCACAGAACTATTTCCATATCCATGAACCTGTTTGTACTTTCTAGCTCAAGCTCTTTTGTAGAATTTTCCCATATGAACACATCCTTTACAAGAAATTGGCAATATCTGCAAACATGTAGTTCCTGCTTCTGTAAGAGTACTGCCTACTTGCCATCACACTGTCAAACCTAATTAGCATTATAAAAAGTACAACTTTTTAAAGCTTTTTTATATCAATTCCATCTATCAAATGTCAGAACCTAATAATTCAGCTTCATTTTGTGTCCCTCAAAACATCTTGCAGGCGAAAAAGAAAAATAAACCACCTGTCTACGTAAGTGAACGATTCTAAGCTTGTGTACAGATGGCAGGTCTGCAAGTCGCCACGAGCATCCACAGGCTCCCTTTCTCACCAGACCATCGCCATCCATCTCTCTCCTGGATGGCGGTTGTCCATTTTCCAACCAACATTTTCGAACAAGCTACAACAATCCCAGGTAAGCTACATTCAGAGAAAAACAAACAGAAAATTTTAAAAGTGTTTTAAAGTAAAACACGCTCATCCTTGATTTTGAAAGAATCAAGTAGGTAACTGTTTTGCAGGGAGAATTCTCTAAGAGAAGATTTAAAATACAGGGATACATTCTCTCTTCCACTGTCTACAACCTCAGAAAAGAGCTGTAATTGCAGTTGTTACCTCTGGAAACACATGTCTAAACTAAATGTAGACAGAGGTCACATTTAAGTGTTCAGTCAACATGACCAGGCATAATATAATAAAACCAGTCATCATGCACTCTCAATAAAAGCTGTACCTGTACACATGGTAATTGGCGCAGGATATTGATAATAGGCTTCTAATTCAATGTTAAGCTAAAATCCAGTTCTAGTACCGGTTTCTTTTCAAAAAACAGACCTGCTCTTCTAGAAAAAGAAAAGCAGGCACATCCTCTTAGCAACCGCCTACTCGGAGCAAACGCTCAGGTCAGGAAATGGCCAAGAACTCAGCCAGACCTGCCAGACAACCGCCAACAACAGCCCCTGCAGCCCGAGGAGAGCGGGCTCACCCATTTTTAGAGCTTTACGCAGTCCAAACTGCTAACACTGAAAGAGCACAAGCAAAACGTGTAATCAAATTTAACAACAACAAAAAAAAACCACAACAAACCAAAAAAAAACTCCACACAACTCCAGGTGAAATTTAAACTATGCAAATTTCAAGTTCACAGAAAAGCATCGACTCTTCAGTAAATCATTGCAGCGTCTTTCACCACTTTTGCACAATGTCAGAACACAGTGGAAGCTTTCTTAGAAAGCTCTACTATCATAGTTTTAAGTACCAAAAATCTATACTGGAGCCTGTGGTAGGTATTTTAACATATGGAAGACTGTTGTCAACCCACCTTCGGTTTTCCATTGCATTCAACTGCAGTAACGGCAAAAGTTAATTCAAAATGCAATGCTTTAAGTAGACCCTTAATTTTTTAATTGCTTGCTTTTAATGGAAGTCACGCACACAACCAGCGAAGAAATCTATTCAGCAGCCTGCTGGTTTCACAGGCACCAGGAAAGCACCACACACCAACGTGCACATGGGAAAAACAGGAAGAAATACTTTTGTCCTTCTACAATTTCATACGTGCAACTACTATTTTATGTACAATTACATATGACTGGTTCAGATAAAGGGATGACTCCATCCCAATATTATGGGCACTTAAAAAATGCCAGTTACATGCCATAATGTCATCACTTCCTGCACTGCAGACACTCCTCGCTGAAGAATGTGGATACAGGGAAGAGTACAAAACATTTCTATGAAACACCACTCAAAACAGCTGAACAGTTGTTCCCAATGGAAACCATGCTATGTCAGATGCACTGATTATTTCTAACCAAGGAACACAAACTTCTATGCAATTATATTGCGGAGGGGGAAAAAAGTGGCACTAAAAGAAATACTGTAAAATGAAAATCTCCACGTTCTGCAAACACTGCCAATAACACCTCCTGAGCCATCCTAACCCAGGGCCCATACCCCCGTGTGTTATTGAACTACCTAAATCATCATGCAGTTCCTGGGAGAGTTTCATCTCAACTGTCCCACTATTGTGGTTTAGCCAGGCTCAGGAGTCCCAGAGCAGAGCACATCAACATACAAAGACTGATGGAAGCCTGTAAAGAACCTCCAAGATACCCAGCCAAGGAATAGAGAAATTTGGGATAGGTGAGGCTGCACAGGATAGGTGCTCGTCTCCACAATCCTGTCAAGCATTATTTCAGTCGCCTATTTTTAAGTCAAAACAGCAGAAAAATGAAAACATTTCAAGCCCGTCTCCTTGCGGCAGAAAAGGCAAGTCAGGCTGCCAGCAGCACAATGGGATTCACAAAGATACATGAGCAGCAGCAACCAACAGGACAACACAACGTAACCAGCCATCCTTCCTGAGATGCGAGTAATCACTTAACACGCAGTCAGACTTTGTACTTTTCAGGAGTGTGGTAAACAAAAGCTGCTTCTTGACTCATATAATATCACCAGTTCTTCAAAAGAATAGCAAAGTTTAAAAAATACCAGTCCCACTTCTGCCCCTGAAGTCAGATACCCCACACTGTTCATAGCTATTGATGGTAAGTCACAGCAAGGAAGGATGAAGAATTTTAAACTATCTTAAACTATCACCTCCTAGGAGCACTAAAAACATGTATTTTCCACCAGTGTTAAAGCAGAAACTTTCTCTGTTTTCCATATTGTTAAAAAATACATAATGGCACAAGTTCAGCCAAAGGAAGGAGCTGTTGGAGCAGAGGCACTGATACAACATCAGCTGACAGCATCAACAACTGCCCAGAAGTGAAAAAAATGGAAATACAACCACCTCCAGCATCCAGGTACAGTGTGATGAGTTACACTGTCAGTATTATGATTCACATATGAAATTCTAACATGAAAGGCTTTTTTTTTCTTTGAACAATCAAACATTTGCTATGCTACAGTGTAAAACTTGGTAGACTGAAATCTCATTTTAGAGCAATTAAATTCATCTGGCATTTGCTGGGAAGAAGAGAGGCACGTTAAACACTGGAAACAGCAGCAACTGTAGGTTTTGAACTATACATAAAATAAGCTTATAAAACATCACAAAGTTCAAGCAGTGTGAGGATGTGAAAACACCCCAAGCAGCAAGGTGCCATTACAGTCTCTCTGCTTTGTTGTCTCAAAGCCTTTCTACAACATTAACCCTCAGTCTCGCCAACCGCCGCATCCTCCTGGCCGTGCTTACAACCAAGTACAGAAAAGCTACAGAGCTTGCCAAAGACTACAGATCAGCTGAGCCTCCGAGCAGAAGTTGGCTGTCCTGCCTGTGCTTCCACACTGTCCCAGCACCACTGCGTTTATCCCCAAAAATCCAAGCAACCTGCTGGTTCACCAGCACCGCCCTACCCAAACGAACATTTGTCTTTCAGAAGTACCAACAATTAACTACCATGTATTCTCACTTCACCTCTTCTCTCTAGCAACAGTTTATGAAGAGCTACACATTGACCAGAGGGAGTTTTATAGAACTTTATCTAAAAAGAGGAAAAGCAAAATGAAAATCACGTTCAGACCATGTATCAGTTCTACAAGCTTAATATATAACCAAGATAAAACCTGGTTAAGTGAAGGCCGAAAAATCCAATACCGATTTGTAAAGCATTAGGTGGACACAAAGTTTTTAAAACCTAAATTTCACCCTTATATTTTCAAGGCAATGAAGTTTACGATTACAGAAACCAGTGGAAAAAACCACCACCACTAGCAGTGTTTTGTACCACTAGCGGTACGAAAACCCTGATGTCTTGGCAATTCACAATTTACGAGGTACTGATGAGGAGCCAGAGTCCTAAACTAAAGCCTCCAAAACATAAACCTTAATTCAGGAGAGTGCTTTAATACAGAGATTAAACTCAGTGACTGCAATCACTGACTATGAAAGTTTGGGTTCCTTGAGTTGCAGTGACTTAACTTCTCTTTATCAAAGAGATTCACCAGCCAGTAAATTCTGATACACTAAGATATTCTTTTGGTAGCTAAGACTACAGATGCATGTGAGATTTTAACATTTACATAGATAGTATAGATTTGAATATATTTCAGTTTTCAATACAAAGAAATGCCACTTTTCATTTGCTACACTAATTGTTTTTTCTTGTCTGCTGAGCTTCATTTGTATGGAAATTGAAATTTGATTGAATGCACAAACTCGGCATTTGAGGTTATTGCAATTATAAGCTATTACTCTGAAATACATGTATTGGAAAAGATAAGGTCGAAGTACATGGTTTGGTTTTCTACGTAAGCTTTCAATGAACAATGGCACTTTTGTGTGTACCTCACGTGTACTTATTTTGGTCACATTTCTCAAGTTTCAATCTGGTAGACTCTCTAGCATAATTTTTATTTACAGAGTGAAGGAAAACAAAAGACAAGAATACTTCCTGCTTTCTCAGTGTAAGTCACTCATTGTCCCAAACCAGATGAACCAACCTGCAAGAGAATATTCTGTTCAGGTTTGAATAGGCAATTACAGCTATCAAAAGCTGATTAAGCATTAACAAAAACTCTAAAGTGCTTAGGCCAGTAACTCTTCTTATTCAGATTTGAACTTGCTCAACAGGTCTGTCTTATATTTTATAATACTAAACCTACATACTTAAGACAAGACCTGCACCTACATGTTGCACTACCATATTTTAACACATTTAAGAATAAGTTTACTTATTGCTCTTTTCTTAAATCACTGTTTCTATATAACTTGACACATGTTAAACCATACGAGCATGATCAGAGATCCTAGAATTTTCAGCAAGAAGTCTAACCCCTAAGTCCTTAACTCCCAGAGATTTTGCTTAACACCCAGTGCTCAACAAATGCCTGCAAACGCGCATCAGAAACATAATTAAAGGAACACCACACCCATCATCATCACAAAAACACATCCAGCTCCATATCTTCTATTTATGCTCAAGAGGAAGCATAACACAACCAATATTTCTCTAGACTGGGATTTAACTGATTAACAGAAATTTTAAAATATTCTTAATATTCTCAATATAAAAATAACATAATAGTTTTCTTAATTTAATCCTCAGTAGATATGTGAAAAAACCTGTCCTTAAGCTAGTCCTCTGCGGTTGAAAAGCATTTTTCACATCCTGGACGTCTCTCAAGTCCACAGGTGCAGTTCACCAGAGAAGGCGCCGTATCTTGCTCACGGCCCCTGAAAATCTGCAGCTCGTTCAGAGCGTGACAGTCCTGCCTGGCCCCTGCTCAACAGGGCTCTGTGACAGCATCTGCTTCAAACTGCACTTGAGGATGTTTGACACTGTCTTTGAACAGGTTTTCTTGTTTTTAGCTTGTCTTTGGGGCACCGCTGATCCCACACAAAGGCAAGCGCAGCCAGACCTAAACAGGATTTCCCCGCAGCTCCAGATCCCAGAGGCGCTTTCACTACTCATCCATCCCCCAGCAGGCTTCTTTATGCCACTTGGTGAACCTTATTTCCACCACATTTTTAAATTTATCCTTAAACTACTCACCACACCATCCAGTGTAGCAGAGGGAGAACATACAGTACTTTTAACAAAGCTGCAGTAGAAGAAAAAGAGACTATGATAACACCACCTTATTTCCAGAGAAGAAAACTATTAGCGACACTCACAAATCACCATCAGATAATGATCAATTCCATAGATTAAGTTTATTAAAGCTTCTCAATGAAATTCGTTCCATTTACTTTCTTCAAATTAAAGACCCATAGAATAACAAACGAAAAACCTACAGAAGAATTAAAAAGCCACAGAAGAACAGAACATTCCACTTTCATGTTCAGTCCTCCAGAAGATAAAATGCTCAGCCATGCACCTGCGTTCCTCAAATCACGCCTAAGCACGACCCTTAGGTCAAGCAGGTTTGGTTCATCACAGCCCGAGTACATGGAGGAGGGTATGAAAACACAATGGCACAGAGCCCAGGAAAAAAAAAAAGGCTCCATGCCATGCACAGAGCCCACACCTGTTCGCAAATTTAATTCCAGCTCCTGAAAATTAGAGATTCTGAAGTTATAATCCCATTTACTAGGAACACATCACTTCCAAAAATAAGTAATACATGTTAGAGCCATTGGCATCTTCTGCATGACCTCAGCATGCAGTTTCATGAAGTAATTAAAACTGTGACAGCACTCCAGCTGAAAACTGTAAATCCTTAATGAATAACTCTAATAAACATTCTGTATTACTCAGTGTTCTGTCACAGTAATTTATGCTGGATGACCCCAACATCCATCAATAGATGTTTACAGCACAGTGAGGAATAGCAGCAGCCTCCTTCCCCTCACATCGATATTGTACCTACACCCTGCACGAGCTTGGAACTGACCCAGTTTCTCCTTGCTCACAAGTGTCATTCACTGCAATTCATTGTCTGCTCTTCGTCTGGAGGGCAGACTCAATGCCAGTAAGGATAAAAAAAAAAGCGAAGGCAGTGCAAGAGAGCCAGCATTCAGCTAGAGCAACAACATCAGAGCTGCCTGAATGGGAACCCTGGCTATTATCTCCTAAGACTTAGAAAATACAGACTGCATGCTCTATGAATGTGGACACTTATTCCTAAGACTTAAACAGAATCTTTCCCAGTTCCCCAGTACTGCTACAACCAAACACAAACCAAGCCTTGCTACTTGAACTAAGCCAAAAAAATAGTGTGAATTAGGTGACGCCGTCTTCCAGACTGAGAAACAGCTGTCCTCATTGTAGTGAGGATATCAGCTAAGCAACCGGCTTGCATTTTTTTTCCTCCTCGAGAAACTGCTATATTATGATAGTAAGTAAATAGGCAGAAGGGAAAAGCAAAATACAGCACTGGCACAAAGAGCACTCAGCACAAACAAAACTGAAGCCATGGGTCCTCAAGAAGCCTTTAATACAGCTCAAAATTAAAGCCTGCAGTTTCTCTATACTAACAACCTTGTTCAGGACTTCAGATGTTTTGTACAGCCTTAGGTGGGACTTAAGTGTTTTAGTACAGCAGTGACAAGTGATCTAAACATGTGCAGCACCAGATTTTTGACCCTTTCCCTAAAGAAGGCCCGATAAGTAAGTGAATCTGCAGAAGTGCCAATCACACCTCACAAGTAAGTTCACTAAATAATTTCAAGCAAGCTTGAGAAAGAAGACCAGAAAAATGCAGAGTGAGTTTTGGAAAGCCTAGAGCCAGCACAAGGGAAGGAAACGATGACAGCCTTGAGCTTCAGAGGGCAGGAAACCCCCATGTGGTTTGCACTGCTCAGCAGCTGCCTGCACATCTGCACATCTGTACGGTGCTGCGGTGGGGGGGCTGCCCAGCTGGCAGGAGGGATGGGGGGAGCTGGGGTAACCAGACCCTTCCACCAAACCCTACGGGACTCCCATTTCTTCATGCCGGAGGACGTATGGTGGACTGACAGAGGGGACATGGGGTTGCCATGGCCTTATTAAATCAGTGGTGTCAGGCAAGGGTAGGTCCTACATATAGGGACATAGGTCCATTGGATTCCAGGTTTTGTTAAACCCCATTACTTATAAAACATGCTCATTGATGCTAAGAAAACAGCGCTATTCCTCACACAGAATTGAAATACAGTCATGCACACAACATATTAATTCTCCCAACAAATGCAGCAACGGAAAAAAAGTCCATTAAGAACAGCACCAGTAGTGAAGTACTCAGCAAGTCATCAATTCTGTCCAGAAAAAAGCACCATCACAAACAGTACTTTCTCCCTACAATCCATACACCGAGGCTGGGACAGACAGATCATCCCACATACACCACAAATACCTAAATTCACAGGACTACCTGGGTACCTCAGCGTAGCTACTTTCAAGTTTCATCCTAAATCCTCACCTCAAACCTTCACCTTCTCCTAAACACAGCTTTTATGGCAAGATCCTCATGCTCCATTGCATCTAAATCCTCCAAAACATCATATTAATGAACACATACTCTTCTTGCTCATTTGCAATTCTTCACAGAGCAGGGCCATTCTGACCACGGAAAAGCACCAGGTTCTCAGCTCTGTCTGCACAAGTGGGGCACTGTTGCCTGCACCTCCTTCCTCCCAGAAGGTGTCTGCACTGGGCTTTCACCCGGTATCATCTCCAGCACATGTCAGAGTCACCTCTGCGATGTTCAGAACTACACAGTGGTGCCTGCAACCCCAGAAGGACCAGTCTGGCAACCAGAAGTATATGAACACCAGGAACATCTCCTTTTTCAGTTTTTGACAGTCTACGTGCAAGCTGCTTGTTGGAAAGCCTCTGAAAAGTGACCTAGAGAAACTACCAATAAACGTGGTCCAGGCAGTACTCCTCTGTCTTAAGCAATTACCTTCTAACTGCCTACCCAAAAAAATCTAAGCATGTGAGATTAGTTCATCTCCTCTTCCAAGTGTATTCTAAGAATTAGAAAAGTACACATCCTATCAAGCCAGCTCAGATCAATATTTCTTTCTATAAGAAACAGTTTTCACTCAAGAAGTATCACCATGGAAAGAAGCTGTATTCCTTTTGACCAAATAAACTATATGTGTTTAAAAAAAAAATGCTAAAAGAAACAAATAGTCTATAACAGAGTTTTCCACAGCAGAAAGAAAAATTTAAATCCAAAGTTTTACACTACCTGTATTAGTATTTTCTTTAGATCACGTCTCAACAAGAAGCATATTCAGAGGAAACATGATAACAGCAATTCGAGGACTGTCAGAGCAATTGAGGCTAATGTATAGCCACCGTCAAATTGAAAGTAGGAATTGCCAGATTTCAACAGTATTAGCTAGCAAGCCCTTCTACTTTCAACAATACAACATGTTGCTACTTTGGAGGAAAACAAAAAACGTTGTGGGGTTTTGGTGGTGGTGGGGTTTTTTTCGGTACAGGATTCAATAGTATTTAAGTATATCCTTAAACTTCCAGCACATGAGCAAACCAAACAAATCTAATTAAAATACACAATTTCAGGCCAAGTATGTATTTAGAATACACAAGGAACTGCAATAGTCTATAATGCCAAGAAAACAGGTGACAAAATCCTACCTATGAAATCAGGAATTTTTAACTACTCCACTCTCCAAAAAACTAACATAATTTCTTAATTTCAAAACCAAAGGAACATGGAATAAGCTTTCTACATGGCCCTAGGGAAGGTCATGGTCTTAAACAAGAATCTAACAATTCAGGAGGACAGGAAACCTGCACATGAGCGCTGATGAAATGCAGGTCACACTAAAAAAAAAAGCTTTTCCTCTTGTTTCATTTTTTTCTTCACACCTTGTACAAGACTTGATGAGCAAGCACCTAGAACACTTAAAAGCAAAAACTCGATATACAGAAATATTCTGACCTCAAGTACATAAAACCTATTTTATCCTTTGCACGGTAGCTGGTGCAATGGCTGTTGTGTACCAGACCAAATGGTTCATGCTTTGAATAGCATCCCCTGCTCAGCTGGAGCTGAACACGGCAGGAATGCAGCGATGCCACCACCACTGCATCCGTCCACGCTGGACGAGACACTGTCCTCCCTTCTCCCACAGTAAAACCAATAACTGAACAGAAATTTCATATATCAACCCCCTACATTTCATATTTCTATCAGAAGCCAGCAAATACGAGTCCAACCAATTTATAAGAAGTCTCATTCCCCACACCTTCTAACCATCCCAGTACCACCAGCATTCTTCAGCTCTTCCAGCAGCTTGTGTTGTGCACCTGTGTCAGGTACTACACCATGAAACTGGATCTGGGTCCATTTTAGCTGTTGAATTACATTCAACTCCATTGTTGCTCAGAAAGACACAGATGAGCACTCATACTACCGCTTCCTTTGACCATTTCTCTGCAGTCTGCTTACTACCAGAACCAGGGGGGGACGATGCTTCTGATTAAGTCTTTGCACTCGGATCTCGCTCCTGCAAGATCCCTGATTTTTCATAAAGATTTTTCCAAGATCGCACTCATAAAGAACATTTGTGTTATTTTATTTTAATCAGTAAGGACTAATTCAAGCATGACAAACAATTTCACAAATTCCATAGAAACACAAATGCAGTTTTGACCATCCCTAGATTAAAAGAAGTTGTAACATGTTTTAGAGGTTTAGCGTATACAATGCAGAATGCTGCTTGGGCACAAACTCAAACCAAGCAGGTGTGAGAAGCAGGATTGTTTTCTTTTAAAGTGTATAAAATAGAACATACTACTTTTAAGTTAGAAGAAAGGTTCAGATGAAAATCGCTTAGGAAATATTAGCACAGACAAAACATACAGACACCAAAGGACAACACTAACTCAGTTTTATGTAAAATCAATCTCACTCGTGCAAAGGCAACGCCTGACACTCCCCGTATCACCCCAGAGCCCGAGGGGCAGAGCTGGGCTGGGGGAGCCCTAGTCGGGCTGGAGTGGAGCCCCCACATGGATCCAAGGGCTGCGCTCACACACTTCAAACCTCAGCTGCCCACTTTGCAATGCAGATTGGAGTGTCAAAATACGAACTTCAGCATTTCAAAGTGACACCTGAAGCTCCCTCAGGAAAACACAGACACAGCCAGCCCAGAACACCCAGCATTGTTCTGCCAGGAATGACATTTAATCCCATTTTCCTACTAGCTCTGGTTCCCAAATAATTTCCCTGGGTACCCCAAGTAACTGGTCTCATATTGGGAAAAGTACGAGGAAGCACAGCAGAGGAGGCACACGAAAGACAAAAACACATAAGAAAAAGTTACACAAATGAAAACATGACCAAAAAAACACAGTAAGTTAAAGGACAATAGAGAAGGGAATGTCCCAAGAGTATCCACCAAAAGCCAATTCTACATTTCCAGCCACTAAGCGGGCTGGCAATTGTCAAGTGCTAATCAATAAACAGAACAGAAGCTAAATATAATTGTTAGATCAACCAATTATAATTTTAATTAACTAGGAAGTTGAATGTTATTTTGTTTAGCTATAGTTAATCAGGCAACTATCAATTTTCATTAAACTTACTATTGTATTTCTAAATAATCTAAATGGTAGGCAAACACTGGTAACAGCTTCCTCAGGAGTCAAATATAGCAAATACCATTAAAATGCTGTTCATCAAACCCAGAATTAGCAGGCTGACCCTTTAGTACAAAATCAAAAAGTTTCTCAGGAAACCAGAGGATGCCAATGCATTTCGTAGTTTGGGGAACGAGGACTAAAGGTTAATCTCAAACTCATGTTTTTAAGCAACTTGGTTGCTATAGCTCATCAATGACTTCACCAAACAACCTGTGATTTTTCCTCGATGTGTTCTCTACAAAACCACGGTGCGAAGTGCAACGCCAAAGTGCGAGCCTGCCATGCAAGGACATGAACGGTACATAAACCCTTCCACAGGGTAGAAAGTCAGGAAGGGACGGGCACTGCCAGGCACCTGCCACACTGACCACTGCTGAATAAACAGGGGGTCTTGGCACCCAAACAGTCTTGGGACACCAGCAAACCGTTCTTTGTAACTGCAGCACAACAAGGACACATGCATGGTGCTGTATTTAGACAGGAAGAATAAGCTGCAACTGCAGACCGAGCAGCAGACCGGCAGCTAGACTTAGCAAAGGAATCTGGTGTTCGGAGTCTGTGACAGGAAATCATTAAAAATGTGCTATACAAATATCTTCAAGAATTGCCTGCGTTTACCAGATTTTGTTTTGGGACATGAAGACAGATGACCCAATCTCTTAGTGCACTTTCTAGCCATAACTTTCTATCAGTCTACACAGAACAAAAGATTAGCAAGCCTTCTCCCATCACAGGTTAGCCCTTGAGATCACACAGGCAAAGATCAGCAGTCTCTCATCAAGCTGCCATTAGCCACAATCTGTTTCTTTTCTATCTCAAAGACTTCCTTGTTCAGGCTACCAGTGCAAAACCCCCTCACAGCTTATTTCATTTTAAAAAACAAACTCGAGCAGACACGTTAACCCATGAAGGGCAGGAGTGACGATGCACTGAGCTGTAACCAGGTCCTGCTCTGACCACACTCCAGGTAGCCAAAGTTCGGTGTGGGACACACAGGCTCTGTGCGGTGCAATGCGTGTGAGCACAATACCAAGTTCTGCTCATCACATAACAAGTTATTTATATGCATCTCGTACAATGAAACAAGACCTTATAAAAGTTGCAAGAAATCACCACATAAAAACGCAGAGACTCAGGCATTACTCAAGGACAGACTGTAGAGGTAGCTACTACTCTTGCATTACAATTCAACATCAAAACCTGCCCTAACAAAGCTAATTCCAGGGGACAGAATAATTCATTGAAGTCTTGGCTGGTTTTCTGACATTCACTGGGGGGTTTACATCTTTTATACTTGGTATCTGAAGTTATTTTCTCTTCAAGCTGGCTGTGCGTCTCCCCCTGACTCCTGAGAGCAGCAGCACTTCCACAGCCGCCTCCTCCTGCTGCAGCGCTCCCTTCTCCATCGCTTCTGCTGCTCTGGCCTCACCTTCCTCTACAACCAAAACCACCGTGGGGATATAGAAGCCGCATGTTTGCAAACCCTCCAGCTCCCGTTCTGGTTTATGACTTACCAGAACAAAGCGTGCAAACAGTTCTCTGCCTACTGACTCTTTTCTTCTCCTTTGTGGCCATAGCTAGTAAGCAAACCCACTCACACCTCAGAAATTTTGCCTCATAATTAACACCAAGAATTACCAGTCTTAAAGTATCAGACCTGCTAATAAGGTCTGATACCTTCTGCCATGTCTCTCTGCTACGCTGATAGCAGCTGTGAGAAAGACTTCAAATCCATCAGTCTCGTTTTGCATCTCGTAACAACAGCAAACAGCAGAGCACGGGAACACCGGGAAAAGGGCACAATAATATAACAATAGTAAGAAAAAAAAAAACACTAAAACCAGTAGATTAAGAAGGGGATGAGGAGAGAATATAACACTAGAAGACATGCCAGCCCTCCTTTCAGCAAAACTAACTGAGGAGTTGTGATAAAAAAATCCTTCTGCCTCTCACACCCTGAAGCCCTCGCTTGGGAATTCAGCTGAACACAGAGCCAGGGACTGCAGTTAGCAACAACACGGACCCAGAGAAATATTACTCGCCACAGCTCTCACTAAGGTAGAGACAGTGAACAAAGAGCAAAGTAAGGGCTTCTATTTGCTTACCAATGAAATTCCTTTAGAGCAGAGCAACGCTGGGCCCAGGTCACATTTTACGACTGATATATTTGGGCTTCCTACTGAATTAACTGATAACATTAAAGTAGCCAAAACCAGACACATTCAGTCACAGCAGACAAGGGGATCACCTTGAAACGATGTAGATTGTGGGTTTGTTTAGACTTCAACTCTGAACAGCTCTGCCTTGCATTTAAGACCTACAGCTTTTGAGTAAGTGACAAGAACGAGCTGGCAATTTAAACACACTTGGCAGTTGTGTCAGGATACCAACACCCCACCAGTAAGACCATAACCACCAGCTGCACACAGGCAAGCACCAAAGCGCACAAAGAGTTCAAACTTTAGTTAAAGTTATGGGGCTTTTTAATTGGCAAGCCTTTCTAAGTATTGCCAATTAGGGAAGTTGTGCAAAAATTTTAAAACCAGAACTTGGGTAATGAAATTACTTCCTCCAGCTCGCTTTGAAGTGGAGGAAAAAAACGCTGCAAGAACAAGAACTCAATTGGCTTTTAGCTGCCTGGCAAGCGCTCTAATAAGAAAGCCTGATGACCTACATTCACAAGGCTCTGTACTAAACCACTATTACAAAATCCAATATAAAGCCTGACCATGTTTAAGTGTTTTCCATTAGCAAGCAGCAGTTTCTTGTTAGAGAAATATGAAAACATGTTATTGTCTTTAGCGATGATGATCTTAATTAATCCTCTAAACATCCTGAAACATGTCGTCCTGATCGTTCCAGACTGTTTAAGTTCCGAATGTTACATAAAGACACCAAAACCTTTGCTTTTCAATTGTGCAATGGGATGTTAACAGAAACGGGAACTTCTTACATACTCTCAAACTGAGCTGCAAAACTGAATTCATAACAATTTACATCTCTGATGCTTTTTAGACAACCAACAGAAATGCACTACTGTTCAGAAACTTGGTCTAAATCCAAGCTAGCACCAGCACAGGTTACTGCGACTCAGTTAACACACCACTGAAATACGGGATGTTTCAAAAAGATGGACCCAATTTCAAAGTATTTTGATTTCAAATTGGGGTCCATCTTGCTGAAACACCCTGTATTTCTTCACATAAGAAAACAGCCAGCTAGTTCAATAACCTTTAGTAGTTGTTCTGAGTTGTCCCAGAAAACATATCATTAAGTCAAACGCTACTGAGGTAAATATTCCCAGAAACAAGCATCTGAATACGAGTAAATGTTTAAAGGAAATATTAAGTTAATCCTTCACTGCACATTTATATAGTTGGAAAAGTTCACATTAGCAGCTTCCAAACACATAATGAGTAAAACAACTCGAGGAGAAATGCCCTATTTAAAAGCAAACAAACAAACAAACCAACCCCCACATTTTTTCAACAATGCATTATAAAGCAGGCAAGTAGTCAAAACAAGCCACTTATGGTCAAAACAGTTAGAAAGGGAAAAAGGGAAACACTGGGACAAAAAAAATCCAAGTGGAGATTCTCAAGGACACAAAATTACCATGAAAAGTCCACAGGCTCAGAAAAATCTGGCTGCCTATGGTAGCTTCAGGAACCCAAGTCTACACAGGTAGGGCTGATGTCATGTTATGCTGGATGTACCTGGTGCTGTTGGTGCTGGCAGTGACGTAAAACACGCTCACATAACCAAGGAGGAAATATCAGGAAAAGGAAATTCTAGTTAACTTATCTCCTTATTTACTAAAACCCATCTCACTCCAAATGCAGCAAAAATAGGTCCACATAAAATCACCGCCTTTCAGATTGCCTGAAAAAGATACTAGAGTTGAGGAGGCTTAAAAGAAGGTTTCATTTATCTGAAGAGCACAGCAAGAACATGGATAGAAAGCTAGTGCCAAATTAACAGGGAAGTACAAAGAGGTGCCTGATTCCCTGGGACTGAATTGTGAAGGGACCACACATTCATCTCTGAGTACATAAAACCTCCCATCGCTCTGCAGCACTCATTTGATAGCTCCAAGTAGAGATTTTAGCTCAGCAAGCTGCAGGCGTCCTTTCTAAACCAGTAAGACAGTTGCTACAATACACAGGTTTAAAGAAGCAAAAAGAAAAACAAACACCACTAGGAAAATAAATTCTGGGTCCAAATACTCTTCTCTTTCTCAGGAAATCCCCCCAAAAATACAAGGGAAACTTCTTCACCATTAACTAAAATGATGAATTTGGTTCTGTACATCCCCTGTACTTTCATGAGCCAGATTTTCCCTATTTGCACCTTTTGTTTTAGGATCAACCCATACACTGTTCAATCTACTAAACAAGTGATCTATTTGAGACAACAGATTGCAGATATTAAATGAAGTAAACCGAAAAGCAAACGACATTGGCAAAAAGACATGAGGCTACACTGAAGCCACAGATTGAGGAAGGAGCTGAACCACCATGGACAGCTCAGCCACCACATCATCCCCAGCCTCCCAGGGACCAGGACAGACCAGCAACCTCCCAACAGAACTCAGACATTCCTCATACAGCGAGGAATTCCAGCTGCAACACTACAACCAGTTGGATTACCTCACTTTGAGGTTCAGGAATACATATGGTCCAAGCAAAACTCCAGGAACGCATATGGAGTTGCCATAGAGGAAACCTCAAAGCCAGTGATGTGTAAGCTGAGCAGATGAGTTAGGGCTCATTCCCAAAAAATGATGCTTCTGCCAACGTCGCTACAGCACCACAAATCTCTCATGTAGGTACATTAGAGCATCAGTGAAAAAAAATAATTTGCCTTAAAGAAGCAAATCTCAGTGAAAAACTTGTCTTCATCCATCAAGCATCAGCTGCTGACAGAGATCTGATATCAAACTGGAGTGACAAATGTTCTGACAAACCATGGAAAATGCCATTTTCTAATTTCTAGGAGGCTACAATGCTCAACACCAACAGAGTTCAGGGTCAAACGCACCCACCTGTAGAAGTACACAGACAGCTATGAATCTCTGCTGAACCTTCTCAACCAGCAGCTCAGTTGTCTGGAGCACTTAGTGCCAGCTTTGAAGGAAACTGCTTGAAATCAATTTTACATAGTATTTTCTCCCACATAAAAGCCTCCAGCTGTAACACTACTAGGTTAGCAACTCCAAGGTCTTGGGGGCTTTTTTGGCTACTTCAGTGTGTATCATAAGCACCACATATACACTGCACTGCCAAAAAAACAAGCTACAACAAAGCAAGGCACACACAGAGCAGTTTCAACATCTAAGTTAGTTATTTCAATAACGCTGCCTACACTGACCCAATTGTGCTTCAGCTGTACTGGGAACTTGCTTAAACACGGTTTGCTAACTCTGTTTTATTAGTCTGGGTCATAAAAGTTATTTTGAAAGACAAAGAACAAGGGGATTTCAAAGCACACCATCATTCTTGCTCTCCTGTTTACAGAGGAGAGAGCATCACCCAGGAGCAATCACTGTGTGATGGGAGGACAGTTTCCAAACCTGCAAAGCTGCTCCGGGCAGCCTCACGCCTGGGCTACTGATGCTCGTTGGCAAGAGCAGCCTGGGATACGTGAGGGCTCTGCCAAGCTCCAGGAGAGTTCAGCACCCTGAAAGAAACTCTGACTGAGCAATGTTGCTAGAAAAACAGAAGTTTTCAAACAGCAAATATCAACTAGCTCTCCAAAGTCAATCATCTTAACGTTTCAAAGCGCCGTGCCTAGCAGCCACCACACAAACTCCATCACTAAATTACTTCTCTAAAAGAAGCTAAAACAGAACTCGGGAGATGGCATGTGAACCGAGATGCAACAGGGTTGTTTTTTTCCTTTTGGCATGATCCTATGGCACTTTGAAAGCGAGGTTTTTGTTGGCATCCAAGGCCTGCAACGTAACAGTGGGTGAGAAGCACCTGAAAACTCAGTCATGCTGCCACATTTCCACTGCTAATTACCTGTGGGGTTATGCAGTTTTCTACCTAAACTTTCAAAGTGCAAATTAATATTTTTACCCAAACTCGCATCCTCTCAAGACCCCACCAGCCGGCACATGGGACCGACGTTTCACCCCACGGCCAAGCCGGGTCCCATCTCTTTTTAAAAGTATGAAGCAGCGGCAGAGACGCCGCCGGCAGAGCCCAACGCAGCCGCCGAGCCCGGACCGGCTCCGGGCCACGGCCACCCCGAGCGGGACCGTCCTGCGCCCGCGCCCGGCGGGAGGGACCCGGCCCCGGCCGCTCCGCGCCCGCCGCTCGAGGGGCTGCCCCGGCCGGCTCTGCCGCTCGCTCTCCCGCCCCGGGGCGGCCCCGGAGCCCCCGCACGCAGGAGGGAGAACCGGGAGGACCCGCAGCCCCGGCCCCGCCGCCCCTACCTGGCCGCAGCGGCTCGGTGATGCTCAGCACCAGGAGGAAGAGGAGGAGGAAGGTGCCGCTGTCCGCCTTGGGCACCATTTATCCTCCGTTCATCCTCCCCCGGCGCAGCGCCACAAACCCGCGGGGAGGGACGCGAGGAGCGGCGGGAGGAGGGGCCGCCGCCGGGCCCGCGGGGGGGCCCCCGTCCGCACCGAGCTCTTCCTCTCCGCCGTCCGCCGCCGCCCCCCGGGCGGGAGCCAGCGGCCCTGGCTGCGGCGGCGGCTGCGGCGGGAGCAGCGCGGGGTCGGGCGGCGCCGCGCTGGGGCCCTCGCCTGGCTCCGGCAACGCACAAGATGGCGGCCGCGCCTCCCCGCCGCCTTCCCCTGCGCCGCCACGCCCCCCTCCCCGCCGCGCGCCGTGCGGCCAATCGGCGGCGCGGGGGCGGGGCCGAGCACCCGTGTCTGCACACGCCCCGCCCGCCCGCGGCGGCAGCGGGGCTGGGGCGCCGGGCACGGGAGCGGCGGGACGGGGCGGTCACCGGCGGTCACCGGCGTCCGCCCCCGGGGCGGCATCACCAACCACCTCCGTCCATCCAGAACGGCCTCCACTGGTGCCCTCTGTCCCCACCGGGACAGGTGCCTCGGTCCCCTCTGTCTGCCGGGGCGGCCATTGCCAGCCACAACCGTCCCCCCAGGGTGGCCTCCACCAGTCCCCTCTGTCCCTGCAGGACAGCCTGTCCCTGTCCCCAGCTGGAGTGGCCTCTCCTGCCCAGCTCCATCCCCACCAGCCGGCCTTTCCCCGTCCCCTTCCCGCAGCCCAAAACAGCCTTTGCTGCCCCCAGCACGGCCCTTCCCGGTCCCCTCGATCCCTCTGTGACAGCCTTTTCCTGCACTCTGGGTACTTCCCAGCACAAAGCACTGGGATTCCTAGCCCCAGCAGGCTCCCAGGTTCCTGCATCACTAATCTGTCCCCCCTGCCTGCTGCGGGCTGGGATGGTCCCTGTCTTCACATCTCTGCAGGGTGACACCAACAACCAGCACCCAGCGCCGGGATGTCCCTGCATGGCAGCAGTACCAGAGCCGGCCAGCGATCCTGTACCTCCTGGAAACACCACACCATGGTTCCCAGACCCAGCCAGAGCAGAAATGCATAAAGAAAAACGAATCGTGCAGCCCAGATCATTGTTAATGGCTCTGCAAATGACAGGTGCCTTCAGGAATTTGACCCTGGGCGTTGCTGCATGGCGGTGACTGTCCCTGCCGGGGAGGACGCACCAGCCCCAGTGCCACAGCTCTCCTGGTGCTGGAGGTCAGTCCAGGCAGCATTTGGGAGCAAAAGGCAATTTTACCCCCAATGCCCACTTCCCAAATGGAGCTGGAATTTCCTGACACTTGGAAGTGAAGCAGCAGTGTTGGGGCAGCTGCCCCACGGTGGCTGCTGGGCTCCGCCGTCAGCCTGCACTTTCTTCTGCAGGGAATTCCAGATTTTTAGTAAATCCCTATTCAGAGTCGAAGCTAAAACCTGGGAATCCCTCTGAGAAGTTTTAATATTTTTTTAATGTCTATAACAATGTGTTTTCCTCTTTGTTAGTACAATTTGAAATCTTTGAATAAAACATTTAAATTCCAATAAGGACCATTTTAACTCAATTTTACACACACTCTGTTTCCCCGTTAATACTCATTACACCCAGTAGCAAACCTCCCTCTGGGATATTCCCAATGGATGTACAGATACTCCTGCTCTTGCATGGCTTCTGCTCCCCCCAGACACTGGCTGCTGACCTGTGGGCAGGGGATGGGGGCTTCAGCGGGTCGTCTTGGGCGTTTGCCACCTCTGGCCCCACAGGAACTGTTGCCATGCTCAGGTCAGCAGCATCAGGGAGATGCTTTTTCCAAAGCTCAATGTGAAGTTTAATATGGCAGCACAAATTTGTGCATGCCGAGAGCCAGGAACGGTTGCTCCCCAGAGCTGGGGTAGCAGCAAGTGTGAGCCATGGCCCCATTGCCCGGAGCTGCGAGCCCTGCGGGGCCCCGGGAGAGCTGCGTGACGGGGATGTGCGCTTGGGGACCGCAGGAGTGCGTCACCAGCAGTGGGGGGCTGCCTGAAGATTTAGGCCAAAACCCAGTTTGCCAGTTCTCATGTACTGCCAAATACTGTCATGATCCGAGCGTCCATGGGGACCTGAAGCGTGACAACATCCTCCAGCACAAAAGCATGAGTGTCACACTCCCCAGCTGTGTTCCTCCCAAGGGATGCTGTGGGGAGAGGCTGTTCCCAGACTGATCCAGAACATTCCCTTATCCACCCCAAGCCCATGACACCCCATCACCCATGTATGAACAAAACGCCTCTGGCACAAGAGCAGCCCTCCCCTTGCAGACAGGGCACAGGCTGCTTCTCCCTGGCTTTTGACCCAATAAATACAGACTTTGTTTCCCCACACCACAGCCTGGAGTGCCCCCCAGGTCTGAACAGAGGTGGGTGTGGAGGATTCAGGTGTGCCAGGTGAGCACCACAGCCCACACAGCACCTGTGAGCAAACAGGCAATAAACGTCCTAGCCACACAGAAGCACAAAGGTGAAGGGTAAGAGGCACCATTTCCCCCAGCTGTGCCATGCCAAGAGCTGTAATGCTGATGGAGATGGACATTATCACAGAATCACAGAATCCCCTGGGTTGGAAAAGACCTCAGAGATCATCGAGTCCAACCCTTGGTCCAACTCTAGTCCGTTTATTAGATCATGGCACTAAGTGCCATGTCCAATCTCAGTTTAAAAACCTCCAGGGACGGCGAGTCCACCACCTCCCTGGGCAGGCCATTCCAATGCCTGACCACTCTCTCTGTAAAGAATTTCTTTCTAATATCCAGCCTAAATATTATGGGATGGCCAAGGCCCTGGCTGAGCCACAGGCAGGTGGGAGGCAGTGCTGCCCCACATACATGCAGAGGCCCTGAGCCCCCAGCACCGGGCGCTGAGCTGCGGGGAGGCAGGGCAGCCCAGTGCCCCGGGTGACAAGGGAAAGGACAGAGCAGGACAGTGAAAATACACGAGCTCCTCTGCCCAGGGCATGTGGGAGCTGGCGCATCCCAGAACTCCCAGTTTCCTCCTGGGAACAAGTGTTTCTCTAACCAGCAAGTGCAGATCACCTGTGCCCAAAAAGCAGAGGAAAAAAGCTGCCACACCCAGGAAGAGCAGAGGGAAGGGTCTCACAGGGAGGGCACCCAAACCTGGCTCTTGTCCTGGCCTGAAGGAGCTGGGGTTTGCAGCTGGCTGCCGTGGGCCAGCCCCACCGAGCAGGGATTGAGGCAACAAATGCAAATATGAGCAAGTGGGAACTGCTCCATCTCCCCCTCCCCTGAGCAAGCAGATCCATTCCCTTTATTTTTGCAGAGAGATAGCCCAGTCCTCCAAAACAATGAAGTATTTCCAACCACAGCTTGCCTTCAGAGCTAAATAATCAGAGAAGGAGAAAGTAGCGCAGAGCCCCAGCCCTTACTGGAATGCAGTTTCGGGTGGGTGCAAAGCTGCACCATTGCTGGGTGCCTCCCTTTGCCCAGGAAAATGCTCTTGGCATTTCACCTGAAGGGGAAATGCTCGGGGAACCAGCTTGGGGCTCGGTGCCTTTGGGAAGTCCTGCTGCAGGCTCATCTCCCTGTCACAAGACACAGCTCACATGAGCTGCGGGGGACTGGAAAAACAAAGCTGGACCGCAGGCTCCTGCCCCACGGCAGAGCCCCCACAGCTCCCCCGGCCTGGCTGTTTGCTCACAGCGTGGTGTGGGGCAACCGTGAGAGTTCCTCTTCTCACCAGACTGTGTTGCTGTTTGCCTGCTGCTCAGCAGTTTCTTACCTGCGCTCCACAAAGAAAACTGCAGCAGTCATCTGTGGTGTGATCAGTTTTGCTTCTTTAAGGCACCTGGGCTTGCCTTCCCTGTCCTGGTTACAGCAACTCATCCCTCATCCTCGCTGGCTCTTCACAGCGGTTCTTGCAACTTTCTAAGAAGTACATCCTGCTGCTCCCCAAATCAACCACAGTCTCGCCCTTTCCCCTCCACCTATAATAAGAAACCCTTGTGGTCCCTCATCTTCTTGTCCTGCATGGAGCAAGGAGCCAAGGCCCAGGCTGCACGTGGGAGCACCCACAGACTCTGTACATCATGATGCTACAGCCCCACATCACACACACGGCCCCAGGTCCACTGGGGCTCCCACAGTTTCTTGCATGCAGCCAGTAACCCAGCGCAGCCAGCCCGGCCACCCAGGAGAGCCCCAGTGCCACCGCCGCTCACCACCAACGGCCTCTGCGGCGACAGGAGAGCTCTGGGTGATATTCTGGCTGAAGGATCAAGTGTGCTCAGGCCTGGCACATAGGAAAATGCAGATACACAGAAACAGCAAAAGGAAAATAACCCTCTGAAAAATGGGAGAGGAAAAGGAAAAAAACCCACAAAACCCACCACACAAAAACACACAAGTCATCAAGAACCAAGATGATTTCTCACACTGGACTTGAAATGTAAGGCACATTATCTGCTAGTGCTGCGGCAGCAGAAATATCCAGCAAGAAAAAGTTTACTGATTCCCTAATTAGAGATAGCAGGGGCTGAAGTGCAGCAGGAAGCAGAGACCAGACATTACAGCGGGCGTTGCAGGAAGAGCCCATCTGAAGAGCACTACATCCCCTTCAAGAGATCCAGTTTTATAGAATGTCATTGAAAATAAATTACATTCCCAGCAAACACGTGAAGGCCCTTCAGTCTGGCAGAATAGAGGCTGTGAATTTAATAGGGCTGTCTAGGTTAATTCATTTGAGGGCGAACATAAAACCAGCACCATCCCACAAGATATTTAATGCAATCTGCTTTTAAGCACAAATTGCACAACTTGGAACAGATATCACATTCCCCTCCATGTTATTCTGGCTACATCTTGATGTAAGAACAACCAATTTGAAATGCCGTGGAAGACACATTCAGCTCCTGACCCACATGTACGCCCCATCCACAGTCACTGGAACACTGCCCTGCCTTTCCGTGCATCCCGCACCCAGAGCAGAGAGCTCCTGCACCCAGCGAGCAGGTAGGAATCATCTAACAAGAAGATGGAGATCAGGCAGCGGGTTTGAGACACGCACACTGATCACAGCTTGTTTCCAGCCCATATCCGAACTTCTCTCCATGTTCCCATGCTTGTTCTTCTCTAACCCGACCCTTTCTTTAACCCTCATGTCCTCCCAAAATAATCCTCCTTCAATTACTTTTTTCCAATGCATCCGGTCTTGCCACATCTGTAGCCCAATTTGGTGTTTCTGATACCTCTCACTGGGTCACCTCCACCTCACCAGGTTCCATGCCCAAGGTGGTCCCTTAGTCAAAATTTTCAAAGAATGGGAGGAGAAAAACAAACAAAACCACAAACTACAAGAAAACCCCCAGTGTGGCTGTCAGAAGTACTACTTCTGTTCTCAGAATTACATTGTCAGCCAGCTGGTGGACGAAGCAGGATTGTCCCCAGCCCCTGTGTTGTGATCATCAACATCATCAAGTCTTTACAGCCACACATGTAACAGCTGCAAAAACAAATTTGAAAAAGCTGAAATCAACACAGAGCTCCAGAGGCTGATTACGCTGAGGCAATCAACATGCAAAACAGTAAATGTCAGAGCCCTTCTGAGGAAGGTGTCAGGCTTTATCAAGAACAGCAGAAGTTGAAGTCAAACCATAACTTCCCCACTGAGTCAGGGTTTAAGAAAAGCCAGCTGCAAAGCCCACAACAGCAGCCGCTCATCGGAGCTACGCAATGGAGGGGCTGGATGAACAAGGAAATGAACTCAAGAGAAGCCATCTCCTTCCCCAAACGAGTCCACAGGGAGAAGAAACATGATCCAAGACATACAAAGACAACAGACAAAATTGCACCTGGCATAAATAAAGACTTAGGTACATTTCAGGAAAAAAAAACCATTTACTTCCATCCTGTTTGCAAAACTAAATACAAAGATGATTTTATGAAGGCAGACCTCAACCGATGTCTCTCAGCAACTTGACATTCAGTTTTGCCCTGGCTGATGTCACCCAGTAGCTTTATAAAAAGGCCTGAAAGGTCCTTCCAAGTGCCCCCCACAGGAGGGGCTGCCTGTGACATCACACAGCGGCCGGTGCTGGGGCCCACCCGCCCACCGCACCAGCGCCAACCACCAGCACCAGGGCAGCCACCATGGTGCGTGGGCACACCACCTGCCACCACGCATGATGCCCGCCAGCACCGCCCCACGCAGCTCCCCCCAGCTCTCCCACCATGGATGATGTTGCGGTGCTTGGAAAGAAAGGCTACACCCTGAAGAAGGAGGTGGGAGAAGGCTCCTACGGCAAAGTGAAATGCGGCTACTGCGACCGGCTGAAATGTGAGGTGGCCATCAAGATAATAGACAAGAGAAAAATTCCGCGGGACTTCCTAGAAAGGTTTCTCCCCAGGGAAATAGAAGCTTTGAAACGTTTGCGCCACCCCTCGATCATCAAAACCTATGAGATTTTTGAGACATCATCTGGGAAAGTGTACATCGTGATGGAGCTGGGGAAAAAGGGAGACCTCCTGGATCACATCAAGCTCGAGGGGGCTATGAAAGAGGACATCGCTCGCATCAAGTTTCAGCAGTTGGCTTCTGCCATCAAGCACTGCCATGACTTGGACTTTGCTCACAGGGACCTGAAATGTGAGAACATCCTTCTTGATGAAAACCTCAACATCAAGCTGGCGGACTTTGGCTTTTCCAAGTACCTGTCTCGGGATGAAAACGGAAAACCTATCCTCAGCAAAACCTTCTGTGGGTCTGCTGCGTATGCAGCCCCCGAGGTGCTACAGGGCATTCCTTGTGACCCTCGGATTTCTGATATATGGAGCCTGGGTGTCATTCTGTATACAATGGTCTATGCTTTAATGCCATTTGACGATTCCAACGTCAAGAAAATGATCTCTGTTCAGAAACAACGCAGGATTCCCTTCCCCAGCTCACAACACCTGACCGTAGAGTGCAAGGACCTTATTTATCAACTGCTCCAGCCTGACGTGTCTCTGAGGATGCACATTGATCAAGTTTTGAAACACTCATGGCTGCAGAATCCAAAATTCAAAATCTCCTCCCCTGTGCCAACTGCAAAAGAGGGTGAGTGTTCCCAAAAGCCACAAGAAGGAAAGCCTGAGCCCAAGCAGTCACCCAAATCCCATTTTGCAAAAGGAAAAGGAGAGAAGGAAATGGATCCTCTCAAGGATGGTTGGTTTTAGCAATATCACAAAATCGGTCTAACCTGTGAACTGCTGGTGCTCAATTTCAGCTTCTCTGGTTCCTTTCAGCAATAGTCCTTGTCTTTTGCTTGACAAAGTATAGTAACAGAAGACACAGTACATCTGCTGAGGTGAATAAACAGCTTAACACTATTATTCTCAAAAGACCTGTCTCTGATATGGTTTGAGGGAATGAGAAGTTACTGTCAAAACACACTGGAAAGTTTCTTTCAGTGCTGCTGACACTTAACAGCTCTTGTGCTCACGGTTCTCAAGTCCCTGACTACAGCAGCTGCAGAATTCACACGTGTATCAACCACATTTTGGATTCAGAAAGTAAGAAGGCAGGTTATTAGAAAGTGTGAACTGATGTCTGAAACTGTATGCATACTGTTTTCATAACATACCAACTCTCCTGACAGGCCGACTGTCAGTTTAAACACTGAAATTAAAGAGAAGCCCTCTAAAATTCTGGGTCATGTCTCAATATATACATGTTTATATCCCCTCTTCTGCAAAGTACAAAACCAAATAAGCTTGACAAGCTGGAATCAAGTCCAGTTCAACCTTTTTGGAAGGCTTACCACATTTTATAAATAGACATATCTGTGCAGAAATGTATTTAAATGCACAGCCATCTTAAAAAGAGAAATATATCTTAAAAAAATTATCGCTGTTTTCCAAGAGTCCAGAATCTTCTCTGCCATTGCAGGAAGAACCTGTTGCTACAGCAGCCCTGTGCATCTCCTCCGTGCAGTTCAAAGGGAAGTAACACCACAGCAGGAGATACTCTGCTTCCAAAAAGCACACCACAGGCTCTTTTGGCTTCACAGTCTGGAGTAGCACTGGTTCCAGATCTTGTAACCGCTGGTTTCCATTCTGGCAGCTGTATCTAGACACCCCTTGCTACTGATGGCTCACAACATCCTGCCCGCAGACAGCTGAGCGCAGCCAGTTCACTATCGCCTTGCTGGTGACTGGAGCATTCAGAAGAAATCAGATGCCTTCCTTCTTTTAGGAAGCTGCAGTAAATTGTCTGTGATCGACGTAGTATCCTGAGAGACCGGTGTCTGAGACACTGTCCTAGATTGTGGGGTGCCTGTGGGTGTGTGAGGCCCACTTGCTGGGGTCTTGTAACCAGGAGTTCCTGTGTGGGCTGGGGAAGGAGTATAGCTGGCTCGCAGGGCTTTGTCGGTGTATTTACTTGCAGTCCTGTTTACTAGTCTTTGCAAAGCTGGTGACATTGCTGGGCTTAGTCCTTTTGGAGTGAGGCTGGAATAGAATGAACAGTTTTAAAAGATTTTACAGTAAAGATCTGTCATTTATCAGAAAGAGCATCAATACTTCTGCAAGTGAGCTCAGCATCCGCTTCCCCCACAGACCTGACCCACTGGCTGCAGAAGTCATTCTGCCTGCAGGGACGTGCATGTTGTCTCTCCAGAGAAGCGACAGAGAAACCTCCTGCATCCCTCCCAAGCCTGGGTGGCACCACCTGCCTTTTTCTTTGAGCCTGTTCTGTCCTTCCCATGACACAGCCAAGCAAGCTTTGCAACGAGGCAGGACACCGATGCAGACGCATTGCTGGGTGGCTGTGGGGCAGAGCAGCCATGCTGACAAAAGGGAGTATCAGGGGCAGCCACCAGACACCTTCCCTCAGCAATTAAGGTTTTTCACTTCCAAGAACTTTGACTGTACCTCTTCCTGCTTCTAGTACTCTTATCATTCCTCCCTATCTACATATGTTGATTTAAATCTCATCAGAAAATACCCATCCCCGGTTGTGCTGTCAGAACAGAAGTCTCACCTGGCCAAGTTTTCTGTCACTTTTCGAAGAGCCTCCTGCTTCTTTGCTCGGTTTTTAGCTGCCACTTCATTGGCCATCTTGAGTCCTAACCTCTCACGGCGCCCAGGCTCCAGGATCTATAAATGCATCACACAGTTCTCTCACCAAGGTACTCATGAGTGCTGCATAAATGAGTCAAAGCACCTTCACAGCTGGATTCCAGCCCACAGGGTCCTAAACCAGGGAGAAGTGGGGTCAGCCCACAGCTCTCTGCTGCTACATAAAAGCCAGAGAGGACACAGAGGGACCTTCAACCTGCCTTAGCGAGTAACAAAAATGGTAAAACCAGTTCAGTGAAGGAAGCAGCCATTACCTCTGGCATTTCCTCCTGCTGTCTGTCCTAGACAAACAACGTCACCTGTGTCTTGCCCTGCCTGGCCTGTACCCAGCCAGCTCTCAGGCAAACACAGACATTGCCAAACAGCAGGAGAACCAGTCAAGGGCTTCGGAGTCTGACAAAACAGAGGCACATACAGCAAATTATACCCTTCTTAAACTAAGAGTCTGAGACAGCTCACATTCAATGACACCAGCAGGAGACAGGTAGCATGCAGGGTCAGGAGCCATTAACAAAGCCAAAGAGCCCTTTCTACTCTCAAATGATACACCTACCCCAGGCTGTGACAGCCAGAAGATCAAGACAGAGGGAAATCCTACCATTTCTACCCATTCATACATTAAAATCAGAGAAATCGGGCGTCTCTTCAGCTTCCTCTGAAAGCTCCTCTGTCTGGGCCCATCATCAAATACTGAGTCTCACTCTTCTGCCAACAGTGTGTTCCACCTTAGGTGTCTCCACCAAGTAGCTTTCATGTGGAGCCACGTTCTCCTCCACCCTCCAAGCAGAATGCAGATTATTAGTCTCAAGGGCTGGGAACACAGCCCAGAGATGTGTCACACTCCCACAACAATGTTCATCGATTAGTTACTCACTTGCCTTTCCCTTAGTCCTTGCACCCCAAAAAGAATGACATGCTGACTCCTGACATGAAATACCTTGAAGGCTGGTCCAGGTGTTCTCTCCACATACGGTGTTTCTGACCCTTCTATACGCAAAGGGGTACTTTCAATTTCACCCCATGTCATAAAAGGAGACTCGTTCACACCTAAAACCAAATTTTAAAAGTCATGCTCATGCAAGACATTTGAATATTCATTCTCCACAAAAAAATCCAGAGAAGCAAATTATGAAATGCAGCAAATTCATCAGCACACAAAGGAACCCCTCCACTGCAGAGGAAATTGCAGCCAACGTTAAATAGTAATATATGCTTCCCATTAAGAGGGCACAACCTTAAACTCACAGGATCTCCTGTGGCTGTGTTACCCTCTAGGTTACAATACCCAAGCAGTGTCCTTTCCATGTATTTATTCTTCCATTTGGCAAGCTTTTGCCTAGTGACACTTTCATTTTTTCCTCTATGGTATTAGTCTTCCCCTCTGTTATTGTATGAAAACTTCAACACACAGAACTATTTATAAGCAGGGAAATGGGCAGAGGACTTAAGATACATGTAATAGCCAAATGCACCCTCGTTTCATTGAGGGTACAGAACAGCAACTGCACCTCATCTAACAGCTACAACTGCAGAATAGATTCTAAGAGCACGATTCAGTCACTGGCTAGAAAAAGGTTTGGAAAAGGCATTTACAATGGAGAAAGGAGCTGCGCTCCAAATGCCACCTACAGGCTTTCCGGAGGAAAACCATCAGTGTGTTCACCTCTTAGCATAGTAACTAAAGAGAGGGAAACATGTTGGCTGGTGAAGAACATTTCAACTGGAAGAAAAATAAACAGTTTGTTCTAACTGAAAGTATCCTGCACTGTATCAAAGTAAGTGCAGTAGCAGTCCTCTTACATCAGGAAAAAATAACAAGAAGAAAACCTTCTTACCAGGGGCAGGAGAGGGGGTAGCCACAAATCCATATCCATTCACTTTTGGAGACTCTTGGGGTATCAGTTCTTTCCCATCTGGTCCTACTTTGCCTTGTTTGTACTGAAATAAAAAGGACAATGCCATTCATGTGGAGACAGGTGTGAGTCAGCTGTAAACAGCACACGCACGGGTCTCCTGGTTGATGAACAACACTGGAGGGCAGAGTCTAACAAGGGTTTAGTCAGAAGAAGTAAAATTATCCAACCTGAGCATTGAGGGCTGCAGCTTGTTGGAGCTGCGACTTGCTCACAGCTTGGCAAAAAGGGTCCTTCACAAAACGGGTGTTTCGATGGACAACTTCCCTGGGCTTCTTAAATACATCATCCTTGTCAGGTACACCTGGCAACATAAAATTTTTAAGAAAGGGCTCCCGTAACATCAGGCAGTGTGCGCTATGACACCACACATTCCTACACAACACAGAATCCATCAGTGATCAGTGTCTATCTCTAGCAATTTAAATCTGCACTAGATACATGCTTTGTAACACCCTAAATCTATAAATTAAGATCAGATTTTATATATATATATTTAAGGAAACAGTGAACAAGACTTTTCTATACTTCACTGGTTTGTAGAAATTATCAAATGTACATTTACAGCCAAAAAGAAAACTGCATTTACAGTTTTCTACAGCAACCAAGGGACCAATGAGCCCAAGGAGCACTCTGAGCAGAAATAAAGAAATAATAAAGATGACAAGAAAGTGCTCATAAAAAGATAGACCACACCAGAAAGAGCTTTTGGTCCTGAAAATAAGTACTTCTATCTAACATAAGACATACAATGAGCTTCTCAATGACAAATAGAACAGAATCAAAGTTTGTAATCAGTGGCAAAGGTGCAACGTCCAAATCAAAAAAAGGAGAAAAAAAGAAAGAAAAGACCTTTTTAAACAAGTTCACATATCTGAGCTTCACAGCAGAAAAAGCACAGTACTACCAGTAAGCTGCTTAGTCACCTACAGTAGTGCTGTAAGCCCTGTTTGGAGTCATCCCCCCCAAACAAACACCGCTCCTGAGTGACCCACGCATCTCACCTGTCGGATAATACATGAGGGTGTTTCGAGCTGTGTACTCCCAGGTCTCCAGTCCAGCTTTCACATTCTCCAGAGCTTGCTGCTCTGCTGAAGGAAGTGCCAAGTTCTCACTGCGTCGCTGAAAGGGCAATGGAAAACATTTAAAAGAAGGAAAAAAAGGTCTGAAACAGACTCCTGTGATCTTTTTATTTGGTATACCCAACTTGGGGAGCTCAATCATGAGCTCAGCTACCTGCCCGAGCACGCTTTGCATCTGGCACGACACAAGCACTCTCTCTGACAAGTGGCATTTGAGAAAGTATCCTGTCCCCAGGTGAGCTTGCAAACAACAAACCCATATGACATTCTGGTATAAAATCAAGTGAGAACTAAAGAATTAACTTCTCAGAAAGATTATGACTTTGTTTATTACATCTTGTGACAACGCTTGTGATGGCTCCAACTTTTTCTGGTTTTTCTCTACTATTCAAAATTCAAAGGAGGCATTCATGGCTAAACAAGAGAAGAGCAACATATGACACATATCATATAAAGGCAGTCTACAAGGCTTCTGCACGTAACCTTGGCAGAACATTTGTACCACCGTAGACTCATGGAAACTCTATTAGCTGAGGCAAACAGTTAACAAAAGAACAGACACTCCTCAAAAATTATGGAGTTTTCAGACATTTCCACAGGCTGTACAGGTAGGGAAGCATTTGATGTATTCACATGATTACTTTCATGCTGTTACCAGCATACGACTGTCACTGATATCAACAAGAAACTAACAGAACGCAGTCAGCCACTGGTAAATTACTTCATTTTAAAATCCTCACACTAATTAAACTAGACAATGACTGCCAGAAGCTATATATTAAAGGCTGATGTCTTTAGTAGGTGTCATCCATATACATTTAAATAGCAGTATTGTCACTGAACACATTAAATGAGGCATAGTGAAGCTGTCTGCTGCACAAACAGGCACGCTGGGCAGGGAAGTGCAAGGTCTGAACAGAGTGCTGGCTGACGGGAAGGCACACAACACCAGCACTGGAACAGCTCTGGCAATTTCATCTTGACCTGAAACAACCCTTGTGCTTTGGGAATGTTCTCCTGCTGCCTTTTAATTCTGCATGAAAGCATTCATGCAAAGAAGATGTGTAAGGAGCCACAAAGGGCATTTTTATTGTAACAGACTCCAAGGGTTTGCATTAGCTAGGATAAAAATGTAACACTCACAACACCAGCAGTAAACATTCGTGTGTCAGTGCCAAACTTCGTTAAAAGGCACTGCAGCTCACGTCCAGCACTGACACATCTGGAAACAGTGCCAGCTGCTCACTCCTGATGGAGAAAGATTGACAGGGCAGCCCCAGAACAGTTCCTGCACCTCCCTCAGGGGTAGCTGAGGAAGACGGCACAGCCAGCCTTACTGTGTACAGCACCTCACTTCAGCTGAGTGCATTATTACTGATAATAAAAATAGAAGACTGAAGTAAAAAAGGCAATCTAACTGCAAATAATAAAATGCTGACAGACAAACAACAGGAACTATTCTCAGCTGCTCTCCTTGGTATTGCTCTCATGGAGGAGTGTCAAGAACTGCAATACTTGCACTTAGTGCAACGCTTCACAGTCTTAAAGCTTAGGAAGTGATGGATCCCCAGTGATTATGTCAACATGGTGGTTGTGTTACAGATGGGGAAAAAACAGGACTGCAAAAGGAAGCACTGAGCTGCCACAGGGCCAGGAAACTCAGGCTTAGCTCAGATTTAGATGTGAACACCACATGCACCCACTATTCAAAATCAAGACCTTTCTATTTTTATTCAATAATATGAGTAATTCAACAGCCTAATACAATAGCTCCATGCTCAGAGCCAACAAATTCTCACCTGTGTTAATAGCAGAATTTAAAACCAAAAAGGTAATAGACTACTCAATCAAGCAAGCAAGAAATACAGTAAAATGGTGTTTCCCTGTGTGTCAGTTTGGGAGAGCAGAGACAGAGCTGAGCCCTTTCCCTACCTGCGCGTACTCCTCCTCTGCACTGTACAGCCAGGCGTGCTTGACCTTCTCCTTCTCTTTGGCCACTTCCATGATCTGCTCAAACGAAGCGTTATCTTCACTCGTGTGTTTTGCCAAGAAGGTGTCCAGATTGGGGAGCGCATCTTTATCATCTTTTTCTGCATCTCCTAGCCAGCGGAGGGAAGAAGCCTGAGAAAGGTTAATAGTTCCCTCTCTATGAGAGAGCTGCACATAACTCTAAATCCCCTCTGACAGTGAGACTTCCATGGACCCACTCACGATTAACACAAAGCTCGGTGAAAAAAAATACACACAGATGGTACAATAAAAAAATTATTTTTTGGAAGTCATATAATCAACTTTCACATAAAACCTTTTATGACGTTGATAGCTATTTGTGTTAAAGGCAAAATGTGCAAGTGGCAAGCTGCTAGGAGACATCTTTTATGTACTATATGAATAGCTCTGCCCCTACAATCTTTGCTTTCTTACAAAATTAATTTCAAGCGACACAGGAAAAATATACTGCCTTCAAAGAGACAACCGAGTTAAAAACTTACACAGCCATAAAGAGATTCATAACTGAGAATTCACACACATGATGCAAACCATGATGTAGCATCAAGCTCAACTTCAAGAGTGACCATTTTCACCTACTGGAAGGTTGAAGGAACCTGCTTAAACATCTGCTAAATACCCCAAACCCTTACAGGGGACAGAGCTCACAAGAGTATTTTCCTGTTGCTGAAGAATTCAGCTAGAGAAACATCATTCTCCTACCTTCCTCTGCAGCTTTGATGCCAGCTTTGGATTTATTTCCCGGTGGAAGACCACCCGGATGCACTTCTGGGGTTTCAAACGTGGCTGGAGTGACATCTGCGACAGAAAACAACAAAAAAAGAGAGGCTCACTTGGTCAGGTGCTGAACAAGTCACAGAAAACATATCAAGAGAAGAACAATTTAATTTAAAAACTATGACTGCAAAATCTTCAGTTCTGTTTTCTCCTGCTGAGAAAAATTCACAGGATAGCCACAGCCCAATACATTTGCCACCCTGTCTACAGCTTTAACCAACAGAAAAAACTATAATAAGGATTCAAAACACACCTTAAGATCTTCTTATAGTATAATATTGCACATTACAGCGTGTAACATTTCCTAGAGAGCCAGAACTTGGCAAAAGATGCCCATAAGAAACGGTTATTCCATAGGTGTTTTCTCCAAAACTACTCCCTCAAGAAGGAATTAGACACCACCACAGAGAAATCCAGTACCAGCCATCAGATACCGGCTACTGCCCAGTCTGGTATACTAATTCACATGCAATGCCAATTTTGATTATTTAAGGTAAGAGTTGCCTGCAAAAAGTTAGATAAACCAGAGCCACAGTATTACGTATAAACCCCTTATGCCCCACTGAGCCGGTTCTTACAGGGTGCAGGTGTGTCCCTCGACGATTTGCCCAAGGATGAGCCAAACTTGATAGCGATTTGTCTCATTTTCTCCAAGTCACCGTTTTCTTCAGCCTCCAGATACTCCTTCTGCGCCCGCAACTTCTCCACGTCAGGAAAGAAGTCTCGCTGTATGATTGTCTCTAAGCCCTACAAACAGAAAGGCAACTGTGAGGCCGCGCTGGGACGCCTCGGAGAGCTGGGTCAGCCCAGGGCCAGGGCACACAGCCCACGGGCAGGGACGCGGGGGCCACGGGCAGGGACGCGGGGGCCACGGGCAGGGACGCGGGGGCCACGGGCAGGGACGCGGGGGCCACGGGCAGGGACGCGGGGGCCACGGGCAGGGACGCGGGGGCCACGGGCAGGGACGCGGGGGCCACGGGCAGCGACGCGGGGGCCACGGGCAGCGACGCGGGGGCCACGGGCAGCGACGCGGGGGCCACGGGCAGGGACGCGGGGGCCACGGGCAGGGACGCGGGGGCCACGGGCAGCGACGCGGGGGCCACGGGCAGCGACGCGGGGGCCACGGGCAGCGACGCGGGGGCCACGGGCAGCGACGCGGGGGCCACGGGCAGCGACGCGGGGGCCACGGGCAGGGACGCGGGGGCCACGGGCAGGGACGCGGGGGCCACGGGCAGGGACGCGGGGGCCACGGGCAGGGACGCGGGGGCCACGGGCAGGGACGCGGGGGCCACGGGCAGGGACGCGGGGGCCACGGGCAGGGACGCGGGGGCCACGGGCAGGGACGCGGGGGCCACGGGCAGGGACGCGGGGGCCACGGGCAGCGACGCGGGGGCCACGGGCAGCGACGCGGGGGCCACGGGCAGCGACGCGGGGGCCACGGGCAGCGACGCGGGGCCCACGGGCAGCGACGCGGGGCCCACGGGCAGCGACGCGGGGGCCACGGGCAGCGACGCGGGGGCCACGGGCAGCGACGCGGGGGCCACGGGCAGCGACGCGGGGGCCACGGGCAGCGACGCGGGGGCCACGGGCGCCCCGAGCCGCGGCCGGGCCGCTGGCAGCACACTGACCACTGGCGCCGTAGGAGCGGCCTCGGAACTGCCTCGTCGCCAGGCCCGAGCCGCGGTTCCGCGGGCTGGGCCGGGAGCCGCTTGGCCCAAGTGCCCGGAGAGCGGGGCCTCCCGGCGCGGCCCGCCGGGCTCTGTGCCCCCCGCCCCCGGCCTACCTCGATGTAGGCCTCCTCATCCAGGATCTTCTTCGTGCGCCTCGGGGCCGGCGGAGTCACCTCCTTCCCCGTGGTCACGGCGGTGCCCGCGGCGGCAGCGGGAACCAGGGCACCGGAGGACGCGGCCGGAGCCGCCGCCTCCATAGCGCCGGGAGCCCGGGCGGCGGCCGAGCGCCTTGACCCCCTCCAGCCGCCGTCGCGAACCCGACGTGCCGTGACGTCACGCCAGCGCGCCACGGGCAGCCGGAACGTCACGCACCCGCCGCCCCACCCCCCGGGAGAGACGCACGGAGCCGTGCGCGCGGCGGCCAGCGCGCCCCCTGCCGGC
The DNA here is from genome assembly GCF_964273445.1 of Streptopelia decaocto. Classification (NCBI taxonomy): domain Eukaryota; kingdom Metazoa; phylum Chordata; class Aves; order Columbiformes; family Columbidae; genus Streptopelia; species Streptopelia decaocto. Next base: position 8,606,880 of record NC_138670.1, on the reverse strand, counting down.
CGGGAGGACCCGCGCGGTCCCGCTCCGTGACAGCGGCGCCACCGCGGGGTGCGGGGGCGGCCGGGGCCGGGCCCGGCATGGGGGCAGCCGCGGGGTGGTGGGCCTGTCCCCCGGCACCCCCGGGGCTCCCGGGAACAGCCCCGTGGTTTTATTGATCTCGCTGCGTTACAGACCGCGGTTCGTGTTTGTCCCGCCCGGGCCGCAGCTCCGCACAGCGCAGCACGGAGCGGGGCTGCGGGAGCGACTGCCCGGTCAGCGAACCGAACCCCAGAAACGACTCCACATGCCACCGAGGTGCTGGAAATAGGAAACATTAATTTGCAGGGTATTTTGCAAATCTACAGTGGTAGAACAAGCACAGATGCCACCTGCACAGAGCACAGACAAGCAGGGGAGGCGCCCCTTGTCCCCCAGCACACACATGTGTCCCCGCACAGCTCTGTCCCCAGCACACACGCGTGTCCCCGCACAGCTCTGTCCCCCAGCACACACGTGTCCCCGCACAGCTCTGTCCCCAGCACACACACGTGTCCCCGCACAGCTCTGTCCCCAGCACACACACGTGTCCCCGCACAGCTCTGTCCCCAGCACACACGCGTGTCCCCGCACAGCTCTGTCCCCCAGCACACACATGTGTCCCCGCACAGCTCTGTCCCCCAGCACACACGTGTCCCCGCACAGCTCTGTCCCCAGCACACACGTGTCCCCGCACAGCTCTGTCCCCCAGCACACACGTGTCCCCGCACAGCTCTGTCCCCCAGCACGCACGCGTGTCCCCGCACAGCTCTGTCCCCCAGCACACACATGTGTCCCCGCACAGCTCTGTCCCCCAGCACACACGCGTGTCCCCGCACAGCTCTGTCCCCCAGCACACACGTGTCCCCGCACAGCTCTGTCCCCCAGCACACACGCGTGTCCCCGCACAGCTCTGTCCCCAGCACACACGCGTGTCCCCGCACAGCTCTGTCCCCCAGCACGCACGCGTGTCCCCGCACAGCTCTGTCCCCCAGCACACACATGTGTCCCCGCACAGCTCTGTCCCCCAGCACACACGCGTGTCCCCGCACAGCTCTGTCCCCCAGCACGCACGCGTGTCCCCGCACAGCTCTGTCCCCCAGCACACACATGTGTCCCCGCACAGCTCTGTCCCCGCGGGCTGTGGGCAGCGGTTCTGCTGGAGCATCTGGGGGTCACGCGTGGTGAGTTACTCGCCATGTGAACTGGGTTTGCAAGAGAAACTGGGATGTGAAAGTACCATGTCTGCTTTTACCTCTCCTCCTCCTCTGGGAATCACAGAGATTCCCTTTCGCATCATTAGTTCTTTGGGTTCCCGCCCCGCGGAACCCGCCAGCTACAGGAGATGGATGCTCTTGGTGTTTGTCTGCTGAGACGCAGCTGATGAGCACTAACAGCTCTCCTCGGGGGGCTTCTTGGTGCCTTGAAGGATCAGCGCTGAAGCAGATGCCCTCTTCTGGTGCCGCCACTTGGCCCGTCGATTTTTAAACCAAACCTAGAAAGTGCAAAACAAGAAAAGAACAACCCTGGTGTTTCGTGTGTTATACAAAGGGGGCAGGCAGTTAAACTGATGGAGTGTAGAGCACAAGTTTTAGGATGCCGCAATACATTTCCTGATATAAAAGTGATACAATATATAATCAGTCCCTCCCTGGCATCCTGCTCACAGACATGTAAAGCGCACAAGGGACCTGGGAGGCCCCAAATTCAAATCACACAGATCACATAAATAAAGAATCTACATGTGAGTGCAGGGGATGGGCAGAATTGGGCGTGCCTGTGTGTTTATATAGGTGAATTGAGGAGAGATGGAGCGTGTGAGTTTACAAGACTGGATGCCAGAACAAAGCCCAGCAGAACTATTTTACGCTGTTCCATCGCTTGCCACAAACTGTGTTTTGTGAAATACCCAATAATGTTTTTTTAAAATGAGGCCCTGGGTCTGCAACTCCCGAAATAGTCAACGCAATGTCCCACTGTGTGTTCTCGAAGGGCTGCAGGATCTCACCTCCACCCTCTCCTCCTTCAGGTGGATGCGGTTCGCCAGGTGCTCGCGGGTGATGACGTCCGGGTACTGGTTCTGATGGAAAAGCGTCTCCAGGGCCTGCAGCTGGTCCTCGGTGAAGATGGTGCGGTGCCGGCGTGTCCGGCGCTGGAGCTGATGGAAAGTCTGCAGCTCGCTCGCGTTCCCCTGGGGACCCTTGCAGACCCTGACGGCCGAGTGGAGGAGCCGCATGGGCCAGGGGAACCGGGCGTCTGCAAGGGGAGAGCAGCAGCGTTAGGGGTGAGGGACTGAAACCCCATCTTGCTCAAGGCAGTTCAGGCACGAGTTGCACGTGTGATCAGTGTGCAAGCCGGAGAAGGGCTTATGGCATCTCTTTGGGAGGAGTGTGCAGGCGGGGAGCACTGGCTGGCTTTTCCTTGTTTACTTGACTGTTGCACAATGGCCAGCTCCAGAAAATAGCTGGAAACTCACAGCCTGGCAAGGAGCTGTGTTTCAGTCCTGACATGGAGGATTTCTGAACTTTCATGATGCTCTTGAACTATATTTTTAAGAGTTTGCTACTTTTGTTTGTTTGTTTTTCCCCTAAAGGACCAGTGAGGTTGCCCGGGGCCATCAGGGAGCACAGGCACAGGTCTACGCATGGACAATGTGACTTTGGAGCCCTACGCTCCACAGAGAACTTCACCCCTGGAAGCACCATCCCCTCAAGTGTTTTACACTAAAACAATAGTATCCAGCAATAAATAACACCTGCTGCTTTTGAACCCCTGGTAGCATAGCAGGTAAGAGTCTTGAGAGCCACGCTGAAATCGGAGCTCAGCTCGCTGGAGCTGGGGCCTGAGGCCACCGTGGTGGCAGGACAGGTGCTATATTGTCACTCAATGCCCAGGTTTTCCCCCTCTCCAATGCTTGCACCAGCCCCTCCACGAGCCCCGAACTGTGAATCAAACCCAAACACTCACCCAGCCAACCCGGCGAGTCCTGCAGGGAACGGCCGCTCGTGTGGGAACAGCAGCAGCAGCTGCAGCCTGTCCCTTCCAGCTCTTCCTCCTCCTCCTCCTCGTCCTGCAGGGAGCTGGCCGGGATGCTCTCCAGCTCACACAGCCCCCTGGGCGCGCAGTCCAAGATGCCCCGCAGGCACAGCGGGACCACGACCTGGGGACTCGTCTCTGCTGGGCTGGAGAGGATGTCCTCGATGCTGAAGGAACATGGTTTCTTGAGGCCTCTCCTGCTGGCGTCGGCGTCAGGCACCGGCTCTGAAGACATCGTTTGCCGGCTACGGGAACGGGCAGCTCAGGCTGAGCAGGGTCAGCTCTGGAGTGGGGTCTCGCAAGGAAGAAGACAGCTTACGTAGCTTTTAAAATGGACCAACGAAGTCATCCAGGATCGCTGCTTTGTCTTGGAGTTTCAAGTGACTGTCATTCGTGCAGCCGAGTTTTTATTTTATACATACATGCACTTTCTCTGCCTCTAACCTAGCTGCTTTATGACTGCAGCCACCCTAAACATATATATAGAGAGAGATATAATCCCTTTGGAAAGAAAACCGTAAACCCCCCTGTGAATAAAATAAATTCTAACTAATCTTGGCAGCTTTGTGAAGGGTTAGTGTGGATCTAAGATTTAGCTAATCCCACAAAAATGACTGGAGAAGGAAATCTGATTTCTCCATCTCGGGTGTAGATTTGAGGTGGTTATGATCTCCATTGTGCTGCCGCCTCCGATCCAGGGAAGGGGGAGGATAGCTGTTCCCAGCCCAGAAATGGACCAGAGGATTAGCTCCTTAAAAGAAGCAAATTATCCCTTTCTCTGGCCAAATGAAAGCTTTCCCATCAAAAGAGAGCTGTCATATCATACAATATAAGAGAGGAGAGAGTTCAGCTTAATAAAAAATCATTTTTAATGATAGCACAGCCTCTGGCTGTGCCAGAACTCTCTGTGAAAGTTGATTTATTTCCTGCTGAAAGCAAAGAAATTGTGCTTTTTCTCCTTCCCTTTCCCCCACCTCCACTGCCCTAATCACAGTGATAATGCAGATGTTTTGCATGTATCCAGCATACTCTTTGCAAGGATTCAAAGTCCTTAATAAATTAGATTACTGGCAGCTCATGGCAGTTCTGTGGCTTAGCTTAGTGGCATGCAGCCACCTCCTGTCCAGCTGAGCCATACCCCTGCTTGCGTTGGGACATGCAGGAGTGTTGCCCACTGCCCCACGTGTGGGCAGCTGGGGCAGGAGCTGGTCTCCGAGCCCAGAGCAGCCAGGACAGCTCCCTGGGGCAGCCAGGTGTCCCCAAAGCTTTGTCAGTCCAGTTCCCAACTTCTGTCCAGCAAGAGAAACTGCATCCCAGAGCAGTGACATGGGATGGGAGGGGACGCCTGGCAGCAAGGCCTGGCAGGTGCGATCCGTGGGACGAGAGAGGACATCTTCTGTCTTGAGTCTATAACTGAAATGAGTAGCTGGGATTAAAACAGAGAACCTGGGTTTGAGCTCAGGTTGCTTAGGAAAGTGTAAACGCAGGTTTTCCAGTGGTTTAAGCCAAGGTGGGTATCGAGGCTTCGGGAGTTCATGCAGGGAACGCTCTCCTGCTTGGTGTTTCTTTGCAGGGTGGAGAAGACTCCAGTCCCACTTGTGGAACACCAAAGGGACACACAGGTGAGTGCTGTGGAACCACTGCGTACCAAAGGGCGTCCTGGCACCTCATGGCTTGATAGAGAACAGCCCAGCAACCCTGATGGCATCATGCAGAAAGGGGAGCCCATCTCCAGGAGAGCTCCTCTCAGTCCCTTGTCTTTTCTCCATTCTGCCTGCCCATGCTCACCCAGCTGCTCTCCCAAAGCCAAGAAGAGATGTCCGGTAGCCTCGCTACCTCTGACCCTCAAACCTCTGTAAAATCTTACTTAATACCAAACCACCATTTTTTTCTTTCGTCCCTTTATTTGCCTCTCCCTTCAGCCATGCTGATGGCATAACAGAAATTATAACCATGTTCTATGACTCTTCACTTATTTGCTGTAGGTTTGAGAGGAAGATACCTTTGAAGTGACCCAGTCTGGACATGTTCTCTGCTGCCGTGCCAAGGCATCAGCGTTCCAGAGAGGCACTGGGGATGCACGAACACCAGGGATCATCGCAAACTGCTCCCAGCTTTTATTCACATACCCAAATGCTGACACAGGAGATGGATGCGGGGCCAGATTTTGTGCCCCACACTGTGCCAGTCCAGAGGGACCGCAGTGCAGGTGAGCTGGGACATGGGGTGGGCAGGCACAGGATCCGACCCTTTCCTCTTTCAGCTGTAATAATCATAGGACCGAAGCGGATTAATTCTCCTTCCCCATCCTTAACAAAGGACGCCTTTCCCTGGCCTCCCCTGCTCGTCCCTGCCTTCCCACCGCACATGCACTTAGCCTATTAGGATCTCTGCTGATTGCTTTCTTTCATTCCTCCCGTACCTTTCACTTCAGAAAATGGACTGGTAATACTTCTTTTATCAAAGAATTATGGGATTTAGGACCCAGATCTTACAAAGAGACTTTTGATAGCTGCTGGTAATCAAATCCCAATCGGCAGACACTTCTCTGCACCCTGTTACCAGGGAGGAATAAAGGAAAGGGATTATTGATGTTCTGTTTACTGAGCCTCCAAGAGATAGGATCACTGGGCTATTTCATATTAGAAAAGGAAAGGAAAATAAAACAAGAAAGAAAAAAAACACAGACAAGGGAGGACAATATAGATATAGATAAAAAGAAAAGAAACAGGCTCTTATCATTTTCTTATTGGTTAAGGAGATTCCAAAGCCATTATAGAGGATTAGCAAAAAGGTTAATCTGCTTTAGCCATTCGTTTCTCAAAAGTGAATTTATACGGTTTGAAAATCCTTCCTACGGTGAAACCAGAAAAAATCTCCCCCTCCCTCCGCTGCCCCTCCCTTCTGCAGGGAGATAAGGGGATGGGGATGTGAGCCTCAGAGACCCTAAATCACAGGAGCACCCTCCCTCGCCCTGCCCCTGCCTGGCCGCTGGCACCCATGGAAGCTCCGGTTTGGCAGCACTTCCTCTGGTTCCTCATCACCCGTGTGGGGTGGCCGTGATGCTCAGGGAGCAGAGGAGAAGGTCCAAGGGATGTGACCGTCCTCCTGCACTGCTCTGCCTTACCTGGGGTACGTCCCGGGCTGTTTCACTGGTTGATATTGGCAGCAGGCAGAGCAAACCTGGACTTGTGGTTGGATTTGGGCACCCGTCTTAATTTAAAAGCAGAACAAAGATGCTCACTGCTGGCAAATGTCAGAAACTGCAGGCTGGGGTGTCTCTATCTCCAAGCACAGCGGTCACCCAGGGAGCCGCATTTCAGCATCCTCCTGGTCACTCAGCGCAGACACGGGCCCATCCCAGCCATGTTCTCCTGCACTGCCTGTGCCATCGCCTTGCCCAAGTGGTCAATATCCATCGCTCGCCCCCGTGCCACTGTGAGAAACAACCCTGGGGAAAAACAATCCTTCAAGGCCAAAACCGGCCAGGAGCACTTTCTTGATAGCTGCTGGATGAGGTTCAGTGTGATGTGTTAGCTGGGAGTCATAACTATTTCAGTAAAGACACAGAATTCACAGACTGATAAAATGGTTTGGGTCAGAAGGGACCTTTCAATGTAATCTTAAAATTGTTCCTGTTGAAATAGTGCACTTCTGTGGCAACTGACAAAAAGAACCCAAATAAAATAATTTGGATTTGATGATAATTAACATCAAGTGCTGTAATAAATCTGTTTCTCTCTCCAAAGGCCATTCTATTCTGCAGGAAGAAGCGGAGTCCCTCCGCTGGCTGTTACTGTTAATATTAGGGACGCTGGCTAAGAGGGGTGGTGCCCATGGCATAGCAGGAAGACTGCGGGGGACCAAACCTCCTCTGATGCAGTCAGGCACGATGGAGACAGACAACCGTTTCACTCTGAAGCATTTCATTTTGTATTTCACAGCTCTTAGAGCCAGCATCGCAGCTGCAGACAGCGCCTGGCTGCTCCTGTGCACCAGCTCCCCGGTTTTCAGCCCTCGTGGGGGTCTCTCTCGCTCTCCCCCTATAGAAACAGCTTCAGATGATGTTGGATTTTAATCGTTAATTTGCAGCCTGCGGTGGATGTAGCGTCGTGCCGAGGGCTGGTGGAGAAGGGGAGCGTCCCTGCCCGGCGTTCGCTTCTGGCTCCCGTTCTCCCGCAGCCTCCAGCACGACCGACGCTCCCGGTACACCCCCCATCCCGGAGCTGCCGGCTGGCCGGGGGCACCGCTAGGGGGGGCCGCTGAGCCCGCGGAAGCGCGGCCGAGCTCTATGGTGGCGGCGGCCCCGGCCATGGGAGCGGAGCGGGAGGCGCGGGCCTGCGCCGCCTTCTACGGGGCAACGGGCATCGCCCAGCCCGTGCTGTCCTGCCTGCGCTGCCTGCAGCAGTTTGCGGGGTAAGAGGAAGGGCCCTGGGCGGGGGGACCCCGGCACCCCCAAGGAGCGGGTCCCCCGGGAATCCCCCGGTGCGGAGCCCCCGAGCATCGCCCGGGGCGGGTCTCGGCATCCCCCGGGCGCGGGTACCCGGCGCGGGTCCCCCGAGGTGTGGGGGGGGAGGGAGGCTCGACCCGGTACCCGGCAAGGGGACTGAGCCACCGCTGCTTGTCCCCATTCCCTTCCAGCCTGCTCTGCAGCAGCAGGGCAGCAGCTTTCAGGATTTTTCGGGTCCTCCTGCCCCAATGCCTCGCCAAGGGCTTGTGTTTGCCAGAACGGGCTGGGTTGCAGATTCTGAGGTTTGAGGAGTTCCTCCCTCTGCCCCCAGCTGTGCAATGCTGAGTGCAGTTGGGAGAAAGGAACATCACAAGCTGGGGCACTCCAACCCTAACCCCTATCAAGCTGGGGCACCCCTACCCCAATCCACATTGAGCTCAGTCCCCAGGGGTATTCCCCCCACACCAAACCCCATGGAGCCAGGCAGTTCTCACCCCCATCGCCATTTGTTTCAGGAGCACTGCCAAGAGATGCAAAGACAAGCACCTGGAGGAGGCTCTGCTGCTGTCGCGGGCGCTGAGTGATGCTCTGCAGGCACTGGGTGAGGCGGAGGCACGGCCTCTGCTCCGCTGTGTCCTGGCTTTCCAGATGGAGGCAACTGGCAGCTCCAGCTCCTTCCAGAAACTAGAACAGGTCCGTAACACAGCCGGCTGGGCTGCAGATTCAGAGCTGTATTAGCCACAAGTGAAGTGATGGTGCCAGCTCTGCCGGCACAGCCCTGGTGTGGTGCATCCTTGTGGGCAAAGGGGCCGCAGTGATGCTGCAGAGCTGCCCTGAAAGCAAAGCACAGCTGGTGTCTCTCGAGGACCCGGGCAGACAGTCTGACTCGAGGTGTCTCTTGGCAGATCGTGACCCAGCTGGCGGTGGGGAAGGAAGCCCTCCTGGCCCAGGAGGTGGGCGCACTGCTGGCCGACCTGGCACCGCAGGGAGAGGTGAGAGCGCTGCAGTTGTGCAGTGGCACCAGCTTTCACGGGGGCTTGGCTGGAGCCCATTTGTGACAGGGACCTCCTGGTATGGGCTTCCTGGGGTCCTGTGCTTCTCTTCCCACCATGTTGGGAGCTCACCTGTGTTTGCAGCCGGTCACAAATGGCTGCCCATCAGACCAACCCTTTGCTCATTGCTGGGACAGCTTCTGGCACAGGCAGGACCCTCCTGCACAATGCACTGAGCCCCAGTGTGTCAGGAGAAACTGTGTTTCTGCCCCAGCAGGTGCTGTCTCCTGGGGACCTCCAGTCAGGTCAGTCTCTGCTCCTTCCCCTCTTGGGGCTTCTTCTGGCCCACACCACCAATGCATGGGACACCCCCTGCCCACCCAGACCGAGTCCTCTGCACTTGTGGGAGGGGGAGCAGGGATCAGCTGGATCCATGGGATTTCTGCAGAGGTCCCAGCAGCACCCAATGACTGCCCACCTGTCCAGGGTGGCTGGAAGCCAGACAAGCCAAAGCATTCCCTGCATCCCAGCCCTGTTCTTACCCCACTTACTAGCAGCTCAGCCCTTGGTTTAACCAGTGGCAGGGCCGGCTGCGGGCACGGTGCCAGGAGAGCCAGGGACTGACGCTGTCCCCTTGCCCACAGTGTGCATGTTCGTGGAGGAGAGCAGCCTGGGCCGGCAGCACTGGCGGCAGAACCTGGCCCCGCTGCTGCAGCGCCTGGCCACCACCTTGCACTGGGTGCTGCACAGCCAGCCCACGCCTGGCGGCATGTGGGGCTACCTGGCTGTCAGGGTAAGAGCCGAATTTCGGAGGAGAGGGAAAGGATCGGTCCCTGCAAGGACAGGGACCTGCTGGAGTCCCAGCCGGGCACTGGCAGCGATGTCCAGGAAGGATGAGGCACATGGTGCCATGTCGAATGGGGAAGAACTGCTTTTTGAGAGCAGAGGGATGCTGACAGCCACCCCTGAGGTCCCCGTCCCTTCTGCTCCCCCAGGCGTGCCTCCAGCTCTTCCAGGCGCTGCCGAAGGACGTGGCCCCCCTGGTGTGGAGCACGGAGGGGAAGAGTGAAGCCCTGCAGAACCTCCTGGGGCTGCTGCTGGAGGTGGCCTGGGGAAAGGTGTGTATGGCCCCAGAGAGGAACGGGGCATCCTGTCCCAGGCAGCCCCAGAATCTGGGGTGTCTGAGGGACCCTGCGTATTTTCCTGCGTGATCACAGAGGGAGGGTTAAATGGGGTCTGGTTTTCTAATGTCATTTTGAGCTGCGCCTTTGCCCCCTTGTGAGTCCAGGCCCTGAACAAGGACACCCGGCTGCTGGCGGGCACAGCCCTGAGCATGCTGGTGAACACAGCCCCGCAGCCCGAGCGCGGGGCCAGCGCCGTGCTGGCCCTCTTCCAGCTGCCCGACCAAGGTGCGTGCTCCGTCACAAGCCAGAAATGGCCTCTGGCGCAGGGGAGAGTGGGAACAGACATGTTTGGGTGCGAGGGGCCAGAGGCCGGTGCCACTCAGCAGCAGTCCAAGCCAGACTCTGCTGCTGTGTCCCGCTCTTGGTGTCCAGGAGCTGCAGCTGCCACCGGCCACCTCATGTAGTCACTCTGGGATGAGCTCTCGGAGCAGCGTTTGAAACCCATCTTTCTGCCAGGTGCAGGGGAACTGAAGTTTGGGGAGCTGGCGGTGGAGGCCCCCCCCACCCTGGAGACAGATGGGCTGGAGAAACTGGTGCTCACCAGAGGTTTGCTGACGTGCTGCAAGACAGACATCCTCAGCTGCCAGCTGGAGAGCTTCACCCACAAGGTAGGAGAGCACAAACCCAACAGCCAGGGATGTGGGGAACCCCTTGCACAGGGCTGGCAGCCGCCAGCGGGGGCTGTGGTCCCTAGGGGATGTAGCCAGGCTGCACCGCTCTGCACCAGCAGCTTCACGCATCCTGCTGGACATGGCGTGTTAGCCAGGAGCCTGCTTTTTCCAAAGACATCTGAGTGGGGGGTTTCCCTCTCCTGGGCGCGGCAAGAAGACAGGAGGTGCCAAAAGTAGCCTCTGCACAAGCAAACTGGCAGCAATGTTTGCCCTGTGCTACCACAGCATCGACCCAGGGCTGTACATGACCAACCGCAGCCTCCAGCTCTGCCCAACTCCAGCATTTCCTGAGCCCTCAAGAGCTGAGGGCTTCTGGACAGGGAGCAAAAACTAGCAATAAGCTGCTGTAAGAGCAGAAAAAAACCCAGGCATTGCTCTCCTTGCCTTTCTGTGGTGGGGAAGCCTCCACCTGCTGTGCTCCCGCAGGCCTGCCTGCTGCTGGACATGGTCTTTCCTGCTGTGTGTGCCCTGACCAAGGAGCATAAGGACTGCCACTACTACTGCTTCCAAGGTAGGAGACGATGACCTCTGCTGCCGTGGGGAGGTTTGAAAGGTTCACTGCGCTCATGATGCACCGAGCCCCTGTGGCATTTCATCTTCTCCAAGGGAAGATGCTTTTCTGTATCTTGGTAGCTGTTTTGGAAAATGCTATTAATTTCTGCTGCAGCCCAATGGACACCAACGCTCTTGTGTACCTAATGGGGAAACCGCTCCCCTTGCGCACAGGGTCCTCAGGCCCAGCAGCCCGCACTGGCTCTGCTGCAGGCGAGTCTGGAGTGCGGGCTGCAGCGCTGCTCTCTGCTCTTGCAGCCTGTGCCCTGTGGCTGCAGCGCCTGCGGGACAGCCTGCCCGCCATCTGGCGCCTGATGGGGACCCGCGTCCTGGACCAGGACACCGAGCTGCTCCAGCAACTCACCCAGCTGATGTGGGACAATGCTGAGATGCCGGTAAGGCTAGGGTGCTGAAAACGCACACCACAGCAGCCAGAAACAGCCCTTCCTTTGCCTGGCTCAGCTGCTGCTCCCCTGCCCACAGCACACCCCTGCCTGTTTCAGCTCCATCAGCCAAATACAACCCCCTTGCCTGCAGCTGCCTGCAGCTGCCTGCTGGCAGGGCCGCCTGTGCTGCTGAGACCAGGACACTGGTCACAAGTGGCCTCTCCAGAACCCTGTCTCAGTGCTTTGCCCTCCCACACAGCACCCATGGGTGCAGTCCCAGCCAGTCCACACCTGCTGGCTCCCCATTTGCCATCTCCACGTCCCCAGTTCCTAACCCTGGGGTTACCAGCCAGTACGGAAAGTGCACAGCCACGGGAAAGCAAAAGGTCTTTTCTGAAGCAGCGAGACATGCAGGGGAGCCCACCCTAGCTGCTCCCGCTCACTGTCCTTCTCCCCACAGGTGGAAGGGGTGTCCGAGTTCATCCACAGCTCCTTCCGACTGCTCCTGGAGATCTACCACCTCGAGTGCCAGCACTTCCAGGACCATGAGAGACCCCTCTATCAACAGATGCTGCAGAGGGTGGTCTCAATGCCGTGGCAAATCAAAGCCAGATATGTGCCCCTATGTGCCATTGTCCCCTACGTGGGCAGCCAGCAGGTAGGGAACGTGGGGGGACAGGGAGGCTCGGTCCTGGCTGGCACTGCTGCTGGGGTGGCACAGCCTCTGTCTGCTGCCTGTCACCTTCCCCTGCCCAGCTCAGCCATGTGGGCGGGCAGCTTCCCAGCCACAGGGCTGTTTCAGCATGTCCCAAGGGAGAGTATCCCTGGTGGGGGAGTGACCTGCGGCAGCAGCAATGCACCCCCAGGGACTCCCAGCAGGGAGGCAGCTTTGCCTGTTGGTGCCCACCAAAAGCTGTTTGGGGTACCAGAGATGCTTAGTGTCATGGGTGACCACAGCGTGGTCTGTTCCCAGAGCTGTCCCCTGCCATACACAGCCTTCGGTCTGGCAGCGAGATCATAGCGTCATTTAGATTGGAAAAGACCCTGATGAGGGGGACATCTGCCTTTCTCCCAGGTGCTGGATGCCTACCCGGACCTGCCGCAGCACCTCCTGAGTTGCCTCTCCACCAACCACCTGTGTCCCGCAGCCACCGAGGTCTATAGGGCGCTGGTGCGGCAGCAGTGTGCCGAGGGGCAGGACGGGCAGCAGGGGGCTGGGACGGCTCTGGCAGAGCGGTGGGCGCTGCGCTGGCTGCCCCTGCTCTCCCAGGGACTCCGCTCCCCCCTGCCCATCCTGCAGAGCAATGTCACCAACCACCTCCTCGCCTGGACCCTGCGGCAGCTGCCAGCTGCCCAGGCACCACTGGCCGCCCAGTTTGGTGGCCAGGACACGGCCTCACTCCGGGCTTGGATCTCACTGCTGAAGGCACAGCAGAGTGTGTCGGGGGCTCTGCCCCTACAGGACGAGGTGCTGGAGCGGCTCTGCTGCTGCCTGGGCGCCCGCGAGGAGGGGATTCGGCTGGCAGCACTGGGGCTTCTCTGCTGCAGCCCCAGCACCAACCGGCCCCTCTCGGACACTGAGGTGCGGCTGCTGCGGGAGTTCCTGCCCCTCAACCTCAACTGCGACTCCTCCTCGTTCCGGCAGCTGCTGCAGGCAGCGGTGAGGAGGGCGCTGGTGCGGCTGCGGGACAGCTCGCTGGCACAGCTGCGCGGGAAGGCGCCCCAGGGTGTCCAGCCGAGCCGGGGAGAAGGGCAGCTCGCCCAAGCAGTAGGTGAGGTGGCCACCCCAGCACCTCCACTGCGGCCCCGGGGGATTCAGACTTGGGTGCCCAGCCTGGCATTGCTGTCTGCCCACAGGCTTTGTGGAGTGGCTGGTGCAGCTCAGCATCGCCTCGCTTAGCCCAGCCTCCAACTACCAGAGGAAGAAGACAGCTCTGCTCCTCCTGGCTGCGGTTTTGGAGACCTGTACAGACACCTGGAGCCCCGCGAGGAAGAAGGGGCAGCCCCCACGTGAGTACGGGCAGCCCACTCAGAGCATCACCCCTCAGCTGCAGGGGTGCTCCCCCCGTCCCACTGCCCTGTGTCCCCACTGCAGGGACCATGGCCATGCTGCTGAGCTACGCCAGGCAGAGCGGCTGTTGGGACTTCTTCTCCCGGCCCAATTTGTTGGCACTGCTGAGCTGCTTGCAGGACAGCACTAATGAGGTGAGCCTTAATGGACATAAAGCTGCCTACCTGGGCCCAAGTGGGCTCAGAAGGGAAGGGTGGTGGCCTTCCCACATGGTGGGCTTGCCCTCCTGCCCTGCCCCACCTGTTTTCCCATCTATCTTTTGTCCCAATTCCCCCCACCTCTCCTGTCTTGACAGATCAGAGACTTGGCCTCAGAGCTGCTCGTCCACTTCTTCCCCCCCACATTCCCCGAGCCCATCACCCAGGCTCTGTTCCAGCTGGCCCAGGATGCCCTGGGCAGCCCACGGGTGCAGGAGGCGGAAGCCGGAGCTGTGCTGATGAAGACCATTCTGCAGAAGTATGAGCTCCTGGCCTCCCCTCCCCACAGTGGCACAGCAGCCCCTGAGAACACATCAGCAGCACCAGTGTCTCACCAGGGGCTGCGTTTACAACTCGGGGCAGTGCTGGCTTGGGTTTGAAATGGCCATGCAGAGGGCAGCTTGGGAGGGCTGGCGTGCAGGACCCTGAGCCAGAGGAGGAAAGAACTGCACAGAAAACCCCCTCATCCTTGCAGCAACCTTTACCTTTTCCCCCAGGTCAGACAGTGGCACCATGAAGAGCCTGGCGCTGGAGGCTGAAGCATCCCTGACACTGCCCAACCGCGGCCTGTGCTTCGCTCAGCACCTTCTCCACGTGCTGCAAGCCCAGTACGCTGTGGCGTGCCAGGACCTGCTGCGGGCAGCAGCCACTGCACCCATGCACGGTGCGTCCCCAGCCTGGCAGGGCAGCAAGCGGCTCCTGCAGCAGGTCTCCTCCCTGGGAATTTGGAGCAGGAGGGAATCATACAGGCAGGACTGAGGCCACAACACAGTGCTGGTGCCATGTCCTTGCCTCAGTTTCCCTGTATTTCTGCTCCACTTGCCCAGTGTGCTCATCACCTAGGGGCCCTGTTCACTCCGTGAGCCATTCCAGCTGCAGGCTGGGGCAAGAGAGCTGGGGCCACAGCAGCCACCAGGGTGACCCGAGGTGGGTGTTCATGCAGGAGCCATCGCAGCCCTGCGGAGATGTCTGCTCCAGGTGCCGGAGGTGGCCACCTCAATGCGGGCAGCAGAGTTGGCGCAGAGCTGGCAGGAGTTCCTCACCCGCCTTGTGACCACAGCGAGAGACATCACCTCCCTCCTCCTGGGAGCTCTGCAGAGCCAGCAAGGCCCCGGTTCCAATGAACAAGGTGAGCATGTCCCTGAGGGGACCAGCCCCAGGAACCACCAACACCTCCATCACAGCTGTCCCAGACCCAGCAGCCCCAGCCCGCAGGGAAGGCACTTATTTTGGGCTCACTCTAGCAGGGGACAGCAGTGGGGATGGGCAGGGAAGGTTGGCCTGGGTAAGGCCCAAAGCAGGACACCCAGGCAGGGATGCTCCAGGTGTTGGGTAGAGGATCCTGCAAACCACAGGAACAGAGCAGCAAGCACCTGGTTTGGAGTCCGTTTCTCAACTGAGAACAGCAGCAGAAATAGAGGAAAAGCATTCTAGCAGCAGCGAGGCGCTTGCTCAATGGGAGCAGCTGGGAGAGCAGGGGCTGGCAGAGCCCCTGCAGCAACAGCTCAGGAAGAGCAGTGGGGCAAAGCACAGCCGCAGTCCTGAGTGGGACACATTGCAGGACAGGAGCTGCTCCCATTTGTGTGCACTCTGAATAGGGACAGCAGGTCTCCTCCAGTAGCATCAGTCTCTTTCTGCCCCACTGAACCAGGTTTTTCCCTTTCACAGCTGCTGCCCCATCATTTGCAGACATGGGGAACGCCATCGGCTCCCTCATCGCACTGGGGAAAGGCCAGGGACGGGAAGAAGAGGATGAGGACGACTCAGTCCTGCTGTCGGAAGAGCACAGCCTGATCCTGACCTGCTGCTGGGTGTCAGTGAAGGTAGGCAAGCACCCTCCCCGTGGCACCAGGGACAGGGGCAGCCCAGCATGGCACCCACCGCCCAGCCCAGCAGCTGGGTCCTTCAGCTCCCCTTGTGGCATTCACCCTCCCTGGGGACAAACAAGGGGAATCTCTGTCCTTACCCCAGAGCTGCTGCAGACCATCCTCACCCCCTGCCAGGCAGAATGCAACCAGCTCCCTGCCTGCCCTTATGCAGCCCAGCTAGTTCCCAGGCACTAACACCCCAGCTGTGGCGGAGCTGGGTTCCCCAGCCCGCAGCCCTGCAGCTGCCCATCACAGCTTCTCCTCCGCAGCCTGTTGCCTGGAAAAAGGCCATCTCCACCACACACACCTCACAGCTGGCTGGGAAACTGCTGTGCGCAGAGCCTGTGCATGCTGACGGGCACCCACCAGCCACGCTGCCTTGTGGCTCAGCAACCAGAGTGCCCATGCTGGGCTGATAGCAGCACCCACTGTGCCTCCCTGCGGCAGCGATGGTGGGGCAGGACAGGGATGGGGAAGCCCTTCTGTCAGTCCCGGTGACCTTCTACTTCTTCCCAGGAGATAGGGCTGCTCCTGGGGGGCCTGGCTGAGCTTCTGCTGGACCCGGCGCTGCCCAGCGGATCGGAGCCGCTCCTGCCGCTCCCCACCTTGCAGGTGGCCGCAAGGGTGTTCCAGGAGATCCTGCTGCGGTGCCGGCACTGGGTAAGAGCGTGTCCCACCCGGGGTGGCTCAGCCCCTTGCCCACCTCTCCAGGGGCTCTCGCCAGCGTGCCGGAGGGCGAGCACAGTGGGGCAGGGTCTGCTGTGGGGCAGGGTCTGCTGTGGGGCAGGACATGGGGCATGGCTGGAAGCCCCCAGCTGGGATTTCAGTGCCAAACCCTGTCACATCCCCACACCATCATGTCTTCTCGTTTTCTCCTTCCCCTTTGCAAAGAGGATTCTGGGGAGCAGGGGGGGTTGACGGGTGCACACGGGGCCCTGATGCTGTTCTGCCCCAGGGAGCAGTGGAGGGCTGCAGCATGGGCTTCACCAAGTTTTGTGCTGCTCTGCTGAACCACCCGGACACAGAGCTGCAGGCCATCCCACAGACCATGCTGGAACAGGTACCAGGCTCGTTCTGCCCCACACTCCCCCTGTACCCCAGGGAGCCCCAGGGCTCTGTCTCTGTGTCCCCGCACCCTGGGGTGAGGACCCACCTGGCAGCTGAGATGCCACAGTGCAGGGTTGGTGCAGCTGGTCCTTAGCCCTGCAGAGGAGCTACAAGCTCCAGCCAGCAGATTTTCAGACATTTTCTCATGTGGGTTTTGTTCCTCAGGGCTTAGAAGCGCTGAGCGGACCCCGGAGCAGCTCGATCACACGCCGTGCTGCCGGCTTCCCCATGCTCTTCCTCTGCATCGTCAGCGGGGAGGACCCGGCCCAGGCACGGCCGCTGCTGGCCCGCTGCATCCAGACGCTGCTGGCCTTGGCCACCACGGCCCTGCCGCAGGACTGGGACCAGACCCTCGACCTCCCGCAGGTGAGCACAGCGGGCACTGAGCTGCTGGAGCCAGGCTGGGGACAGGGTGATCTGCACAAGGTCCCCTAAAGGGAGCCCTGCCAGGTACCCCAGCGTGAGGCTGCACCAGTGTGGAGACCTCGGGGTGAGCCAAAAGCTGCAGCCCTGACTGCGCTGCCCATCCCGGAAACCCGAGAGCTGGTGGCCCCTCAGCTCCCCCATCTCTTCCCACCATCTTCCCTTTGTGCAGAACCCCATTCCCTCCCTGGCCGCTGAGCCCTGTGCACTCTACAGGTGTGTGCCCTCCACGTGCTGCAGACGCTGGTCCGTGGCACAGGGCTGGGCAGCGCGCTGCTGCGGCACACCACGCCGATGGTGGCCCTGGCGCTGCGGGGCTTGGCCTCGCCATGCTGGGCCATGAGGAATGCGGCCATCCAGCTCTTCAGTGAGTACCGAGGGGCAGGGGCAAGACAGCCCTGCAGAACCTATGCAGCCCGCGGGGTTTGGAGCCTGGCTGGGGTGAAATGCGGGTGGTCAGGAGGGGGTGGATGGGACCTGATGCTGCTGTCTGCTCTGTCTGCGCAGGCGCCCTCACGTCCCGGCTGCTGGGCCAGCAGCGGAGCCGTGGGGAGGGCAGCCCGGCGGAGGGGGTGAGCCTGCAAGCCTTCCTGGGGCAGCACCCCCAGCTGGGCGCCGTGCTGCTGAGTGAGCTGGGAGCAGCCACGGAGCCCACGCCAAGGGGGCCCTGCCTGCGCCCCGCACTCCATGCCATCCTCACGCTCCTGGCCCAGCTGCAGCCTGGCCCTGATGGCCCTGACAGGTGAGGGGACAGCAGGGATGATCTGCCCCAGCCAAGGGCTCCCCTGGTCCTCTAGCACCGGGGCTGGCCCTGGCTATCGGGGGGATTTGCACCGGCTGGAGCATCACCACATGGTGCCCTTTTGGCTCCACAGGCCCTCTGCTCCCTTCCTGGAGCCACTGCTGGGGCTGGCAGGGAGTCCCATCTATGCCGTGCGAGCGATGGCTGCCAAGGCACTGGTGCCAGTTGTCCCGCTGCCCCAGCGCCAGGGAGTCCTCCTGCAGCTGTCCCAGCAGCTCCCCACCACACCCGGACAGGTCCGCTCGCACAACGCCCTCCACGGGCACCTGCTGCAGCTGCGGGCGCTGCTGGACTGCCCCCCCGGCACTGATGGGTGAGTGGTCCCTGCCATCCCCCTGCCCGTGGCCCCTGTGCTCACTTTCTGCTGAGATGCAGCTTTTTGGCCAAAAAGCGGTGCCTGCCCGAGCACCACGGCCCCTGTGGTGAGGCCGCACATCTCTCCGCAGGCTGTCGGCTGAGGCGCTGCGCCCCGTGGTTCTGCAGCTGGAGGCGCGGGGCTGGCTGCTCACCCCTGCCCAGCGCTGCCCGCTCGTCCGCGCCGCCTTCCTCCAGGTCCTTGCCCTCCTGCCCGCATCCTTCAGCCCCAGCTTCACCCAGAGCATCCACGATGCCATCAGTGCTGAGCTGGGCAGCCTCGTGCCGGGGGCAAAGCCAGGATGCGCCGAGCCGCAGGTACCGCTGCCTGCCAGGAAAATCACGGCTGACTGTGAAGCCGAGCGTGGGAGGTGGGGACCCCCACTCAGGGGGCACACAGCCCACTTGAGGCCAAGCGTTGGAAGCAGGATCCTGCTTTTGTTTTCCTCCAGGTGGGCTTGGCCGTTCTTCACCAAACCATGGCCCATTTTGTGTGCAGCCAGGCAGCCCGGCTGGCGGGTGCTGAACAGATCAGCGCCGTCTGTGCGCTCCTCCGGCAGCCAAACCCCGATGTCCAGCTTGCGGTCCTGAGCTGGGTGATCACCAGGGAGGGAGGAACATGCGAGGAGCTGGAGAAGGCTCTCAGGCTGACATTGCTGGTATGATAAAGCTCAGAAGTCACCAAGTAAAGGAGAGGGTCCCCGATGCACCACGCAGACGGGATCCCAGGTGCTCACCGAGAAGCACGGTGCTCCTCGGGCTGAGGGTGCACGGGTGCAGGGTGCTCACCCAGTTGTGCTGAGTTGCCAGCCCCTGGTGCCAAGGCCACTAATCGTGTACCTTCTTTCCCATTGTCAACTAGGAGAGCTTGGGGTCGGTGCTGCGAGAGAGAAGGGACAAAGAATTCCTGAGATTGTACCTTGAGGCTTTGCTGCATCTTTACAGAGACCCTTCGTCGTGGTCCCAGGAAGCTTCCCACAAGCTCCAGGGCTCCTCGGCAGCATGTCTGGAGATGCTGCTGCACATGGTGGAGGCTGAATGTCCTGGCCCTGACCTCCTCTTCCAGGCACTGTGTGCCACCAGCCTGCTGCTCGCCCACTGGTAGGTCCTTATCACTGCTGGCTTTCTCCACCTGACCCTTCCAGGAGATTTCTCCTTAGTCCTTGCTGAAACAGAGCACAGCTTCTTGCCTATAAATCACAGCTGGCTTTGCACCTGGGTCCTGCTGTCTCAGGGAAGCTGGTGGCATTTGGACCCTAGACAGAGATGGAAGGTGTGACTGAATGCCTTCTCCTTTCCTGGCCTCTGGCAGGTTTGAGGATGAGGACAGCACCCTGGTCGAGCGATGGTGCAGGGCGCTGGAGGAGTGCAGCTGCTCTGCTGCGTCCGAACTGCTGCGGCTGGCGGCCGCCCGCTCCCTGCAGACAGCGGGTGCCGATGTGGTGCAGCGATCCTTGCACAAAACCTGTCCCTCGCTAGTCCCCGTGGCTCTGCGGTAAGTCCTTGCGGGAGCAGCACTGCCCACAGCCCAGGGCTGTTGCAGGTTAATAGGCTGACCCTGCGAAAGGCAACGTCCCCTCCAAACAATACAAGGGCATTAAAGAAAAGCCCACTCATTCAAAAATCACTAACAGCTAAGAGCTTGCAGCCTACAAAAAAATCATGGGTGGAATTTTAATAGAAGCAGCCAGTCTCTTATGAGCAATAAATGGCATTGATGGGTCCCTCAATCCCTGTGCTGGTCCCTGCCCTCTCAAGCAGTGAGCTCTTGAATGGTGGCTGTACCCTTCACAACCCATGAGAAACGTCCTTGGGGAAGCATTGCCCTGGGTGGGGTTTCATCCTTCCCCCCGACTCCAGGCAGGCAGGGGATGCTCTGCAGAACACGGTGGCCTTCCCTTCCATTTCCCCAGGCTGATAAATGTGGGCATTCACCTTCTGCAAGACGAGGAGCGGGAGGTCCGGCATGAAGCCTCAGGTTTCGCCAGCCTCCTGCGGCAGGACCCCAGCGAGCCGCTCCGAGACGGCTGCGTCTTCGTTCAGGACAATGTCGGACTCCTGGGCCTCCTGCAGCTCCTCCTGGGAGAGTTTGGGGACCACCCCAAAACTTTTGACTTGCTGCTGCAGCATCTCCCCATCCTAGATCTCAGGGGCATCGTGGAAGAGCTGGAGGCCAACAAGTGAGTTGCCAGAGCTCTGGGATGGGTATGAGGGAGCAGGGGGAGTCATGGGTCAGCCCTCGGCTTCACCTGCATCTCGGCTGCCCCTCCAGAGCCACCAGCTTGTACAAGGAGGATGAACCCAACGTTTTTGCGGAGCCGGCCATCCTAGCACAGCAGCTGCTCCCTGTCCTGCTGCAGCTCCTGGAGAAGGCACCGGGCAGCAGTCCGCTCCGTGCCTCGGCTCTGCGCTGGCTGGCGGCCGCGGGCCCCGGCGTCCTGCGTGACCTGCGGTACTGCAAGCGTTGCTGGAGCCAAGGTACCATGACAGGCAACCTGGTGTCCCCATCCCGCAGGTCAGCGCTGCCTGGGGGTCCCAGCTGTGCTCATGGTTCTTTCTTTGCTCTCTCTGCAGGGGCTGTTGCCTGTGGGGGGATGAAGGCGCTGGGCTGTGCCAAGCTGCACGTGGCAGTGAATGTGCTGCTGGCGAGGGCCCGGCTGGTGGCACGGGCACTGCGGGTGCTGGGGGATGGCGCTGCCGCCGTGCCAGGGCTGGGCTGTGGTGCCCAGGAGCTGGAGCAGGAGCTGGTGATGGTGCAGGGGCTGCTGGCACAGCATGGGCTGGCCCCGGCGCCAAGCCAGAGCGATGTGCCGGAGGAGCTGGGACCACCGAGACTACCGTCCGGGGCTGCCTGATGGCCCCAGGCATGGAGTGGCATCATGCTGAGCCCGGCAGCCACGAGGCTCCTGGTTCACATTGCCATGTCCCTGTATTTGCTGGATGCTCTGGCTGCCAGTCAGGATTGTGTGTTGGGTGCTGTGACTCAGGGGAACCCCACTTACCGTGTGGGACACACTCACTTTGTTCCCGATGTTTTGTAACTCTCCATCCTGAGGACGCCAGTGCAGCGTCACCTCAGCCCATGCCTGTGCTGCTGCCCATAGCATCCCGCCCTCGGGTCCGGTTGGGAGAAGGGGACGTGCACCCCAGAGCCCCCCTCACACTCCCTTGTGCTGCTCAACTCCCAACACCTTTTTTTAACGAACATTTTGGCTCCTCTCTAATGGCTGACCCGGGCTTTTATCCCAAATAAAGAGGTCAAGAACATCCCCGGTGTTGAAGCCTTTTAATTTCCATGCCCAGGAGAGGCAGTGGGAGAGGGGGAGGGTGCGGCAGGGGGAGGCAACTGGGGGCCGAACACATCGTGGGGCAGAAAACGAGCAACAGCCACCTGCTCAGCCAGGGAGGTTCAAACCCTGAAGCAAAAACAACCCCACAAACACCCCGCCCTGCACCCCAGGGACGTCCAGTATTGCTGACCCCAAAGCAGTGCTGCAGCCCCAGCTGGTCTGGTGGGGACAGCAGAGTTTTTAGTGTGAGAGCACCCTGATCCATCCTCATCCTCACCCGCTGCAGGGGCAGCATGAGCACAGCAAAGCCAAAGCACAGGTTCTCTGAGGAGGAGAAATTCCTCTCCTGGGGGAGTTCAGCCTCTGCAAGGACATCTTGATGCCCAAGAGCAGCTGGTACAAAAACATGCTGCCATCACCCACTGGTGTCATTGCCCACACGCAGACTTTGAGTGCCCACATTTAATTTCCCTCTGCAAACCACAGCACACAGCCCAGCCACCGTTCATGGCTCACCCAACGCCTCACTGCAGTCCGGCTGGCCTGAACACACACAGGGAGGATGCCATCTTCACCCTCTTCATATGGCATGATGTCACGGCTGAGTGTGACATTATCGTATTGTCCTCCCATGTCACTGCCGCATCATCTTCTCACCCAGGTTTAACCTCAGCATGATGTTCTTCCACCATGAATCACCATACTTTAGGAATACCCCTATTTTTAGTCTTTATAAGCAGGGTTTTCTTCCCATTCTTCAACAAAATACTTCACGAAAAATGCAGGGGGTCAGCTCCAAGGGCGAGCAGCAAGCCTGCAGAAGGGCGAAATTATAAAAGACACCAAGTTTTTATTGCATTCACCCCCTCCCCAGCAAGGAGCAGTGACATGGAGGACTCAGCCCACCTTCCCAGGGGATGCTACACGAAGATGAGGGCTGGCGGGGAGCAGACACAGCCCTCCTGCAGCCCCTCCTGCACCCACGAGCCCTGACACCCCGCCACGGAGGCGGCCACCCAGAATGTCCTGGAAGGGAAAGCCGGTGAAAGATGGAGTGCTTTTATTAATTAAACATATAATAAGTAAAGAAAAATAATATTAATTAATTAATGACAATACGTTTTTTAAAAGTTACTTATAGTTTTATATATAATAATACATATCGGCAGTTCGACTAGATGATCACTGTAGGTCCCTTCCAACTGAAATATTCTATATATTCATTTTTATATTCTCTATTAGTGATTTATAGTACATATGATTATCTTACAACATATGACATATTATAATATTATAGCATATTATAACACTAGTATTATATGTAAATATATTTATAATTAAGAACATAAAAGGAAGATGGCTTCAGGGCACAGCAAGATCCTCCTCCATGGGGGGGACATGTTCCCCCCGCCCAGATTACCACCTACCTGGCTCCTTGCAGCCCGTGTCCGGTGCAATGGGGACGGCGGTGGGATGTGTCCCCCTGGCACTGGACGCACACCCGCTTGTTGCGGTGCAGGCGGCGGGTCCAGGCCTGCCCGCGGCAGGGGGGCCCCACCTGTGTCAGGCGGAAATAGCCACAGTAGCTGGGGATAGGGGAACTGGGGAGGGGTGAAGAAAAATGGGAAAATAGGGGGAAAAAGGGAGAAAATGGTGGTTGGAGGGTGGGGTAGACATTGTGCTGTTTTCTTGATGGATGTGGGATATAAGGCAGCCATGGGTTTGGGGGTGCAAAGTGGCCATGGTTGGGGGGTGAGAAGGGTAATGTGATGCTCTAGTGGGGTGCAGAGGGGCCACAGTTTTAGAGGGGTGCAAAGGGGACATGGTTTGGGAGGGGACGTAGAAGGGTAATGGCTTGTGGGGGTGAAAAGGGGCCACAGCTCTAAGAGGGGGTGCAAAAGGGCAATGTTTTTGTATGGGGGTGCAAAGGGCTCATGGGTTTGAGGGGTCCAAAGGGGCCATGGTTTGGGGGCAGCAAGGATAATGGCTTTTGGGGAGAAGGGTGCAAAGGGGCCGTGGCTTTGTGCAGGGGTGCACCGAGGCTGTGCGTCTGGTGGGAGCAAGGGGTTCATAGCTTCGGGGGGGTGCAAAGGGATCATGGTTTGGTGGTGGGAAGGGTAATGGCTCTAGGGGGGTGCAAAGGGGCCATAGCTCTAAAGCGGGGGTGTAAAGGTGCCATAGTTTTTGGGGGGGTGAAAAGGGGCCATGGGTGTAGGAAGCGGTCATGGGTGTAGGAAGCAGTACAAGGGGGCCATGGTTTTGTATGGGAGTGCAAAGGGGTCATGGCTGCAGGGGGGATGTGCAGAGGGGTCACAGCTTTGGGGAGGGAGGTGCAGAGGGGCCACAGCCCCACACCTACCCGGACGGCTCCTCGCGCAGCAGCAGCTCGGTTCTCCGCCAGGGATCCCTGAGGTCCCGACTGAAGGAGTCAGGTAATATCTTGGCCACTTCTGGCACAAAAGCAGCCGGGGTGGGGGACACGGATGGTTAAAGCCACCCCAGGCTGGGCAGTGGGGACGGTCATGCAGAAGGGAGGTGGACATCCCCACAGGACCCCCGTTACCTCTGGCCGTCCCGCAGGTCAGGTGCTCCCCCAGGCAGCCGCGGCGCTGCTTGAGGTCAGGACAGGGCTCCCCTCCGTGCCGCGGCGGAACGGTGACCTGGCGGCTGCGGGCCCTGCTGCCCACCCCGCACGGGGAGCTGCACCCGCTCCACGGCCCCCAGGGCCCCACCACGCAGCCCACCGCTGCGGGGGGACAGAGAGGGGAAAGAGCCTCAGGGGCGTGAGGGATGGGAGGAGAGCAGGGGAGGTGCAGCACAGGGGAGAGGAGAGGGGATGAAGGACCAGGGTGACTCCCGCAGCCCCCGCCGGCACAGCGGCATTGTGCTCGGCTTCCGCAGGCCTTGATCCCCACGCCGCTGCATCGCGCTGAGCTGGGACCCCGCTAATCTCCGTGGAGATTAGGGAGGGCTGACTGCTGCAATTGTCTGGGAGCTGTCACTGGCGCCCGCCTGGGTTTGGGTCCCCAGGGTGGGCTGGCTCTGCACCCCCCAAACCCACTGTCCCCGTTTGTCAACCCCAGTTCCCGTGTCCCCATGCAAGGCACTGCCCGTGCCAGTGGCGATGAGGGGCTCGTCCCACCCAGGACCCACACCGATGGCTCTGAGGCTTGCAAGGACAGTGTCACCATCAACCCACCATTCTCTGTTGCAGAGGCCATGGTCTCTCTTACTACACTGGGAACAACCAGACTTTAGTATGAAAAAAGTAGAAAATTGCGATAGTGCTCCACACCCAGCCCATCCAGCATCCCCAGGCGCATCCCATTACAGCTCAAAGCACAGGACTAACAGAGAAAGACAAAAACCCACCACCAAAAGTATCAGCTCGGGCTGGTGTTCCCAGCCCCAGGGCACCGGGTCCAGCCAGCGCCATCCCGCCCAGCGCTCACCAGCACGGCGGCATGCAGCACGGTAGTCCTCGCAGCAGTCGCCCGTCCTCTGGCAGTACGAGTCGCAGTAGCAGCGAGCCCGGTGGGTGCCCAGGGCCCAGCAGGCGTTGTTCCTGCCTGGGCAGCACCGCTGCCAGCACCCGCCCGCGGCACCCGCCAGGTAGCCGGTGGCCAGCAGCCAGCCCCCGCAGAGCAGCAGCCCATGCATGCTGCCAGACCCCGCCAGCCCCGCGGGACGGCGATCGCTGGGCGAGGAGCAAGGGCTGTGCCGGGAGCCCCAGCCGCACCGCCCCTGGGTTGGGCGGGGGACAAAGCCCGTTCCCTTCTGCTCCACTGCCCCTTGCCGTCCCAGCTCTTTGCTCCACGGCCAGGGTGGAGTTAATAAAATTAACTGGGATGGTTAATAAAACGCTGTGCATAGGACAATATGACCCTGCAGTTGCTGGAGCAGCTGTGAACAGGCACTGCTGGGCTGATGTTGACACTCTCCCAGGAGCGCTGGCTCGGACTTGGAGCGCAGTGAGACAGGGGTGCAGAGAGGGACCCCATCCCCAATCCCCACCCGTGCCACAGGAGCTGCTCGCTGCCCGCTCAGCACAGCCCTGACACCAACACAGCTGCTAAAGCCAGACTGACTTTATTCAAATTGCGAATGTAAAACAGAATAATAATAAAAAAAAAAACATAAACCCAACCCTCAACTGGCTTCAGAGCAGAAAGCCGCAGGTAAACCGTGCCCAGGCTTTACTTCTCCTCCTTCGCCCTCCTGCGTTAAGGCTGTATTTGTCACTGGGGACAGGAGGGAGGAGGGACAGGGCAAGCCCCAACTCCCGCAACCCCCCGGCTCCTTGACGGGAAGTTTGGCACAAATGTGGCATGGCCATGCCTGGTGTGGGGCAGGGCAGGGCTCCAGCCCCATGGCCACGGGTGTTAGTGGGTCAGCGTGAAGCTCCGAAAGCTACGGGATTACCTACGGGGCCGCAGCGAGAGGGCAGATGGCGGGAATGTGGCAGAAGAAGGGGTTTGCATGCCCGGCCAAGGAACCAAGTCTGTGGCATGGAGCTGTGCCTCCCCGCCCCGGCTTGTGAACATGTCTCAACTGTAAACAGCAAGTGCTGGGGGCACCTGGCTCACCCCAACCGCGGCCCCACAGCGAGAGAACTAAAGGCCTGGCTGCACGTGGAATTTTGGGCAGCAACTGCTCAGCAGCCCGGGGTGAGTGGGAACCGGGGCTGGGAGGCTGCACCCCAGTGCTGGCAGGGAGGCGGGAGCCTGGGGCCGCACCAGTGGGTCACTGCCTTCCCATCCCGGGGGGACAGGGCTGGTGGGCCCCCCCAGTGCTGCTGTGCAACCCAGAGCATCGCTCTGAGCTGGCAGTGTCAGCTCCAGGAGCCTCTGCCTGCTGTGATGCCTGGTGCACAGCTTGGCCATTGTACCCCAAAGGCTCCGAGGGGCTCTCAGCACCCCCAAAAAGTGCTGGCCCCAAGGCAGCCAGCAGCTTCTGGCTGCTGGAGGCCCTGGGGGAGCAGGACCACTATCCCCAGGGACACCTCACCCTGGATAACCTTACAGGTGATGCAGGACCATGGGGAAGTGTCACCAGGGAATCAGGGCGGGTATAACCGGGGTGCTGGGGATCTGGGTGATGGGATATGGCTCCCTCCATGCTCTTTTCAGCACACAACTGATAACTAAACCTGCTCCAGAACCTGTTCCTAAACATGGAGGTGGCGGGGTTTTGGGGAGGGTGTGGGCATGGGGCAGACCTGGCCCCGGGCAGCGCCGGCGGGCAGCTGTGGGCTTAGTCGCGGCTCTCCAGCTGCACCCCGTGGGGCGAGGGAGGGGGGGCCGCCCCGGCCGGCCCCCTCAGTCCGTTTTCCACACCTTGTTGAGGAACTTGACCACCTCGTCGTAGATGACGAAGACGATGGCCACGTCGAGGCAGACGCGGCCCAGGCGAGGCACCGTGCCCTTGTAAAACCTGCCAGGGACAGAGGGGAGCCGTGGGGCTGGGGGCCTTCACAGCCCCTTCCCCGCCCATCCTCTCCCCTGGCCCCGCTCTGTGCCCCCCTCTGCTCACCCCCACCGCAGGACTTACGCCAGGGGCCCTTCATATTTCATGATCTGGTAGGCACAGTCCCAGGTGCTCTTGTACTTGTGCGCTTCCAGCCCCTGCCGGGTGGGAAAAGCTGGGTCAGAGGCACGTCCAGGGGGGTTTCAGGGGCGAGGCAGGGAGCTGGGGGTGTGCCAGGAGGAATCAGTCCCCATGCCCTGCTGCGGGCCACCAAACCTGCAGGGATGCACCCACTCCCGTGCCAACACTACCCAGCACCCCCACAGCCCAGCTGTGAGGGTGCAGCATCCCCAGGCATCTCCCAAACTTCACCAGCATTGTGCCCCTGCCCTGGGGGCTGCACAAAACAGCCCCTGGACAGCCTGTGACCCCAGCCTGCTGCAGGCAGAGCGGCCCCACACTATACCCTGGTGCTGTACCTGCATCCTGGTCTTCACCACATCCAAGGGGGTGTTGCCGAAGACACTTGCAGCTCCAGCAAGGGCTCCAAACACCCCCGTGACGAAGGGGTTGATGACCTTGTTGGGATCATCCCCTGGGAAGGAGAAGAGGTTGAGGGCAGAGTGGTGGTGGGGGTGAAGCACAACTTCCCTGAGGGAGCCCACAAAGAAGGTCTCAGGTCTGGCTGCTCATGGTCAGGGCTGGTGCTGTGCTGGGGGACCAGGGCATTTAGAGGGGACTGTCCAGTGGAACCAGTATCCCAGAGCCCACACAGCACTGGGGAGCCCAGGGTGGGAGTGCAGGTGATGCTCTAGAACTGGGATTCTTCAGCCTCTCAAGCTGAGGCCCCCTTGCCCTGGCTTTCACCTCCCTCCATCGTGAGAGGCTGAGCCACGAGAAGCAGAGGATATGCTGGTGGAAAGCCCAAGCTTGGCTCCCAAGGATGGACTCGGGGAGCCAGCAGTGCAGCTGGGGTGCCTGGGGGATGGTGACACCGTACCTTTGTACCAGTTCTTGAGGGAGGTCATGACGAAGAAGCGGATGGCCTGGTTCGATCCTTGCTTGAGGACGGTTGCGGTTAAACCCTGGTAGGTCCCCTTTAGTCCTGCAGCAAGAGAAGGCGTTGGAGGGCAGCACCAGCCTCACCCGGGCACAGAAAAACCTCCCCAGGCGGCTGGTCCCAGCCTGCACCCACTCCTGGCCCCTCCACATGGAAGCACTGCGGGGGAACAGGACATTGACTCCCCAGGACTCACCCTGTTCCCGAACGATCTCCCGGACGCCGTGGAAGAAGCCACGGTACTTGGGCTTGGGGGAGCACTGGTCATGGATAAACTTCACCTGTGGAGAGACAACACGCTCGTCCTGGCTGAGGTGAGGGGGGATGCGACAGCCCCGAAGAGCTGCCAGACACCTCCTGCCTTGCCCTGGGGACAGTCCCAAGAGCCGAGCCGACCCACGAGGCCAGGCAATGCGGGGTGAGGTCACGGTGAAGCCTGCGCCCATGGCCAGTGGCGTGTTTTGCAGAGCAGAACCTGGGAAACCACCCCTGTGAGTGACTGCACAGGTATTACAGCCCAGAAATGGGCACAGGATGGTTCCCGGGTGGGGGGCTCCTCCCCAGAGCGGGGAAGGGGCCATGGCTGCTGGGTTTGACCTCTCCATGGGGCTTTCCAGCATCAGCTCTTCCCCTACAAAACCAGCCCAAGCAAACCCACGTGGCCCTTGGCTCGCTGGAGAGCTGTCCCCCAAAAGCCAAGCATCCCGCCCCGTCCCAGGGAGGGGTGCCAGGGCAGGGACACCGGCAGCTGCCTCCCACCCACCTTTATGGTCTCCATGGGGCAGACCACCACCACGGCCTCGGCCACGCCGGCGCCCAGCCCGCAGACGAGGCCCCGCGTGCTGTCCAGCCGCCCCTGCTCATCTCTCATCTGGTTGCTGAGGAACTCGAACATCCCAAACCTGCAGAGGAGCCGCCGTGCCAACCCCCAGGCACCCGGCCAGGGGGCTGCCCCCCTGCCCTGGGTCTGTCCCTGGCAGCCGCCCACCTTCCCAGTGCGGGAAAGCACCCGATTTGGCAAAGTGCCGCTGGGGACGTCGAGGCCAAACCCACCCCCACACTTGCTGCCACCCGGGGTCCCCCCGTGCTCACCCCATGCCATGGGGGACACCTACCTGACGGCAGCCTTGGGGATGGAGCCGTACACCAGCGAGCTGAGCCCCCGGTACAGCCCCCGGATGCCATGGTCACGGACAGTCTGCTTCACACAATCCCCTGCAGCAGAGCACAGCGGCACTGCCATCGCCTGCCACGCCAGGGCCACCGCGCTGCCCCCACCAAACCCCGCTCCCCCCAGTGCCACCCAGGGCCCCGGTAACCCCTGGATCCGGCCAGTGAGCTGGGGTAGCACCAGGCACAGGCTCACCGATGCCCTTGTAGCGAGGAGGGTTTGCCTTCTCGTCCAGCTGCAGCTGCGTCTTCACATACTCGGTGGGGAATGTGATGCAGATCTCGATCCCTCCGGCCAGGCCACCTGGGGGACAGGGAGGACACTGAGGCCGGGAGCAGCACCAGGCCCATCCAGCACACACGTGGCTGCTGCCAGCTCCGTGACGGCTGAGCCTGAGACCTCTGGCAGCCAGGTCTGGGCTGGGACGTGGTGTCCCTGTCCTTGCCTGGGGACTTCACAGAGCAGCAGGGCCCCATGCCAACCTGGCATTGCTGCCTGGCCATGGTAAGAGCTGGCAAGGAGGTGGGTGAAAGTGGTGGGAAAACCGGGCAAAACACTGTACACATGGTGGTTTCAGCATTATTTGTCCCTCAAAGGCACCTCTCTCCAGAACCCTACACCCCACAGCTTGAGCTGCCAGCACAGGGATTTATAAACCCAGTAGAGCCGCACAGAGCTGCAAGAGCCCTGGTACTGCTCCTCCAGCACCAGCAGGAGCCCATTTGCAGACCTGGCCGTGCCAGCATGAAGTGCAATTATCATCAAGCCCATCCAGCTGCCCAGAGCTCACGCAGTGGGGACTGCTGGGCGCTGATTACACTGGCCGAAGCCTTTCCCACCACAACCTGGGGACGCATCAACACCCCGGCACCAAGCAATGCTGGCTCTCAGGGTCTGGCTCCCCTTGGCGTGGCTGAAGTGCCACAGTCAGCCCTGCCATGAGCTGCCCTGGGGCAGCAGAGCCAACCCCGCTGGGCTGTGGGTCCAGGGGAGCCAGTCTGAGCCCCAGTCAGCCAGAGAATGGCTGCACAGCGCGGTTCCCTGCATCAAAGTGCAGTGGGAGCTCTTTGTGCCAGTGCTGGAGGAAGCGTGGAGCCGAGCCAGGCTGCCCCATGTCTCACAGGGCCAAACCCCACTGCATCCCAAGCCAGGAGCCAGCACTGAGGCAAAGACCCTGCCAGGGACCAGGCACTGCACCGTGCAACGCCGGGAGCCCCGGGTGCTGCCGCTGGGGCTGGGCACCCACCACAGCAGCCCCCAAAGGCCTCCTGGCTCCTCGCCCGGGGAGGGCGACTCAGGACCCGGTCTTGCAGGACACACCTGGCACAGGGTCAGGTCGGCTGCCAGTTCCCAGTCAGGGACAGGTCTCCCATCGCGCCTCCACCAGCCCAGCCACATCTCAGCGTGACTCAGCAGCGCTGTGGCTCCTGTCACAGCCACCCCCAGCACGCAGCCTCGCTGGCACAGCCCCACACCAGCCCGGGAACATGCTGGTGTCCCCAGAGGAGGGACATGCTGCCACCGCAAGCAGGGCCAGCGCAGGGGCAGGGTGCGGCAGTGGGTTATCCTGCTCCGAGGCAAAGTGCAGCCACAGCACAACACGGCAGAGCACAGCTCGGCTTATCAGCACCCGCCAAAGTACCCTGTGAGGGGACCCTGATAGGGGACACCCCGGCCCACAGCTGCTTCCCGGGACAGCAGCAAGTATCCCCAGCTCTTTCGACCACGGAGGTTTCTCACAAAGTCTTATTTCTTTTGTATGGCTTCCAAATCTACAAGAGAGACCCTTTAGCCCTCTGGCAGTGCCTCCAGCTTTCCCCTGCAGAGTGCCACCAGCGAAGCCACCTGCCCAGTGTGGGGACATCCCAGAGGGCAGGCTGGCATCCCCCAGACACCACTGCCTGCTCTCTGCCACGTCCCTCTGGAGGGAAAGGCAAGAAGCCTGGCTGCACTCCCTGCTGCAGCGGGGCAGCACCCACCATACAACAGCCTTGTCCTGGCTTGTCTCCCCCAGGCACAGAAGCAGGGGGCTGCACTTGTCCTCACGGAGCCTTTTAAGCACCCAGCACAGCCCAGGATGACCAGAAAGCCCAGCTCCGCGCTCCATGAGCATCCCCTCTCCTCCCGCTGGCACTGCAGGGACAGGGACACCACAGCACCCAGTGCCGGTCCCCCATCCTGAGGGCAGGACCCACCAGCCCAGCCTGGCAGCACCCAAGCCCCGTGGGCGCTGGGGACAGGCAGCAGGCCAGCCCAGCTCTGCCGCAGCACACAAAGGCTCCTTGTTTCCCCCCTGTTCCCAGGAGGGGCTGGAGCTGCTCAGCCCGGGCCAGGCAGGCGCCTCCCAGGAGGCAGCCATGGGCAACCACCAACAGCCCTTAGGCCTCTGCAGCACTCTGTGCTTCGGCAGCGTGGGTGGGAGCTGCGGCGGCCGCAGCCAGGCCAGCTCACACTGGCACACCACAGGAGAACAGCCACCATATCTCCAGGTTCCCCAGAGCTCTCCTGCTGCCCCCTCAACCCTTTCTCGTCCTTGGCACGTCCGTCAGAGGCGGCAGACACTGCCAGTTCCACGGCACGGGGCTCGCTAAGCACTGTCATTTCTCCTGCAAATCCAAACAGCTCCTGCAGAGCAGCTGGTGGGTCCCCAGTGAGCAGTGTTATGAGGAACAGCATCCTCCAGCTGGGCACAATGGTCCCCAAAAGCCCAGCACCAGCTGGCACCTCTCCGTGCCACTACACACCAGTGTGCCACCAGCCTCGCTGTCACCACCGCCACAAGAAATCCCAGGAGCTGCCAAGGCCACTGCCCTCCCTCCTACACTGCAGACCTCAAGCGCTGGACATTTTAAGAGCTGTTTATTTCCTCTTGGTCGCCCAGCACCAACTGCTACCTCAGCACTTTCAAGAGCCAGACAGCAGGGAAACATTCAGGACAAGCACCAGTCCAGGGGCACCCTGGCTCACAGCACCAAATGGCACGGAGAGGGATGCCGCACCTCCTGCAACCTGCCCCCAGCCTCTGCAGCCACTGGGATCAATGATGTTTGCCCATGCAGGGGAGGCAAGGAGGCTCTGCCTGGCATCCTGCTGGCAAAGTCACATCCACAGGCATCATGGAGCCCATGAAGTGCCCCAGCAAAGGGACAGCACGCCCCTCTTGAGAACTGGCTGCCTCTGGGGTGCCGGGGCTGCCCAAAGGCTGCTCTGCCACAGCACAGCTCCATCTCAGGCAGCTGCGCACACACACCCCAGGGCAGGGGAACAGGTCTGTCCAGGGAAACGCACCCAGGGGAGGATGTTCCCCCTCGTCCTGCTCAGGGACATGCGCTGCCAGGTCCCCTCCCTGCCCCAGATCGCACAGGAAGGGGCACGCAGCAGGGACTGCAGACACACTGTGACTTGAGGCAATTTTATCCTGTTTTCCTCTGCCCGCAGAGAGGCAGAGCAGCACAACCCCTGCCTGCAGCTCCTTCCCTCTCTGGAGGCGAGGCCCATCAGGGGTCCCGCTCTGCTGCCGAGCGTCCTCTCCTGACACAGTTTTATTCCAGCGGAAACCTCATTCTACGCAACAAATCACCCCACTGCCTGCGAACAGCAGCTCCTTCCAACCCCCTCCCTCGCCAGGGCTGCCGAGGGCTTTGCGACCTGTTTACCCGGACTTTAACCAGCAGCTTGAGCTCTTGCAACACCACAGAGTCAGCAAGAGCAGCCGGCAGCGAGCGCTCGGGAGGTGAAAGAGCAAGCGGGGCAGCCCGGCCGCCGAGCCAAGGCTCCCGGCTGCGAGCTGGATGCAGCGGAGCCAGCGGACAGACAACGTCCTTCAGGGAAGGTCGCTCTGCCCAGCCCCACAGAAGGTGTCTCTGGCCGGGGGATCCCAATCCTGGCACTGGGAATTGCTCCCCACCTCCAGCAAGCCTGCAAGGACACAGCTGCCAGCAACCCTGACCCCACAGCCCAGGGGGGAGAAGGGGAAAATACCTGTTTGTCAGCCACTTGGCATGGTTTTCCCAGAAAAAGTGTAGCTCCTCTTTGTGGAGTGGCGAGCAGAGTTATCTGAGGACATGGCCACAGCCTTAGACCCCACTGGGGAGCTGGCAGGGAGGAGAAGAGGGTTCAGGGACAGTGGGGGGGTGCTGCCACTGCAATTCTGGCACAGCACGTGATGGCATCGGCGCACACAGGTTCAGCTAATGACCCCAAACCTCATTAGCAGGCAGCTTCTGGGGACACCACCATCCACCCCCAGCCAGCCTGTCCCAGGGACCCCAGCTCCAGTGCCCAGGACAGGGTGGGCGCCAAGGGCAGGAGGACACAGCCAGCACGGGGAACACGAGCAGAGTCCTGGGGACCGACACAAACCAGGGCTGCGCAGCCAGGGCTGGCACTGCCACCCCCTGCAAACCCCCAGCCGGAGACAAGCGGCCCTGCAGGCACCCACTGCCCCGTCTGGGAGCCGCAGAGGGGCAGGAGGTGGCACTGACCCTCTGCCACTCCCGCAAGTGCCTGCGCCTGCAAAAGCGGCAGGTCTCTGTGCAGCTCTGATGAGAAGTGGGCACCTGGAGAGCAATTTCAGCCTCTCCATTTTAAGGGCAATTTCACACGAAGATACACAAGCACCTGATTTCCATACAGAAAGCTTCTTTTAACTTCAGATTTCACAGCACCCTTGCAGGCCATGATAAATTATTCCTAAGGGTCTGGAAGCAAAGCAGCAGAGCTCTCTCTCCCAGAGCCCTTCCCTGGAGCGTGCCCTTCCTGCATGGCTCAGGGTGCTGGGAATGGACAAACAGGCTTCCAGCTCCTCCCCAGAGCACCAGCAAAAGCTGAGCCCCGTGCTCCCCCCTGTCCGGAGGGCACCCGGCCCACCTGCAGAAGGTGCAGGTGTACGGGGTGAGCTGAGCCGCTGAGACTCGGGACACGGAGCAGACACTGTAGACACAGTGTGCTGCCTCCTGTGTGCTGTGCTTGTGGTTCCGACCCTCACCAGGGGACCGGCTGCCCTTCCCAATCAGCCGGTTGCCTCCAGAGCTGGGGAAATGAAAAATAATAAAAGAATCAAAGACTAGCAGGGTGCTACAAAAAAGGAAGCCAGAAATGCCCACCTCCAGCTCATCCCAGTTCTCTGCCGAGGGACCGACCCTCCTGGCAGCCATCCCTGCTGCTCTTGAGCCATCCATTAATAACCCAGATAAAGGCAGTGGAGAAATCCTGCCGTGCCTGCAGTGGTGAAACGGGTTCAACAGGCTCCACCCTCCCCGCATTGTCCCACCACGGGCCATCTTGCGAAATGGGCTCAGGGGCAGAGCCCGGCTCAGGGGCAGGCAGGCACCTCGCTGCAGAATCTCCCAGCACTCTCCCAGCTTTCGGCAGGGCCGGCACCATGGTCCTCACCTGGACACCTCCGCCTGCCACCCACAGCCCTTCATCGCCCATCCACAGCCCCAACCTTGAGGAAAACCACCACAGGGGCTGCTCTGTAGAGTAAGGTGTTATACTGCACTGAGACTGGGGAGGGCTGCTTCCCCAAACCAAATTGCCAAAGGATTCCCAGTGTTTTGGTTAAAAGGGCAAAAACACATCCTGCAGCAGGCCAGGCTGTCACAGGGCATCCATCCCCTGCCCTGAGGCCAAGGGCTCTGGAAAGTCTCCTATCTGATGGGGACAAGGCTGGCAGGGGGCACAGGGCTTCAGTGTGTCCATTGGTAAATACACACATGGCCGCTTTCGTCATGGGAGTGTGCTACGGCCAGGCTGGCCAAAGTCTGATCCCCTCAGCGGGGATACACGGATTGACAAACATGAAACACACCTCCCTGTGCCCCGTGCCATCGGGTGGGTAAACAGCCCCATGCAAACAGCGCTGCAGATAATGCTGTGGACTGGGATGGAGTAATTTGTCCCTAATTTTACTGGAAACATCCTATTTCAACAGGCTGTCCTTTCACAACCTGCTCATTCATCTCCTCTTCGCATATACTTCTTGATGGGCTAATATTGTAATAAATAATTCCTACATTTTAAATTTCTTGTCTGTGAGTATGATGGCAAAAGCCATTGCCTTTGGTCACAGCCACAGCATCACCTGCCTTCAGTGCCGACTCCACCTTCGGGGACCTGCCAAGTCATCCGTCCCAACTCAACAACTCACCTTCTCGTCACTGCCCCGCACACCCGGCTCCTGGCCAGCCCACCACCCGCTTCAGACACCTACTTTATCAGTGCTAAAAACCTTTCTGAAGACGAGGAACAGGGACTGGACGTCAGAGCCCAGGGCTGTAGAATGCTTTCCCCAGTACAGCCCTGTAACTGGGTGAAGGAGCCACTGCTGGGACTGTAGCTTCCCCTAGTCTGGTCTCTTGGCCACCAGCACAGGGGAATGATGGCCGTACCGGGCACTGGAGCACAGGGAGAAAGAAGATATGGCAAGAAACCAACCCCTGTTGTCAGGATGTGACCTGAGACCTCAGGGCACAAGGACAGGGCCACACCGCCCAGGCCGGAGCAGGCAGGCTGCATTGGCATGCACCGCGCAGGGCCATCAGAGATGGGAGACGCCGCAACGTCCCTGAGCTGTCAGCTCACGATGCTCATCGCCTCGGGAAGATGGATGGCTCCTTCCGATCATTTACGTCAACCCAGAGAAAATGGTTGCCTGCAGAATGTCAAGCAGAGCGTCAGGCACGCGAAAAGCTCAGAAGCTCACATTTTGAAACTCAAGGTTAAGCCCAGCTCACACAGAATTTGTTCACACCAAAGAAGTTGGGCACCCCACTGTGGTTTCCCAGCCCTGGGGCCAACAGCCTCTTCCCACCAGTAGCCTCGGGGCTGCTCCAGGTTTCCGCACCAGCTGCAGTGCACAAGGGCTCGCAGGCGGGCAAGGACACAGTCACGGCCAGCGTGCTCCTTCCCTGCTCCCCAGGCAGAGACAGCCAGCGGAGGCAGCCGCAGGGGAAACCACAGCCAGGCGCGATGCACCAAGGGCCAGCAGACTTGGCAAGACTGGTTCCCTCCGCACTCACCAATCCTGCCCCACGGCCCTGTTCAGCCCACCACTCGCTCCCCCAGCTCAGCATCGAGGGGGGAACATGCCCCACTCTGCTGTGAGCACCAGGGACCCACCTAAAAGCCAGGGACTGTGCTGAACCACGGCCATTGGCAGAAGCACAACCTCCCTTCCGCCCTCCCAGGAGGGCAATGGCCCTGGAAACCCAGGTAGGCTTGACTTGAGGGAAAGGAGCCCTGCTCTGCAAGAAGCAAGTCTCAGCTTTCACACCCGGCCCCTGAACCCCTCTCCTCTGCAGGTACAGCATTTCCTAAGAAAAGATCATCTCAAAAGAACGATAAAGAAAAAGAAACTGAAGCTCTAATTACTGCTTTGTCTCTCATGCGATCCTGAGCTCCATGTGCTCCATGCACTACCCTGCAGACCCCACTCCCTCCTGCCCACGTTCCTCCTGGGACCCTGGTGCACATCACTGCTATTTCCCACTGCTGCTCAATGTCTGTGGCAAACATCAGAACAACAGCCACGACCATTGCAAGCTCTTTCCAAACCAAGCACCACGCAGGACAGCATCCAGCCAGGATTAGGTACAGGCAAACAGCAACTGTGCACCAGCCCCACAGCGAGCAGAGGGACCGTGCAGAGAGCAGGGCAGCTGCGAGCTTCTCCATGGGAGGGAGCAGACCCCAGGCTTCAAAGCTGGCTAAAAACAGAGCAGGACTGTACTTAACTCTGGGCAGGGCTGGCAAAGCCTTTCATCAAATGGCCGCTGCTAACCAGGAGCAAAGTTCTCAGGAGGAGGGCAGGGGTGCGGGGGTTTGCCTGCAAAATAGCACAGACCATTTGCGCTGGGCTCTAAATAGTCCACCACAGGCTGGCTCAAGCTGACCTAAGAGCTCTGTGGTGCCCAAAACCCCAGCACCCATCCCTGCAGGAGGCTGGCGGGAGGGACAGGAGCTCAGTGCGCTAAAGGGTTTGCATGGAAACCACGGCACAGAAGCTGACAGCTATCTGTAGGGAGGCTGGAGACACCGCGGGACTGCCAGGTCTGCCTGTGAACAGGAGAACCCAGCAGAAGAGACATGAGCAGGTCTTCAACCCAGCTCATGAGTTCACAAGAAAATTATACTGGCTTTACAACAGGTAACTGAGCCAGCAGATGACATGGAAACACATAGCATCTGTTTCAGCCTATACCTACATATTTATCAGTTTTTTAACCTTGGTGTCCTACAGCCACATCACTTCTCACCCAGTGCTAGGTCCCCCAAACCTACTGCGTCCCATCAGTTTAGAGCCTTTTCCCCTCACAAAGGGGTCTAGGAGTTGAACAGCAGGGACACGCAACCACTCAGCTCTGCCCTCTCTGGAGCCCAGTCTGTATGCAGCTCCCCAAGACCAAGTCCTGGCAGCGACACCCACTCAACCGGCCAGGACAGTCCAGCTGGCTTCGTGTGCTTCGGCCACACACAGGGACACAGCCCCGGCACAGCCTGCGTGGTCACAGCAAGGTGAAGTGCTGCCCTGGCACACAACAGCTGCTTGGACAAACAAGAGCCCATTAGCAAATTAATTTTTAACTTTGTCTGTTGAGACAACTGAAGGAGAAGAGCTCTTGGCAGCCAGAGCTTCACCTGCACCTCTTCAGAAGAGGCAGCCCAGGCTGCCACCAATCCTGGGGGAAGATTGGTGAGAGCGGAGGGAACCAGCCCAGCTGCTCAGGTCTGGGCAGCGTGAGCGGGCTGTGCCCCCCGGCAGAGGATCCCACTCACACACAGGGGCTGGGAGCAGATACGCACCCAGGACGGGATGACGGGATGCTTATTTAACTCCACCAGTACAAGGTAGATGAAGCACAGCGGAGGAGGAATGGTCCTTCTTGAACACCTCCAGCTCTCCAGAAGGCTGAGATTTGGTGATCACAGCCCTGTTGCGCAGACAGATGAGAATCCTGAGAGCACCAGTAAACCCCTTAAAGTCAGCAGAGGCAGCCACAAATGGCACTGCATGTCCCCAGTAAGGGGCTGGAGGGCTGAGCACACCGGGACACAGGGAGTTAACAGCAGCTTTCTCCATTTCTGTGGTTCTCTAATACAATTAGATACCACAGAGGCTTGGCTGGACTTCTGCCCGTTAACCAATTACTCTGATTTGCTTTGTGCAAGAGGACTAGCATCTCAATAGGGTCCTTCTTCCAGCTCTGCAGCCTCACACAGACCCACAAGTGCCCTTCCAAGCAGGGGCATGTGCAGCTTTGTGCTGTGTTGCCCAACATGGCACCTGACAGAGGCCACAAGCACCACATGCCTTCCTTTACACCAGAACAGCTTCCAGGCACACCTACAGCAACTTTCCTGGCAGAGGAGAGCAGGACAAGCCTGCTGCAGCCTCTTTCAGAATGTGCTGATAAGCCATCTGCAGCTGATGATCCCTGATTACAGACCTACGCAAGGGCTGTGAACGTCTCCTGGTACACTGGCCCAGGCAGTGACAACCTCATGCACCGAATGTGGGCAGCGAGTTGAGACAGACTTGCTCCAGAAGACTGGATGGGGAGCAAGCTGCCTGTCCTTCCCATCCTAGACCTAGACTAAATCCCATTTCAAAAACCTTAAATAAAAGGGGTAAGAAGAGACCTGAACTAACAACCCACTCTGAAGAGCTGGCAGCACAAACCTTGAAACCCCTGAGGAGCAGAGAACTCTGGAGGAGCTTGGCCTCACCGAAGGTCTCATTTGACTGAGAAGGCACCTTCTGCCTCCTCCTCGTGCCCCAGCCCTTTGGCTGCGCAGCCTGGCTGGCAGCACGGACCCCTCCAGGCGACGTGACCCTCGGAGGCCTCGTCACCCTTTGCACACTCCAGCGCTCACATCCGTTCCCCGCAGCGCTGCTGTCTCGGTCAGTTCTCCGGAGCTGCACGAGGGGAGGCCAATGGCCGAGGCAGGGCCAGTGCTGGCCCGCAGGGCCAGAGCAGCCAGGACTCGGTTCCCGTGCCCAGCCGGAGGGCAGGCAGACCCCGCTCCTCCCACGTCCCCTCTATGGGAGGCTGGAGCTCTGCCCTGGGAGCAGAGAGTTGGACAGATGAACAAAGGCACAATCGTAGGTGGGGGAATTGGCTGGAAAACACAAAAGCTCTAAACATGCCAATCGTGTGGAGGCTGTGATGGCTCATTTCAAAGACAAGACGTGAATCTCCACTCTGGGAATTGTCCCGAGAGCAGCAGGAGAAACCTGGGAGCTAATGAATAGCTACAAAGGAGTTTAACAAGCCTGCAACTGTCTTGGACTCCATTCAGCTGAAGCTCAAACCAGCTACAAGTAGAAGGAAGGGCATTAACTCTGCAGTTACTACTGTGCTTGCAGCCTGCTTAGATCCTATGGAAACGGTCAGAACTGGAAAGGAAAACATGCCCAGATCCACAGGGACTGATGCTGAGACACAAAGGAGAGACCAAGATAACCATTAGTGGAGCCATATCGAAGCAGCATGTGAGACACAGCTAGAACAGGCACAACCTGAGCACTGCCGCTTTAGCTTTCCCCCTTAACGTGTCCGGAGGGTCCATAAGGAGGTCCCCTGCTGCTGCTTCATCCGTCAGTTCAACTCCCTCCTGCTAAGGTGAAAACGTACCCTGGTGAACAACGCAGCTACCCCAAGCGCAGTGTTTACCCTGTTACTGCAGTGAGCACTTCGGCACCTTCCCAGCCAGGCCACAGGTTGTCGGAACAGCCACACAGCGACACTGTGACCAGGAGCAGCGGGAGCCGCCGCCCCAGCTCGGGATGCAGCCGCTGGAGCTCTGTCACTGCTGCCCAAGACAAACCCCGGTTCGCCGCGGGGCAGCTCCCGGGATGCAGTGGGGTGATTTCCTGAACAACCCTGGGGCTGGCACGGCGGGAGCAGCCCCGAGCGGGCTGGGTACGGGCGATCCCCGCAGGCTGGGTGGGGGTGACAGGGACACGGCACCTGCGGGGACGGCGCCGCCGCGCCCGGGACGGCTCACGGCAGCCGCCGCCCAGCACGGATGCCCACGCTGGCAGCGGCGGTCGGGTAAACCCACCCAGGGCGGGGCGGGCTCGGTGGCTGGGGGTCGCTTACCTGCCAGGATGGCCTTGCCAGGGTGGGTGAGCTTGGCCTTGCCGGCGGGGGCGGCGGCCGCCAGGCTGCGGGGCGCGGCGGGGGCGGGCATGGCCGCGCTGCGGCCGCGGCTCCTGCGCTGCCCGGCGGCGGCGGCCGGGCCGTATTTCAGGGCCGCGCCCGCGGAGGGGAGGCCCCGGCGGCGTCACATCCTCAGGGGCGGGGCGGGGGCAGCATCCCGGGGCTCGGCCTGCGGGGACCGGCCTCCTGCGGGGGAGGCGGGGAGAGGGAGCACGGCGGCGGCGGAGCGCGGCTTGTGCCTCGGCAGTGCGGAAGCGGTGGTTTCTAGTAGCCCTGCTCCCCAAAATCTATGGCAAAAACCCTCGGCGTGGGAGCAGCAAGGAGCTGCCAGCCCCGACAGACAAGGACTCGGCTAACACCGCCTCCTCCCTTCTCAACAACAGCAAGCCAGGACTAGCTGTAAAAGCCACCCTAAAAAATACTCGGTCACTAAGATTTTCACAACAGTACACTCACTGCTCTTGGACAAAGGTAAATTTGGCCTTTACCGGTCTGAGTGCACTTTAAACGCATATTTTTGTTCCTATCATGTCCATTGCTTGAATCAATACAGCAGCGAGTAAAGGGAAACAAGGAAACTCCCATTGTTTTAATCACATGTGAATGCCTCCTATTTGTAATCAGATGAGAAACCAACACAGCCTCAAAACACTGGCAGTGAGCACACAGACCCTTGGGCTTGTTGCAGATCATGTTTATGTTTTTAAGAGGGGATTTGTTATCAACTACTAAATAAATAGCCTGTGCAAAAGCAAAAATGAGTAGTGGTGTGTTTATCTGCACAAGCAGGAAGAGAGGCCTTCACTAATACAGCTGTATTTATAGGAATGCCAAAAAACCTTAACTCTTTTCTTTTCCCTTTGGGATCTCTCAGAAAGCAGGGAGCTCTGGAGCTGTGTTCTCTCTTGCGCCTATTCCCAAGAGGAAACATTTTGTGTAATAAGTTTGCCCCAGCTGTGTGTAGATCACACTCCTGTCGAAACTTGTTCTCTGTGCATTTTGTGACATGATTTTTGCTCAACAAGGCTCAGCAATGAGGCCGCTGGGTTCCACTGCCAGCCTCACCTGAACACAAACCCCGCAGCTCCAGCGCAGTGACACAGCTGCGGCTTCGTGGCTAAACCGCCTGCAGAGAGACCATGGGGGAAACTGAAGCACCTTTGTTCTGCCAGGATTAAAAGCAAACAGATTCATACTTGCAGTGCAGAACTCATCCATAGATGAGGCCAGAACTGTACATGGTTTCAGAACAGAGTTAAGACAGTCACTAAGGCAAGTCTATTGAGGTTGGTCTCACATCAAGTCTAAGGCCACCCACCTCCAGCACAGGGAAGGGGACAAAATTGACACATGAAGGGTACATGGAAGGAACAAAAATTCCAGTTACAGATGCAGAGCAGCTACTCTGTGTTCAAGTTAGCAGTATTAGAATGGCAAAAATCAGATAAATCCTTTCAGAGATGGCAAACAAATGGAAATGCATTTGGATTTCTAATCTCTGCAACTCCTCCCTACCTTTCCATCAAATTATCATAATATCCACGTATGCTTGTAGACACGTATACCCACTGCAGTGAGGCTGTGGTTACCTTAACTAACACTGGATCCTACAGAGCCCCGAATCAAGTCATCAAGGCCTGTGCACAATGTTGTTCTAAGAAAATACTACACCACTTGTTTAATTCTCATCAGCCTCAGCAGGATTCACAGCAGCGCTTACCTTGCTGAACAGGGAAAGGATTACTCATATTTAATCACAGGCATATTGCAAGCCATCTCAGCTTGACCTCCAAGAAGCTGCTAACACCACTTGTCAGCAGAAAGCCTGAAGAAGAGCACCTAAGGAAGATAAGCAACCCCTGAAATACCAGAGCCTGCAAAAGGTGCATTTTAAATCCCCTAAGTGTCTTATGGGAAAGTAAAGACTTGAGCATGGTTAAGAGCATCTCCTAGGAAATGGGTGTTCAAAGCATAAAAGAGCACCTACAGTTACAGACAGGACACCAGGTCCTGTACCTCACTGCCCTCACTTCAGGAACTTTCATGGAAACAACCCTCAGACAACCTGAATCCATCTCCCTTGCTGGGCACTGGTGCTTGTTTCTGCTGCCATAGAAAGGTACAAGAATTGTGAAATACATAGTCAGGTGCTATTGCAGCCTG
Source organism: Streptopelia decaocto (assembly GCF_964273445.1). Classification (NCBI taxonomy): domain Eukaryota; kingdom Metazoa; phylum Chordata; class Aves; order Columbiformes; family Columbidae; genus Streptopelia; species Streptopelia decaocto. Next base: position 8,564,457 of record NC_138670.1, on the reverse strand, counting down.
AACACCTCATGGCCTCCCTCCAGGCCATAATAATCAGAGTTAAAAAGAGAACTACTGAAGATGGAAGCATTTTCTTAAAATTTTTAAACACAAATGCTGATTGCAGACAGAGCTTTTGGGATCCCATAAAGCATGTAAACAGTGAACCCACTTGATCAGTTCTAACTTGTCCCTCCCTTGCCCCTTCCCAAAATGACTTGTCTGTTTGTTTATTTGGCACAGTTTGATGTACCCCAGCAGCACACCATAGTTTCAGACACCATATGTGTCAATATAGGACAGAAAACTTCCTATTATATACCCTTGAATCAGAGAATCTCTTCATTTCACTGAACAGCTGTATTATATGAATTGTTACAACTCATCAACTACTACAAACCTTTCCATGCATTATTAATCCACATCACTTGAGCTCTTATGGTAAAATAAGAAAATTCATTCCCTCTTGGATTCCCTACCAAGAACAAATCCTTCCTTTATGTGTAACAGATCCTGTGCATAACAGGCTTCAAGGAGAAGCAATTGTATTGAAGATTTGAGTCAACATTCCCCCAGCCTTCAGGTGTGCGCAGCAGGAGGTACGGTGACTATAAGAAAGATGAAGCTATTTCAAAACAACCTGTGTGATTCTCACTTGAGGACACATGCAAAGAGAGCTCCTGTTGATACTCAAGGTTTTTCACTGAGATTGAGCCTCCAAAGAGCCCAGAAGTCCCTGTTACACAAGCATTTGAGTGGCGTGACTCATCTAAGATGAGCGAAATCCATAGTGCATACAGCATTTACAAGTTATCACACTTCCCTCGCAGCATGATACAGCGCTGAAAGAAACTACTCCAGCTGACAAACCCTGTTAGCAGTTTACCCTGGATGAGACCATTTCCCCGCCCTCTAGCTGAAAACAAAAACTATCTTCCAAAATGAAAGCAATTCGAAGATTTACTAACCAGCCCTTCCCACTCCAGCGCACTCCCAGCTTCCCAGCTGGAGACCTCATTGCTGTGGAAAACAACATACCAAATGACTTTGTAATTCCTTCCTTCCGTAACCACTAGGGGGAAAAGGAGAAATACAGATTTTTAGATATTTTTAAGTCTTGATTTGAACCACAGTGGACAGAAAAAAAATATTATCCTTGAATCATTGAACCACAGAGGAGAATGACTGAATAAACTCAGAATTTATAAATTCTGACACATAAAAGCAAGACACGACTTACCCTTCACTGACTGTATTTCAAATTCATACCATCTTAGTGCTTAAAAGCTGGCAACTTTTTAGTCTATTTTAGCTTGGAAGAAAATGGATGGATTTTGCCACCTTCCTGAAAGATCACAAAGGTTCCAGACTGAAATACATACTTATGCTAACAATTTTGCATCATTTTCTTAGTAAAACATGAGTCAGGATCTGCCAGTGCCTTTGGAAAGGTGCCCACAGATAACACATTGTATTGAAAACCAAGAAAGCTATACTAGCAACAAACTCCTTCAAGGCTGAAAGTTTGCTGAAGAGATGCAGCAGAATAAAGAGGCTCTAGATCCATTAAGCTGGACTGATGCCTCTTTAGGTTGCTGTAGCAAGTATGAACTTGCTCAGCAAACCACAACCTAATTACACACCAGTGTCACAAAGCACTCTGATGTCATTAAGCATTTTCCAGCCTTACGTTCCATAACATTTTATCACAAATTCAAGATGCCCCAATGAGATTGAAGTAGGCTTGGGGTACTCTGTAAATTGAGAAGAAAAGAATCAGCTTGGAAACAAGTGACAAGCCAAACCATTGCAGCAGAACAGGGAGGATCCAGAAGAACTGTAAGAAGTTCTGCAGCTGAAGAATATACCCTATCCCGAGGTAGCACACACACACTTTATAAACCGCTTGTTATGGGAACCTGGTACATGCAGTGGTACTTTTCCAAGATTTGCAAGATTTCTAGCCTCATTTTTCTTCAGTAGATCGCATCCACTGCCACGTAAGAGTTTCTCAAAGTTCCAGCCTGCCAGTTAAGATGTCACACATTGAAGCACAAGTATTAACTATAGAGCTGTCAAACAGCTTTGCCCAAGTATATCAGATGTACTCAAGTACAGAAGTTAATCATGCTCATATAAATAGGCTTCAGACAACAAAGGATTTGTCAGTTTTAGAGTCCAAAAAAACAGAAGAAATCTTTTTTTCCTGCTGGTTTTGCTAGGGAAAGAAATTTGTTCCTTGTTTCACGCAGCCTTGCTAAGGGATCCATGTCATCCTGTAAGTGCCAGCTCACAGCATTGCGGTTGCTAAAAAAAGAAGCTATTAAATTTAAGTTTTGGACCTTACAGTTACTACTGTATCTTTCCTATAATTTGTATTAACTTAAATAGGTTTCATCTGTCTGTAATTTTTATTTTTTAAGGAGCAAAACTACTTAGGAGCATTTACTTCTGCTACGCTATCAATTATAGAGCCCTAGAAAGCAGAAGGGAAATGGAAGTCTTATAAAACACTGCATTATGGAGCCAATAAGAAACAGAACTTACCCCAGCAATGCGTTCCTTCTGAGTTAAATTCCACCCAAATTTATGGGGGTGGCTCATCTGGCCCATCAGAGCAGACAGGGGCAGCCTCCATCAGAATTCTGCTTCTAGCAGCAGCTTTATTCCTGCTTTCACTAGGTGTTTGCACCAAAAGAAACCAGTAACCTTTAGAGATATGAGGGAGCAAAGGATAGTGTGAGGAGCTCAAGTGCTCGCACAGAGTGAGCAGCTGAATGCAGATCAGAATTTTATGCCAAGAGCAGCACATGTCCTTGCAGTCATTCCTGGAGATCAGTTTCCACCTCCATCACAGGACTTTAAAGCAACTCGCAGGCATTGCTGTGCAGCTGCTTGTCATCTCTGATGCCAGACCTGTAGTTGCCCAAAGTGTGGCATATCGAGGAAGATCCTCCTAAGGTCTGACAAATAGCAAGAGCTATTACATAAGGAAACCCACACTGTTTGTCACAGGAAAAGCATGAGTTGGTAAAAGCCTGTATGTAGGTTCAAGCAAGTTACTATTTGACAGCATCAGAAGCCCAGAAGTTATGCTCTAGATGCTGCACTCTGTAGCATGTTCTGCATGAACTGATCATTCTACATGATAGCACTAGCCCCATCTCATGGAAGTGGTGGGAATTAGTGAGGAGCTTAGTTTTAAAGGAGTTTTTCTGCAAAACAGAGTCTTACGCAAACTTGCATGGACACTGCACCTTCATAAAGTGGATTAAGTCACTCATTTAACCCACTAAAAAGGGGTCATTACCTGCTGAGAAGGACTTCACTGTTAAAGAAACAGTGAAGTATTCTGATACGCAAAAGTTTGTTCCACATCCTGGGTACAGCTGCATTGGAATGGCTGGGAGTAAGTTCCCAGATGCACTTTAGAATGCAAGATCACATTTATAAAAGCCATTACACTTAGCAAGAGCTTAAGATACCAAGAGAGCAACTAAAACAAGGCTATTCATCAGAGCTGGCAGCTTTGCTTTCCTTGAGAACTCAGTCATTCCTGTAATTAGATTTCTAGACTGCAGCTATTAAGAATCCCCAGACTAGCTCAATTCTCCACAGGTCATGAGCTGTTCTAGTATTTAATCAGCATTTTACTGTATTCCACCGCCAGCTTGTAATTGTTGCTATGAAGTCACAGTAAATTTTCAAGTTAAGAGGAAGGAAACTCCTACAGTCATATGCATCCTAGAGCTGGTCTTCCGTTCCAGCTGCCTCAAATTCCTTTTGACCCACAAGAAACTAGTTACAAAATGTAAGTACTATTTGTCTGAAAAATAGTGTGCTACCTGATTAATTCCTGCTGGGAAGAAGTCTGGACAGAGTGCAGATTTGCTTGAACTCATTAGCTGCTCAGTATTTCAAGCTGAGCTGGTGAGTGCTGATCAGTACAGAACTGAGGTGGTTGTGTTACAGCAACACTTGGAGCACTCTGGCCTGTGTCAGGAAGGTGGACACTGCATCTCTCCACCATTCCTATCACAGTGCAGGGACCAAGACAGACAACATACTACTTAGAATTACACCAAAGCAGTCTCTGCTGGTTGGCATTTAAAGACGTTTTGCCCTGTTCAAGTAGAACTCAGTACAAAAAGGTGCAGCTTACCACTACTGCTGCTATATTAATGTATTTTGGTCAAAAAGGCACTACCTGCAGCATCACCCTCAGCACAGGACTGAAGCTTTTCCAGTCCCATGAAAAAAAGTCATGTAAGCACATGACTGCCTCCTGCACCATGACCTCCACTCGTGACAGTGCTGATGTGTCCAGCAGAGAGACCACAACTCCCTTTCAAGTTAATTGCTGAGCCATCCGTGTGAGGTGCTTTGGCAGAAGTTTCTCTTTTTCCTGCCTGTCATCCTCAGTTGTCAGATTAAAAAACCTGTTGCTATTAGTGGTAGCATATTGCTACTAACCAGCCCCCACCCCCAAGATATTAAGACTAGAACCACACAGTGGATACTGCAGTTTTACATTTATAGTTGGACTTTTATAATATTCAAGATTAGCACAAGATTCATAACCATAAATTATACATTGTTATCTAAGTACATAAAACATTAATGATACATGTATTTGAAGAGTGGCACAAAGTAATAATACATCCCTGTTGGCATTCTCAAAGAAAGAGGTGGGTGATGGACAGGCCGTTGATACTACTGCAGCATAGCAGAACTGAGTCACTGCACCCTGTTAATTCAGGTGGTGCTGACTCTGCCCACCAGAGTGTCAGAACATTGTGTGGCAGGAAGCCAATGCCAGAACCAGTTAAAGGTGCAAATAAAAAGTCAGGATTATGGCCCTCCCTACTGCCTCAACATTTAGCAGTGTGTCCCCCTCCCCAACCCCGACACTGTGCTCTTGCATCTCTAGCACTTTGGCAGCCCATGCACACTTCAATGTTTACTTGCCACACATAGCTGAGGTTTCCTTTAGTACCATTTAACGTCAACAAGTAACATGCTCTCTTCTTGTTAAACAAAAAGGATCTGGGAAATGTTTGCTCTCTGGCATGAGAAGATTTATTTTCTTCAAGTCTCAGATCTACTCCAGAAAATATAGAACAGACTCCAACAGCATTGAACCCCAACAGCATTATTGTCCAGAAAAGGAAACTTTCCCAATATTCCTCTAAACATTCAGAGCACAAATATTAGAAAGCCCATTTTCTTTTGCACGCAAGACTGCAAATAAAATGGGGTAGAGTCAGATGTACACAAGCTTTCAACAATTCATTATTAACGAGATGCTTCACTGAATTGTTAACAACCCTGCTACTTCAGTAGCTTCAGCTAAAGCTTTAACAACTTAGTGCCAGGCAATTTCCCAGCTGCCTTCAATGGGCTTTGCAAAAGAAAGAAAAATATGCTCTCTTCCCCCTGGTCTCAAGCAGTTATTGCTATATGAGTTAGTGAAATAGTGCCTTAACTTCAGACAAGAGTCTCACAATGTCGTTAACAAAAGCTGCCTTTCAGAGGTTGAAATGTAACCGGACAATAATCAATAAATAACAGTAACAGGCATCCCGTTGAAGTCTCCTCACTGAGCCAGGCAGCGTGTTCAGCCAACAGAAGGTCATCTGTGCCTTTGGGACCATTGTACACTTCTTGGAGAAGTTAAAAAGGGACGGGAAGGAAGAGAACAGAGACAGTGAAGGTCTGTCAGAGAGCTAGTTACATATTGAAACCATAAACAGGCGGCTGGGTGAATCCTGGTGCTGTGTATCCATATGGGAAGTTTGCCTGGGGAGGTACTGCACTGGGGCCTGCTGTTAACATCAACTGCTGGCCTAGAAAGCACAAGGAAAAAACAAAACACAAAGTTAGTTTAAGAACCAAAGCTTCCTTAATGGCAGCTGTACTATGGGACAGGATTATGAGGCTTTAGCTAAAAATCAGCCACTGTATAAGCATACACTAGCAAGTCACACCATTACTCAACATGCATCAGAGTGGGCACCCAGGTCAGCTGCTCTTGCTACCAGAAAATGACAAAAGCAAGGCAGACTCTGAGGGAAGTATCAACTGACCTTGGGGGCATGATAAACCTGGCCTGTTTTGAAAAGGCCATACTGAAAACAAAAAGCTCATACTCTTTAACCCATGCACAGTCAGAACTGAAAAGTAAAGCAATTCAAGCAAATAGTTAGGTCTGTTAAGTCTCAGAGTCTGGAGAGTGTTGCAAAAGGCCCAGACATACCTCGACAGATTTGTCTTCCTCACTAAGAACACACATGCCTCATGCATATATTAAATGCAGGTTAACATTTACATCAGACAGTGAACCAGTCACATCCTTCCCTTACCAGCCACTTCTAGGCACTTGTTAGCAGAATGCCTCTTCAAAAGGGCTTCTAAAACAGCACACTTGAGGTTTTTGCACACCATGGTTTTTGGCTGCACGCATCTTAAAATGGGTGAGCTAGAAAGCCAGTCTGCATCTCTACTTGGGAGAGCAGAAGGCAAACACATTCCTCAAACAGGAATAACAGGCAGAATTTGCATGCGCTCTAAGTTACTCTGGGGTTGTGCACACCTTGCTATTCCCTCTCCTGTTACCATACTGAAAGACAATTCCTAAGCTAGAGTTCTGAGGCCATGTAAGAAGAGCAAGACTTTAGCTGAAGAGTAGAAGTACCATAAGAGTGAGATGTCACTTCAACAACTTATGTCTCTGGCAGATGAACTGCAACCATTTTACTACCTAGTTGAAACCAGCTCACTTTGACTGGAAGTAGTCATTTAAGTTACCTCCATAAAGAGAGACCAGAGTGACAACAGGTAATCAATTAAAACCAAGTCTTTCACCTACCAAATACTATTGGAGTGGGTTCAGTTACTTGTTCCTCTTCTTTTCTTAGGCTTTCAGAAGCATCAAGTTTATCCACCTACATTGAAGTGAACAGGAGATGTATGAAGGCCTTGTCTAGGAATTGCACCATCGCGTGAGGCTTTTCATGCCTGGTATCTCTGCTATCAAGTATTCCTTTTATTAGTCCAAGCTGGAGACTACAAGAGTCTGTGTGTTCCCAGCCAGCTATGTTGTAAACCTGTCCTCCTAATTGCTTTAGGTTTAATGCAATAAACAATAGCTGTCAAATAGAGCTGAGATCATTGTTACCTTCAAGTTAAGCACTTTCGGGGCCTTATTCTAGTCACTGTTAACTCTATGACCCAGAAAACAAGCCCATCAGATTGCAGTTCCAAGTATCATCTCAAAAGGGCGTAATCTACACTTATCTACTAAACCTGTAATCCCTCTCCCCTTCAATGAGAGGACCCAGATATTTGAGAATATTCCAGACCCATGAAGTTTGATCTTATTTAGGACTACAGCCTAACCTGAGCTGCAGAGTACTGGTTTAACTGTATTAGTATTCACATCGGCTTCTTTTAGAGGAAACTCTAGAACCCTTATGGAAAGTGGTCTAGTAGTATCAGCTTTATACAGATCTCAGTGTTGTGCCAAATAATGCTCTGTTCACACTAAACACATTTGTGAAAGTGCTACAATAATGCAGCAGCCCCAAACAACTTCAAATTCAGGGTGGGGGGATTAATCTGAGGAGGCAACAGTACCTTCCTTCTCTCAGGTTTAACAATTTATATCTTCCATAAAAGAACCATTGAGACTGAAGACTGTAAGGCATAAAAATCACAGCTTTCCATCCAGATATAGGCAGTACTAACATCCTGGCCAAACCTACATTTAGCCCAATGCTGTATTTCAGCTGTTCCTTGTCCTCCTTTCCTACTGCAAGAATCATATCTGGTCTGAGAAGTGCTGCAAGAGAGGCCTCTGTTATACTTTAGAGAAGTTACCCAGATGTGGTGTGTAACAGTTTGCCAGACCATTTGAAGTTTGCAGCTCAAATTAATAACTTGAGTGGCAGTAGGTCTTTAACTGGTTCATTGATAGCTGTCAGCTTAACAGCACTTCAGGATAACACTATTTATGTTACAAATGCTATCCATATTACTATGGATCAAAGCAATTGACAGCTACCGCTTTCAAACAAATTGTATTGCTCTACGATGTGGGATTCCCACTCTGTCTTCAATTAGACTTTCCTGCTTACTGCCCCAAAACAATAATGAACTTCAAACAGAAATGCAGTTACTCCCTCTATTGGGGAAACAGCAACATGTAAAGAGCAGACAGCCCAAAGAAGGGACAAGCACAGCTCTCCAGGAACGCCTTAACATCTGTCTGATTTGTTGCCTAGAAGTGAAGTTGTTCAAAAGGTTTCCAAGTGAGTGTCATCCTCCTTTGTGCGTCTGGCCCCTAGGCTGTTCTATGCTTTAACACCTTTTATGCATAAAGTTCTGGAAGACATACACACCCCACTAATAAAATAATCTTTTTTGTACTTTTGAAGTTAGTTACACAGCAATATTTTAGACATACCACATTTATAAAGCCCATTCTCTAATTCCATGGTTTGCAGTTAATTCAACAGACTAAATTAGTTCCACTGAAAACCACTTTCACCATGCAGATTTTCCTTCTGGCAAGTTATCCCGTATTTAGTACACATGATTACTTGTAAATCCAACCAGCAGTTTAAAAACTATGATCTGAGACCTAAATCTCAGATGGAAGAGTATAGGTGAAATTGTGTGGCAAATTTCTCCTCAGTGGAATATGAGGAGAAAGAAGAGTTTAAGATCTGTGCAAGTACTTTCTCCATAATAATAGGCAAGAAGTTTACAGAAACTTTATGCTACTATTCAAACCCACCATGCCTGAAAGATCACAAACTTCAGTAATTTACAGCACAACAAGCAAATCACATCCTGTTGTGTGGCAACTGCTTTTGTCTACTTAAGAACATCTTCCCTGCCACCAGATATCTATGATATAGTGAGCAGAAGCCCAAACACTCAGCTCCTGCTCAATCACTTGGATTGTATTTCCCATGAAAATGAGCAGAGTCTGGTTGGATTTTCAAGTTGCTTATGAATAGTTATCCTTTCAGCATTAGAAAGTGAACAGGAAATGAGTTAGAGCTAAATTACACTGCTCTTCTGGCAGAAGCTACAGCTAGATTCCTGTAAAAGAATCCTAGGATACTGAGGGACACAAATGAACACAAAGAGCTTGAAATCAGAGTGTCACCTTATAGAACAGCCCATCAACCTGCAAGAAAATTCAGAGGGGAACACTTAACATGACTGATTAAAGGCAACTTTTAGATTACTCATTTTAATGAAGTTCTTTACTGTGATGTCCTATGCAACCCTAGAGCATTCCAAGGAAGTATCTCAGCTTAGTATCTCAGAGCTGGTTGAGAAAATTGAGACAAGCATTTCAGGACCATACATGATCAGAATCTCTCCTCTCAGTTGAGGACTAGTTATTGGCATCAGTATTGTACAGCCAGACTATACATCTAAAGTTCTGTTTTCCATTAAAAAAAATCATCTTCAGCAGTCTACTCTTATGACTGATGTAGTAATACTATGTACTATTAGTTACTCAAAAGCTATGTTCTCTGTAACAAGAAAACAGTATTTTTATGGTTACACAAAGTAGGGTGATACATGTTGTCCTCACCAAGTCTTCAGCTTCATCAACTATAGAGCTACTCTGAAAAGCATACACAGTTGCTTATGTCCACTGTTAAAAGCAAAAGTTTAATTAGACCTCTTTCAAGTCCCAAGGCATCTATTTATAAATATCACTAGCTAATCTAAGTGATTAAAACCCACTGAACTTTCTAGAAGACTTAGTCTATGAGGAACAAAACTATTCCAAATATATGCAAAGAGGTCTGGTTTACATAATGCTAATCATCCAGGAGACTAGAAGTCTTCACTTTTTAGCCTATGCAATACTTACTTTGGTAAGGTACTCTCTCATCACTTGGATGAAATAAGGCATTGCAAAGTCCATGATGTTATGCCTCCACGCCAACTCAAGGACTACATCTGGGTGCAGCAAGTCGTAACATGTGAAAAGGCAGGCTGCAAAGCACTCCTGCTTGCCTTCTTCCAGGAACCACTGAAGCAGCTTCTCAGCTAGTTCTGCATCTTTGGACTCTGCTGCATACTGCATAGCATCCTACAGAGAACAGCAACAGTTAAACTTGACCCTTGCCTGTCAACGTCTTGCTCTACACCTTATGTGCATGTTATCACTAGCTAGATACACCAGGTATTTGGAGTACCATGAAATTAGTCTATAACAACACCAGGCATGTTCTGTAGGAGCCAACTGAGTATATGTACTGTAGCTTAAGTCCTCTTATTTTGAGGTAACCTGAATACTTGTATTAACATTATCCAACAGGCTTTCTTTAAGCACTTCAAGTGGCCTGATGAGATTTTACTGAGTTTTGTAAAAGATAAACAATCCTTGTTATCCCACCTACTTCACCACTAGATATTAAAGATTACCCAGAACAGAAGAGACTGCATCAACTGCTTGCTACACATCAAGACAGAAGACTATTTACCAGCTCTCCTAGAGAGTAATCAAAAACTGGCCCATGAGAAGTCACTGCAGGCTTTAAGACTATACCACTGTAATCATGTTTCATCTGTATTCTAACAAGGCCATAAGTCTTCAGTTCCAGGGAGGATTTCCATATAGATATAGAGAACGTACAGATGCCATTGATTGATATAGACAGATCTCCAAGTATGGAATAATACTATGAAATTAAATTTAAGATATGCATTTGAAATTGTAAACACTTCTCTAAGAGTCATTCCTCAAACTTCAAATGAAGGTCTAAGACTAATTAGAACTCCAGATTCAAAACTAACTAAACACATTCAGTATCCAGAAAATCAATGCTCTATAGCTCAGACTTCTTGGAAGTCAGGGAAAAAGACTGCATTAACTCACCTTATACAGGCGGTCTTTCTTGCATAGCTCCACACTCTGTTTCCAGCGGTTGTTACCCTTATACAAATATGCTGCAATACGCCTAAATTCAATTAGTTCGTGCTTTTCTAGACGCTGAGCCAACGTTATGTTATCAAAGTTGTCATAGGCATCAATGGAAGCTCTCAAACCCTGTTTGAGAGAAAATTGTTACATGTGCTTCCAGATGGTACCAGGCAAGAACTGCAGTAGAGAGGCATCTAAGCACAGTGCACAAGTGTTTAGGTTCTGCCAGTTGGCTGGTAATTCTATGGGTACAGCTTGTTTACCCTGTGTATTTCATGCATCTCTCCAAAAGATGATTTTTAACAAAGACACTAACTTGGTCATACTGACTTCACTTGACAGAAAAGCTATTTACCTTTAAAAGAAAGTGTGTCTTCCAAAAAGCAGCTAATGGGGCCAAAAAAATACATTTACAGAAGTTTAGCCCAGTAGAGTACATACCTAATATAGAGCTTTATGAAGGCTGATGTTCTGAGAAATAACTGTGATATCTGCTTTGTTTGCAAATCCTCACAGTGTCTCAAGACTTCTGCCCACAAAGGGTCTGATTCCACCCCCACTACCACTGCATTGTGGAACTTGTCTTCTACACAGGGAATTACTCTCTGTCAGATGGGGAACAACCAAACTATGGCCTCTTTCTGTTGTAGAAAGAGAAGCATCCCTCAGGCCTATCAATGAAATTTGTGGGGCTCACCTGGTAGTCTTCTTCCTCTGTTAAAAGGTTGTTCAGAGCTTCATTCACTCCTTTGTTGTTGTGGTTCTGGACTGAACGCAGATAAGGCTTTACTAGAAGTAGCTGATTAACCTACAATTAAGATGATTCCAATACAAGATAAAGTGAACATAAGTATACCAGGTCTGATGCTTAATATTTCTGCAACAGTTCCCGCTTGTTATTACAAGAGTTTGTGCTTATTGTCAGGACCCTTCAGAGAAAGCATCTTGTATTGCCAGCAGTAAAATAAAACAGCCTCCTAGGCCAGTTGTGCTAACTCTTCCAGTGTCTTCTGTATCCAGCTGAGATTGGGCTGTTTCTCAGTCCTTTATACTGGAGCAAAGCCACCTGACAGGTGTCAACCCTTTTTGCCAACCAGAGACTGGAATCTCTTAACTTGAACAAGAGGATTTCTTATTCATCTACCAAACTCACCTTTGAGAAAAAATTGACTGTCCTGGTGTGATCCAGTCGTGGAGATAACACAAGCAGGAGATCATTGATCAGCAGAGGTTTGTAGTCTAAGTAGAACTGCAAGGCTTTGTAGTACAGCTCCACATTGGCCACCTGCATGGTTAGACACTAGTTAATACTTCAAACACAACTATGCCTAAGGTGCTTCGCTTGGATCACTTAGTACAAGGTTTAACTGACTCTTAAATATAAGCTTAAGTTTCCTTCTAGAGATCAGAAGTGTTACACTTACATGCAGAATTCTTGTTCAATCTTATAACTACTTCTTGTGCCATCTGCTTCCAGATAGTGAAGTCACAAGCTACCTGGGGTGGTACAAATCAGTTCTAAGCCAGCCACAGTTAAAATATCCTGGCACAAGAAGCCCACTGGAGTTGATGTGACCATTCGTTGAACTCCTAAAGTCAGTAAAGGCTGTAGTCTTAACCAGTCTTTAACTTGTCCTGAAACCCAGAAGACCACTAGGAATGCCTTCAGTCTTAGATTTTGTCTAAACTATTAATCAATTCACTATTATCTGCGGCATTCATGGGACTGGCCAGTGCAATTCTCTCACTCAAACAGCTGGGAACATTTGCAGAGATCTTTCAGGAACAGTCACAGCCTCAGACTTAAGCTGAGTGCTGTCTCAAGGTATTAAGGAGTTTACACCTCTTGCTTGTGACCTATGCTCCTGAGCAGCCTCTGCAAACACCCTGTGCTAGTTGCTGCCACTCAATAGAATGTGCTGCACGTCACAAAACAAAGCGTATAAGATTAGATTAATTCATGTGCTAAACTGAAACTGATTGGAAATTTTTTTTAAATACAGTAGGAAAATTGAGTAGTAGCTTAAGCAAGCTAATTTTCTAAATGATGATTCTGTCGTGCATTTTTGCCTCTGTTCTGAAAATTTCAGCACTTTGATTCAGTTAACTAGTTACTTACCTTGGCAATTATATCTTTAAACTGCCCTTCTTTCCAAGCATCAGTGGGATGATTCATCATAGTAATTATTGCATTGTCATACTCCTCGTACTTGTCATAGAGGAATACAAGTTCTGCCCAGAGATGAGCCTGTTCTGCAGCTCTGAGCACCTGATAAAACAAGAAATCACCCAGTTTGATTCATTGACAGCTTCCCAGCTCCACTTGCAGTGTAGCTACCTTACTGCATACCTTTGGAATATTAACTCTAGACCAGAAGAGCTCCAGATGTTCTCTCATTTTCTGAGGCTTGAATTTGGAGTATAAGATGGCCAGTTCAGTAAACATTCCCATGTGAGCACGCTCTAAGCCCAAAGCAGCTTCCAAAAGGGCAATCAGTTCTTCAAAGTAGCCACGATCCTGGATGTTAGGAAAAAAAGGGTTAATTGCAAATTCATGACCATCTGGCACTTAAAGCTTGCTAAAATGCATATTTACTTAAATTCAACATGCTTTGCTTTTCTATCCAAATGACAGTGCTTAGACTTGAAAGATATCATTACAGTGAGGTAACAGAATTGTAAAAGAAAGACAGTGAAAATGATCATCCTTCCCTCTACTACATAAAAAAAGTATGCATGCAGGTATTAGGAAATGGAGATGAAGAATGAATCTAAAGATCAGCCCCACAGGATGCTGAGTTTTATCTGTGACCACTTTACTAGCAGATACAAATATGCTGTCTAAAGTCTTCTAGGATATTAACAGTGATCTAACCTGATAGTAACTGATCAGCTCTTCAAGCTCATCAGCATGGATGACTATGTGTAGGCCACAGATCTGTGCCAAGCGGAATTCTTTCCCATCCACACAGGCAAAGCATACCTACAATGAGAGTTAGCAATCAATCAACCAAAAGCAGAACACTACAATACTTACTTAATCTCTGTATATTACAGGACAAATTAATTAGCAAAGCTTCACCAAATTTGAAGCTTACATTCAGTTCCAAATAATTATTTCCATAATGCTTGTTCCAGAACTAAAAACTCTGCCATTCATGTTACACTGCTTTCATATTAAGCTTTGTCTTGGACAAGAGGACAGCTTATAAAGCTACAGACATACCCTGTAGCCAGAAACAGTTAACAAACTACTATCAGAGCTAGTTGTACATAGTTATGAATTAACTCCTCTTTAATTTCCACATTACTGACAGAGCAAAGGAGCCCAATTTTGCTCTAGAGCAACATGCTCAGACACAACAGTAGTTCACATTCTGAAGACTATTAAAACCCACAAGTTTAAGTTACCTCCTTCCAAGTCCTTGTGCTGTTGGCTTTGCGGCCACTGTCTACTGCCGCCTGATACTCTCCAAGGTGCACCAAGGTAGATGCCAGGCGAGCAAAGTTAGATACATTGTTATAGAGTAGTTTTGCTGCTTCATACATCCCCTCTTCATAACAGCGATCGCCAACCTGCATTAGGAGCCCAAGGCAAACAAAGGTAACAGCAAAAATCAGGGGTCAGCCAAGCAGCAAGTCATACATAAGAACTGTAGATCGAGACATACCTGCTGTATATGTGCATTATTAGGGCCACTAATGAACTCTTCCAGTTCTGACAGGCGATTAGTTTTTGCCAAAGCAAAAATAAGTTCTGTCTCTACATAAGACTCTCTAGCCTTCTTCCTGGCCATCTGTAAGAACTTGACAAGGTCCTCCCAGTTATCTTGAAGAGAGAAGAGATAGGTAAGATTTTCTGTTCAGTCATCCTGTATTGCTCACCTTGACCAGCTTAGGAATGCTTTTCACTAGTAACCTCAAAGATCTCCTCCACCATGGTAGTACGCAATTTGCATTTTAGTTAAGGAATTCCCTGCTAAACACCAAGTCACCCTCACATGAGGCTGAACTTCTTGACAACTATTCTACAATCCATCTGGCATGCAGTTCTGCCACACAGACCTAAATAAATACATTATACTTGGCTACTTTTTACTCCATCTTTAGTGTAGCAACACAGACAAGCTTGTTGACAGGAATCTCACTGAACACTGACTCATCCATTCCATGTACTGGCTGCTCCCATGTCCTCTGAAACAGAATTTCCAAATCTCCAGAATCTCTACCGCTCAACGTAGATGTGATAGCCTAGCTCGTATCCAAACAATTTTAAGTTTGAGGATGCTTTGCCTTACCATTTCTATTAGCTGCTTGAACAACTTCCATATAAGCAGATGGATCATCTGCTTTTATATAGGAGTCAATGGCTTCTTTCACCAAGTCCTTCTGGAGCTGTGCTCTAGCTAGCTGGCTCCATACTGCTGGCTCATTACACCTCTCTGCAAATTCATAAGCACGGTCTAAGTTGCCAATGTGCTCAATCAGCACCTGTAAGAAATTGAAGTAGCAGGTTAATAATCAGAGGTTTATAACACTGTCCTTTCTAAGAGAACTCTTCAAGTGCATATGCTGTTTTGTGTAAGCAAAATGATGCTGACTGCTTTTAGAACAGCCACTTCTGCCCAGTGAAGTAGAGGCAGGGAGAATAAGACTTTCATTGCTACTGTTTCTGCTCTGCCTTACAGAAGTCAGTAATGCTGGTCTAAAGACAAATGCTTAGTAGCATTTGCTTCTCTTGCATCTTTCAAGTACACGTCTCCAAGGCAGACAATCAAATGAGGTGCAACACCCCAGCATTTTGATTATTTTGACCAGATCAGCCTCTTAAATCAGTATTTTGACTTTGTTTTGCTATTCTTTGTGCATAATCTCACTTCTCCCTGCAATTCAATATCATACAGGAACTGTACTCTTAAGTCTCAATGATTTAAGTGACAATCACTCCTTGAAAATTAATAACAGTACATTTCCCATTCTCTTCCTAGCGTTCTATATTGTCATGCAGGAACCAGGCCTCACCTGAATTGCTGAAGTATTAACATCAAATTTTCTGAATATAGCAAAAGCTTCTTCATATAGCTCATTACTGATGGCAATGTTTGCAATATCTGGGGCATCATAGTTATCCAGCCGATTGATGTACTCCATCACACGAGTGCGGTCGGCCTTAATGGCAGTCAGGATCAGCAGATTCTGGAGATTCCTTTGGTTAACAGAAGGGAGAGGCTATAAGCAGTGCTATAAGAGGCTATAACACCTGCTTAAGCGACATGTATTGTACTTCCAAAAAAAAAAATACACCCGTTTGCTGTCACTAGCAATGATTTTTCATCCCCAGACTGAGAAGCACAGATATTTGCCTTCAAAAAGAAATTGCTTACCAATATTAGTGTTCTTTTCTCTAAACACACCCCTGCAAACTGCATAGTGTGAACTAGCTCTGTTCTTAATGCACAGAGCACTTTGAGTGTTGCTTTTTCACCTCACTAGACACACTTAAGAGTGCTTAGGTCCTGCAACCAAGAGACCCACAAATAACTCAGGTCACTTCACAACCTAAACAAAGGCACTGAAGGGGCTGAACTTGTAGACAAAACTCTTACCTGTGCTCACTGAATACAGAATTATCCAAGACAATTTTTTCCAATAACTCAATCAATTCATTAGGCAGGTCAGCAGTCATGAAAGCTTTCACAGTTACAGAAACCTCCTCTGGATCTTGTGTCTCTGATAAAGCTGTTTGGACAACCTGGATGTGAAAGCAAGAAAGCATTAAGTCTTTGCCCTAAATGAGATATTTGCCAACCTATTCCATTGAACTACAATTTCAGGCTTCAGAACTTTGAGCTTTGACTATTTTGTCATAGACAGCAAGAAAGAGTTCCTTCGATACTGGATATAGCTATGAAAGTCACATCTTAGATCTGTATAGCAAGCAAATTCACTGTCACTCTATAGGACAGAAATATTCTCTTGCTGGTAGCTAAGTTTTCTGACCATGAAGGTCAGAGTTAATACCTGCCACTCAAACTCTCACACATTTTCATATGGTTGCAATGAGGCCTCAAGGGACCTTGTGGGGAAGGACAGCTACTGTTCCTGAGACATCCTGAGGTCTCCTCATAATGAAAGTTCAGCTTTTGTGCTGTACCTGGTCAATAAGCTGCCGCCTGAATGGGTTGTTTTCTTCCAGAACATTTGCCCAGAGCTCAGGGTCCTTCCTACGCACCAGATAGCGAGCCTCACTCTTAAACAGTGAGTTCTCATTGCAGACCTGAAGGAGAAGTTACAAATATTGGTGTTAATGTGAAGGGTTAGTACCACAGAACAGGTTTAGCTAGCTATGAATCAGACAGTCTAGAAGACTGACTAGAACTAATTGCTGACCAATGCTAAATGCCACAGACAAGTTCTTACCCAACCTCTGATCTGGAAGGCTCATGGAGGAGGTCTCCAGCAGAATTTCTATAGCTTCTCTTGGTTTTGCCCGACACAAATACTGTGACAGTGGCTTCACAGTAACTATTTGCTTCTGTTTGAAGTGAAGACCTGCAGAAGCCTGAAGAACTTAAGTTTTAAATCTAGAAATGGAGCCACTTGCCTGGGCAGTGTTAAGTAGTGAACTGAGAAATGGTATTGGTGCTTAAAGCTAGAAATAGGTTATGTATTTGGTGTCATTAGATTTACACTAGAAGTGTTCAGAGTAGCAAGTAGCCTGGATTTCCTTGTTACAGTGTTAAGGGTACAGAATAAATGTGAAATCTCCTATAGAAGTACAGCAAGGAAGAGTTACGAGTTATAATCCTATTTGTGCCACTAGCCTCAATTTCCAACTAGAAGGGTAAAAACCTGAAAACCTATTCCATCTTCTACCAACAGGTCGTGTTTTTGTTAGTATCTGAATTAGCTTTTGGAATCCCACGTACCTTGCTGCAAGCAAATTAGCAGTAGCACAATTTTGGTTTACATTCTACATCAATTAGTTGCAGGAGTTGAGCACTCTTCTAGGAGGCAACATCTCAAGAATCATTCTTACAGGAGGAAGATCTTTTCTCCATAACCAGAAACACCTGCTCAGCATACTAGCTCAAAGAAGAAACTGGTACTGACAGGCTTTTGTGGTTAACCAGAACGTTAAAGCTTATCCTAGCAAAAGGACAACTCAGAGCCACCTTCCTACCCTGAAATAAAAAAGCCAAATACAACAAGCTGTTTGTTTGTTTGTTTTGTTTTTTTTTACAGCTACAGCTGCTTCAAGCTGGAAAGTCATTCACTTCAAGCAGCAATCCTAGATTATACCACCATTCTAACACAGGGTAGGGCCTTGCTGGGGAACACCATGTCCTTCATTTTAAACAGGCGAAACAAGCTAGTCCTTACCCCTACACAGCTGACATTCTTTGCATACACTAGTGCAAAGTGCAGGTAGGAGGAGGATGTTTTCTTTCCCAGCAGCCACAAGCATTGCAATCTGGCGTTAAGGTCTAGTATTCAGTCTGATACTAGGGATGTGTTTGGAGAACCCTGGGAATTTCACTTGCCCTTGAAATTCTGAGAGAGGTTCTAGGAATCAAGAAGCTTAAGATAGGAGAGGAACGCTATCTGAATAAGTCCTTGCAGTTTGAATGTCAACATTTATTTTCCTCATTTCTATTTAAGTATTGGAGCAACACTAAGGATCAGCCACAATACAGGAAAATTACAAGCCCTGTTCTAATTTCAGGGAAGCTTTTCCTCCTACTGCAGAGCCAGGCTAGATGCCAGCCTGTATCTTCTGCTGATCAAGTGCTCAAGGCTCCAAAAAAAAAAAAACCAAAAAACAAATAACCCAAAAATCAAATTAACAAAGGTTTAACAGTAGACGGATTCATTAGCTGGTCCCCATAAACAGTTTGGTTTTGAGCAAATCAGTGAATGAAAGACATGAATTGTACCTTAAAGCTGCAGAGTTATAAAATTTTAGTTTTGACATATAGCATAAAGATTTCTTTTCACCAGCATAAAAATTACTATCTCCATATGGAAGAATCCTGCCTACCTCAACTCCTGAGTGAAACTGCAAGACAGGATTCTGCAAGTGTTAGACAAACAACCAGCGAGGCTTCCACTTCAGGCAGCAAGCAGGTTTTTTTAACATGTTTATAAATGCAGTATTGCTAACCTTTATGAGCTCCAGATCACATTGCCCCCTCTCATAAGCAACGCAGGCCAGATGAGGGTCCCTCTTTTCACAATATTTGCCAACTACACGGCTGTCATAGTAAGGATTCTCACGAAGGAACCGCTCTGGATTATTATTACTGTCAATGTAGATTTTGGCCAAGGCATTATGAGTCGCAGGTTCTTCACAGCCTTCATGAATCCTTGATTCAAGCCATGGCAACAGCAACTTAAGCCTTTGAAGAAGCAAACATTTCAGGTTTATAAGTCAGACTGCAGCATGCTTTACAGCTTCCCATTAATACCTGGCCTTCCCTTCAAGCAAGTCTGCTGGTCAGACCTCAAAGCAGATGGAGACCAGCCAGTTATTTTTAATGAGTCTCAACTGAGTGGAGGCCAGATCTGTGAGTTTAACATCACAGAGGGCCTGCAGATGCCACTAATGTTGCAATCTTTCCTTTCAACTTCTGTTCTATTAGTGGGCTCTTCACACTTAAAGCCATTTGTTCATTTCACAGAACTAAAAACTAATTACACAAGCTGCTGTGTGCCTACAACAAGACTGTCAAGAGGGTTTTATCCAGATTTACTCCAAATGCACATCCCATGGTTGGCTGTATAGGAAGTGTTCAAAAGCCATGTTATTCATCACGCAGTGCTGTCAGGCATTCCAGTAGGGCCCAGATACTCAAGAGACTGACTAGCAAATCTAAGCTGCTTTTTGGTAAAGAAACAAAATATTATTAATATCGCATTATTCAAAAAAACTGCATCCAATTCAATTTCGGTGTACAGCAGGGTCAGGAAAGCCCAACCCTGGTATCTACAGATGCATTTTTCTTTACCGATTTCTTTTTTCCACTTCAGCCACCAGCTCATCTGTTGAGAATTGGCCTCTAACCACCATGATCAGGTTCTTAATGACATCTTCAGAACAATCCACATCAAGAAGGCCTCCGACCACTGCTGGTATACGGCTAGGATTCACCTGGAATAAGCCACCATCATTAGAATTAGTTATAAGCATTACTAATAATCCACCCCCAGTCTTCCATGCGGCGAACTTCTAGTTAACAATTTAAATATGCTTTAGAGCAGCGAATTTTAAGTTACTAACACATTTGTATATACATTCCAGGAAAAACTACACTAACAGGTTTGTAACAGACAAAAGGCTTATTGAAGAGCCTCTGCACTAGAAGTGTGAGCATAAAAGACATAGCAGATTCTGCTTTACTTTACTGAAAGGTTAAGTCCCTTCTAAGGAAGGAAAGAGCAAGAGCTTAAAACTGGATTTTCCTTACCTTCTGTACATAGATCTCTATATATTTCTGCAGGTTATTGCGATATAAGTAGAGCACCAGGTCATGAACAAAGTCAAATCGATCACAGACTATGATTAGAGGAAGCTGGTCTGTGAGCTTTGCCTCCTGTATTTTGTGGGGAAAAAAAAAAAAGCAACCACCATTTGTTGAAGTGTTTTCAAAGCAGGAAAGTCTGACAACAGAAGTCACAATATGTTTAAATTTTAGACTGCCAAGCAGATGTAGTGGCATTAAAATCCCATTTTACCAGTCACAAAGCACACAAAGTGTTGCAGTACAGGTTCACTCCAGTTTTAATAAGCTTTGTCTAGCCAATATCCTTAAAGCTTCTGCTGAATATTTTACCATAGTCTTTCCTTCTGCCCACCTGGATTCACCTCTTCTTAGGTGACAACATATTCATGAAGTTGGTAAAAGTCATATACAGGCCAGTTTTAAAGGAATGGTGAATTTGGGCTTGCTTTCCCAGAGATAGCCTAGAAGAACCTATTATACATCTGGAATATGATCAGACTCCTATTCCAGCTACACAGCAGACTACTCTCAGCCATGGCAGCTAAACCCTGAGTGGTACTCCGCTCCATTAGAAGGCTGTAGTTCTGCTGCTAAGCAAAATATACAGAATATTTACCTTCAGAAAGTTCTTCACCCGTTCCGGGTTATAGCAGTTACTTTCACGGCAGATTCTTTCCACTTCCTTTATCTGACCAGTCTTGCAAGCTGCCTGGATGTACTTGAAGTGAACATCTGGATCCTGGCTGAAGTTTACAATGGAACCCAAGAAATAAAAGAGTCCTAGAAAGAGTCACATAGTTAGAAGGGTAAGCAAAGGAATTGCAGACTCCTATGGGCTTTAGCTTGTTACTTAGTTCATCCCTGCTGAGGGAGCGGCTTTCATTCAACTGCAGGAACACTCATCTTTTTCTTTCCCCTCTTTCAGGTTTCATCTTGCTTTCTGATCCTTACTCAAGAGGGTAAGAAACTACCTAGAACAAAGTTATCCCTAGAACTCACACTGATGAGCTCTGACAAATGCATCCTAAGGTCCTGCCATGTGACAAGTACCTCTCCCATAAAAGCTACAAACCTTACTATTAACCTCAATCAAATAGTGCTTCCAAGTAAGCTGCTTCCCTCTAATACTGTACCTTCATAGCTTTTGAAAGATTCAAAAAGCTCCACAAGAGACTGGGTACCAAGCTGCTCATGGTATTTAGAAGCAACTTGCACACATAGCTGCAGGTTTTGCCTAATGTTGGCTGACAGCATGGCACGTAAACACTCCACAGAGTCTTCAACTGAGAGAGAGCCAAAGAAATTCACAAGCCACTGCAAAGAGAAAGAAATTTTACTAACTTACACAGGATTTGACTGACTTCTAAAAATGTGGCAACTAGGCAGAGTTTCTACCCCAGCTACTAGAGAGAAGTCTTCCATGCATTAAGACCAAGGACTTAAAAAGAAACACACTTGCCATCTTTACAACTACAAAAAAATGCAGTTCGGAAGAAAGATTTGAATGCCCACCTGAGAAACTGAGGTCAGATTTAAGCCATAAGAACTACAGATTAAAGTTTAATCATTAACTGGACAAGTGTTCTTGAATCACAGCTGTGTGTGGTACTTCAGGACCTACAACCCATCTTCTAGTGGCTGCAGAGATTTTAGCAGCTACAGAAGTACTAAAGAGTGTTCACTTAAGCTTCCACTTTCTTACTCTGTGCAACAGACTTACCTCAGGATTCAAGAGGTGAGTATGAACAACAGCACGTTTAATATCATAGAGATCCGTGTAGTGTTCCAAAGCTCGCTGGAGCAAGCCTGCCTTTTCACACAGCTGGGCAATATGAGCACGATCGTAGTGTGTAAACATTTGGTTTCCAAGAATGGCATCTGCAACCTAGGAGGTTACATTTCATATTCAGACTGCTGGTGAATCATAGCAGCCCATCTTAAAAGTTGTTGAAAAGCCACAGCAATGACTAAACTACTTATAGATACCAGTATCAGACATCATATTATTGTGCAAGCCTACTACTGTCTCTTCTTCAGTTTCTGAAGGTACTAGGTTAAGAGGTCTCACCTGCGGGGCATGAATCAAATTCATTTCCAGAAGGCGAGTCTGAAGGTGGCCTTCTGCAGGGCGGTTATTTTTCAGGGCATCCAACAGGAAGGACGTGCACTGCTGAATAAGACTGTTCTCCATGAACACATCCACAATCTGTTGAGATTGGTCAAGTTAGAGAAGGGGTTTATTTACACATGCACATTTATCTGTGTACACTCATGGCCTGGCTAGAACACTAGAAAGGCAGCTCATCACAGCACCCAGCACACTACCTTCCCTTTATTTTAATAAGATTACTACTAGTAATAGTGAGACAAGTTTCACACTTTCTTCTTTTTCTCTAGAACGTAAGCAGCACACTATTTTGAGCTATTATGCCAGATTTTGCCACCCACTCCAGTTTTAATGCAGCTTACAAACCCCATCCCTTCTCTCTTGTTGGGATAGTTGCTACAAGAAAAGCTAAGACTTTTTCTACATAGCTTCAATTACTTAATAAATGCAAAGTGTTGCCTTATTTCTCTCTCTTTAACCAGAAGTGGCCACTGGCACCCAGCACTCAACTTACATTTATTTGTTCATCTTCCTGTAAATTCTCTGCATGGGAAGAGTTAATGTATGCTCCATAAAAACCAACAGTAGGACAGTAACACTATTGCCTAGACTGCGACTGTGGCAGATTCATTATCAATATTACAGTAATAAACCAGAAAGCCTCCAAAAGAACTGCAGAGCACACCTGCCTCTAAAGACTTAAACAGTAACCAAACTTGGCTAGAAAAGTCCCTTCTCTAACCAAGCCAACTAGAGACTTGAACTGGCCTTACCAGTCCCCCCAATAGGTACTATGCTATCACCTCTGTCTAGAAAGAGACCAGAACTCTTGCTGTAGGCATCACCTGGTTAATGTTAGCCAGCGGCTCCTCATCTTGTACCAGCATCTGAGAGAACTGCAGGCCTTGCTCTGGACTGACTCTCATGACACTTCGCAGTAAGAAGATCCAGTCTGGGGTATAGCCAACCTAGAGATTTCAGAAACAGTCGTGCATGGCTGGGAAGCTTTACACATCACTTAAGCCTTCAGATTCTTTATCACAGGCACTATGAACTGCTGTGAGGTTGCTATGCTCATTCCCCATCTTCCAGGAATTCTCAGACAAAAGCACCGCCTGTCTGTCTGTTGACACAGAAGTTCAGCATTCATCTACTTAGTAACTGAACTTGCGCCAGGGAATTTCTCTTACTAGGTAAGAAAACTGCTGTGAACAAGTCTTTAAACAGTCTTAAGACACTATCTATCAAGTAAGGTCCTAAACTTTAAATGGGACATCAGGCCACTCTTTTTTTTTCCTGGATGAATTACAGAACAAGTGTCTTATGAATTTAAGAAGAATCTTATCTTTATTGTCCAGAATAAGCTTGAGCCAGTCCATTAATTTCATAGTTCATAAAATTCTGCATGTTCTGAATATAATTTTTTTGCAGACTGCTCAGACCTTGGTCATACACTATGATTTGCAATATGACAGTGAAGAAAACAATTTCTCAATCTTTCCTACTTATCAGTTTTAAGTGACAGGAATCAAACTTATCTCATGGAAGATAGCTTGAGAATGTACACATTAAACATAAGATAAAGTCTAGGAGTTTGTAGTAAACAGCTTTACCTTTTTAGCATATAGCACTATTTTCTGGAATTGACCAGTTTCAGCAAAGCACTGAATCACTTTGTTTGGCACATTAGCACGAAGATAGACACTGAGTGCAAGGGTTGGGTCGGCTGTCTTCACCAAGTCTCCCAGCTCCTCTGAGCACTCCAGCTGAAGTCAGAAATGGTATTTTGTCAGGCAGAAGAATTCAGAGATGTAGTATCAACAAAAGTATTGTTCACACTCAGTTGTTACAACGCAACAGAACTAAGTGTCATGATCAAGCCTACCTTGTCTTCCTTCAGCCACTTCTCCAGAAGCTGCTTGCGGCCCTGCTGTAGGACAGGGCGACAGAGCTCCAGAGACTCAAACTTGTTCAGCTGTCCCTGGTCAAGCAATATTCCAAAGTACTGGAGCAGGGGAGAGGCCTGCCCAGGCTGAGCTGGCACACTCTGGAACTTCCTGATCGTATCACTGGTACGTAGAATGCCCTGAAGAGGCACAAGATGGAAAGAAGCAATGTTTAATTAGGGAAGGCTGAATAGTATTAGTCAAAACCAGGTATTAAGCTATATGCTGAAGCATCACGGTGAAGATTTTCATCAAAACAACGACATTCTAGCAAGAAGTCAGTGGCCACAAGTCCAGTCTAGGGTCGGAAAACTATATGAGATGCTCCTTTATTGGATATGGGAGAAGGTATTAGTCAGAGCAACAACCAAACTGCAGAGGACTAGTATTGCAGCACTTCAGTATTTGAATGTCAGGTACTGAAATGCAAGTGAGCTAAGCAAATCCACTAAGCTAAGGCAAATGTCCATGACTTCTAAGCTGTACCTTCAGAGTTATTTACCTTCGGTGCAGATGCAGCTACTTTAGCAGCATCTGCGTAGCTTCCTTGAGCAAACAGCGTGTTGAACTTTCTGGCAAATAATTCCTCTGCCCCAGCCAGATTACTACGTATAGCCATACGCAGTCCCAAGTCAGGATTCTGGAGAACATTTGTAGCGTAGTTCACTATGTTGTCTTCCTCAACACATACAGAAAGCACCTGGAAAGGACAAAAGGTATATTGAGAAGTACTGTACTTTCCACGACCACTATGAAATACAGCAACAAAATGGCTATGCAGCCCATCACTGTAGTAGTAGATGATTAAAAAAAACCACCAAACACCACCACACACAAAACCAAACCCACTAAGTTCTTACCCATGCAGTTCTGTACTAGGAACAGTTAAAAACTGACTAATCAACTAGTTACTTGCTCCCTTTCATGACATTTGTTGCATCAAGTCACTCAACAGGTTTGTTACATTCCATCTGAGCTTTAGAAGGATCAAAACCAGAACACTGAATTTGTTACCTGTCCTTTTTTGTTCACACCAATAATGCCTGAGGTAGGTTCATGAGGTGCTGTGACAAAGATAGTATCAGCACTAATACGGTTCATGTAGATGCACACTCCAGACTCCAAGTCATACATGTGAATATATCCATACTTTGTGATCAGGTAGATAACACCATGCTTAACTCCAATCTGCCAAAAGATGAGTTTTTATTAGTCAAGACTAAGACTGTAACAGTTAAGACAGCTGCCTTTAGCCTAGTCACAAGATGATACTGCAGTAACATGCCTTTGCACAGACATCAAGAACAAATATAGCTTCAGGCTTTTTCCTTACAGGCTCAAAGCAATTAACAGCTTTGCTGGCCATTTGGAGCCACAGTTCCACCAAACAGAGGCCAAAGGGAAATTAAAATTCATCTGCAGCAAAGGATATACTCCTCATCCTAATGAGCCAGGCTGAGGGAGAAAGTCTGGGCATAATTAGCATTCTAGTCTAGATATGTCAGTACAAGTTTCTGTTCAGAAATATTAATGAGATAATTCGACTCTCTTCCAACAAGGCCTACACAAAAGCACCAGTAGAAGTTAAACCAGGCTTAGCTACTGAGTAGTCCAGTTTGCCTGTCAAGGCACTTAAACAGGGGAGGCTTGCAAGCCAAAATGGTCTTCAGACAAAAAAAGTACTTTCACTTTGGAACAAGCCTTCAGATGTTTTGTTAATTAAGCTTCGAGCTGAAGGACATGAATCCTGCCATGTAGACAGCTTGCTTTATTTACCTTAAGGCATCTCTTGGTTCATTTATGAAGCTGGTCTATTAGACTGGTCAGCAATTGCATGCTCTGAGAGAGCTATCTCCCACAAATCTATTAACACCCCTCCCAGACCTAGGAGGAATGACAGCAAAGCACAAGTAGAAAGCATTCTTTATGACAGAGATGGCAGCTACTTGACAAGCTATAAAGTTGATTTTTTGGGGAGTCAAACATTTACCTGCATTGCTACAGGAAAGTCTGTCTGTGCCTCAGGTGGGAAAAACACATCAACAGCTTTCTTAACAAATGGTTGATTTCCAGTAGCTGGCTGACCTACTTCAATTATGTGTAGCTAGGAAGAGAAAAGAATATGTCACAAGACTGCCTGCAAGTACAGCCACATGAAAGAAGTTCCTCTCTTCAGATATGCTACTGAAGTCATCTGCCACACTTGGCTGATGAATATCCACCCAATCCTAAATCAACACATTCTGGGGAGCTGTGCTCCAGATACTTATCAGAGGGACAAGTTTTCCAGAACTTCAAGTAAAAACCAGGAAAAGCTAAAAAAAAACAAAACAAAGAAACAAACAAACAAAAAAATCCACCAAAAGCAAACACCAAAATGATGCTGACAAAGTGTGCTATGCACACGGTTCCCAACGTGTTCTTCAGAGAGCATATACTAAACTGGGTGATCACTGAAGTTCTATTAGTACCAAGTTCTGCTACAGCAAAACAGGAAAACAGTTGCAGACTTTACCTTGCCCCCTGCGGGACTCCTCACAGCAAAACAGAAGAGGGTAGAAGGTTTGGCATTTCCCTCTATTTTGAATTCTGCAAAAGCTGCTGCATGGCCCTCTATAGGTTGGGAGACTTTTCTATCAACCGAGTACAGCTGCATTGCACCAACCACACGATTTTGCTAGAAAAAAAAGAAGAAAGGTTAGCTTTTAGAGATAAGATTTCAAATGTTTATAGCAAGACCTTTGGGACTGTAAACTAAGAAGCAGCAAATGCCTCTCATGCCCTCCTCCAATGCTTTAACTGCATTAAAAGTCAGGTTATTCCTACCAAAAAAAAATTTTTGAATTTTTAATCTATAGGAACCAAAGTTAAGAAACAATAGCAGCCATTAAGTGAAGGGGGGGCATGGCTCTCTGGATTGTTTTCATAGCAGCACAGGTAACTTACCTGTGCTGAAATTCCTATCAGCAGCAGCCATTTCTGGTGTTCATCTGTTCTGTAATTGATGATTTGGCAGCCTGCAAGACTAGCATGCCTGTCAAACATCTTCTGGGGTTGTGATTCTCCCTCCATGCTCCAGTGGTAGACTGCTGTCTCTGTCACCAAGGCAACTGTATTCACAGATATCCATTTCCAGAAGATCACTTCCTCTGCCATCGTGTGGGCTTTCATTTTACTTTTCATCTCAATGTTAAAGATCTGAAGTGTTTTCCCAGCTAGTGTGACAAAACCCAAGAAACATCATGGACAGGTTACCACACTGGCCATCTGTATTCTCCATATTTACAAGCACCCTGTTTAACCCACTGTTCCAGTGATACTACAGACAGGAATAGTGCCCTGTCACATCTGATGCTCCTTTGATACTTGACTCATAGCAAACAGAATCCCCTCCCCTTCCCCAACAGCTCTACCGTCCCTGAAACAAAAAAGTCTGCTTCTTATGGACACTTACATGGACATTCCAACAACTGACAAGCATAGACATTTTAATCAACTATAAGTTGTAGTCAAAAGACAGTCTAAGCTACAGAGCTTGTGTAAACGCTGGTTTAGGTAGCAGCACTGGTATATCAAGTGATAGGTGTCTGCTAGATGTCATTTAGTATAACTAATAGAAAGAATGGCTCCAGTTTGTCAATTTAGTCGCTGTTGTAGATGACCTGGAGTCCAACAGCACAAGACTTGGAACAGCTCAAGATAGCCAAAGACCACAGCTTCCATTCTATTCTTCTGTTGAACAAACCGTGCACTTAACTAGGAGATGGATGGGCTCTGTACAACTGTGATACAAGTGTCTGCTGAAGACGTCAGTCAAAAGTTAAGAGATTTGGAGCTTTACTTCCAGTTAAGGTTGCTGCTTCATCATTTAGGTAACTATATTGCAGGTTTAGCTTGACTTTAGTAT
Source organism: Streptopelia decaocto (assembly GCF_964273445.1). Classification (NCBI taxonomy): domain Eukaryota; kingdom Metazoa; phylum Chordata; class Aves; order Columbiformes; family Columbidae; genus Streptopelia; species Streptopelia decaocto. Next base: position 8,536,061 of record NC_138670.1, on the reverse strand, counting down.
TCCTTTTAACTACCAGAAGCAGCTAGTAAGGACAGACTTAAAACTGATGTTAACTGAACAAAGCTATAAAGCATAAGGAACTCTCTTCCTTTCAGGAAATCAGAGTGATGTTTTACTTCTCTGCAGATGAGACAACTCAGCTCTAAGAATATTGTTTTCTGTTCACAAGACACCCACTCAGACTGCTGGAGTATTGGCTTGTAACGCCGTTATTTCAGAAGTGTTTTCCCTGCTAGTAACACTTCTGTCAAACTGCTAGAAAACTTCTACTGGAAAGTTTTGACAGACAAAGGCTGCTGGCCACTGAGGAATCATTTTCATACTAACCCTGAGTTAATACACATCTCAGACTGCTCTATAATGTTTTAGCATAATTTATACAGTAAATTGATCATATGAGTTTAATGCAGTGCCATGAGAGAACACAGATTTCAGAGCTAGCTACGCATGTTGAGTGCCACAGGAGTCAAAACAATACAATTTCTTCAGTACGGCAACAAATTCAAGCTTCAGAACTTTAAACTGTAATTAAACTACCAAAAATTCCATTATTTGGATTAAGAGAGCAGAACCTGCTATAAAGTCATGATGAGGGCAAGTGTAAGTTTGAGTCTTATGTGTACTTGAATGCTTTTTTGGGCCAAGATCTGAGACAAAAAAAAAAAAAAACAGAGTCTTACTTAAGTTTTTCTGATCAAGCTACCAGACTGTTCAATCTACTTAGGACTAACCTCTACAGGTGTAGTCAAGTAAGCGGATTCATTTTTTTGAACACGGGCATGAGAATTTACATTTCAGTTCACCAGAGCATGAAGTTTCTCCTTTCCACAAGGAATGGAATAACCCTGAGTGCTGCATTCTCCACTTACACCAACTGGGGAGTACTCTCAATACAGAGCAAAGCAAAAAAATCACAAACACAAGGACAAAGCATAAACCTTGGTACATCAGGAAAATGCCACATGCAATCCAGAAATGAAATTGTGCATACTGTATTTCAGCTTAAATCCAGAACCATTTCATTTCTTCTTTAAGAGTGGGTTTGTATGTTTATTGCTCAATAATCCTTAGATTATGAGCAATTCCCACTCATGGCACACTGAGTCACAATATGCAAGAGTTTGACTACTGAAGCCTCAGTCAATCAGCAGGGAAAGTCTGGAGCGACAGACTGATTTAAACCACGTCTCAATGCAGTTCACTGTACTTCTGCTGGTTATCAGGGGTAACAACATATTGGTTGGGTAGCTCTCTATTCATCCTCTTTTCTACCCAACACTTTGGTCACTGGATTACTGATAGAAGAAGAGATCATTAAGTGTGCAATAGCCAACAACATAACTCTGCATGTCAATATGACATCACTCACTCAATATTATCTGTTCAGAGGACAAACTTATTCACTCTGCAGGGACAGAATGATACTTCTTTTGAGTAAGCCTTACCACTGGCAAGAATAAAGCTATATTCTTCAAAGCTGATGATAATCCATTTAGTTAGTAGGTTAGTTTTAAAACCGGATGATACAGATTCCTTTCAAGGGCTAGATGAAGCTTTGCTACTGTAGAGAAGGCACTTTCCTTGCCAATATGGTTTGTTTAAAGGGGTCCAAGACTACAGATAACTTCAGATTTAAGAGGTTGCTATTTTTTCATTGTTACCTTTACCCACACTCCAGGTAAGGCAGTCCTTGGCCAGATGTATAAGCATCTTAGCTGAATCATAGATTCAGCTGAAATCAAACATTAACACATTCCTTTTCCCATAATGTCAGTATAAGCCTGAGATCAAAGACAAGAAACTACAGGTTTTGTGCCAGTTCTGAGGACAGTTATTTCTTGGACCCCTAAGTAATTTCACCGTAATTTTCCACAATAAAAAAACACATTTAGGCAAAAATGAATAGCACACAGGACATGCTAGCAGAGGTCTCTCATAAAAATATTGTAACTTGGTTTTGTCTATTGACTGTACTTCCATCACACACATACAAACATAAGAACATACTCTTCTCCTTCACTCTGTACAGTCAATAGTCAAAGCAGCCAGATGGTTAGCAACAAGCCAATGGAGAACATTTGCACTATAATACCAGTTGAGGATTTAGAATCTCCCACCTGGCTATGAAGTGAACTGTCAAACAGCTACCTTGAAGTTCAGTACTTTTTATGAGATTAGACCATTCTGTACTACTGAACATGAAACATCATGACAAAGTTCACTCACCATCTGTTTAGAAAAGATGCAGGAAGAAAAGTATATAGTCAGTAACAGTTATTGAGATTACATACCAGAAGTGGGTCATTTAATAAAAGAGCCAGAGATATACTATAATTATTTCTTTGAGCTCTGAGTGCTACTTAAAGGCAGTATCAACACCACAGGTACTGATAAGCAGAGGTCTTCTATCTGCAAGATCTCATGCTTGCCAAACTTAACATGCTTGTACATTCAGACTTTCCCAGTTACTGGCAATCCTTACAACATTTTGTTGGGATCTAGTAAGCTCGTCAAAGCTACAAGAAAGGGCGAGGACAGAACAGTGAGTAAGAATGGCCTTACAGCCCTATTCATCTAAGCATATGTCCATTCTGTTTACAACACCTGTTTAAAGGGATAGTATACCATATGTTGACCTGGTCCTCAGTGAGAATAGGAGGCTGCAGTGACAAGCCCAAGGATCTCACACCTATCTGGAGGCAAATCAAAGATTACTGAAAAATCCACTGCCAAAAATACAGCATGCAAGTTCAGGCAAGAATTCTTATCCTCATATACATTCTTCTTAGAGAGTTTACATAAACCTTAAGAACATAAGCAGTAATACAGCTAAAAATACTTCATACTACAATAATAAAGGGTTACTCACCTTTTAGAGCAATTACTTTAGAGGCTGGATTCATGATGGCACTTTCAGCAGAAATTGGACGTCTGATGGGTGTTGTTGGATCACTCATGTCAATTATCACTACTTGTGCCTGCTCTCCCACTTTCTCCCTGATGCAGATGAACTTGTCAGATTCCATTGTTAGGGTACTGAATCCAATGTTTGCTGGGTTAATGCCCAAATTTTGGAGCTAGAAAGACAGAAGAAAAGTGCTTTATTATACTTCCCATGCTGAAGGTCTAACTCAAGCATGTCTAAACTCTCCTCTAGAAGGAAATGCAAGACTAGCATATTTCTCTGTCAAGAGTATTTACTAAGGAACTACAACTAATCTTCTGACTCTTGTTCCATAGCTAAAGAACTACACAATTCTAAGCATTCAAGTCCCAAAGCCATTCCAGAGTTGTGTTATTGATGCAAACTAAAAGGAGTTTTAACATAGCATTTGTTTAACCTGGTTCTACCAATGTGATAGGCTGTATACTATCAGTAGCATCCCTATTCCAGATTTATCAAGGCTTGTAAATTTGATATTAAAAACTTATTAAGTGGCAGAACCACAACACACAGTATCAGTGGGTTTTGTGGAAAGAACCAATTACCATTATGCAACCCACTCCTAGCAACATTATGGAATGAAGTCTACATAGCAGGTATCAAATGGCCCTCTTGTTTTTTTTTTTTCCCCCCCAACAGGACTTGTTCATCTTACTTCTTAGAATCTAACTCTTAGAAGTGAAAGCTAAGAAAGGTGTGTTAAAATAGTCATTGATTCTCTCCTTGCCCAAGATGTCACACCATTTGGTTCAACCAAGGCAGGCATTTCAACGCAGGTCCCCTCCAGCCTTAGGTCCAACTCTCAAAACATAACTTGTGCTCAATCTTATGGCAGTAGGTACAAAGCAGTTAATGTAACAAAGTAATTTTGTGTCACTGAATAGACTGCCCTAGAAGATGGCTATTTCTCATTTTCATGCTCTCATGTTAACTTTGTTTCCATTCATTTCCCGTGTCAGGTGAACAGGAGGAGGCGGCGGTGAATCACTGTTTCAGTTGGTCTGTGGTAAATCAGCTCTCCCTACCAGCGCGCCCCAGCTTGGTATGTATGCAAGCTGCATTTTATATAACAGTAACTGTGACAAGCCTGAGCACCTGCTTTATGCCCCAGAGCAATGCTTTTCAAGCAGAGGAACTGTATCAGCTTCACTGAGGCATCTTAAGGCATTAACCTATACTACTTTTCAGTGCACCGCAAGTGAAAAATGACTGCCCTCGAGGAGACAGGACAGAAACTACCACCAGCATCACTGAGTCATTAGACTCCTTTAATACATACCACCAGGACCTTCATACAATAGACTAAACCCCTTGGGCATCAATCCCATTATAGTGTCACAAACACTGTTTGAGTGTGTTTTGATCTGCCTCATCATGGCTTGTTACAGCTTCTGTAAAGCTATCCACTAAATCATAAATTGGGTATGTAATGGAGATACCTACAAGTGCGGTGTGCCAGGACTGTGCCCAAAAACACCTCAGGAATTGTTTCTTTTCTGTCCAGCTTACTAATGAAGAGCTATTCAGCTCAGTAACTGCTAATCTTGACATACTCAAGTTTCTGTAATGCAATACAAGCCAAATGCACGCATGTGTAAAAAGACATTTACTCCCTCCCACAAGTGTGTCTCAGCAAAACTGAGGCCCATTCAGCTAACACCTCACTTCATAGGAAAATTCTTCAATACACACTAGTAAACTTGAGTAGGTGCTATTAATTCCAAAAGACAATCACAGTTTAGGCACAAGAATATCAAAAGCTGCTTGCAGCTAGAGTTTTGAAAACAAGTCCACTAGGCATGCAGCTATTACAGGCTTCTGTGTCAGTACGGAAAGAAGTTTCCATATCAAGACAACCCATGCACTTTTCATACATAATGCAGAAAGTTTCAGTACCCAATAAACATGAAAGTTGTAGCTCCATCAACTTCTGTGACCTTGAACAACAAAGGAATAAACAATGGGCTCTTAATTCCACTGTTCTTGGTCACTTGCCCTATACAGGACAACATCCTCTTATTGTGACAAATTACATTTTCACATAGTAGACACATGAGCACTTTAATATTGAGCATGATCTGTGTCCACCTACCAAGAGACTGATTGTCACAAGTCTGGACAAGTGATTTAACTGCAGCATAACCAAGTTCCTAACTTGATTTAATTAATCCAAACTCAGATGTATTTCCAGAGTACTGAAGTAGAAACACAACCTCTTCAGGGTCTCTTGTCAACTACTGTGCTTCAGCTTGACGTGCTCTCCAAGACACAGCCCCCCATCTGCTCATTCTGCATGGTGAGAATCTTGAGGTATCAGCCTACTTGAAGCTCAGCTTTAAACTCAAGGTTATTCATGTCAAAATCTGGCCCATGTTGCAGAATAACAATTTGGGTATCTTCACTAGGATAAGGAAGATTTTGCATCAAGTTCTGGTATTAAGATTTCCTATTTTAACTGTTACAAAATCTAGCCAAGCTTTCAGAAAAGGTAATGTTAAATTATGCAGGAGAATCACTGCCATCCTGATTGTTAAGGAAGTCAGTCATATCTTTTAAAGGCAAAATGTCAGCAGTACCTAAAGGATGGTCACGCAAATGCTGCAAGCCCCAGGGAATGATGACAACACATTTTAGCAGTCTGAAAACACTGAAGACTGTTCCTGTCATCAGGGGAGTGATAAAGTATCCTCATCAGATCATATGTGCTCCTATAACATGGAAGCAGTGTAAGAGGCATATTCTTTATGTCTATACAGAAGAACATGAGCAGAATCCCTGTACCACCAAAAATAGGGACACTAGCCAGCATTGCTTCTATCCTTGGTGGGACAAACCTGCTGAGACAATCTGGACTATGTTGTTCTAAAGCACATTCACTTCAAGCACAGAATAAAGAAAATTTTATTACAGGACACAGCAAGCATTTAACTATGTATCTTAAAAGGCTCCAAGTGAAGGTGCTACAGATCATTACCGAAGTTTTTATATAAAAACTAGAGATTTTGCAGTTTATTTTCATAAAGGTCTCAACATCAAGCCTCTCAATTTTTACTAAATGTTCGTTTTATATTATGCTTCTAAGGCAAGCACTACTCTCAAACTAAGGTTGTCTTCTAAAAGAAGGATTCTTACAAAGTCTTTCCAGAGAAACGCACTATGGGGATAGGCTCTTTGCATGATTTTACCTCACACTTCTGAGTAATCCAGTTAAACCCTACCAAACACCCCCATGTAGGTTACTGTAAGCCTTGCTGTAAAGGAAAGGATAACATTCTGTCCTACAAGCAGCAGCTTAATCCCTCTCCTACTCTTTCATGCCCACATGCCCATTATCTACATGTACAGTATAGAACTATTTTAACTTTCAGGCTGAATGAAACAGATAACAGATTTTTGCTTCGTAGATATCTAGTATTACTGCAGGCTGGATTAGATATCAAATTTAAGCATCTTACAGTTACTAAGAACTTCGTGACATGGTAAAGATTAACCCAAGATGTATTATTTGATTCTCAACCTCAATGAAGATACACAAGTCCTACACTTAGGATGAAATATAACTATTAATCTGAGATTTAGGCTTTCCCCACTACCGACATGTTACCGTTTCCTAAGAAAGGGAGTTGAGATGTTTTTACACAGGAGTTCTACTAAATATTGGGCTTTCTAATGCATTTCCCCTTCTGTGGAACACAGTGACCCAGCACAGACCAACTCAGACACTGGTACTACCAGTCATTAAAATAAGTCCATTTCTCTAATGGGAAATACTTAACCCTGACTTACTGTGTGTTCCGTTCTGACACTCTAACACTTGGAACCTACTATCAGTTAAATGTTGAAGTCAGAAGAACTCTCTGAATGGCTCAGTACATATGCCATTTCAGCTCTATGACATACAGCTCTAGTGGAAATGATTTTTAGAGGTGATCAGTTGTTGTTTTTTAAGCCTATTAGAAAAGAGTAAGGCTTAGACAGATGCTGTGGGCATCCAAATACTAAAAACTGCCTGCTAAAAGCTCTGTAAGCATATAATTTTAAGCATAATCCAAACCAAGAACGCAATAATACAGTTTCTCAGAAGTCTTTTACGCATTTGGCTATATAAAGTTATAATCACATTCAATAAGGAGCTGTATATCCTGCACAGTTGGACATCCCCTCTCAACTGCCCACCCTCACCTCATCTCCTGCTATAGTTCCCATCCTGGCAGGTGAGGGCCATAAAGAGCACACAAGAGCACCGGCTCACAGGTTTGGGTTGCAATTAGGCTGTCATCTTAAATGACAGTTACTCCCTACACAAAAAAACTGTTCTTGTATGTCTTTGCTGAGGATTAATTGTTTATTGAATGAGTACCCCTACCACATGTAGGGCACTCCTCAGTACAGGGAGCAAATATGGTCTCTTCAACACTAAGTAGCTGAATCAATAATATTTAGCCCTACCTTTTGAATACAAGTCCAAAAAGTTATTTACAGTTTGTAAATATCCTGAGTGCTTTTAAGTGCACACATCTAGCCAAAGCAAACTCATAAAAGCCATTACACTTCATCTCAGTCATGCCTATTGCACAACAGATAGTAATTCCTAACAAGACATCTCAGACTATCAAATAGAAAGTGTTTTTGTCCAGAAAATAACAGAAGTAAATCTACATCCTTTATGTTTAAAACCAGGATACCTTACCTTCTCAGTGCTGTACCAAGATGCATAAAACTTATGCACCAAGAACAGGTCATGCACATAAGTTTTTTTCACATTAGTTTACTGTGCTCAAGAGCCTGAATTAGTTATTGAAAGAAAGCAGAACCCTGTGTACAGACCCATGTATCTATCCATCTAAGAGATGAAGCCCCCAACCTAGGAAGCTGAGACTTTTTGTAAGCAAGAGCTTTCTCTGCAGGCAAGAAGAGTTATTTGCTAGTGAAAACTGAAAAAAGTTCAAAAAAAGACAAAGACGAGCTTTTAAGAGCAAACCAATGACTAAAGCAAAAGTTTAATTTTAGATCAAGAACACTTTGTACATTGAATTCCAGTAGTATTGCTCCCAGTCTATGTACCAGTATATTTAGTCTTTTACAACATTTCCATTGTAAACTACAATCCCTTTGGAAGAGTTCATACTGGTAAATAATTTATAATTCACTGCTCCAACAGAAGCACTGGAGTCAAGAACCTGATTAAATCACAGTAGCTTAAGTAGCATGTAGTAGTACTTCACTATAGCAGAGCTGGCACAGTTGGTACTGCTGCAGCTGCTCCGACACCAGACATAAAAACCAAGTCCTTATCTTATTCCCCTCCCTCGCTATGGGACTTAACTCTGATATTCTCTGTGAGAAGAATGAGCAAGATGCAAGTTCTTTATGAAAATGTGAATACTCACAGCTACACAATTCACATCTAAAAACAACTGTTCAATTGCATTAGATGTAGCTAAACAAACAGTAAAACTTGATTGCATTCACAGCTTGACTACTACCACATCAAGACCTGGATCTCTTTCTCTTACTGCATCTATTCCCCATCTGTCAGCTCATATTAAGACTTGAACGTACAAGCTGTAAGAGTTTCAAAAGTAATGTGCACTGTGACTGGCAGTCACTCCTCCTGCACAGGCTTGGAGCTACAGTTCGGTCAGGAGGATCAACACACAGCAAAACAAACTTCACGAAGAATGTAAACAGTCTGCTGATCTCTAGTACTCCTCTGATTTTACATGGACCAAGATTGCTGTTTCACTTCACACCATCATTTATCTACTTCCAGCTAGAGAGAGTGGGAGAGAAGAGTTCAGTATTTAGCACTGCAACTTATGTTTAATTCTCTGAGGAGCACTTTCTGCATGCTTCACTTCTTGTTTTAGTAAAGCACATGCAACTATCTTGGGAAGACTCTGAACTTAAGTGAAATAATGTTTCATCAGCAACAGGCTGAATGTGGAGTTGAGTAATTATAGTGCTAACAGCTACTCTAACTACCTAAAGCCACATTAATTAAAATGGCTACAGGTATAAACGGTACACAGATTGACTTAAGGTGCAGAAAGATTTAACATAAGACCACTGAAACTTACCACAATTGCACGGTATTTTAACTTTTTTTGATTTAACATCATAAAGCAGCATACTAGATCTATTACACTAAAGCTAAATATGGGTAACAGTGAAGCACTACAAAAAGGAGTGAAGGCCCTACCAGTCAACAATAAGCACCACGTATCATTTATTCATGACTCTAGATGTTTACAACACATAATGTTAAGTTAGAGCTGATTAAACTGTATTGCAGATATCCAGCCAGAGCAAACACTACCAGTTCCCACATTCCTTCTGATTTCCCTCCCCATTTCTCCTGCCATGTAGAAACAACTGCAGAGGCAGCACTGAGGAGCCTGACTGCATTCCTACTCCCAGCTACTACTAATCTCAACTTCTCTTTAGCAGAGCACTGTTTTGGAGCTACTGCACTCAGACTGCGGGGAGAGCAGGAGAGAGTGAGTCCTGCAGAAGAGTTTAGACCTACATGTTAATGGTGGGTCCCACGTTTTCCCTTGTTCCACTATGCGGCCCCCATGCTAGGGAAAAGTCCCTCAAGCACAGGTTTAGTTCTTTCAATAAGATCAAAAGCAGGCGGTAGCAAAAAATAGAATATGACTTCAGTACAAATCCCCTGAGAAGTGGGTAGCCCCCCCACCCAAACCAGAAGTACCACAAGGCTAATATTGCCAGCGTTACAAGACATACTAGTCATCACAGAAACATTCATTTAACATGCAAAGCAGCACATTACACCTACGACATATTGTGATGTTCTCTCATCATTATTGTATAGATCAAACACAATCGGCAGGACTGGTTGTGTTTGTCAGTTTTGAATTATAAGAACTATATGCATCTTTCTAAGCAGCATGACATCAAAACACCTTGGTCTCAAGTTCCTGACTCAGCTGCACTGCAGCTCTTAGGAATTCACTTGAGGTTACACTGGTCACTGCTACACTGGTAGGGGGGGGGGGGGGTGACAGTATAATTCTTCCTTACTATGTTAAACTCTCTTAACCCATGACAGCTCCAAAGAGACAGGTGTGTCTGCTCCCTTGGGCACAGAGACTCAGTATTTCAGGAGTTTGTTAGCCCTATTACTGTTTTTCAGGCTAGGGCTCTTTCTGGAGTGACCAAGACAGCCCTTTCAGTCAAGCAGAAAAACACTTCCCAAAAGGAGCTGGAAGGAGCAATAATCATTTCCCAAGCTGAAATGCTTGAAGTGACACAAAGTCCACCCTGATGGACGATACTGAGTTCATATTTTGAAATGGATGCCTGGTTTGACAGAAAGGGGCAGGATAGACCCAGGGATGACTTGCCAAGTCCACTTCCTGTTCTCTCATTCATTTAGCAAATTCCTTTAATTCCTGCTGCAAACTGCATGTTCAGAGACTGCTGCTCTCTCACTCCATTTACAACCCTCTCTCACCACCAGTTCACAAGGAAACAGATAAACCGGTTTGTCTGTGCTGCATCCATTAGTCATGGATCTTTTCCAACGTTGGCATTATGGTTTTCACAGGCTATTAAGAACAGAACTATGTCATTTTTAGGAAGGTTTTTTTTTTTAATACAGTTATGTTTGGAAGGAGGGACAGAGGCTATGCAGCTTCCAAGTCCAATTGGTCTCTTGCACCTCATCTCACCAATTTCCTCCCAGTTCGCAGCTGCATAGAAAGAGGTTCCCAGAAACCTCCGCGACCGGAGGCTGATGGTCGTTGAGGTAAAGCAGAAAAGCCTCGATCCCTCTGCAGGATGAAGGCGCCCACCTCACCGAGGCGGGGGAGCCCCTGCGGCCCCCGGGACCAGCAGCCCGGCCGGCGCCTCCCCCTCCCCGGAGCGGGAGGTCCCTGAGGCGGCGAGTGACTCTGCACAAATCGCGGCCGCCCCGCACGCCGCGGAGAGGCAGCCGGGGATGGACGGACGGACGGACGGACGGAGGCGGCAGCCCCGGGAGCCCGCACCGCGTCGGGCTCAGCCCCGCGCGCCCCGCGGCGCCCAGCGGGACAGCGGCCGCGCACCGGAGCGGGGGGAAGGCGGGAAGAGGGAGCGGGTCTCCCCGCCACAGCGGCCGCAGGAGGCGCCTCCACGGCCTGGCGCCCCCTCCTCTCCGCGCGCCCCCCGCCCCGCTAGGCCGCGGCCCCCCCGCTCTGCGGGACAGGGCGAGGCAGAGCAGGGGGAGCCCCGTCCCTGCGCGCCCCCTCAACCCCCCGCTCACCTGAAAATGCTCCTGGAAGCGAATGGGCAGTATCTGGGCCATGGCTGGGGGCGAGCTCCCCGGGGCAGGGGCGCTGGGCGGGGGCCGGCGGTGGCAGCAGGGCAGGCGCCGCTGCACCCCACACGGCGGCGGGGAGGGGGTGGCGGCGCAGGCGCAGTGCCCTCGCAGGAGAGCGCCCCGGCGGGCTCGCCTCCCTTTTTCTGCCTCAGCTCGGGGCCGCTCACTCCGGCGGCGGGATCACTCCGCACCTCACCAGCCTGCCAGGGTCTCCTCAAATAGTCCCTCCCCGCGGCGCTTCTTCCCCCCGCCCCGTCGCCCCTGCCCGTCGCTCGCCCTCACTCAACGCCGCCTCCCTCTGCCCGCCGCCCTCCAATCCCGCTGGGTGTCAGGGCTGCGGAGGGGGCTCCGCGGGGAAGAGGGGCTCCCCCCGCCCCGGTTGCGGTCAGTGGAGAGGGGCGGGAGGGGGTTGTCAGAGCCCGGGTATCCTTCCGCTGCTGCCACACGCACTCACGTGACCCGACCCCCTCCCCGGCTCCCCCCGGCGGCGGGTGGGCGCTGCGGTCCTGGGGGCGCGGTCCCGCCGCCCGCCTCGCACGGGCCCCCGGAGCGGGGGTGGAGGTGCCGGGGGTGATGCTCCCCTCAGAGGAGAAGGGCGGGGTCTCCCAGGCGCTGCCCCGCCGTGCCCCTCAGGGCGCAGGTGGTGGGAGCGGCCGGGCTGGCACCTGCCGCCGCGGCTGGTTCGGCACGGAGCGGCTCTGGGTGGACACCGGCTCATCCCGGCCGCAGAGGCCTTTGACAGCCATGGCCCCCCTTGGGGCACCAGGGCAGCTGGGCAGCGCCTGGGAGCCCCGTGGGCTCGGCTGGTGCTCTGGCCAGACTCGGTGCCCACGGCCCTGAGCCACCCACAGCCCCACAGCGCCCTGCCCCAGGGAGCTGTGAGCTTTATGGCTGGTTATCAGTTGTGTTTCAGAAGCCACCCTGCTGTTCTGCCCTGTTGGATTTCTAAATGGAAATAGGGTTCCTTCCCTGGAGTGTTGACATGGTAAATTGGGAAGTTGTTGAATAACCAAGTGGAGGGTCCAACATGTGAGAGGTTTGTCAACACCGTTTTTTTTCTTTACTCCCGCTCCCAGTCACTCCATTAGTATCAAATGGGGGAGGTGAAGGTAACATTGCTGCTATTATGTTTCTCCTAAATTACAGTAATCCTTCGAGATGGAAACTGATTGCTGCAGTGTTGCTACTCCAGCGGTTCTAGGGGGAGCATCGTGTTGTTCGCGTTTTCCCAGACCCCAGCTGTGGGAAACACAAGATTAAAGGAGAATCTCTGCTTTAATTTTTTATAAATGAGTTTCTCATGCTGTGGGTTGCAAAGAAAAGCTGAACAAGGGACCCCTGAAGACTCAAAACCAGAAGGCAGATTAAAACAATTCAAAATATATTACACTTTAAAACCTCATTATTTTTACTTAACCTCATTCGTTTTTAATACATGGAGCTGAGAATTACCAGAACTGGATTAGGTTTCCAAAGGAATCGAAGGCACGGCTCTGCTGAGACACCTGGGCTCCTCCTGGCACCCACAGTCACAGGCTGCACCCCTTTGGCATATGGGGATATCTGAAGGTCTCCAGCAGGACTGAGGGAACCGTTCTCACCAAAGCAAGTGAGAATGGAGCTGAGGTGGAGAGAACTTTACGTGGTCTCAGAAGCGGTTTGAGTGGCATCTGCTCTGTAGGTTTGTTAGTAGCAGTTTATTTATGGATGACTGAAGGTAATATAAACCAGGAAAGATCTTGACATTGCTCCTATCAACTTCTGTGGAAGACAGCAAACTGATGGAGATGGAGTAGAGGCCACAACACAAATTTTGTTGCTATCTGCTTTCTAGAAGAACTTCAGCATCCCAGCATTTTTACAGCATGTGTGAAAAAAGCATTGGCCTCAGGAGCAAGAGCTTCCATCCCCAAATCTGGCCAGCTGGGAACACACAGCGGGACCTGAACACCCAGGATCGTGTTGAGTTTCTAACTGGACCACTGCACACATCAGCAGGTCACAGTTTTTTTGGGTCAGCATTACAGAAGGCTACATGGACTTCAGATACATGGTATAGACATGCATGAAATACATCTTCTGCACACATTGATTCCTTCCAAACACAAACATGTCTTTCTAAAAGCCTAGAAAACAGGGAAATTTTCCAGGAATCTTAGAATCATAGAATGTACTGAGTTGGAAGGGATCCACAAAGATCAAGTCCAGCTCCTGTCCCTGCATAGAATAACTCCACAGCTGTAAACTCCACAACTCTATCAGTCCCTAAATGAGGGCAAGTCAACAGTGCTGCAGAGACAAGACCATCAGTGGGACATGAGGACATCATCTGCTACCAGCCCATTTTGGTGTAATTAATTTGTTCAGTGTTGGCCTCTGTCAACTGGCCTCCTTCACAATCATTTCATGGATGCTCATTATTTGTATCCAGACCTCCAACTGCTAGCTTCTGCTTTCTAATTTACAGTAACTAGCTCTGTTTACAAAAAAACCAAGCCACAGACTTTCATCACTTCACAAATGAAATAGGACCTCTTAAGCATTGTATGTAGTTACAGGATATATAATTTTATATCATTGATATTTTAAAGAAAATTGTGACAAAGGAAAGAAACAGCAGGTTTGTTTCAGACGTGTTTTTATTAGCAAGAAATACAAATGCACAAGAATCACTGTGTATGTGTGTAATTACTCTTAGTAGTCTGGCACTAAACTGCTGACGTGTACTAGAGAGACCACTGGCTGAGGAAATCAAGGCTCTTTTAAAGTATAATTAAAATTAAAGGTCTGTTATATTTCTTCAATCCAGTTTTAATAATAAAATGCTTCATGCCCACTCCCAGCTGGCCAAAAACTAATTACAACAACCCATAATTTCTGTAGTAAAAAAAGCATCTCATTTTACGTAAAAGTGCTTTGCCACACTTTTGTCTGCCGATGTCTTTCTCATTTGTACCTTCTTTACACTGTTCCGTGTTTGAACATCTGCTCTTTTGAACACCTGGCTTTGCCGATCACAAGGGTTAGATCCTTCACGGGCGTGATTGGCTCTGAAGAGCTTGCTGATAGTATGTGAAATTTTGACACAAATCAAAAAAAGAAGGGAAAAGTAATTTGCCATCTTTTCACCACATTGCAACTACCTGAAATAAACCTGAGCTCTGTGCAGTCAGCTCTGTGTAAGGAAGTTTTCACTGAATATTTTAACCTTATTTTCTATATTTAGTTTGGGATTTCTCAACAGAAAGGCACTACTGGCCTTATTTAAGGTATTTCTCCTACAGTCTATTGAAAGGAAATGTAAAGGCTCTCAAATCTGAATGTTTGCTGTGCTGTCACCCCTCTGATCAGCCAACTGCTGCTCTCTTGCTCTGTCAAAGGCAGAGCCGCAGCACTTAGTGGCTGAGAAGGGTGTAATCCCCGGCAATCCTTTAACGGTGCAAATGGAAAAGCTCTTGGTAAATGTTTCTCTATTTTTTCAGAGGTTGCTCTCCTCCAGCTGTCTGGTTTTCTGGCTCCTCCTATGGATGGTCGCCTGATGCTCTTTCTCAGTATTTGAGAACAGCCCTGAGAAGAGCTGTATTTTTGCCTCAGAGGGACTGTTCTTTACATGGAAAAATGTGACATGTGTTGTACATCTTCCTAGTCCTCTTCCCACAGAATCAGCCAAGGAAGCCTCACTGGAAAAGCAACATGCATTTTGCCTAAGTGTTTCTCTCAGTCGTGCTCCACAACATCAGTTCTAATCACCGTTTAACTACAAAACTGTTCAACTTGCAAATGTTTGGCCACTTCACTGTTTTGATTAAAAAATAAATAAATTAAGAGGCACTAGCACATACTCTGTACAAGAGAGTGTCCACCTGCTGACAGCGGGAGACCTGCCCAAGTAAAGCACCAAGTGATGGAGCCTGCAGGCTGGACTTGCACATCCTTGTGGCCGATCGCTGCAAACTGCCGAAGAGCTGGTGCGTGTGGTACAGCACCGAACACAGAATGTCTGATCTGCATCTGTTCCAGGTGGCGGCGGCTGAGCGTCCGTGTTTTCTGCACCAGATCAATGCGAACCTGAGGGACGCCGTGTCGGCAGCACAGCACCAAGATGTTGTGGTGCAGCAGCGTCACAACAACTCCAAAAGTTCCCATTTGGTCTCATTCAGAGAAACTTGTCATTTCGTGCCTCTCAAGGCCCTCACTGACTGCCTCGTTTGCTTCAGGATCCAGTTTGAAATTGAACTCGTTGTTTTTCAAACCACACCCTCGCTCCTTGGACTCCTTTCCAGCTTGTCTCCTGGAGACGGCGGAGCCCTCCCCTTTCCTCCTCTGTCTCTTCTCTTTCCTTCCAACAGGCTCCTCACTGCTGAGTCAAGAACTGTCTCCTCTCATCATCTCCCATCCAGAACTGACTCCTTGTACATGTCCTGCAGCCATTCTCCATTTTAGTGCAAAATTCCATCCAAATAATGTTCTTTTCTCCTGAAATTCAATTCTCCTTTTCCCATCTGTTCTTCTTATTATTGAACACATAACTCTGGGTCATACAAAGCACTCTGAGGCTCTGGAAGGGTTTCTTCTGTGGTTTCTGTAAGTCATTGCGCAAGCTGCTGACAGCAGACTGGTAAAAAATGTAAATGCAATGTTTTTGAAGAGATGATTTGAAATGCAACTATTCTGTTGCAGAGTTGTTTAATGTGTAACTGTTTAATATTTAAATTCCCTCTAGTTCTTTCTCTGGCAGGAGAAGGTGGTTGTACACACTTACCATTTAAAGAAAATCCCCTGATATGGTGAATTTAACTCCTGACATGTTCTTGATAAAAGGTCACTTTATGAATTTAGTTTGGTATGTGGAGTCCCATCCTGTATTCCCCGTGCACGGAAAGCTCTGCTGGAGATGACAGATTCTGATGGCATTTAATGTGAAGATGAACACAAGTGTCTAGAGGCAGCAGTAGAGCAGGCTGGAGGTCCTCAGATTCCCCACTGAGCTAATGCCATGATGATACATAATTTACTTGTAACTTGCAAACAACATGCCTGTCTTTCCTCCCAGAGGCGCTTCCATTAAAGAAACCATTTCTTTCTTTGTGTGGTGCGCTGACATTCACGCTCTCTGTGCATTCGTATGCTTGTTTGCTTCTTCTCTGGACACTTGTATTCTCCAGGGTTTGCAGCACAGATGCCGAGTTATTTGCCCGGCAATATATATTAGTTGAAATCGCAACTCCTCCAGCTCAGCCTTGTGAAAACAGAGCTCTGCTGGTCGGTGACGCAAAGCAGGATAAAGGACATGGGAGTCAACGTCTGTCTTCAAAATCATGACAGATGGGTCAGGGCTGCTTGCTACGTCAACCTTTTTAGGAGCTGAATTCCTCCAGAGTGTTTTCTTTGGCAACTCATCCATCAAGTGAATAGAGGGTGAACATGTTATTTGAAAATATAAGTAATGAAAAGAAATGAGATATCTAATATAAATGAAGTGTGCATCTATTGCTATTTTCACTAGTTCTGGAATGACAGAAACCAAGCTAGACTTGTAAATAGACCACGTAAAATCTTAGAATCTTAGCCTGAGTGGTCTGAGTGGTTAAATACCATTTAGGAGAATAACTACTGAGTGTGCATGAAAAGGACACAGAGGAAAAGGCTGGAAGGACCTGAAGGGGTCTTCTGGTTATTACCTCTGTCCTACAGCAAGGCTGAATGTTTTCTAATCCCAAATTGATAGAGTGATTTAGGGTGATTCGGGAAATGCCGAATATATTGACTGTTAGGGCCTTTCAGCTATTTCCTTTGAATCAGACCTGTGACAAGGAAACCTCAGTGTTCATTTTCTTTACATTATTTTATTATCCAGGAAACAGAATATAGCCAAGAAAAGCAGAAACCCCATTACATTTTAGAGTATAGTAGTAAACCATGCAGATGATAAACAGACTTTTAATTTTCTATAAGACCTTTACAATAAATTTCCCCTTCTCTTAATCCTGGAAAGAAGCACTCCCTAAATTAATAAGCTATGAATTCCCCCATGCCCAGAAGGAAACAAGTGTTTTATGACTGTGTTTTCCCTGCGTTTGCCAGTTTCCTTTTCCCCACCATAGAAAGTTTTGAGGCCATTGGCCAAATTCAGCCATATGTGATGGGGAGGTCTCCATTAACTGCAAAGATAGGTTCTGAAATCCCCTCCTGAAAACACCATTATTTCCTGAACTATGTTATCCCTTTCAAAACCAGGTTTTTATTAGACAATGTAATGCTATTTTACGTAACACAAAGACCCTGTTTTTCTTCTATCAGCTTGTAGGATTTCAGGAAGCTGAAGATAAAAGTCATCCTAATTTTCCTACTCACTCTTGGCTCCCTCTGTCTTGAATTGTTTGTGGAACAGGTTTTAATGGAAGTTCCCTGCATTTCATGGTTCTTAACAACATACATAACCTGAATATAACAGACTGGCTTTTCTGGAACTTCAGTCTTAACTAAAATTTTCAAGACAAACACAACACAAAGGTGTTTCCTGGAGAGGTTCAACCACCATACCTGTGTGCTACTTTTAGATTTTTGAGAAAATAACAAGCAAGATGGTTGAGGTAGAATAAAATGTAACTGAGGACAGACGTACATGCTCAAAGCCCTTATAATGAAATGTCTGAATTACCTTTAAAATCTTCCTACCACTACTAACAGAAGCAACATTTTGCTGCCTGTCACTAGAACAAATTTTGATGGCACCAGATTAAGACAACTGTGCCCTTTTTGCCAGTGCTTTCAGTGGAACTGTTACTACTGGGATGAGGGATGTTAAATAAACAGAGAAAACCTCTTGCAGAGAAGCAGCCTTAACAAGCACCAGAGGGAATGTGCCATCCTACCTTTCTAGAGATAGCTGTCTTTTTAGAAAGCTATTCCTGAACTTAAAGAGCACTCGGTACTTCCCGCTTTTCTAAAGACCCGAGGGGTGCCCTGCAACATGAAAAAGTGACATCAATTTTTGGCAAACCGTGTTGTTTCAGGTATGCGGAGTATCTTCAGCAAACACAAAAATGGAAGGGGAAGCACGCAAAGTGCTAGTTAAACCATTCATTTAGCATTTTGTGGCCACACTTCTTTGCAGATTTTTGGGCCTCATAATGGAAAAATGTGACCTAATAAAGTACTAATTTTGAAAAGAATGCGTGGAGGTGCAGTTACGCAGTAGTTTTCGGTTGCCTGCCTCTTTCTGCACCACACAACACTGCATCCAGGAAGAAACGGAATGATTTCCAGTCCCAGTGTCAGAGTTTTCCCTCTTCCATCCTAACTCTCCACAAGCCATTTGCTCTGACTCAACCAGAGTCTACTGTGAACATGTTTAAAATACTGGATCAAGTAAGGCTCTGTAGCCAGGGCACATCAGCAGTGACTCATCTTTGTGTGTTTCTATCCATTTCATGAAGACTGAAACGTAACTGTTCAGAATAATAAGCAGCTCTTTTGTTTCTCTGGTTATACTGGAAGAAGAGAACTGAAGAACTGAGAGAAACAAGTTTAGCGTTAAGAAACATTCACTTCCATGAGCCCTCCCAAAGATCCTTAAATATCTGCATGTTTCTCTTCTAGCTCAGAACGCAACTGAGACAGCACATGATGTGTTGCCTGATGCAAGAATATGCAAGTTAACGCATATTGCCAAGTTTGTGTCTGCAAACAGGAGCTTGATTCGCTATGTCTGGGCTGTGACTGATCATACTCATTCACAAAGCAAGCAAACAAATGGCTGTATAAGTGTCTGGTAAAATACAGGAAACTCTCCGAAGCTTTTTTATTAATTATTCCAAAACAAGGATGGTAAAATATAGGCCACAGGATTAAAACACAGCCTGAATCCATCCTCATTTGTAATACAAAGTTAAACATTTTGGAATGGGCTGTCCCTTCCCAGTCCACCCACTCTTGTAAAAAAATGCAGTTGGATTTGCTGGTGATCCCAAGATTCTGGTGAGCTACCAGCGGGCTCCCTCTGCTTAGTCAGGCTCCCTGATTTGTTTTATTGGTGTGTTACCTCCTCAGCTGTTGGGTTACGAAGCAACAAAGCAGCTTTTATTATACTGCTTATCTCAGATATCACTTCCTCTCTATTCATCTCCATTCATAGTTACATACGACATGCGGTATTATTTTCAGCTATATTTGGCCTGCATGTAATCCAACTTCCCAGCTTCTCTCTTTAACATGTAAATACAACAGCAGGGAGAAGCAGCATCTTGTGCCCTTGTGCCAGAAGGATATGCTGAACATCAACATGGACATGTTCCTGAAGACCAAATTGTTTTCTGGAAGTCTACTCACAGATTTCATAATCCATCTGTTTTCTGTAGAATGCAGCTATTTAAAGGAATGAAGTTCACTTCAGAGACATTGTACAGTAGCTGCTGTTTATGTTGATATTTCTGAGGAGGCTCCATATTGTCTATTTTCCATTATATCTCGACACTGCCTTTAATTGCCTTTTTCCACCAGATTTACATATTATCGCTCCCGGCTGTTCACACACAGACTTTACTTCTCTTGGCAATCTTCCAGTCACTCCATAGTACAGACAGAACTACTAAAACAGCAGAGCAGTTGATGAGAGTCAAAATAAAACCACATTGTTATACTGCATGGCCTACAAATGACTGAACAATTAAACAACAGAGCACCTGAGGCTATCAACAGAACTTTTCTCCCTTAAGTCCATTTTAAGTACTTTTGGGCAGGTATGTAACAAGGTTGTAGAGGCTTAACAAATCTCTTTACAAATGTTATCCGATTCCATTGTTTACCACTAGTCTGAGGAAGGGTAAGTTGGAATTAATGGTTCTCCCAAATACCAAATGAAAATTGTTCTTACAGGGCTTGGCTTCATAACCCTGACACTTGAGAGACCCACGGAAGCAGAGACATTCCCTGGAGATTCATGCAGGTTGTAACATGGCCAGACTGACTCAGTGAGACACCGACATGTGCCTCTCACTGCAGATATAAGGGACCTTAA
Source organism: Streptopelia decaocto (assembly GCF_964273445.1). Classification (NCBI taxonomy): domain Eukaryota; kingdom Metazoa; phylum Chordata; class Aves; order Columbiformes; family Columbidae; genus Streptopelia; species Streptopelia decaocto. The sequence goes on along the minus strand of NC_138670.1, from coordinate 8,515,772 downwards.
TGGTTTTATGTGACACTCATCATAAATACGGACCTATTTCTTAAGTAAGTACATTCTCGAATTAAGGCTCTGGGTTCTTGCCTTCTAACGCACCCAACCCCACTGTTCTGTCATTACAACTGACTGCTGCAGTCCAATGATACGTGGAAACCAGTACCATGCTGTTGTTCCCCATGGTGAAGAGCAGCTTGGGTTGTGCTGTTCATCTGCAAACCCAGCATAGCACAGGTTAGCTTGAGCGGGGAGTAAGGCTGGAATATTGCACTTCAAACACCGATCAGTAAAGCAGGCAATTGAAGAGAGTGTTTATTTAGCTTATGGAGATTGTGGAAAAGGAAACAGCTCCAGAAATTCAAAGCTAAAAATGCTAGAGCAGTGAGGTACTTTGGATTCCTAAGAATGAGCTTCCTTCCACCGTGGTCTGACCACACCATCTTTCTCACTCACTGAGCTGGACAAGCAGCTAAAATGCAGCTCAAAGAGCCATTCAGAAGGGTCAAGAGTGAGGATTCAGGCAATAAAACAAACATCTGCATATGGAAAAAATCCTTCATTTTTCCTCCCACATGTTTTGGAATCATAGTGCCAGGAAATTATTAAATCACACAAATTTCAGTAATAAACGCATTGCTTGGATGGCACATGAAATTGCTGAGGGATATGGCTAAGGAAAATAAAAACTTTTCATGTTCGCCAATAACCAATGAAAGCATATGAAGAAAAGCTCTTCCATTCAGTATTTCTTCCCCATAGGATGGAGAATGGACGAATATAATGGGTGAAAGAGAAAGGAAGCAATTGGTAAAGGCACAGGGAATGTTCAGTGAGACAAAATTAGGTTATAGCTTGATTGAATGTAGGGAGAGACTAAAAGCCAGAAGGAGTCAAGAGGCTTGACTTTACCTATTTTACAAAATACATAATGTCAGTAAGGAATGGTCTTGAATAAAACCAAAGGAAAATAATTAAGGTACATAATTTTTCCTCACAGCTCTAACATGCCTGCTCTTAACTAATCAATTTTTATAGGCAGCACCTCCCCCTCTCTAGGGCTGACAGGCACCCAGCTCATCGACACACACATTCCCACCGGATCGCTTTCTTTCTGCACTCAAGGGTTAAATCCAGCACGGCCCTGGTGGAACAGCGCACACTGCTGCTGTCCCAGCTGACCTTGGACAGCTGAGACACACCGGAGCTGGGCAAAGGTTTCTTCTTCCAAGCAAGAGAAATTCAAGTGGCTTTTCAGAGTGCTGACCTGCAGGCAGAGCTCACCATTGGCAAATGACTGCTATCCATTAATGGATTTACAGTTTACATGGAGGAAAAAGGATCATCTAGAATGAAAACGCCAAGGAGGGCCATTGTTTTCCCAAAAATATCCACTGCTAGAGCTGAGAGAGCACATCTTCTAGAAGGTTCTGCCTCACCAACAGCAAAGTCACAGCTCATCTAGACTTTTTATAGCTGAGGCAGGGCTCCAAAGTCACTGTATTTAGAAAACCCTGCCTGGCAGTCAGGGATCTTCCTGATTTGGCAGTTTATTTATTGTGGGGCACCTCCCTGCTTTCTTTCAAGTGAGCCTTTCCAAGCCCCCAGTTCTGGCCCAAATGCAGTTCTTCGTATTTTCCCACTTCAGGAATATGTAATGGATTTATTCAGAAGCAAAGATTCCAACTAACCACCTAGCAAAATGAAACAACAATGGTAGAGCTCCCTCCTAAAACCAAACCTCTCTGTGGAGGCAGGGAAGAGAGCAAAAGGCAGGCAGAAGCGTGAGGGTCCTTCCCTCCAACAGCACCTGTTCTGCCTGGTTTTACATGCTTGCTTGAGCATCTTTTACCTCCACTTTGCCCTCTGGTTTCCCAGCAAGGCAGGGACCGCGCTGTAAGCAAGGGAGTCCTTGAGGAAACAAGAGGCTTGAAATTCCCAACCAGCCATAAAGAGATTTGTGTGAAGTTCTCCGTCCTGTTCGCCTGTCTTGTTAATGCATACATCCAGTTTATGATATTCCTGATAACCAAGCACTACAGCAAGGTTACTTTTCAAGCAACATCTTGATTTATTTTATGATCACAAGTTAAAGTTTTGCAACAATAAATGCCTGTTTGCATTCCTTTCAGGATCTAAAGGAATCTACTCAAGAGTCAAGTAGAAATGTAATACCCTCCTTTTATTCCCAGAAAACCCACCAGCTGCAAAACTATTTCCATTCTGGCGCAAACTTAACAGAGCACGTCCAGCATTTTAACAGGTCTTATTGTGGAAAATAAGTGTCAATGATGTTGTAATCAAAGAAATGCGGGAAACAAATGCAAAAATCTCCATTAACAACAAGCGCCTTTATTGACCATTTTACCATTCAACACTCATTTCATTCGATCTCCTGAATTGCTAAACCACAGTCCAGTTTTGCATTTAAATAAAAGAAAAGGATATTTCAATTTGATTTGTATAAAAACTTATATCTGGGTGGCAGAGAATTAAAGTACTATTAAAAAATGCCACGGACACAAAAAGTCACTGCCTGTGATTTTAAAAATTAAGCCACATATATTCCCAAGTAAAAATTAACACATAACCTCCAAATTAAGTTACACTTGTAAAAATGCCTACAAAATTCTGTTTGTTCAGAAGGCAGAGTGGTGGAAAGTCTTTTCTATTTCACCATTTAACAAATGACATCACTTCACAAAAACCACAAGGCAGCAAAACATATCAGATGAATTTCACACATTAAAAACCCCCTGACACCATGCAGTGTCCCAACAATTCCAGTAAGCCGGGGTTCAGCACACCAACAAGTCTTGGAAGTACAGACTAAAATTCAGCTACACATCACTTGTTGCAATATTTCATTCAATGCTCAGGAAGTTTTACAATCTAATACATCTGGGACTCTAGTAGTCAGATATTGCTTATTCCCACTTGTTTTTCATTTGCTGTTTTAGAGTACGTCTTATGTCTGTGTTAGGAAAGCTATGCTGCTTCCCAGTGTTTAACAGCTTTTTGAAATTTATAAGCAAACTTCCTAAGCAGCAAGAAAATGTCCTTTTATAAAGAAGACTTGAAATATATATATTTTTGGGGGCTATCTTCTTCTGACTTTAATATTAAACTTCTACTCACACCAATAAGAATAAAATAAACCAGAGCTATTTTGCTGCAAGGACACCCGTTTCCTATGCCAACAAAAGTATTTAGGCAAAATCATTTAACTTATCAAGTTAGTGCTTGAGTGTAAATTAAATTTCTTCTGAAAGTCCTATGCCCTGTACAAGGTATATTTTTCAACAGTATCCAAGAAGAAATAAAACTTATTTATCTCAGGAAATAGTAAGAACAGCTACTTCAATCCTTCATAACACATGCTAAATGACATTTCCTGAAAAGGCAAAATTCGTGTGTTTTTTTCCATTGCATTTCCCTGTTCTGCACAATAGAAAGTTATTCCAACCAGCAAAAAAAAAAAAACCCACACCACACTATTACACAACAGTGTGGTCTCCTCATGTCAGTTAGACTTAAGCTCTTTATCAGCATAAAGCATCTGTATTAACTTGAGAAAGGGAATTCAGTTTGTACCAAATTCATTTATACCCATGAGATGTGGGAAATGAGCCTTTAAACAAGGCCGTTAAGATAAAACAAAACAAATCCCACCAATAAATAGAGCAGAAAAGCCCAAGCAAAGACATACGTTCCTGAGCCAGTGCGTGGGACTGTTGAAGACACGAGAAGTTTGACACCTCTGCAAAGCTCCCGCATGGCCGAGATCCCGGTTTTCCAGTCTGCCTGGATCACAAAGGTCTCCAAGCAGAAACAGGGATTTGTTTTTCCTCTTTCCTGCCTGTGTTTTTAAAGGCAAAGCTATCCAGGATGCAGTACACATCTGATAAGGCTTATACAACTTCACTTTGCTCTTAAATCAACCATAGTTGTTTGGATTGAAGCTCCACGACACTTATTACACATAACACAACTAAATCCCTAGCTACATTTTTCCTCCACTGACCATAGTCTAGTGGAGAAAGTCTCAGCATAACATCCTAGTTACCAAAGTCTTACTTTGGAAAAAACATAGTTGTGAAGTAGTTGCATACAGGTGAAGGTAGATTTCACATTACAAGTCATGTCATTAACTACTATGCAATTTTTTAGTATTCTCTCACAGAATTTCTAAATCCTTTTCAAGATGAAAATGCTTCTGTTAAACGGCATTGGGATAAGAAAACATATAATTAGTTTCACACTTTTCATTAAAAGCGGAAAGTCAAATAAACTAAAACAGGTATAAGCAAAATTCCAATCTTCCTTCACTGAGGTAATTAACATCTTGAAAACTAATGATTGGTATCATTAACTAAATAAACATATTAATCATCTTAAGACATTAAATCTTATTATTCATAAATATTCTAACAGAATAAAAGAGAATTAATCATGGTATACACCCAAACAGACGATAGATTGATATTAATGAGGTTTTCAAGATTCCAAATGAGCATGAGACAAAGTGCAAATTAAAAGGCAATTAAAGGGACTCAATAGCTCTTGTAGTTTTATGTCCCTGCAAAATGCCTGGGGTTTTTTAGGGACTGAAACCAATGACATCAGTAACATAAGGGAAAACATGTTCACCTTAAATCTAATTCACAGCTCTACCTTGCTAGTAAACCCAGGAATATTTTTATTTCCACAATACTATGCCCAAGAACTGCGGATTTTCTAGCGATTTGTTTTTCTGCAAGTGAACTTTCAGCAGACACAGCAAACCAAGAAAGGTTCAAGTCTTCTTTTATCTCCTTAACAATCAGCTGCACTTTGTAGCACATGAGCTCAAGGTAACAAATCCCTTTAAAAAAGGAACCAGGACAGTAGGAATGTGATGTTTCTGGAGGATACAAGCTTGATAGCCCTAAACATCAAGGTTTTCTTTTAGCTCATAAGATAATGTGGCACCAACTCAGAACAGTAACTATCTCTCATTAGCCACTCATCCTCATTTGCGATAGCGAGCGCTGCAACACTGACACACATCCCTTGGCCTCTCCAAACCCAAATTACTTGTTTTGAAGACAGCAAGTTCTCATTATCATGTCTTGAGGCGGGAGCGGAATTGTAATTATTTTGTTCTACAGTGACACATACAAAAGAATAAAACAAATTGTAAGGCCCAACTTGTATCTGGAAGACTCCGACATTTTTTGAGCTTTTCTTCATCTGCAGGAACTCTTCACACCTGCTAAGCCAACACACAACTATCTGAACCATAGCTGAGTGTTTTAAAACCAGCCGCATTACCTAGGAAAAGGCAGCAGCTGCTGAGTTCATAATGACATGCAAAATAAACGTTAAAGAATGATCTCCTATGATCTGTTTGAGCAGTATCAGACCAACTCTCCATTTCTAAAATGGAAGCTATTTTTCAAATAACCACAATAACTGAATAAGCTGAGAAAGAGCAGAAAATATAAATGCAGATGGTGACAATTTCTACAAAAGAATCTTTAAAAGCATATACATTTAAGTCCTGATTTTGTTACCCAGACTTTTTGGGTCACTGTCAATCAGTGTTTCTTGCAGACCATAAGATACCCTCAGAGATCTTTACTGAAAACATTGTAAAGGTGATAGCATTTAGTGACCCAAACAGCTACCACAGTTCATGGATCCAGCATTTGGTAAAAGTCATCTTAGTAAAGGGAACACGCACAGGATATTATCATTACTGCATGACACCCTTGATATTTCACAACTTCCATAGAACAGTTCATTCCTTAAGCCCCAGAAATGCCAGAGAACAGTCACTTAGAATTATTTTTACAGCTGGAAATCAGCATTTTTTCAGAATTTAAAATAGCTGTAGGTAAACAGAATTAGCAACATTTGTTCTGAACAAAGAAGCACACTCTGTTCCCCCTGCCCCCTCCCCGAAACAGAGGCAAAATGTAGTTACTTTTCTCATCCCAGCTCCCAGGCCAAGGACACTGGAGCTTTGTAGACTGCAAATTCCTCCACGCACATGACACACTTACACAATCGAGCAGGGTATCCAGCACAAAAGCATTTACCAAGTGTTGAGAGATTTCACTCAACGTGCGCTTTTCCCATGTACATTAAGAAGAAACTTAAGGTATTATGCTGCACTTAGGATTATGAAATTTTAATGACAAAATCAATAGCATATCAGAAAAAACAAACCAACTTTGTCCAAGATTGAAGAGATCGATTCAGATAAGACATCCAAGGAAGAACTGACACCGGACAAAAAAAATGCTAAAAATATTTTAAAGTTGTCGGACTTTTTTATCGGTGCTTTTAATATTGATATCTAGTGTCTCTACTTTTTTCGTTAGCCGATCCAGCATATCATCCTGCTCATCTATTTCTGTTTGCAGACCAAGAGCTAGGTTTTTCAGACGACTCAACCCAGAAGACATCTCATCTGTCAACAAAGAGAGGGACCATAAGGAATCAAAGCAGTATAATGCATATTGTTTAAATGGACACTACCAACATTCCCTCTTCTCCAAAACCCTGGGTTAGAAGATGACAGTTACAGTGTTCTTCAGTAGTGGAAGCACCAATATTTTAACACTGCTTCTGCATTACTACCAGAAATAATTGCTTTCTTCTTTTTTCCATTACAAGTTAACTAGAAATGCTTAAAACCAAATTATATCTTTATAAAATCACATACCTTGTAATAACATACTTTTTACTTTTTTTTTTTTAAATGTACGATAGAAAATTTGGTACATCTTACATATTTTCTCAGCTCAATACACACAATATGCTCACTACCTCAATTTGATATCATCAATACACTGAAGATTTAAGCCATTAATTATTCAACACAGATGAAAAAATCCAATTTCCAGATTTTCTAATTTGGCAATAACAAAACTATTTTATTGGATGATCGATTGGTATAAATTCTCTTGAGGCTAGTAGGATTTGCACAGCTTGGGAGTAACAAATGTGCTTCTGCTAACTCTTATGATTGACTCTTTCTCTTTGATGTATTGCTTTCCAATTTCTTTCCAATCTCTTCTTTCTAGGTCAGCTAAACAGTGACACATGTAGGCAAAGAGGCACTTAGTATATCTGCTATAGAACAAAGGAAGAGAAAGGCAGCTGAATAATTTTTAGAAGTCATTAAAAAATGCAGCAAATTCACAAATTAAATATTTAGTGCCTTTTGATTCTATTTTCTACAAAACATTTTTATTTCAAAAGCTGCGCACAGTTGTAAATTCTTTGGGTCCAAACTGATGTACAATTTAATATCTGAGCTTAGCTGTCAGTGAAGTTGAACACATCTTTCAATGTAAGTGGTAGGATTTAGACAAAGAGGGAGTAAGTGTCCACACTGGTATAATCTTGATGTTAATCTGAAGCAGTATTTCCTTAGTAATATTACCAATACCTGTTTAATAAAGCTTTTCAGAAGGGATAGATAAGCCTGTTTGTCCCAGTGATACTCCAGTCAACTTACAAGGTGATTCAAAGAAACAGTTTCATATCCTGAATGCAAGTGTTATGGATACATCGGCACCATTTCCTCATTCAAATGACAGAGATTTACTGGCATATTCACATCTAATAATAATATTTTTCTTACTGTCAATACATGATCTAGAAGGACTTATGCTTCTGGTGTGGGGTTTTTCTCCCTGGTCTCTTTGCTCAGGGGCCATTCAAAATCTATTTCTAAAGCACAACCATGTTGCAGAAGAGCTGAAGCATTGATGCCAATAGCAGATCAGTTTCCACAGCAAATTTATAGTATTCCATGAGTCGTACCCAGTTTGTTTACAGCTGGTTTCAGGTGAAAAGCATTTCTAACTCAGATTTGTCATTAATATTTGCAAGTAGTTGACCCACAGACATGCTGCAGCATTTGACCATACAAATAATGTATGTTTCAACCAAACGTGATTCTGCCATGTAGGTAGTTTTGGAATCCAGAATACAAGGAAATGATTATTTTTTTTTAATGATGACATTTCCCATGTGAACAAAACAAACCCTGTTTGTTGGCAATATATTACGTAGTAATTTTCTATGGCTTAAGAACCAGAAGTTGGAAATTGTATTACATCAAACAGCTTCAATTTTCTCACTCACCTAAGTTGTTATCAATTTTCTGGTGGTAAGCTCGCAGGTGTTGGTTCTTCGGATACGAATCCCTCTGCACTGAAGAAACTAAATCTGCTTTGCCAAAATCATTGTCTGTTAAGAGTATAAAATACAGATTATAATAATTAAAAAGTTAGTAAGAAGAGGCTTTAGAGTTTTTGAAGGGCTATTTAAAATTAGTCTGACCACAGCTGCCATGTAATCACATAACACATTAACGCGAGTATCAAAATCAGTCTGACATCACTACCTATAGGGTACCCCTCAAGATGACTAGTTATTAAGCTACAATTATTCTATTCTGGGCTGCCTTTTGTAGCTTCATTGAGTATTTGAGGAAAAAACCCACACTTAACCAAGAAAGCAGGTAGGTTGGTAACTTCCACCAGCAGTGAGTACTTCCCCAGGTCAAGCCACCAGAGAGTTATTTTGGACAGAATTTTAATCTTATGTGGAGTGGAATGGAAATTAATGTTACCAAAAAGTATTTCTTTACTTACAGAACTACAACTATAAGGACACCTGCTGCTTTCTCATTCTTACTAAACTAAATAATTGAACCTCATTTTAAGAGGGAGCAGTCACATTATACACAAAAATCATCACAGACATTAACACATTGTAAGACTGGGGAACAAGAGCAAACCCTGAACGTTCCCTTATGCAGATCAAGTAATGACTTCAGCATGAAGGGTTAGAGTCCATGTTTGAAACAAGAAGGAAAACATATCTGAAAACTATGACAAGTGATGGTTAAAAAGGAGACCCTCTGCATGTACAAGTTAACCTTTTGGCAAACACAGGACAATGCTGCCTACACACTGTGGGGATCCTTTGCTATAGTCTCCTCTGTGCAAACATAAGCACTGGGTGCTTTTAAAGTCTTTAGTGGATATATTGTCAGCATAAATCCCCCTGCAGGAAGGGTTAAATAAAATCTGTGTGCAAGTAAAATATTTCACATCTTCAGCATGGGTATAATGAATTTTAGGGTAAACAATTCCCAAGAATTCAAAGCCATGAAGGCTGGGACACAAGTCTCCAAGCGTTAGGCAGCAATGCAGTCAGTTGGGCAGGCTGAAGGGTCTCTGCCTTCACCACTCTGCAGGTTCACCCTATGTTGATGACAGACATTCTGTGTAAAATAAAGTTAACAAACCTGAATTATCTAGTTTCCTTAAATTTGGATGACTTTCCTGGTATTTTGACTCTTGTTCTTTACTAGACATCATTGCTTCCTTTAATCTGGTAGTAAAGAGAAGAAAAATAAAACATTCCTATAGACCACAGGCTTCATACTGAATCTGTTACATAAGAACAGGTAACAATTTATGCAAAAAGAGCAAATTTGTTAGACCTTATCCAAAATGTTTCTTTAAAATTAAGTACAAGCATTTGTCTTCAGTGAAAGCAGAACTGGTTGCTTTAGTGCTGAAAATAGCATATGGAAACTTTGATATCAAAACCAAAACTATCTTCCATCTTGGAGGCAACCTAGTGCTGTCCTCTAGTGGAGGATGCAGCAAGAGGGAAGGAAATCAATCCGTGCAGCACTACCAGGCTTTACATAGATTTCTCAGCTGAAGAAAGACAAGTGCTGTAAGACACAGCACTTTTAAAGCAAATCATTTTAATTGCAGCTTTTAAGAGAAGCTAGAGAAACACACATGGAACCATGTCAAGGCTACAAATCATGATTTCCTGACAAGACTGAAGTAAGTATGATAATTCATAATACTTGTACATTAATTTCCCACAAAGTTATTCTTACCACTAAAAACACAAGTATTTTTCTCAAAGTAACACGGGAGCTAGACACCAACTCAGGATTTTCCTTGACAGAATCAAGAGATCTTTTATTTTAAGTTCTGTTTTTCTGGAGACATCTCAAGAGATGCTGTGGGATATCAGTCCCAAGTAAAATGTTTATTGTACTTACCTACTGTTAGCATAATATTCAGGGGTTCCATTCTGCTCTGGCTTGCTCTCTGGAGGTTTGGCTTTGAAGTAGTTTACCAAGCCCCCCCAAACACTCTTAATGCTATTTATGTGCCTTTGACTAGTCTTCAAGTCCTGTTCCATTTTATCTACCATCTGTTCTGTGCGCTTCAGGGCCTCTCCTTGACGTACAAGTTCCTAACAGATACAGACAGAAAAAAAAAAGCTAATAAAGCCAAAATAAACTGAAACATCAAACATTTTTACAGATACTCTAAACAAAAATGACAGTTCCTTCAGCTGTGTAGATTACTTCTAAAGACATACAGCTCTTTCACTCACTCCTCTTCCTCCAGGGCATTTAAGTCAAGAGTTGCTGGTCAACCATAGCATTAACCAGCTGTAAAATCCTCAGCACTACACAATGTCAGGTTCCTGACACCTGCTACAAACAGCACCAAGGAATTTTATGTACTGGCCTTTTGTCAGGTTGACACTTACATCTGTTCCTGATAGAACAAGCAGGGCACCAGATGGGTGATGCACTGAAAATGCAAAGGTTTATGGCAAGGAAATGAGCAAGCAGAACTGTTTCTAGTTGAGAACGACATCTTCATTGGGAAGGGATACTATCTTCACATTAATGGCATGATCCTGATAGTTTAGAAAGAGAACAACCAAAGGAAATAAATGCTAACAGAATTTTCCCATACTGCAGGAATGATGTTTTAGCTGATACTAACAGTGCAGGATTTAGTAATTCTGATATGTACTATCATGTGTTTTGTTTTGTTTTTTTTTTAATTCAGCAGCACAAACATTATTCCAAAGTAATCCAAAGATTAATTCTAGCAGGAAAGCTGTCTGCAGCCAACATTAATGCAAAACAAAGAACTTATGTTCATATTCTCTCTAAACTTCAGGGAACTTCAGTGGAATACACTTTTCTTCCCCTCAGTGAAGCAGCAAACACATACAGTTCAAGATTTACCATGAGCCCTGTGTTAAGCCTAAATTCTTGATCGCTCATTCGTGCTTTTCTAGACAACACAAGTCACAAGGCTGCAAGTTTGCAGAAGTGGCACCAAAAACCCCCTTGAGCAGAAGCACCGACTGCAGCCTGTGGGTGCTCTCAGGTTAACTGAGGCAGTCACATCACTGACATTGAAGGAAACATCCCATTAGCAGGTGACACAAAGGACAGACCTTTATGAGGCATGGTTCTGAGCATAAATATTCTGAAACATGGCCAGAAGAATGAAGGAAATGATTAATCGGGGTGAAGTGAGCACATCACAAGCAACTAACATGGCCTACCAAAAAGACAACTGCCAAAAACCTTCTTAGTTGGATGAAAACAGGTATACAGACCGTTAATAAAACTTAGTGAGAATCGTTAACAGGAGTTGAAAACACAGCCAAGTCCTAGTCTCAGTATTTTATAGATAGGGTTTAACTAGGATTTTTTTCCTCAAAAAAACAAACTGTCACCACTCAGAAAAGCAGCCCACAATAACACAGAGGAATACGTTGTCTTTGAAACATTTAATAGCTCTAAAAAGAGCCGTTTCGGGAGACTTTCGGGGAAACAAAGGAAAACAACTTCCCCCTCAGGAGGTTTAATCCAGACAGCCCTCCCGGGGGCGGCAGGCGCAGGGCAGCCCCGGCACAGGGGGGAAAGGAGAAGGTTCCGCGCCCAGTTCGCCCCCGACCCACCTCGGAAGCGGCCACCCCGATGCGCTCGGACTCGTAGAGCAGCGAGAGGGAGCGGGCGGTGCTGTCGGCGGTGGCGGCGGAGCGGCGGAGCACCTCCTGCTGCAGGGACCGCTGCCGCTCCGCGGCGCTCGCCTCCCCGCCGCCCCTCGCCGGCCAGGCCGTCGTTTCCTCATCCTCCTCCTCGGCGAAAGGGTTGTAGCTCCTCGGGAGGGCCGACATGGTGCCGCCGACAGCGGGCCGCGAAGGGAGCGCTAATAGACGGCGCCCCCGCCCTGGCTCCTCACGGGGACCGAGCCAGGCCTGTCCTGCCCCACCGCCGCCTCAGGCCGCAGTCTCCTCCGTTCCTTCCGCCCACAGGCCGCCGCTGCACGGAGCCACCAGACCGCCCCCTCCGGGGCGGGCCGAGCGCGGCGGGCACGGCTGAGGGACCGGCGGTTGCCGGGAGGAACCACCGCAGCAGAGAGGAGGAGCGTGCTGGGCGCGCCCATGTGCGGCGCAGCGCCTGGGGGCGGGCACCGGGGCGGGGCGCCCACCGGCAGTGAAGTAGCTGCGGGTGCCGCCATGTTTATGGTGTGGTTGGTGTGTTGTGCTCTCGTGAGAGCTGCTGGGGCGGGGCGGGCAGCCCCTGGCTTCCCCGCAACATGGCGGCTGCTGCAGTAGCGGCGGCAGCAGCTGCTGCTGCGACGGCAGCGGCGGCGGCCGCAGCGACCACGGCGGCGGCTCCGGCTCCCGCCGCGGGCGCGGGGCGGGGGAGCAGCGCGGGCGCCTCGCGCGGCTTCTACTTCAACACGGTGCTGTCGCTGGCGCGGTCGCTGGCGGTGCAGAGCCCCGCGCCGCTGGAGAAGGTGCGTGTGTGAGGAGGGGCTGTCACGCGTGGGGAGGTGCCTGTGTGGGGACTGCGGGAGTGTCACGCGTAGGGGCTGCGGCTGTGGGGGGGTCTGGCGTGGGAGCCGCGAGTGTGTGGGCGTCGCGCGAGTGGAGTCTGTGTGGAGGGGGCGGTGCCGTGGCGGGACTGGGGCCCTGGCTCTGGAGAGTCTGTGCTGCGTGGGTGGGGAGGGCGGAGAGTCGCGGCCTTGGGTGGTTTGGTGGCCCGGTGACGGCGGGGACCTGTGACACGTGTGGGAGGCGGGTCCGAGCCCCTCAGCTGGGGCTGCCCCGTGCCCGTGGGCTCCGGCACACTGTGTGTGCGTGGGGGCTGCTGGGCCTGTGGGACACTCGGGTGGCCCCGTGTGATCTGAACAAAACCACAGCTGTGGTAGGAGCCCCCGCCCTCGGAACAGCCCTCGTGTCCTCACCACGGATGTGGGTCCTCGCGGTGACTGCACGTCCCGCGAGTTTGCAGAGGCTTAAATGACATTAACGATTCCTCTCTAGCTGAAGTTATTCCCTCTTGTCATTACAAATGTTGACCCGACATGGGACGTGTGCATCAGAAGTTATTTTGCAGAGCTTATATTTCCTCTGCTGTGTTTTGTGTTGAGCAAGACAATTATTTGTGTTGTGTTACTGGTCTTGTAATTAGGAGGTCTGGCAGCTTAAGGACAAGCTTAAATTCCACTGGGCATCCAGCAAATTCTTTTAATCCTCCAGGGAAATATTGGTTTAGAAATTTCAAGGTGGAGCGTTTATAGAGTTATCTAAATAGGAAGTAACTTGTCATCCAAACATAGGTTATTCAGAGGTGTTTATTATAACAGTCCTTTTTAGGTAATATTTATTAACATCAAGGCAACTCATAAAAAGACAACATGCTTGTTGCATTAACCCTTTTTTAACAGTTCTATAGGAAAACAAAGTACTTGGGAAATTTGATATATTCTTTAGATGTGTGTTTGCTGGGTATGGAGTGAAGTAATAATTAAGCAGTGAGAAGATAATAGTTCTAGTAACTTAATCTGTTGTGCTAAAAGGATTTAAGCAAAAGTCCTACCTAGGTGACAAGTTGATGGTCTAATACTATGTATGAAGAAGGCATTGGTGCAGCTGTAACCAAAGCTGCATTCACCCATTTTTTGTTTACGGTAATAAATATATGTGCATGTGCCTGCTGCATGTTTCTTGCACATCCAGAATGCCCAGTGAGTTAGTGGAAGGACAGCTTTGTTGTACCAGGGATGCAGGAATGAGCTCTGTAAATGTGATGCTCTGAACAGTTTCAGAAATTCTTTTGAGACCTGAAAACAAACAGACAGCTTGATCAAGTGTTGAAGAAAGCTTTTAAATCAACCCATGTTGTGGTAAAAATATTTGACATCTACTTGAGATTTTTCTGTCTTTTTCTGCTTTCTGTTATTCATCACTCTTTCCTAGCCCTTAGATGCTCTCGTTAAGATCGGTGGTTAAAGTGGAGTCATGTGGCCACCTGTTTGTCTTCCAGAAGATGGAAAGACTCTTGTTCACTTCAAACAGAGGAGATCTGAAGGAGTTTTGAAAACCACAGCCTGTCAGCTCCTTCTCTGCTGTGGAAATATTTGCAGTTGTACTAGAGCTGCCCAGGCCGTTGCTTGTCTAGGGCATGGACACGACAGCTGGGAGCTTCTCGTTCCAACTGTTCTTTCCCTCTGCTGTTTTTCAGGTACAAAAACTGCTCTGTATGTGTCCAGTGGATTTCCATGGCATTTTCCAGTTAGATGAACGTCGCAGAGATGCTGTTATTGCTTTAGGAATCTTTCTAATTGAATCTGACCTTCAGGTATTTTTCTTACTTAGGCTAACTCTATTTAACTTGTAAGATTTTTGGATTAATTCAAGTGTGGTTGTTCAGTGAAGGAAAAGTTGGTATTTGCTATCCATAAAAATAAATAAGAAGATCAGAGGTAACAGATGGATGCAGGCAGGAGAGCACAAGGAAACGAGGGCAGCACTGATGAATGTGATCATCAGTAGTCATGGCACTGCCACAGCCAAACTGCTCTCGTGTTTTTTCGTCATCACAGCTTAAGGAGAGAAGGGAAAGCTTTTCAGGAGGATTTGCTCAAACCATATGTGTCACTGGGTGTTCTTCCCCACATGCTTCTGAATGACAGTATGTTCCAACATACTCCTGAACATCAGGTTTGTAATGAGCCTTTTCATGCCTGGCACTAGCCAGGGTAAACACACAGGGCACATAGGCTGTGTTGTGTACGAACGTCCCTTTGTGTCTGTCAGCCTGGCTTTGACAAGCTGGTTTTCTTCTCTTTGAGCTCTGGGTGTGGTGGTGTTTTGTGAAGAGGAAAGGAGGGATATACCACGTCCTAGGTCCAAAGTCATTAGACCTCACTTTAAGTCGTTCAGTGCTGCCAGGGTTTGCGTCAGCCCTGAACTCCTCCTGTTTGGTATCTATTTACTATGATATAGCATGCATGCATATTATTAATATTGTGGTTTTTATAGTATGAAGTTTAAATAAGGCAGCTGTATTCATGTTTCTTAGCAATTTTCAAAGCCAGCAGTTACTATTAATTAATCCAGTTCTATGAGTGGGGAAAGTGCTGTGATTTGCAGATGAGGAAACTGCAGCATTACACAGATATTTGAAGTGACTTGTATAAGGCCGAGCAATGGATCACATGTACTGAATTGGGACTGGCACTGAATTTCTAGTGGCCTTAAAATAATTTTGTGACCTTACTGTAAACTAATAAATTGTTTGGGATGGCTTACTGTTCTGCAACTTTTTTCTCCAACTTTTGTGCAGAGTGAACTGTTGCCTAAAATGGAAGGATTTGGTTTATAGCACTGAATTAGTTTACTTTCATTTGCCTGCGTTGCAATAAATTTTGCAGTACTCTTGAAGCTTGTGGAATAATTACTAGAAGCGAGTTCTGTATGTGGTTAATGTAGTCTTCCTATATATCTAAAATATCTTGAGATGATATGATTCAGCTTTTCTTCTTCATTTTAAATAGAGTTTTTTTCCTCTTTAGCACAAAGATAATGTGGTTCCGTACCTGCTTCGACTTCTGAAGGGTCTTCCCAAGGTCCAATGGATAGAAGAAAGCAATGCACGGAAAGGCAAAGGTGATGTTTGGGTTTTTTGTTCATTCTCATGGGATGCTGGCCCGGAAATAGAACTAACAAAGGTTACTCAGGAGAGGTGATAGGTCCTGCTGCATTCTTAGCTCCTGACTCAACAGCCTTTATTATTGATTTTCTTTAGAAACAAAGAGGAAGTCAAACAGCTCCCACCTTTCTTGCTTGACTGCTTTGTGATAAATTGCACTTCCCAAATAATCCTACACTCAATGTATTTGGTTACTAAATTGGAGAGAAGATTGTGTAGTAGTTGGAGTAAGAGGGTGGAACCCAAGATTTGTATGCTCTACCTTTAGCTTTGATGCTTAGTTGCTATTTAAACCATTTCCTTTCTTTCTCCCTTAATATCTCTTAAAATTAACATAAGAATACTTTTCACAAAGGGTATTATAATTTTTTTTAC
This sequence comes from Streptopelia decaocto, assembly GCF_964273445.1. Taxonomy (NCBI): domain Eukaryota; kingdom Metazoa; phylum Chordata; class Aves; order Columbiformes; family Columbidae; genus Streptopelia; species Streptopelia decaocto. Next base: position 8,499,553 of record NC_138670.1, on the reverse strand, counting down.
TGTATGACATAGGAATCACTTCTGTCTTCTTGCTTTATTATCATCTGCTCTATGTTGATTCTCTCTAACAACACTGAAGTGGCTTATTTTCTGTCCATTACTTTGCAGGTTTGCTTCCAGTTGCAGAAAATTTCAGCTTCTGCTTGGTGACATTGTTATCAGACGTTGCTTACAGGGACGCGTCTCTCAGAGAGCAGGTAGAGTTTATTTAAAGTTTGTGCTAATGTAGTGCCCAGTTCTATAATTCTGGAATAACGACAGTCTAGAGATGAGTGAACTACAGCTGCTTCCTTTCTTGCAAAGGGATGAATTGCTTTAATATGCGTACTGTTGCATTATTTTGCTCGTCTTAATTAATACTCAGGTATCTAGAAGATACTCAAGTCTGCTGTTACTTCTGGGTGTCAATGTATTCAGGTTGTGATACTGAAATTAGAACTGCTGCATATTTATTCTGCTAGTACATACCAGCTAACTGCAGAGTTCACAAAAGCAGCTCTGTAAGCCGAGGCAAGGCAATAGACATTTTTGGTCACAAAGCATTTAAAAAACCTTGTTTACAGAAGTGGTTACATTAATATTTGCAAGTTTCATTTGTTATAGTGATCTAGTATAAGATAATGATCTCTCTCTACCAAAATGTATTTTTGTGTGTTTGTCTTGATTACTTTAGATTTTGGATGCAATTCTACAAGTAATGCAGTTCCTGTTGGGAATGTGCCAGACCCCGCAAATGCATGATAAAGGTACTATTAAAATTGTTGCTATATTTGTAACTCCTGCCCTTTGAACTTCTCTTGTGTTTTCTGATTATCAGGATCACTTCTGAAAAGTGAGCAGCTTTTTTCTTCTACTTCCCCTAGCACATATTTATTCTCTTTGTTGCTGACTGGTTAACATGGAAGCAGAAGTGTATTAATTTGCGATATTTTCGTGATTTTTTCCTCTGCTTGCACAAATATGTCTTTGTAAGGCACATTGGGCTGAAACAGTTCAGTGAAGTGGTAGCAAAACTGTAAAGAGGAAGCTCTAAGTTACTGTTAATATACTGTTACATATGTTTTTCTTTTCCAGAATATTTATGCAAGTATGCAGTACCCTGCCTGATAGGAATTTCTCGAGCCTTCGGTCGCTTCAGCAATTCGGAGGAGGCTCTCCTTTCAAAGCTTTTTCCAAAAATTCCACCGCATTCCCTGAGAGTTCCAGAAGAACTTGACGGAATTCGCCGACGATCCTTTAATGATTTCAGATCAATTCTTCCCAGTTCTCTACTCACTGTTTGCCAAGAAGGATCACTAAAGAGAAAGGCTAGCAGCGTATCGAGCATCTCACAGGTTTGTATGATTTGCTCTGTGTTGGAGTCAGTGCTTGGATGATTTTGTGGTCATGGTGGAGTTAAGACAATGTTAAGCCTGGATATGCAGGTAGATACAGAGGTCTTTTTTTTGCTTCTGCAACTAGGTTTCAAAATTTGTAGTTTCTGAGCTACAGAATAATAAATGACAGTTTAACAACGGTACTTGCCTTCACATGGAACAACTGGCAAGTTCTATCCCTTGTGTTATTCCCATGAAAAAAAAAAAGTAATGTATATTTGTGAGTTTGGGAAGCTGGCACTTAATGGCTGAAGTTTGGAGAAGTGCAGAGGATACATGAGCTCTCACTGGTTTCACCAGGAGATGCGGGTGTTCGTTGTCTTCTGGGAAGAATGGATTCAGATGCCGGTTTTGAAACCACATATTATTATTAGCGTAGTTTCATACAGCACAGGACTCATCATTCTGATCTCTTCCCTTTAGTCAAAAGCACTGAAATAGCTTTTTTTTAACTTCCCATTTTTGGTTGGAATTTAGCTGTGAGGCCCAGCAATATGTAGTTCCTATTAGTTTTTCTTGGAGCTGTGTTTCATTATGAAGTGCATGAACCATTCTCTGGAAGACTTTTCCATGTTTTATAAATCGTTTTTGAATTGCAGCTTTGGTGTGTTGTTTCAGGTTAGTCCTGAACGTGGAATTCCACCCCCCAGCTCTCCTGGAGGATCTGCAATTCATTACTTTGAAGGTAAATTGTTTTGCAAAGGAACACTGTGTGATTTGGGGATTTTGTTGCTATTTATAGAAAATTGGAAACCAAAATCCTTTTGACTGCTTTCTTTGCCCTCTAGAGTTCTTATAGTAATTTTCTGGTACATGCTTGCTCGGATGTGGAGAAATTTGGGGGTATAAAGACAGTAGGAAGATATTATTGACACCGGTTGTTTCTGGCCGGCTGCTGAGAGAGAGAGACGTGGTTTCCTGACTGCTAGGCTGTGCCTAGTACTGAAGAGATTAATTCAATTAGGCCAAAAATATTTCAGGAGATTAGTCTGAGTAACTCTGAGGAACAAGTGTTAATATTGTGCTTCACTGGATAACTGGCCTGGGATTTTGGAACCTTTGTGGCACATTGTATAAATCTAAAACAGCTGCTGCATTTGAAGTAAAGGGAATGTGGGTCGTTGTGTAAGACCTAGTAATTTGGTGAAGTGAGAAATAAAGGACAGTGAAGTTGAGTGCTCACTAATATGTATTAAACACTGTAACAAAAGGCAGAAATGTGAAAAAAAATTATGAATGAATATATGAATTCTGAACTGCTGAGTTTTGGTAGAGCTCTGGCTGTGAGTTCTGTGTCAAAGCAGGGCTTAAAAATGAACTGTCCTTCATTAATCAAGTTCAGAACTAGGTCTGCATATTAGGTGTTTTGGTGCCTCTGGTTTTGCTTGGCCCTTTGAGATTATTAACAGTTTGGGCATTCTCTGTTTCTGGGTCATTCTGCTCTCTTGAGCCCTGGCCTAAATTATTTCTTCCATGTCTTTTCTTTCATGCTATTTGTTGAGGCATCTGTCTTTCTCAATCATATCATGGGATTTCAGGGTAATTCAAATAACATTCTTAAATTTCCAGTTAGGAAGAGACCTGTTTGTCATCCCTCTACCCTGTTGAACCAACCTATACTTCTTTTCAATTTTATAGTCTTCATGTTTTGAATTAAATAAAAAAGGGCTGCAGGTTAGACAGAGGCTATAGTAGTAGAACAAAACTCATCTTAATGCTTTTGAACAAGGTGGCATTTACAGATGTTTTCAGGTAAAGGTACATCAGTAGTATGGGAAGACTTCTTCTTAGCAGTGTCTCTGACATGAACACAAGTCATTTAAATTAATTCTTCCATTGTGATTTTACGATCACTTCTAATGTATTTCATCAGTTTTCTATCTTGATTTACCAGTATATTAGCTGAAATGTTCCTCTTGATAGGTTGCAAGTTAGAGGCTTATGTATGTGGGAAAGAACTCTAGCTTAACTGAACATTACCATTAAACACGGTTTATATATCCTCTCTCTCACTAAACTTTTATTTGTATTATTTTTTCTTTCTGATCAGGTTCATATCTTCCTGATGGTAGTGCAGTGGATCCTGATTATTACTTCTCTACCATAAGCTCCAGCTTTTCCGTTTCTCCTCTCTTCAATGGCATTAACAATAAAGAGTTCAACATCCCACTGGAAATGCTCCGCCAGCTGTTGAACATGGTATGTGGTGGGCTGCAGTGAGATTGCATTCTGGAGATAGAAATAGATACAGATCAAATTAAAGCTTTTAGAATTGCAAATAAAGACTGTGAGTACTCTCAAGCTTTGTGTAATGTTATTTTTATGGCTGTTGATGTCATGCTTTAATAGTATTCCTAAAAAGCTCTCATATGAAACATGAAGAATTTGCAAAATCAGATAAGTTTGTCAACTTCTTCCTGTTTGACTCTTACGGACCACTTGATATGAGCTGATCTATGTACTGTTAGTGCTGAAATAGAAGATTGGGGTTTTTTGTTGTGAGAATGGGACCGTTTTCTAGATGGGTTTAGTTGCTTGGAATTCACAAAAGTGATATAAACTACTGGCCCTGCAGTGGAACAGCACACAGAGGCTCAGTTATATTTATTCTTGTTGCAGCCAGAAATTCTTGTAGCCTTAATTTCATCTGACATTTACAGTCAAGTGACTTGTGTTTTCTGTGCAAGGGCAAAATTCTATCATCTTTGCATCCAGAGTCGTCAACAGGAAACGTTTTTTTTTGTTCCATAGGTAAAACAGATCGTTGGGGATTCTCTGCTAAAGACCTTAGATGCAGTTTTAGCCGAAGTTGCAGAGGTATGTTTTTAAATTCCTTTGCTAGTGACTTGAATACTTTAATTTTTTGTCTTAATAGTTGGAAAATTACTTTTACCTATGTAAGATATGCCTTCTCTTGGCAAAACGATAATAATTCCCTGCTTGAACTGTTCTTTCGGTGGTTTAGATCTAGCCTTCAACTGTGTAAAAATGGGGAGGGGTGAAGGAGGAATGTTTTTTCACTCACATAGAAGGAAATAGTTATTCTCTTAAAAAATGAACCATTTTCTTACTTTAGCTCTGTTACTCGAAATTACAGCACTGGTTGCCCCAAACTGGTTTACTGTCGACTAAGGTCTTTATTGCGTATTACGGAAACATTGGCTTTTTTCACTTAGAATATGTTGGTTGTTTTTCTGGCTTGGAAATGACTGCTGCTCTTTTAAGTGTCATTTTTACAAGTTTAATGGTGCTACAGTCTGGGGACCGTTTACTTTCAGAGGTAGCACACTGGTTTCTATAGGTCTGTGCTGTTCTGTAACAGCCTCCACCACATTTTTGGAGTTAACCTCATCTCCTCAGGGCTGCAAAGCTGTGTTGAAAGGAGCGTGTGTTGTGTTGTGTGGGGAAATGACTTTACTGTTCTCTCCAGCCTTCCTCCGAGTGCTGCCATGAAATGTAGGCCTAAGCGGAGACAGCTTCAGATTCTTTTTTTTGCTGTCTCAGTAAAATAATAGGTTTGAATCTTCATTATTTTTTTTAACAACACGGTTAGAGAGAACACATATGTGCTCTTCAAATGGAAGGAGTGGCTGAATCTTACATACTGCACTGCATGGCTGCACTTTGTCTTGTGATAGAAGTGGGGGGAAGGCTGTGAAGTTACTTCTGGTACCTGGTTTAAACGCTTACATTGCGGAGGAAAACACTTGCAAGACTGGAATAAAACGATTTCTTTATCAATATAATGGAAAATACTTAATTTTGAATCTAACAGGTTGCTGCTTTTCTTTTTCAGACGGGAGCTAATACAGATCTCTATTACAAAACATTCAGTGACCCTCTTTATCTTGCTCAGTTTAAAATGCTGAGAGACACATTATACTATATGAAAGGTATAGAATTTGTATTTTTTTCTTTTTTAATTTATACTTCATGGATGTTTAGGATCGCCAAAGCATTGTCTATGTTGTATTGAGTGCTTGAACATTGGGGGTTGCATTTCCTGGAAACTCCACGATTGCTGTAGAATTTGTATTTTGAAATGTTTCCATGTGAGAAAGGTGCTATGGATATAGAAAAAAGTTTTGAGCACTGCTTAAAGGATTAATAGTTGACATTTCTATTGTCTGTTTACTGGTGGGCTTTGCTATGGAACTTGTCTTTTAGGTAAAGGATAAACTTTATGGAATAATTTCATTTCTGGTCACAATGATTTTATAAATGCTGTCATTCTGATAAGTGACTCCCATCCTTCTAATATAATGCTATTTCCTTTTATTTCTTTAGACCTTCCGAACTCATTTGTGAAGGAAATCCATGATTTTGTGCTAGAGCAATTCAACAGCAGTCAATCAGAACTGCAGAAAATCCTTCATGATGTGGATCGACTGCACAATGAACTGAGTCCTCTAAAACTGCGTTGTCAGGCAAATGCTGCCTGCGTGGACCTCATGGTGTGGGCTGTGAAAGATGAGCAAGGTAGAAAATGCTCCTTGGTCTCTCAAATGTCTTTATTTTGAGTTGTAGAAATACTTAAATTCTCTGAGAGCAGATGATGCTCAGAGAAATATAAAATAAATTTCAGTGGAATACTTTTTGCTGTTAGAATACAGGAGGAAAAATTCCATCAGAAAGTTGTCAAAGCAGTTGGCTGGGTAGTTAGACATCTCTTCACAGAAACATCCTATTGGCTTATCTACAAAAGTTGCTGTAATTGCTGCATTACATTCAGCTGCTTATTTTCTAGTTTATTTTGTATTTTTACTTATTGCTCTTAGTGACTTAAATGTTTCTCAGCCATTCTTTTAAAGAAAAAACAGGACTGGGAAGGTCTTTCTCACTAAATCTCTTTGAAGAATTGTGGTATGAGAAAAGTGAAGCTGATACATTTTCTGCATTGTTTTAGAAATTCCAGTAAGCATTGTGTTGTGTGTGGCCTAATAAGAAATCTGATAAACATATTTCTTTCTGTTTTTCTTTCTGTTTTTGTTTAAGGTGCAGAAAACCTGTGCATCAAGTTATCAGAGAAGCTGCAGTCAAAAACCTCGAGCAAAGTCATCATTGCTCACTTGCCGCTGCTGATTTGCTGTTTGCAGGTCAGTCTTCACAGTATTTGATGTTACTGCATCAGTGAGTGAGAGTCTGGGGAGTTTGACAGGTTGCTAGAAAAACACTTTATCTGCTGGTACTTCCAGCAATGTGTTTGGATTTTAGAGGTCCAGTGTGGAAACTAGAACTGCAGTAGAGTAGTGCTTCGAAAATATTCTTAGCTCAGCTGCTTCTTGAAGAATAATATTGATGAGGTTTTTTCTAACCAGTATTTAACTTCTGAAATATTTAGCCTCTTAGTCCGTTACATAAACAGTTAAAATATTGGTACTGTCAGATCACTGAGTTTTGAGACTAAGGCTTGGTTTATTCTAATTTTTCATCTTCTTATTGGGTACTTGTTCATAGTCTTACAAATATGCTTTCTGCTACATAGCAAATAGATTATCAGGATTCTCTAAATTATCAAGATTCTTTAAATTTTGGAACTTGTCCATTAATTTTATTTTTAGAGAGTGCAGTTCATGTTGTGTAACTCCTGTGAAATCACCCAGAAATAAAGCAGCAAGGCCTGACTGGCATGCAGCTCCAGGACGATCTAAGAGAGTTAGAGGCTTGAAATGTCTAAATCTTCTGCTAAAAATCGAATCTCTTGGAACTGTGTGTGGTTTGTTTTGGTTTGGCATTTTTTTGTATAGAGCTGAAGTTGCAAGCTTACAGTTGAAATAAACAATTTGTTCTGTTATATTCTAAAGCTATATTATTTTTTTAATTCCCTTTTTTAGGGTCTGGGTCGTTTGTGTGAGCGGTTCCCTGTTGTGGTTCATTCTGTCAATCCATCCTTGAGAGACTTTCTTGTGATACCTTCCCCAGTGCTTGTGAAACTTTACAAGTACCATAGCCAGTATCACACAGGTAAAGGAAAAAAGACTGTGTTCCAAGGATAAGCTGGTGATTGTTTTCCAACTTCTACGGCTTTTTCATGCTTTGGGGTGTTTTGTAGGGGGAAATGGAGATGCATTTGTGATTTTTTTAGTTGTTTGTTTTTTTTTTTTTTCCTTCTTGGAGGTGGAGAGGAGGAAAGCAAATCAAATTCTGGTGGAAGTGTACCTAAGGGCAAGCAGTATATATAGATATAACTGGTTTTTATCCCAGCAGCAGTATTGCAGTGCCTCTTCTGCTGAAACCAGGATAGTCTTATCTGAAGCACTTTTGTCGTGAGATCACCAACAGCCATAGCGTGATACTGCAGTATTGTGGGTTGATTATGTATTATGTGCGTCAACCTCCTGCACCCAATTCAGAGCAGTTTGCTTAGGGCTTTGTCCACATGGACCTCCAGAAACCTCCGAGGAAAGAGGTTCTACGATCTGAGTCAATGCATAATTATCCTCATAGTGGGAGGGAAGAAGAATCCCATATCCAGTTGGAAACTCCCCTGTTTCAAGTTATGGGTGTTGTGTCTCATTCTCCCATGAAATCTGTTTTCGGAAGGCAGCATTGAGTCTGTCCAGAGCTGCCTCTTCTCCAGGCTGAACAAGGCTGTGTTCTTCAGACTCTTCATACAGGCCCTGTGCCTGTATGAAGATGGTCACCCTGTGACCATCTTGATGGCATCTGGCAGGCTTTTTGTTGTTTTTCAATTGTAATATCAAGTTACAATTTCCAAGAAGAAAATGTTCAATTTAAATCGCTTGCTAATGCAAAAGCAGTATCGTATTGCCAGAGCAGAACAGGTAAAATGAGAACTGACGGTGATTAAATTTAGGAATAATTATTTAGGAATAGTTAAATGGAGTAATATCTTGCATAGCTAGTGACAACACATGCACTTCTGAAGTTCTTCAGCTCAGCTCTGAGCTGTAAAGCAGGCTGTTTTGAACCCACTTGACAGATATTGCTCTCACCTTGTGGGGGAAAAAGCTGTTTCAGATGGTGTTGATTTCTGTATTCTGTGTTCTTAGTAGGTGGTAATGACATCAAGATCAGTGTAACCAACGAGCATTCGGAGTCCACTCTAAATGTAATGCCTGGCAAGAAAAGTCAACCATCCATGTATGAGCAGCTGCGTGACATTGCCATAGACAACATCTGCAGGTAAGAGGGAGACTTGCACCATGTTGGAACCCGTGTTCTTTTTCGCTAGTGGAAAAGTGTTGTGAATGGTTTAGGAGGTGCTGCTGTAAAGGCTTTTTGCCTTTTTTTGTTTGCGACTTCATTTGTCTTCAGATAAACTTTTATTCTGTTTATTTCCTAATTGTAATAACTCAGTCTCATTGTTTTGCTTCCCACCTATGAATTTTCTACTTAGATTATCATGTTGAGTGAGCCTATTGTAACGCACTCAAATGTGGGCAGTGTAATGGTCATTCTTCCCTTCTAGACAGCTCCAGGGAGCTGGAGGGAAGACAAATAGTTGGTGACTAGAAACAAGGGATTGAAGTTTCTAAAGCAGTGAATTCTGAATTTACCTTATTGCATATCCTCATCCTTATTGTTGCTGGAGAAAGCAGCAGTAGAAACTCTGCTCATTTTTTTTAAACACATCTACAGCGTTCCTAGACAATCAGCTCTTATACTCCAGTATAAATGTATTTTCCTTATACCTGGTGTGCATTTACAGTAGTGAAAAGTGAAATGTTTAACTTGTGCATTTTTATCTGGCTGTTCTCGCAAGTTTTCTGTTCATTGTTATTCCAGGTGCTTGAAAGCCGGCTTGACCATAGATTCAGTGATTGTTGAGGCCTTTCTTGCCAGTTTATCGAACCGTCTCTACATTTCTCAAGAGAGTGATAAGTAAGTAAGTTGTTGGTCATCAACACAATTTTTTCCTTCATTTTTATCTGATCAAATCAGCAAATTTTTGGTGAGTATTAACCAATGTGGAGTCCTAGGTGGAGTGATACTCTCTCTGCTGTATCCTCCAGCCTTCAGCTGTCTTTTATGGCTTGCCACAGCTTGCCACTTGTGGCATTTAAGTCGCCTCATTTTTAAGAGACTTGCCAACCAAGAAACTTCCAAGGCCAGGACCTGTTGTAGCTGGTCTGACTGTCATGTCTTAATGTTTTGCATATCACTTTTACCTCTTTTTGTTGTTTCTAGAACAGTTTGTCCATGGATTAGTGTGGGTTTCTTGGATAGTGGATTTTTGTGTTTTCTTTTGAAAACCAACTTGTGCAAGTGTATCTCTAATGTTAATGTTGGGAGTAGATGGGTACCTAGAGTGGCAATATTTAAAGCTGTTAGTGATGTTAAATTTAGTATTTGAACTGTTTCTTACATGTAATGTAACCATACTTGGAGGTCTTGAGAACTGATGAGCAGTTAAAGGTACTGTTTTGGGGTTTTTTGTTTTTCTAACAGGGAAGCTCATTTGATTCCTGACCACACAATTCGTGCACTAGGGCACATTGCAGTGGCACTGAGGGACACCCCAAAAATGATGGAACCCATCCTGCAGATCTTACAGCAGAAGTTTTGCCAGCCACCTTCTCATCTGGATGTGCTCATCATTGATCAGCTGGGCTGCTTGGTCATCACCGGAAATGTAAGGAGAGAACTGGCCACGGGAGTGACCGTTCCTGATCCCTTTCCTGTAGTTAAAAGAAAACATATTTTGCAAACTACATTTGCAGAAGTTTTTTGAGGTTTTTCTTTTCTTCACCACAGATATGTGCTTGTACAATCCTCGTGTCTCTAAAGAAAGCTAATTAATGATGTGTAAGATGCTGTCCCTGTAAAGATTGGTCCCTGTAGAAAATAAAGGGGTGTTTTAAATAAAAAAACCTAAAACCTGTAAAAACCCCACCAAACTCAATGTCTTCAAAAGTTAATAAGATTATAAACTTAGCCTCTGTCCTGAATAGGTGCACATTTTCATTTTTTGTATCAGTAATTAACTTTGAAAGTCTTTGTACATCCATAAATTTTAAAGTATAGATTGTCTTCTTCAGTCATACACTAATTAACTGACTTTTTCTGAATATAATTTGTGCCTCCAAGCAAGCAATTATTTGCCAAAACTCAGAAGCCTGAAAAAGTTTTCCATCAGGAAGGTGAAGAACTTAATAAATTTTGTATAATTGGAGCAATTAAAAACACTAACAAAAGCACTTCCCTTTGTGTGCTTAATGGAAGCTGAAACTGTTGCTCAGGCTATGATTAGATACCTCTCTGAAGAACGTCATTATACTTTATTTTACAGGGTTGTTCTTTAGAGAGATTGCATTCAGTCAGCTCTACTTAGTGGTCTGTTTATTGTGGCTTTTTTGCAGCAATACATTTACCAGGAGGTGTGGAATCTGTTTCAGCAAATCAGTGTTAAAGCAAGTTCAGTTGTTTACTCTGCCACTAAAGATTATAAGGATCACGGATACAGGTAACACTTGACTGTGTCCCTTGAATGTATGAATATTATATTGAATATCCTTTATGCTACATCAGAGATTTTCTCTTTTTCCCGGTATAAGTTTTATAACAAGGTTATAAATAGTACTGTTCTTTTCTCTTTGATGTTAAAAAGTAATATGTATAGTTTAAAAATAGTTGCACTTCATAATGGAGAGATTCCTAAAAATGTTTTTCCCTACAGGTAGTACTGATTTTTTTTTTTTTTTTTTTTTCTCCTCTGTGAGGAGTTAATGGTTGTAAATGATAATTGACATTGATGATTTATGTCATCTGTAAGTAGAGTGATTAATCTCTTAGCCTAGAAAAGCTAATGAAGCTCCATTGGGGTGGTGTTTGGTTTGGGGGGGGTGTTGGTGTTGTTTTTTAAATGTGGTCCCAGCACTTGTTAGGGATTCAACGCAAGCCATTAACAATTTATTTCTTAGTAAGCATACTTTTTAGTCCCTGTTATAATTAAAGATTATCACTGACTTTGTTGGTAGTTGGAGTAGGCCGGATATATAGTTCCTATGAGCAGTATGAAGAAAGCACTGAAAATGTGAAATGTGGAGGAATTGCTTTTTCGTAACTGTGTTTTCTTCTCAGACACTGTTCCTTAGCAGTTATTAACGCCCTGGCTAACATCGCTGCCAACATCCAAGGAGAACACCTTGTGGATGAGCTGCTGATGAACTTGCTGGAGCTGTTTGTTCAGCTCGGGCTAGAGGGCAAGAGAGCCAGCGAGAGAGCCAGTGAGAAAGGACCAGCACTGAAGGTCAGATACGCAGTTGTGTGCAGCTGTGCATTTATACAGATGGCTGACTAAACATAGTCTTCTGTGTGTCTTTTGAACCGAAGCCACGCTTCCTTAAACCTAAGAATGAAATGAAGCTGTCCGCTTTGAAGATAAGCAGCATTCAATCGTGGATGCCAACCCCTTTAAAGGGAACATGTCTATAATATGCTTTTTGTGACGTCTGTGGTGGAAAATATGTCTCCGTAGGTATCACAGGTTCTTTTAACTGCAGATAAGCGAGCTGAAATGGTGAAAAGCAGATTGTAAACATTGCTCTAAGATGACACTTGTGAATTAGGTTCCACCCTCTTCCTTTCAGGGCTATTTTTCCACTGTTTCAGTTTTGGAATTGCTATGGGAGACAAGCTGCTGCACTGACTTAAAGCTGCCTGGAAAGGGAAACGTTGATTTAACATGGATTTGAGCTAGGAGGCAGTGTTTCTTTATTATGAAGATACTGATAGCAGTTTTTATTATATATTTTTATTTTATATCTATATATATAAAAATAATATTTTATATATATCTTTTATTTCCTTCAAAAATATTTAGGGGTCCATCTTTTGTTTTGCTTTATCTTGGACACTACAGGAAAGATAACTAAAATGTGTTTTAGTTGGGTTGTATCATTATTGCCTCATCTGAAGACTATTTAGGACTCTCTCTCCTCTCTCCCCCGCCTTTAGCTCAAGGCATAACCCCTGACTTCCAAACACAGAAGACCCTGTGCTGGAGGGGGAGAAAATCCCTTCAATTTCTGAACTGAGGAGCCACCTGAAAAGTTTTGCAGAAGGCTCCGGGATGTGCCCAGTGCTGTGGATTTCTGGGGTGCTCTCTTGGCCGCCTCATGCACATCTTTTTGCAGGATACAGAGTTGTTATTGGGAATATATGTTTTCATTTTCATAGACAGTAAGAATGTTTGATGCTTAAAATCTGTCTTGTAGCAGGTATTTGAGAAATGCTTCTGTAGGTTAACTGATCATTTCCTTTTTCTTTCCCAGGCCTCCAGCAGTGCAGGGAATCTGGGTGTGCTGATTCCTGTTATTGCTGTGGTGAGTATCCAATGGTTGGGTTGTTGCAAACAATACATTTTCTCTTATATATCAAATATCAGTTCTATTCCATGGTCAAATGGTTTTATTAACAATTAGTGCAGAAGTAAGCATCCGAGAGAACTATAATAATGGAAAATAATATTTCTTGCTTTAAGAGGGGGGGAAACATTTGTTTAGTAATGACATACCTCTTAAAATAATTAATCTTTTGTCATTCAGGGTTAGGTTGTTGCTAGTCATGAATTTGAGGTTCATGAGCTAAATAATACTACAGGTGATATTTCTTTGAATAGTGTTTGGCATGCACTGTAATAAATGGCATGTGTCTGTGGCCTGAGGAGGAAAAGTGGAAAACAAAAGTTAATAGAAGCAGAGTTAAAAATAAATCTTAGTTTGGCAGCACTGTGAATGCTGCTTCTTAAAAGGAAAAAAAAAGAGAGGAAGGGGAGGAAGTGTCCCCTGTCTTCTGAAACTAGATTTGGTTGTCATGCTGAAAGCATTTTAGGAAATGGGGAAGGACACTGGTGTCCAATCCAGACTCATTTATTTTGATGTATATCTGGTTTTGGTCTTGGATGACAAGTTCTTCTGGGGGAAGTACTTTGTTTTTTTTAAATGAAAGTACAACTACTAATTCAGCCAAAAATTGGTACGCAACAATTTTAGATCTCTAACAGAAAATTGGGTACGTCCAAGCTGGGTTTCCAAGTCAGTAGGACTAGTTGCCCAACTGCTGTAGCTTTTAGAAAAGCATCATGTCTAAAAGATCCCTAGATATAAACTTACTGGATGACAAAGAGGATCATATCACTTTCTCCCCTCCTGAAGCTGAATTCTTCTGTGGAACTTTTCCTGCACAGCTAGTGTGACAAAAAGGGAAAATGTATTACATATCTGCGGTGGGCATGCCTACTTGTAACCTCCTTGTAACTTGCTCATACTGCACATCCATTAATGAGCAGAAAAAAAATGGGTCATGTCATACTCCGCTTCCACAAACCTCTTTACTGAAACTTTTCAAAGAGCTGAGCCTAAAATTAGCACTGGTTAAAGATCAAAAAGCTGTTCCCTTCCTTCCCCGTCTCTCCCACCAGTTTCCAACACAAGCTCTTCTTGAATTCACCAGTGGTCACAAGGGCTGGATCTTGGCTTTCCAGAACTGTGTTTATAGATGTCTGGGGTTGCTGTTATTTGATAGGTGCTCGGTTTTTGCATGAACTACCTACTCCTGTGTGGAGAGAGATCTTCTAGTGGGTGGTATTTTTCAGCCGATAGTAATGCCAACACTGATTTGGGTGAAAGCAAGATCATTCCTTGCATATTGAGATAAGATAAATGCTCGTTAGAGACTTAATGTAAAAGTTATGAAAGTACTTTTCTGTTTCAAATTTTTATTGATCATATATTTGTTCTGAATAGCTGGTGAGAACTGCATTTTTTCTTAACCAATGTGACCTTTAAATGAAGTCAGATAGTGCCAGAATCTGAAGCAAGAGTTAATGGTTACATTATAGTTGTTGAGGCAAATATTTGCCTTTCTTGCACAATGTATGAAGATCATGAGTTTTGAGTAGTAGCTGATTTGCTTCTCTGCTTGAGCTCTTTCCCTTGAATAATTCCTGTTACTTAGGTCTCGAAAACCCCGTATTTCAGATGCTCCAGCTCATTTAATCATTGATAAACGAATTAAATCTGAGCCAGTGAAAGGGCATTTTGCTGGCTGCTTCCACTATAGAAGGTGTTGTAAGGATCTTTATGTATTTTACCTAGTTGGCCTCTTTTTGATACCACTTGCACTGATGAAGATCAGAGAACTGTATTGAAATTATACAAGTTAGGTTGGGGAAAAGCAGTGGATCCCTTAGTATTTCGTTCCTCTGAGACATTTTTATCTCCTCTTATTTGGTGCACTAGTCCATGAGGTTTATTGTGTCTGTCTGCTGAACGTTTAATAATGCAAGCGAAAGAAAGAATGTAGACATGTCCTTTTTTTTCAAGATAGATTATGTAAAATACACAGGGGAGATTTAGGTTTCTAAGACTGCTCAGGTATTCAGGACTTCCTTACTCCTTTTTGTTGTAAATAGGCATCCTAGCACAAATTTAGAGCTAAACTTCAAGAATCCAGGTAGTCTAAATGTTTTATTGATTATGTTTTACACACTGAAGTAGAGCACAAAGTGTAAGTTACTTTGTGATTTTTTTTTTTTAATACACTTGTACCGATACGTGGCACTAACCATTTTAAATTGTAGTCAAATTATCTACTGTTGTGAGTCCATTCATGTGAAACTACATGTAGATAACATATTTTCTTTTGATACCAGTGGCTTTTGTATTAGCTAATATGACAATAAAATTTCCTTTATGATACTGGTGTATTAACATGTAATTATACAGCCCATGTATCACAGTGTGGTGGAGGTCTTCTCTGCTTTTAAGACTTGGCTGGGTTGACAACTCTACCCATGAACAGAAGGCAGCTGGTACGATGTTCATAGATCAGAAACAAAAAGGGACGGTCGACAATAAAGCGAATCTGAGTAGAAAGAGGCATGAACCCGACGTTGGTTATTGCCCCGGCCTCCGTGCCTTCCTCGTTCACAGTTATTGTGCCTTGATGATTGAACTGTTCAAACAAACAGGGAAAGGAAAACAAACACAAAAAGAAATTGAGGATCTCATAAGTACACTCAAGTGATGTGCTCACAGCCTTCCCGCTCCGTGTCCTGCACCGGGCTCCCTGTGACACTCTGGCTGGCACCTCCTTTGGTTTTGGTTTGTGAATCAGCCTGTTCCTGACCGACCACAAGGCTTTTGGTGCCTCTGACATCTGATTAAACGTGCTCCTTGTTATCTGAATGGACGAGGCCATGCAGAGAAACCCACATCCCTCCTAAGTCCCACAGGAAAGATGATAGAAAATATTATTTTAGCTTACTGTGTTGCCATGCTTTCAGGTGATATAGTTCAATCAGAAAGGAAAAGAGGAGAGGAGTAAATACCCTGTCAATGGTGACTTTCTCATCCGATATGCCAGAGTAGTCGCCTTTTTCATTGAACAGTTCTTCTATTCCCATGGATCTCAGGTAACCAATCAAGTTATAACTTTTCTCCAGCTTAAATTTAGGCAGAACCACTTCTCTTGTTCTAGTAAAAACAAAAATGAAAAATCAGTGAGGAGATACATATTTGCGTGACTCCTTTGCTTTACAGACCTGCTGTGGTTTGTGTTTTTTGCTGTCTTCAGCAAGCAGGACACAAATATGCAGGACTATTCACTGTACTTGTACTTTCAAATCTTGGGCATCATTAATTTTAAGATGTGCTTTAAAAAATTAATTCCTCTCCCAAAACTTCTAGTTAGTCAATTTAATATTTCACTTACGATGATTTACATTATTTATGTGTATAAGATATTTGGCTTTGAGCAGTTTGGTACCCGGTTGGATATGCTGGTAATAAATGAAGTGTCAGGTTTTCTGGAGTACGAAATTGGAGATTTGTCACTTATTGTATACAGTAGAAATAGGTTTGCTTCCTGAATAGTACATCAAATCAACTCTTTATGTTTTTATCAAGCCTGAAGACAGATACCACCCAGTCTGTCATCTTGCACAAGAGGGCCTGTATAGTTTTTTCTGTCCTGTGACTGTGACATCCATTGTTGTTTGCTGAATGTGCCTTTGCACAGCAGAGATGTGAAATGCATAGTGCTGACGGTGAGCACAGGCTGCTCTCCATAGGATCGAGACTATTCTGCACAAATAACCCATTATTAGTGTACTCCTGGTTTTCCTCCTCACCATAAACTTTACCAGTTAGAACTTTTTCTTTAAATTTGCAGCATTACATACTTAATAGAAGGAGTTTTGGAACTCTGTTAGAATTTTCTATCTCAGTCATCCTTGATTTCTTGATGGCATTTAAATTTTGAGAAATCACTGGTCCTGATTTTTGATGCAATAAATCCATCTTTGGAGGTGTTTATGTTTAATGTTTTTTACCAAAATATCATATATTACCCTCTGCGCTCTTTACTCACCCTTGCCAATCTCATCAAGAAAATACATTAAGACTTCAACAAGATGTACTTTTCAGCAGATACCTGTTGGTCATGCTCCTCTGCCACTTCTCCACCACTTGAGGTGTTATCTGCTTTTCTAGGGCTTTCATGCCCGAGAGTTTGTGCGGCAGCACGATCAGCATGCTGATGTTCCCCACGAACGGGAGCTGGATCACGCCGCAGTCCAGCTCGGGGTCCGCGGCCGCCAGGAAGTTCCCTTTAGTCTGCATCATAGGAACCTTCATTGTCTGCTTCTCGTTCAGTCGGAAACTTCTCTTCGTTGTCATTTCCACTGGAAACTTATTCTCCCAAGTTCCTGTTAATGCAATGCAGGAGACCGATAAACAAAACAAAACACCCAAAGATCCTTGTTTAATGAAATATTTGCAGAATAGCAGTTTACATTAAGCTTTGATTAGTGTGAATTGGGAATTACTGTAGGAGATAGTTCATTTCAGTTAAACCAAAATAAGACAACAAGTTTAAAGTGACTTTAAAACTCCTGGCTTTCTTTCTGACTTAACTTTTGTCTCATTTGAATGTTCTGAATTATAAAAGCAGGTGAACACAAACTGTAGATTTGAAAGGGCTTCCCGTGTACTATTTTTTTCTACAAGGAACCTGGAAATTATGAAGTTCAAACAGATGCAGAATGTTTGGCAGGGTTTGCACCTAGCAAAACCACTGGCACAGCTGTATTTTCTGAGAGATCTGATACTTGAAACCAGACTGTTTCAGGCATCAGAAATGTCAAGATAAGTAATGGCTGTTTTCATTTTGCATAAAAGATGCCGTGCTGAAGGCGTTACCTTGGCTAAGTCCATTCCAGCCACTTAACTTTGTGTTAAGACATCCTGAAGTGTTTGCCTGTCCGCCTCGGAATTCGACACCCCAGTTTGGTGTGATTTCAGCCTGTCATCTGATGCCTTTGTGCCCAAAGAATACAATTCAACACATTTTGCAGCCCAGAAGGCTTTGCCATCATGGTTTGAAGATTCTTTATGTACCCCAAATATTTATTGTCTGTGTAAAGGACTATTCCTTTTTTTTAGTGGTGTTCCTGTTGATCTCTTTTCAGAGCTGAGGGTCTGGAAAAAACATTTCTTCCTTAATGGGCAGACAAAGCTGGAATTTTATAGTGGAAATAGTGTTACTGGTATTTCCTGTTAAAACTCTGCATTTTAGGTCACTGTTGGCAAGCAAGGGAATGTGGCTGTAGCTGTGTGGAGAGGCTACAAATTAAGCCCTAATTGGTAACCTTTTTTTAAAAGGTTGCAAGTGATTCTAAGATCCTTATATGAATTTGCTGCATTTATTGTGCAGTAACAAAAAAAGCCTGAAGTCCGACCTTCATTTTAATAGTTTCTTCATATGTTGGGCTGATGGGGGGAGCAGTCTGAGAGGTGCTCAGACTGTGATTAGCATTCTGAAGGGAATGGGATATAAACTGAATTGTGCTAATTCCAAGCAAATTGTTTCAGTTCTGAGAAAGCCCAACATCTGGCTGTTCTCTAGGGAGCGGAATTCACCGGCGCAGGACTCCCCTGGCTAAAGACCTGGAGCTGCTGTGGGTTGGGGAGCTTTGGCAGCACCGTCATCACCTGAGGAATGGGACACATGTACCAGCTCTTCTTAGGAAAAGGGAGGAGCTGGCGAACTCTTTTCTTGAATTCACTTTTGCAGATGGTTTTGTGCTGCTGTTCTCCAGGCGGAGGCACATGGTCATCTGGGGTCAGCTGAAACCACTTGGCACTTTGACTTTTGTGACTTTCTGTTTTGAATCTTCCCACTAAGGTGTCTTTTAGATCCATCTGTGGCGACAGAAGTTGTCTCCTCTGGTTGCCTTCTCTCTTGTATTTGTGACTAGAATCTCACAGAAGCAATTTTGGGTCTGTCCAAATTTGTCAGTTATCAAAAGCTGCCGTGATCTACCATGGCGAAAATAGCCAGCTTCTACTTGATAGGAAGCTCATAACTAATTTTTCAGACCTCTGCAGAATGGAGGGCAGATCTCAGTTGGAGATAGACTGGACAGCTATACAAGATAAAACTTGCTTCTTACCAATGTGAATAGTTTCCAATAATTTTGTGATGGTATTTAATATAAAAGGAGCTTGAGACTTAGTGTTTGGCAAGTATCCCATTACTCAGTGTCACTTGCATTGAGCATCTCTGTGTACCTGAGAATGCTCATATGTTTCTCAGCTCTGAGAGCTCAACAGAGTTTGTCTGCAATGATACAGACGGTGGAAATATTGTGAATAGAAAGACGTGGACAAAAATTAGCATATCTAGGGCTGGTGAGGAAACTAGGAAACCAGGAGCAGAACTTGCTTTTAAAAATGTCAGTTCCACTTGAAATGGAATTACCAGGAGACTGTCGCTGTAAGGTAAAAGAGCGGCAGACAGCAATATAGAATCGATCTGTTTGGTTTTGAAGGTTAGAAATTGCAGCCTTTAGCAGGCAGCACCAAGGCAGTTTGGACATACCGGACTCCATGAGGAGAAGAAAAAGCCCAAAGTCTTTTTGGTCTGGACGGCTCAAGAGTTCCAGTACTAAAGCTGTGTAATTTTTGGCAGTGTTCTTGTTACTTTGATATAGCACAAGTATTTAATAATTTTAGAGTAAAACAAAAAGGTATTTTAAATTTGACCAAATTGTGAAAAAATTGTGTCTTCTTCACTTTGCATAATCCTAGGATGGTGTCATGGACAATAAAACCTTGTATTTAATATGATAAGATCATCAGAGATGTACTTAAGGATACAAATAAGTCCCTTTTGCATGGTATTTCAGAACAGGGAATTATTTAAATCTTATGCTAATGACTGCTTTGGATCTTGTAAAGAGATGAGTGGCATTATTCAAGGAAGTAATACCTTGCGAGTGGGAAGCGATAAACTTGTAGGAATGGGGTTCCTTTAAGTTCCTATGATCAAATGCTCAGAAGGCAGGTGTAAGAGAGCCCTTGAGGATTTGCCTCCTGGAAGCAGGAACATCATTGGGAAAAAGAAACCCCTTTATAAAGAATGGGAAGGATTATGCATACTTCCAAACGTTGTCAGCCGTTTGTGCTAATCTGTCTTCCCTTACCGGTGTTTTAAGTCACTTTAATCTGATTTTCATCTTAAACAGTCAGTATCAGATTTCTTTTTTGTCTTTAGTTCCCCTTCAGCAGCTCCCACCTCTTGCTCATTTAATACCATTTTAAAAGTTTGTGGAAAAATTAACCAACTTTCAACCTAAGGCAGATAACTAATGTTGAAAATCTCACCACAGACTCTTAGTTTCAATGTAAAAAAAAAAAAAAAAAAAAAAAAAAGGATTTATTATAAGAATATATTATACAGCCTTTACTTCAAGCCTCTTTAACTGTTCAGCCTATAGTGATACATGTAGGAGCCCGTATCAGCAGACCATTCATGCTGAATTAACTGAAATATTGCAAGTAGTGAATGTGTTTGGTTTTAGTTGTAGAAGAACACTGTGTTTGTTATTCTCTTCAGTCCCTTGTGTATGCTTATTGACAAGGATCATGCTCTGATTATATAAAAGAATACGTACTTTAAGCTGAAACTCTTTATAGTCATTCCTGTGAATCGTGAATACTCCGGAAATGTTAAATGTTTTAACTGAAATCAGCCTGTACCATTTCGATGAAGCCAATAACTTGAAGCAGGACTGAATGGGACTGGTAACTCGCACATGAACTAATACATCACCACCTGAGACTCCTACAAAGCTTATGCTTTCTGAGGCTCTTCTGCATTCCTGTCTTGGTTTTTAGTCTCACTTTTAGACTACGAGGTTGTGGATGCAATAAACATTCACTGTATTTCTACAAAACTCGCTAACTCCAGGGTATGACTGGAACATCATTGCGCTACAGAAACATGCAAAAATGGGCTTCTTAGTGAGGGATCAATAGACTTTTTTTGAACTGCAGACTGGATTTAAGTTCAGTCTGGGATTTCTAATGAAGTATGCAGTGAATTGCAAACCAAGAAATTGCTAAGACTGAAATAACAGATTCTTACCTTTAAAGTAAAGACAGTTAAGAATCATCATCAGTGTTGTAGGGTTTACATTCACAAGAGCTTCCCTTATTAATCCTTTGGTCAGCTTCAAGATGCGTTCATTGGTTTTAGTTATGAAGCTAGGATCCAAAAAATCAGCTGGTTGGGCATCAGCAAAGTAGTATGTTTTCATATTGTTTCTGAAATCGTTCAGAATAGAAAAGTCCTTCTGAATGTAAAGATCATTGACAGACCTCAGCGTATAACCAAAATTGCGCCTGAAGAGCCGATGAGTGAGTTTGCGGAAGAGATTATGAACAGTCATGAGCTCGTATTTGGTGCTGGCATTAATGAAGTCTTGAAAGCCAAGAGTAGATAAAACTTCCTGCTGAGTTTGACCCTTGAGACCCAGAGAAATCATAGCCATTGCTGTGGAGATGCCAACAGGAGCCATGAGAATATTCTCTGAAGAGTTGGCTTTGTCTGCCACGCTGCGGTAAAGGTTGAAGCCAAAGTTTGCATTGAGGATATTGAGGCGCTGGATTCTCGTTTTGCCGTGGAATAGTTCAAGAATATTTCCTTGCTGAATTTCAGAAACCATGTATGGGCCAGCATCAATAATGTCGCTGTAGTCATCTTCACCCAGTATCTTGTCAAGATCTAGGTAGTCCTCTTCCTCCTCCTCTTCAGCAATCAGGTCGTTGGTGATAGTGTTTTCTCTGTGGAACTCCGGTGGTAAGTTGGGCATATCATAGGTCCCATTTTCATGTGTCTGTGCATCTTTCAGGCTTTCAAAATGCTCACTGAAGTCTTTGACTCCACAGAATGTGGATGTTATCATGAGAGCAAGGGCAAGCAATTGAAATAAGAACTTCATTCTGCCAAGTCAAAACCTGGAAAACAATGTAACACGGTTGAGAGACCATAGAGTAATTGAATTTTAGTTATCTCTTCCCTAATTTTAGGTCCAGGCTGAATTCTGCCGCAGCAGAAGGTCTCTGGTTACCCTATTCAACAGCATTAAATTGGTGGAACAGAGATTAATTAGATGGATAGATCTGTTTTAGTGGTAATTGGTTTTACTTATATAATACCTCCAGCCTGCCAAAAATTGGTTGGCCTCCTCCCGTGGAAGTTGTCATTATCGGCATATTTCAGAAGTAGCAAACTCATTACCTGAAATGTGTGAGGCTACTTATAAGCATGTAGCATTTAAAATGTGTACTGACTGTGTTACTAGTGTGTGCTGAAAATGTGACGAAGATAAATGTGAAGATTGGAGCTTGGTGGGAGGAGGAAGCGGCATCCCCTCCAGGAGCATACCAGAGCACTGAGGTGGACTCAAGAGCTTGAAAAACACACATGCCGTAGCTACAACAAAAAATGGGAGTTTTATGGGAGTATTTTTTGGAAGAGCAAAGCTGAAATTTCACAGAATAAAGGAGATCTAGGGATTTAGCAATAAACCTGGAGAAAGATGTGCATTTGCACTAAATACCATTAGTGGGACCGCACTGTTAAAACAAAATCTTGCTGCAGTGTTCATTAGAATTATTTTTTTAATTTATCAAACAATCCAAAGAGCTGGTCTGTATAAGTGAAATATGTAGATATACCTGTACATCTCTGAATAAAACCAGTGCTCAAAGGAAAATATTTTCAAACATGTTGTAGCAGGACTGAAGCAACTGAACTAACTTTAATTTTCTAAACTCTCCCCCTGAACTCGTTAGCCTGAAATCCTAAAAGCATTTACAGTGATTATCCCATACAAAAAATGAATTCTTTTGCAACAAGGAAGGATCCACAGAAGGTGCTTTTAAAATATTCTTTACACTGTGACTGAGTCAGTCTTTTCCTTACTGTTTCTCCCTAAATTCATCGCTTTTTTTCCCCGCCCCCAGAAGTCAGGCCCTTAGGGCTGAGATATTCTGTCCAGTAACCATCGATCAATGTTTTCTGCTTTTGGCATAGAAGAATTTGCTGTCTGTAGTTCCCAGCTTTACATTCTCGTCTTCACTAATGTTCGATTATTGCTTAGCTGCACTTACACAGGCAAAACATTCCCCCACTCTGCACCATATGTACGTCTTTAGTCAGAGCTACCTAAAGCAACAGCAGATGAAAATGAAGCTTACCTTTAAGCCACTGTATGGAAAGGATGTGCGGAATAGCTCAAGTAAGGGGAATGGCAGGGTTTAAATCTGAACTTTGACGCTAGTTTTTGTGTATCTCCCAAAGTAAACATTCCCTAAACCAAACACTGCTAAACTGACTTCGTCAGCCAAAATCCCTCCCTTGCCTGGTGATCTCTGCTGAATTGTATGCTGTTTGTTGAGCTACTTTTATGGCTTTGCAGGTACTCAGTCACTTTTGAGGAAGATCTTTGAGCAAGAATTGGTGTGTCTGTAAAGTTTCAAAGTCAAGCACCCACATAAACTTGACTGTTAATGACCAGTAAAAGCGGCTATTTTGTACTGAATTAGGGGGCACCTTATGGCAAATGTGGTTGAGGCTGCTGTGGTTGTGATGGTCAGGCTGCTGCTGCTTCACTCAGTGTTATGTTGCTGCAAACATTTGTGTTGCACAAGCAGCTTTTTACCATAGTTCCATTCACCAGCTTAAACTCAGATTAATTTTACTATAATAGAGGGAATTTGGTTTGTTTTGGTGGGGTTTTTTGTTTGTTTTGTTTTGTTTTTTTGGGTTTTTTTTGAATGAACAATTTGCCTCATTATGTACAAATATATCCAAAGTTGGCTTTATACAGGGTTTCACTGAAATACTGTTGGCTTTCATACCTCAGGGGAGTCATTGTACAGTTAGAGAAAATGTCTTCAAGTTAGATTAGAATTTGGTGTTTTCTTAACAAAGTTTATAGTAATACTGTACAGTCAAACTGCAAAAAGCTTGTGGTTCTAACACTTTTTAGGATAGCACACTATGGTCTTTGTTATATAAATTCATAGAAAATTATGTATCATGTTTGCTGGGAGCATAAAGTGTGATTCTCTGGTGGTAGCAGCTGTTTGTGCAAGAAGTATCAGAGAATTTTAATAATGCTCTTTTACTCGCTTGTTTAGATGGTAAATTCTTCCGAACTGATGTAATTGTGTGCGTGGGTGCAAACAATAAAAGATCCCCAATTGGTGCCTCAATGTATTTCCACAAAGCTAATAAAGAATAGCAACCAGAATTATGTTTGACTATTATTTATTTGGTTTTGAGTTCCTTTGCACTGAAGCAAAGCTTCACGGCATTGTCTTCCAGACACTTGAAAGGGCTGTGTGGTCTCTTCCTCTCTGCAGTTGACAGTGCACTAATATTAGGTATTTCTCTTCAGAGGTTACTGTATCAGCATGGTATTATTCCTGTGTAAAACAAAGGAAATGATTACTTCAGGCGTCTCAAATGTTAGCCTGTAAGATATTCTAGCAACATCTAATTTTCTTCAGTGTAACAACAGCAATGTAATATTAGTTTTTGTAGATGACAAAGAATATTACTTTTGTAAATCATAATTAAGAAGTTATATGAGTTGATCCTATAGCATGGAATTAAGTTATTTTAACTCCCGCCATTTTCTTATGTTCATTTTTATATCTTCAATAGCTCACTAGACGCTTGCCACCCATCAAGGAGGCCAAGCCCAGGCTGCAAAAGCTCTTCCGCGACTTCTGGTTGTACTCAGTGCTGATGGGATTTGCGGTGGAAGGATCAGGTAGTGTAAATGCTGAGAGAGCAACATTGCTCCTCACATTTAAGCTCTTGGTGAGTGTAACTGTATGCAAACCATTCACAGTAGGCTGAAGAAAAATTACAGGTATGAAGACGCTACAAAGCGAACAGCTTCCATTACAGTTCTCTGGTAGGATTTCTTTACATCTTTGCTGTTTTGCTATGAGATGCAGCACAGGTCAACTTGAACTTAGGCTTTTTCCTAAGTTAATAGCCTTAGTTAAGTATAAGTTTTGATAGCCAGGTTCTTGAAATGGAAGATCAGACACATGGGGAATGGTGATAATCAGGTAGGAACTTCTTATCCAGTGAGAAACTTCACTTGGAATTACCTAAATGTGTTTATTATGTTTGGATCATGGATTACTTGTTTCAAGCACTTGTGCTTAAGTGCACAAAACATTGGCCCTAGGAAGTAGTGCAAAGCTTGATAATGCTGGTTAACTTAGTGCATCTTAATACTGTTTTTCTCCCTCACCCTACCTTCTTCTTTATACTTGTGCTCCAGGTCTGTGGCCAGAAGAATGGTATGAAGGTGTGTGTGAAATTGCCACCAAGTCTCCATTACTCACATTTCCCAGCAAAGAACCACTTAGATCTGTTCTTCAGTACAACTCTGCCATGAAGAATGACACCGTGACTCCTGTGAGAATTAATTTCTTCTGTTATCTCCTCCCATAATGTCTGTCAGTGCTAAATGATATGGTAACCTTGATATATTGAAATAGCACAATACCCCTTAACCTGCCTCCTATTAGTGAAGAACAGCTTTTGCACACTACTCTTACGACAGCCGTGCGCATCAATGGCTTGGGTGTAGTTAATCTGTTGAGTGTTTGTACAGTGTTTAAGCTGGTAGCGACTCAGTTTTGATTAGGTGTAGAAACCAAGTCTACGTGGAGACGGAAGCCCATTAATAATTTTTCATCCATTTTGTATCAGACTGACAAAACTTGCACCAATTAAAAAAAAATTGACAGACTTTGGAAGGAAACAACACATTCAGTCTTTCAAAGAAATATTGAGGTTTTTTTCCTTTTTATCCTCTGGCTTGGTACTGGTTTACTTCTCTCTGCCATTTGTTTGCAGGACAGATTTTACCTGAGGACTATTTGTGGTAGTGGTGTAAAGCAAATTGAAGAGTTTTAGGTTATGAAATGTCTTTGGCTCCCAAATAATACAGAAATCTGCATTGTGTGTGGATGTTTAGTTCTGTGACGTCAAAGAAATGCACAACAGACCCATGGAGTTTCATAAACTGGACAATGTTGATATTAATCCAACTTACATGCATTTAGTGTAGAAATTCTATTTCTTCATTGGTATGACTGCATGGAAACAAGCAGTTATTTCAGCAGGGAGCTTGACTCCAGTATTTAATTCTGTATTTGAAGGATTGTGACTTGCTGAGTCAGAGCAGGTTGGTCTTAGTCTGCAGACAGGAGCATCCTGGCATACTGCTTGCAAAGCTAAAAAAGTAAACAGTAATAGCTGACAGCAAATGTTTTCAGAACACAGACTAATATATAGTACTCCCACTTCAGATAACTTCATGTATTTATCTCTAGGCTGAATTAAATGAATTGCGGAGCACCATAATAAATCT
This sequence comes from Streptopelia decaocto, assembly GCF_964273445.1. Taxonomy (NCBI): domain Eukaryota; kingdom Metazoa; phylum Chordata; class Aves; order Columbiformes; family Columbidae; genus Streptopelia; species Streptopelia decaocto. The sequence goes on along the minus strand of NC_138670.1, from coordinate 8,473,459 downwards.
CTTGGATCCTCCTCCAGAAGTATCAGCGTTGATCAATAAGTTGGACTTTGCCATGTCTACCTATCTCCTTTCTGTTTATCGCCTAGAGTATATGAGGTATATATATACTTTTTTCACTGATGAATTGAAAAACAAAGTTATTAAAATCTGTGTATGTTCAGGTCAGAATTGCCAGACACTCAGATAAGTGAGAATCAGTATTTTGAGTCACATTAGCTCTATTGACAATTTCAAGACTGGGAATTCATCTGTAGAAAAATGCCTTTTGGATAAATAAAAAGGATGGAGTGATATAGTAGGGCCCAAAAAATGGAGTCTCCTGTGTATAGAACTGATAGAAGATTGGAAAAAAGGATTCTTCATAGGAATGTCTTTCAAGTGTAACGTATCCTCTGCACAGTCTTGGGCTTGAGTCTCTGAAGGACAGTGCAGACACTTGCCTGTTCTGCGAGATTAGTGTACTGTAGGAGCTGAGAAATCTTTTTTGTAGTCTACTTTTTTCCCCCTCAGTATTATGTATTAGACTGTACTAATCAAACATGCTGAATTCACAGACTGTTTGTTTTGTCTTAAAAAATGTATTTATTACTGCTGGTCAAAGAAGCGTTTGGCTGGAAGCTGAGGTGGAGGTCTAGCAGTGAGGAAAGTAGGAAAAAGCTTCTCCATCCCAGTTTTACTTTGACAATAACTGACAACAGGGATGACCACTTCCAGAAACATCTTGGTGGTATTTTAGAAACAATTTTTAAACAAGTATTTCCATCATATGGAAATTCAACAAATGCAAAGCCTATACAAATGCCAAAGATTGTACCATGTTTATATGTTTGTGGTGATTATATAAGTGCATCATTGTCAGGTTTCTCTCTCCTGAGATGTGAAAGTTACCCCCTCAGTGACGAACAGGTGTTTTATGATCTGAGCCCTCTTAGTTGAATGTGAAAACAAACAGCCATATCACGCTTACTAGAGACTTTAAATTATCATGAAATAAGTCTATATGTGTGTGGTGTGTACAGTGGCATTAAAGTACATAGATTTGTGTTTAAGATGGTTAAAAAGAGGATGAAAACCAAAAAAACTTAAAGCAACCCAGCCCACAAAACTATTCTTTTCCTAGGGTATTGCGTTCAACTGACCAAGATCGTTTCCAAGTCATGTTTTGCTATTTTGAGGATAAAGCAATTCAAAAAGACAAATCTGGTAAGATTACCTGTCTAGATTATCTTGCAACTTGAGTTACTAGGAAGTTACCTCCAGGCATGCAAAACTAAAACAAATAAAGCAACTATGTAACAATATTAATCATGTTCACTAGATTGCTGTTGCTTTATTCTTGCCAAGAAGGCTGGTTTTGTTTTGAGACAGCTTGGTTCAGTGTTGGCTGAATAAACATAAACACTTTTTAACTGTTAAACAAGGTTTATAAAGCAAACGTAATCTTGATAATCAAACCTGTCACTTCTCTCAATTCCTCAGGCATGATGCAGTGTGTGATAGCTGTTGCTGATAAGGTGTTTGAAGCTTTCCTGACAATGATGGCTGATAAAGTAGGTTATGTGGAAACTAAAATTTTAAATTTGTATAAATGCTCTCATTTCAGTTTATGAAAGTGTGCTTGTCTTTTTCCTTAAGAGCTTCATCCTTCTCTTTGGCATGCTTTTTAGCCTAAAACTAAGGAAAACGAAGAAGAGCTGGAGAGACACGCTCAGTTCCTGCTGGTGAATTTCAACCACATTCACAAGAGGATCAGGAGAGTTGCAGACAAATACTTATCTGGTCTGGTAGACAAGTGAGTATAGATTTCAGTTTCCCTTTCTCTTATGCAATCGATGACAACGGTGGATTTCTTGGCTGGTACTACTGCCAGAACATCTCCTTGAAAAATAACATTCAATAGTATTTTTAACCTGTGCTCTGAAACCCCTGCTTAAAATCACACAGAATCACAGAATGTTGGGGGTTGGAAGGGACCTCGGAAGCTCATCCAGTCCAATCCCCCCGCCAGAGCAGGAACACCCAGATGAGGTTACACAGGAGGGTGTCCAGGCATGTTTTGAATGTCTCCAGAGTAGGAGACTCCACAACCTCCCTGGGCAGCCCATGGATGGAGCAAAGCAAAGTGCCCATGAAATAAATGCAATTTCAATTTCTATGAAGTAGCTCTACTTGGCTGGCTCTTCGAGAGCTCTTGGCTCTGTCCTGAGCTGGGCTGCTGCGAGGCATGGCGAGCTTTGGAACTTCGTCCAGCGTGAGCTTACCTGATGGTGCATATAGCTCTTTGAGCAGCTCCGTTTTTTGGTAAAATAATTTCCGTCCTCAGCTCTCCATGGTTATTGTGTTTCTGAATCCTGTCTTGCTCTAGATTTCCTCACTTGCTGTGGAGCGGAACTGTGCTGAAGACTATGCTAGATATTCTGCAGACGCTGTCACTGTCCCTTAGTGCAGTAAGTTCCATTTTTCAGTATTGCTGTTAGGGAAATAAAATGTATATTTCCATTTTTTCTTTAATAGAACAGATTTTTTTTGCTTTGTTTTGCATTTATTTGATACTTATTTGAGTTCTTAATTTGGTTTTGCTATGATCACTAAGATTGATTAAAACCTTAATTTTAAGTTCTATGAAGTAAGGAGCGTATTTGCACTGCTGTTACATAGGTAGTAAAACTACTGCTAGAGAGTTGTTGTCAGATGTGGTTCAGAAAGTCAAATTTAGCATCAAGAATAAACCACAGGATTACCCATTACTGTTGAACTGTCTCATTTGAAATAAAAGTTTGGTGGTGTTTTTTTGGTTGTGTTTCTTAGAGCTGTTCAGATGGATTTTGGAAGTATTAGCAAAAAGGTTTGGTAACTCAAATGTCTTGTTTGAGGGGAGTGCCACCTGTAGTGTTCAAATTAAGTGATGATGAATTTTATCTTATTGAGAATTGTTTTTGTTTAGGACATTCACAAGGACCAACCATACTATGACATTCCTGATGCTCCGTATAGAATAACTGTCCCTGACACACATGAAGCCAGAGAGGTAGGTGATACTCCTTGATCTATCAAACAACAAAATAATGCCTGATTTTATTTTAATTTAATGCCAAGGAGATAAGTGAGCTACTCTGAGTTGTCCTTGTCTTAAAAATACTTCCCTAGGTAAGGTTTTTCTAATACAATATGCCACTTGGTATTTATGTTTTTCCAAATCTTATTATTTTACTTGACTTGAAGTGTGACAGTTTTACTGTATAATGTTGCCACAACCTGCCTTACTCCATGCGTTACTTATTACACCATTAAAACCGGTGCCGCCTCTTAAATGTCCTGTATTTTCCTGATTGTATTGATGCGTTCTAATTCTAGAGTATAGTCAAGGATTTTGCTGCACGCTGTGGAATGATTCTGCAAGAAGCAATGAAATGGGCTCCCTCCGTTACAAAATCTCATCTACAGGTAATGAGCCTGTTTGTGTGAAAGAACTTGATCTGAGAATTAAATTGTGGGGTGGTTTTGTTTTTGTTTTTTTTTCTCAGGCTATCCAAGTATAATTTTGATTTTTTTCTGTTGCTCTGAAATGTCCTTTAAAGCATTGACAGAAAAATTAGAGTTTTTGATTTGATGTGACTTTTGATGTAGTCCTAACCTAGGTGTCTGTAAAATAACAGATTTGTAAGCTGTTGATCATCCTGGATTTACTTAAGAAGTCAGAGTTTGGTGTAATAGAATCATCTGCCAAACAAAGTTTGTTTAATGCTGGCGCATTAGCTGAATATATCAGCAGGACTGAAACAGATAGTTAGGATGTAAAACTTGTGTCTTGTTTTCCTCTTTGGAAGATGTTTTTTTTCTGTCTTTGTGGTTTTTAAATACAGAGACACACTGCTAATACATGAGAAAGCTGTGAACTAGAGACTTTAATTTGAGCGTGGGTGTAGAAAACGCTCGCATATGGCAGATTTTGGTAGAAAGCAGTCACAAGACCAAAAGCAAAGATTACAGAAGACTATTTATCACGTACTAATAACATAAATAAAATATCTTTAATGTAAATGAAAAGTCTCATTATAGTAAAATGCAGGTCTCTGTTAATTTTTGGTGAGTAGTTGAAGAAACTCTGTAGTCCAGGTTAGATGAGGATTCTGTCTCAGGGTGCCTAACTTGATGCTGGTAACAAAATTTCTGGGGAGGCTCAGGATCTTGGACACTGCAACTCTACCTGAAGTTCATATTTCCTTCCTTGAAAAGAACTCAATGGGTTCTATTCTATCGCTATGTAAAAGCATAACTAATTATATTCCCTTCTTCCATGGAGTCCAAAGCATTTCCTTTTGTAAGATTCTTTTAATGAAAATTGATTGTTTTTAAGGAAGGCCTCAGCCTTCAAGTATCTATCTTGATCACTTTATCTTTTAGAAAATGGAATGAGTCTTACTCTTTATATATTTAGGAGGATGTTCAGAATTTCTTATTGCCAGGCTATGAATGTCTAAAAGGAACTAGAGACAGTGTATTTATTGTCAGGTATGTGAGTTTCCTGGTAGTTTGCAATGATGCAACATTTGCTTATGAGCTGCCTGTGTTGAAAAACACAGTAGTTTTCCAACAAACACATTGTTTTGTTTGGGTTTTTCGTTTATTTGTTTGCAGGAGTACCTAAACAAACATCAGAACTGGGTGTCAGGTTTGTCCCAGCACACAGGACTGGCCATGGCTACAGAAAGCGTTTTGCACTTCGCAGGCTACAACAGGCAGAACACCACTCTGGGCGTGAGTATTGGGCACAATTCTTGTTTGTTTTTGCACCTGTATAGCTGTCATATTAATTTTATAACATTCAGTGTAGCCACATAATACAGATTTTCTAAATCACCTTTGTTATCGCACATGAACATTTCTCAGATACTCTATTTCTTTCTGTCACTAACCAAAGTATCTTCCAATTACGTTGTTCTGTAAAATACAGAAAGGTAAGATGGTAACCAGCAAGGAAATAGAACTGTATCTAGTGCTGTTTAAGAGTTTTCTATGGTTGATTTTTAATTATTTGAAAGTAATATATTTGTGTAAGGCTGAAATGAGCTGCTTTCTGGAGTAGTAACGTAGGTGAGTTTTGGGTGACACCTCTTTGCTCCGAGTTTGACGTAGCTTCACTCAAAACATGCTTTTGCATTGAACATTTCATGCAGTTATACACAGTTTTTCACGGTTCATTTTTTCTCATTTGTGATTGAAATTTCTAATCTCTTGGAGATGCACCCAGTATAACCTATTGTATCATCAGCCAGCTTGGTTTTTAGCAGCAGCTTTGAAACATGTTCCTTATTTAATTTTTATTGGTCCTGGTACCGTTGTACCTAATACTTCTGATACTGTTCTGATTATAAGCATAAGGAAAACTAAACTTAAAACATATGTGAAGGTATAAATAGAAAAAAAGACAAATGGTTGTATATGAACAGTAAAAACACCTGTATGTGGTCTGGTCACAGGCGACCCAGCTAACTGAAAGACCTACTTGTGTGAAGAAGGACTACTCCAACTTCATGGCTTCTCTTAACTTGCGCAACCGCTACGCAGGAGAGGTAAGTACAGGGTTTATCGTGAGTGTGGAGTGTCCAGGAGCTCTGGCATGGCTTTCCAGGGGGTGATGTCCCTTCCCACCTGAGCTGTTGTATGGTTCTATGTTATTCTGAGTACAGACTCTGAAGTTAAATTCCTTCAAGATGCAGGGTATAATTTTCTTATGTTATTAAACAGATCATTTTACTGTTGGTCTTGCAGGAAGTTCTTAGATTGCAGATAAAGCTGAAGGTTTAGCAAAGTAGTAACAAAGATGTCTCTGTGGAGTTCCTTAATCAACACGTGACCAATACCAAACTAGATTCCTAAAAATACTGTTCTCTCTTGAAAAACCCGTTATGTTTTACAGGTTTCTGGAATGATTCAGTTCTCAAATGCTACAGGACGAACATCTGACCTAAATAAACTGATGGTCAAAGAGCTTAATGATGCTCTTGAATTAGGCCATGCTGAATTCTATACCCAGGCCATGTTTAAGTTGACTGCACTGCTAATAAGCAGCAAAGGTAATGAAAAACAAATGGAATTCTGCTTTCTGGCTGTGAATATCAAGAGTTATAAACTACAAATCTTAGCCTTATATTGGGGAAAAGCCTTCTTAAAGTAGAAGCTATTTATTAGGAATTGATTATTACATATTGTGCAAACCAGGTTCATGTTGATGTGAAAAGCATTTATTTATTCTGTATGAGAAATCTGAGTGAGTGTTTGTTTTCAGACTGTGATCCCCAGCTCCTTCATCATCTGTGTTGGGGAACCCTGCGAATGTTCAATGAACATGGCATGGAAACAGCAATTGCTTGCTGGGAGTGGCTGCTCGCTGCCAAGAATGGAATAGAAGTGCCGGTAGGAAGCTATTTAACAACTCTCTCTCTGCCCCTGCAAGGGAAGGAGAAGAAAATTTTGAGAGATTCACAGCTATTGTGAATCTGTGTCAAGTAAGGATGTTAAATGCCTTGTTAATCACTTTAGCCTGCCAGGAAGTCTTTGATCCTGTATTGTTGGATTCTGAGCACCCTCACAAAGTGAACTATGGGAAATAAATCTTTCTCAGCAGCAGGAATAATATAGCAAAGGAAATCTGCTAGGATCTCAGCTGTACAATTTGCTTTGCTCCTGAGATGCCTGAGCTGCTCATGAATCAGGTTCCGAACTACTGCAATTTATAGAATGGTGTTCTAAAACAAATAGAAATCAATGCCCCTGCTCATCAGTTATTTGGTATCTGGCATTGCATCCTTGCATAAAAAAATAGGCTTGCAAGAGTCCTGATATTATAACAGGCTAGAACAGCTGTAATTTGTGAAGTGAGGATGCATCTAATAGCAATAAAGGAACTGAGCATGGTGTAGTGGCAGCCTGCACACAGCTGAGGAAGCTGCCTCTGCTAGTTGCTCCAGTTAGTGAGCACCAAGTGTTTCACTTGCTGGAGATAATCATCAATCTAAATTTACTTGGGTCAGTTTACATGCACATTTCAGTGTTTAACTTCTTAAGTATCAGTTTCATTTTTTCCCTCTTTAGGCTTCTGGGAAATATCTTTGTATCTTTTTAAGGAGATCAGATAAGCAACCTTGGTTGTTGGGTCTCTTTTCTACCAGAGGATGCTGGTCCCCAGAGCAGGTTCAGAAAAAGTGAATTATGTGCCATCTCTGCTGTGCCTCATCACCAGCTGTGTGTGCTCCTGAGCCAGCCGGTGTCCCGCAGCACGTGAGAACCTGGCACACGCTTCTCTCTGCTGTCCTGGTGTTGGAGGCAGCAAACTTCAGTACATCTAGCGGGAGGGTGGATGGCACCAGCTGGTCTATCAGTCCAGTCTCCTCAACAAAATCCAGTGCTTGTCTGCTGTTGCCCTTAGTCTTTCTGTCAAGAGCTGCACTTCTGACGGAGTCCTTCTTCCCATCTTAATTTAGGATGTGAAGGAAACTTTTTATTTCAGGTGGGATATATAGACTGGTCTCTGCCTCTTCATTAATATTGCCTCAGATTTTAATTGATGGGTTAGATTCTTGTGTGCCCCATGGTGAAAGATTGTGCTTTCCCTATAACGAGACGCTGTTGAAACAGGAAACAGTGTGATCTTCCATTTTGCAGTTCATGCGGGAAATGGCAGGAGCCTGGCAGATGACGGTAGAGCAGAAAGTTGGCCTGTTTTCTGCTGAGCAGAAAGAAGCGGATCCATTAGCAGCCTCAGAAGAAAGCCAGCCGAGGCCTTGTCCGCCAGAGGTGACCCCACATTACATCTGGATAGAGGTGTGTATTTCTTCTGATTGACCCGCCTATGGCAGTGTTGCAGTGACACTGTGATTAAGCTACTCTGCGCTAATTGTTCTTATGATTTGGGAAGAGAGTGGAGTCACAATGGTGTAGTCCCGCTGCCTCAAAGCCAGGATACCCACTCTTTTATATGAGCACAGTGTAGTCATAGAATAATTCTGGTTGGAAGATACCCTCAAGATCATCGAGTCCAACCATAACCTAACTCTAGTGCTAAACCATGTCCCTAATAATTGAGTCCCTAATAATTTCTGTTTGAAACAGAAAAGGCCGGGGTGTTTTTTGAGTTGAAAAAGGTCAAAGGAAGCAAAGCATGTCTTTTGTTCTTTCTCAGTTTTTGGTGCAGAGATTTGAAATAGCTAAGTACTGCAGTTCTGACCAAATAGAGATCTTCTCCAGCCTGCTCCAGCGGTCTCTTTCATTGAACATTGGAGGAGCAAAAGGCAGTTTGAATCGGCATGTGGCAGCAATTGGACCCCGATTTAAGTGAGTAGTGTTGGTTTGTTTTTTTTTCTTTGGTGGAAGAAATAAGGTCATAGAGGACTGGGAGGGAAAAAAACTAAACTAAACTGTATAACTTGGCTTCAAGTGGTGAGAAGTCCTTTAAAAGGTGGGAATGATGTAGAGCCTGAGATCTGTTTTCAAAGCAGAAAGTCACTTTTGGTGCTTCAGAAAACTTAATGGGATAATTTCATCTAGTGAGTTGCCCACATCATGGATCCAGTCAATGTATCAGTTGAGGATAATTTTGCTCCATCAAGTGTTTTCACTTTTCATGACTTTAAAGCTTCAGCTTTCTATGGTTCAGTAGTCACAGCTTTAGGAACAGAGCGATGATAATGAAAACAGTTTGAGAAGAGCTCTTGAACAGACACTTCTCAAAGAAATGAACGTAATTACAGCTGAAACCGTAGTTTGTATGGTGTTGCATTGGTCACCATCTTGAGAATGCCAAAATGTTCATTCTCTAACTATTTTTTATTAGGTTACTGACTCTGGGGTTGTCTTTGCTGCATGCTGATGTGGTTCCAAATGCAACTATTCGAAACGTTTTGAGAGAAAAGATTTATTCAACTGCCTTTGATTATTTCAGGTACTTTTTAATTTACAACTACATAACTGAAAGTGTGTGTGTGATTTCCTTGAACCTTCCATGATAGTTCCGAGCAGCAGCTGTCTTTGTCTTCTAGCGATTTAACGTCTTCCTTTCCTTTTTTGCCCATTTTAAGAGAAACTTTTGTGCTTTTGTGTAGTTCCTAAACCATTTCAAAGAGGCTTAGATGTAAGTTCCAGTTTTTATGTGCGGCTTACAAAGTAATACCTTCAGGAATGTTTCTCTTCTTTGCTTTTTTATTTTGGAGTTTATTCAGTGCTCAAAACTGTACGTAGATTTATAAGATTTAAACAATTGCTATTACAAAATGTGTGGCTGAAATATAGTTTCACTGTTTTAAAAGTACACCCACAATGAATCTGGTGATTTCAACATTTGACATGGGCATGACAGAAAAGAATATAATTGATAGGAATGTCTGAATTTGAGGAGGCCAGTCAGTCATAATATTAGATTTCAAGTGAATCCAAGGTGGTGACAGGCTGCTGCTTAATTTTCAATTATGACCGGAAGTTTCTACTCTTCGGTCAGACAAAATAAAGCAATGAGGGTAAAATGGAGTGATGTGCAGTCTCATCCTTGTAGATTCTGGTTAGAATAAGAAATGTGACTACATTAGATTTGTTTGTATTTTTTTTTTTTTCTCTAATACATTCGACTTCACATTATTTGTGTGATTTCTCTAAGTTGTCCCTCAAAATTCCCCACGCAAGGGGAAAAGAGGCTTCGTGAGGATATCAGCATATTGATCAAGTTTTGGACAGCGATGTTCTCAGACAAGAAGTATCTGACTGCCAGCCAGCTTGTGCCACCTGGTGAGTTCCTTTATGAGCCATTTCACAAGCCTGTCGTTTCTTTGATTGGATTCTGCATCAGGTCTGTGCTCTGTTCTTAGATAATCAAGACACCAGGAGCAACCTGGATATCAATGTTGGATCTCGGCAACAAGCTACACAAGGATGGATAAATACTTACCCTTTGTCCAGTGGCATGTCAACCATATCTAAAAAATCAGGTATCTTTTTGATTGAAACCAGCTCATTGCAACCCACTTTACAGCATATTTTATATACAGTTGTTGCTTAAAGTCAATATTTACCTTTAATATTGGACTCTTCTTCTTCTGACAGGGTATTTAATTACTGGTGTCAAACTTTGGAGAGGGGGCAGAAAAAGTCTCACTGGTAGCAAACAGCAAAGTTTTGAAATGACTCATTTTGTTTGATAAAATGTTCAGTTCTGTAGTGCAGAAGAAGTAAGACTGGAGGTTAAGATGTGTTGAAATCTTGTAACAAAATTGCTTTGTGCAAACATGCTCCAGTGCTTTCTGGGGGCAGCAGAGTGGCATTACATTGTGGGCTGTGTTTCTGTACAGTTGTAAACTATGTGCTCTTTCTTTTTAATGGGCAGTTGTGTTTCCAAAGTGAATGCAGTACTGGCTAAATTGATAACCCTGTAACTTGTCGTACTCCATATACTCAGAGAACAACCGTATGATGAGTTGCTGCAGTACTGACTTTTGGAAGTCACTCTGATCTAAATTTACAAGTGTCCTATGGTTGCTCAGTTCTTATGTGTTAACGTTGCCAGGTGTGGACAGTTCGAAAGCACTGTTTAACATACTGAACAAAAGCAATTGAAAACTTTTTATCCTTTTCTCAAGGAATGTCTAAGAAGACTAACAGAGGTACGCAGCTACACAAGTACTACATGAAGCGAAGAACATTACTGCTCTCGTTACTGGTGGGTCATCAAAAAAAACAGGGAATCTGTACGAATTTCTGAAACGCTGTTGTTGCTGCAGGATACATAAACTGAAGTATGAAACTGAGGGTGTTTTTTCTTCTTCCAGAAAGCACTTTTTTTTCTGTTTCCCTCAGGCTACTGAGATTGAACGTTTAATCACATGGTACAATCCACTGTCTTCCCCTGAGCTTGAGTTGGATCAAACTGGAGAGAGCAGTGTAGCAAACTGGAGGTCTAAGTATATCAGTCTTAGTGAGAAGCAATGGAAGGATAATGTAAATCTGGCTTGGAGCATTTCTCCTCATCTTGCTGTACAGCTGCCTACCAGGTGAGATATTTCAGGAGAAAGAACTGATGTAATTCCTGCTGCCTTAGCAGTAGAGTTAGACTGTAAGTACTGATGGCACTTGTTCCTGTTACAGTCACTTATACAGCTGGTTGGGACCTTGGAAATGGGAAAAACTGGATTACTTAACATACTCATTTGGCTCAGACTCTGCTGGAGTCCAGCTGCCTTTCCTGCCACGCGTTCTTCACTAACACTTAGTGTTTTGTTTAGAAGAAATCATGTTTGGTTTTAAATAGCATTTAACCTATTAGCAGGCACAGCATTTTAACAGTGCTAAAAGTAACTTTGAGTGAAGTGTTCCAGCTATATATTGGCTTGCGCTTTAATAAGTATTATAGGAGAATTAGCATAGTTGGCTCCAGCACGGAGAGGAAATTCTTTCCCCCTTACAACAGTGACAGTTTTTGCCAAGTCGAGTTCTGCACGCTGGTTTCTGTAGAATCCCAGACAGTGTATTTCAGCCAAGAATCCAGTGGTGGGCTAAAATACTAGTGGTTTATACAAAGGCATTGGATGAGGACCAGTTGTTCCTGAATCCCCTTTTGACAGCATATTGGTCCCTCAGTGTGCATTATTTCATAGTTGGACTATTTGTTTATTAAGCATATACTTTTCTTCCTTTTTCTGTTCTCAATTTCACATAAATAGAAGAAGCTGTCAAAATTTTCTAATATTATCATATTCCTGGTTATACTTAGATTTAAGAACACTGAAGCTATTGGAACAGAAGTGACCCGTCTGGTTCGGTTGGACCCAGGAGCTGTTAGTGATGTTCCTGAAGCAATAAAGGTACTTTTGAATATTTGTACTGTTACAGGGCCCTAGTATGGCCATTTCATTCAGATGTATTGGAAAATACGGTCTTTACTTCTGTACGTCACCTGTAAAACAGATGACAGGAAGACTGAATCTTCTTTGACTCTTACAAAAGGGCTCATCCTTTCTTCATTCTCCCTGTGCTAGAACTTCTGTCTTGTCCTTTTATTGATTTCACTGACTCTATCTGGTGATCTGGGAGGTAAGTTGATTCCAATGGATAGGTTTCCGTGGGAAAAAAAAGCTTTAGATAAAATAGCTGTGGTTTTGTTAAAATTTACCATGTTTCACCACAGCTTCCCTGCCGTAGGAAGCTGGATTATATCATTACTGTCGGATGTGAACAACCCCGCCATTATTGGGTGCTACAAACTCCTAACGTGTTTGACCTGCTTTTTCAGTATCTGGTTACCTGGCATACGATTGATGCTGATGCACCAGAGCTCAGCCATGTTCTCTGCTGGGCACCAACGGATCCACCAACCGGCCTTTCCTATTTTTCAAGCATGTACCCACCTCATCCTCTAACAGCTCAGTATGGAGTTAAAGTCCTGCGATCTTTTCCTCCGGTAAGATAAGTTCCAAGTGAACCTCAACACTCCAAGTAAAGTTACGACCTTAGTCATTGCGGCCACAGGCTTGATTTTAATACCATGGAGAGACATGTATGATAAATGGTCACACCACATTGCGGAGTGTGAATAAATTGGGATGAAAAATTAAAGTTAATTGTCCCATGTAATACTAGCTCATGTACTTGCAGCTTTTTATCATAAATCACACTAAGCTGAAGTCTTCAGACTGCTCTTCTCACATTGTTCCTTTCAAATCTTCTTTTGGTGGAAAGGTGTTTCTTCTAAAGCAGTGGCAATCTAGATTTTTAACACTTGTCAGACTTTTGTTAGAATTATAAAATACATTATCATTAATGATGTTTTTGAAGGGAGTAACTGGACAGAAAAGTACTTTGATTTGAGAAGATGGCTTGTATATAGCTTAAAATAAAGAGGCAGTGGTATTTTGTTAATCACTTAACTATAGGGAGCTTTTCTTTCTGCGTGTGACCTGTCTTCCCTTCCCACTACTAAAACAATACCAATAGAAACCATGCCATCTTTTCTCTTTCAGGATGCCATTTTATTCTACATTCCACAGATTGTGCAGGCACTTCGCTATGACAAGGTGAGGATATGGAACAGCTGCATATGAACAAAGCAGATTTTAAAACAGGTTTTAGACTTGAAACTGCAAATCAGACAAAATTTTAGCTTAAACTAATGCTGCTTGTTATCGTCCTGTACCTAATGCATAGAAGAAAAAATATTGTCCCTAGAGGCTGGCTTGCTTTGTTTACACCTCTTTTATGAACAGGTAAGCTTGAAAAGCTGGAGAGTGGGTAGCTCGTCTGTCAGGAAGGAGATTTCGTTATAGGAAACTGCAGATGAGGACTCTGTGTGAATAAAGCTTTTGAAGGTCTGCATGAGGCAAGCAGTAACAAAATTAAATCACTGTCTTTGATCATTTTGCTGGGGAGTTAACTAGAGAAGACATCTAGGGGTGTCTTGTGCTCCATCGTATATATGAAATCAGATTTTAGCTTCATCTTGTAGAAGCCAGAACTAAAGCTTGACAACCAAGTTCAGAGTTCATGAACATGTGATCGTTGTTATCTGCCCACGAGGTTTGTGAACCCTGTCAGTGTGTTATATTCAGGTGAAGGCATCCCCAGCCAGTAGTGTAGGTGACTGCATATAGTTACTCTTGGAGAACTTTGCGTAGGTAAGAATCCTCTGCAATGCAGAGTATGAACATCAGACAACCTGTCTGCTAATATCAGTCCAACATAGAAACATCTACAGACTACAGAAATAGTTGCAACTAGAAGAGAGGGAATGCAATTTCTGGAGGAAGCAGGATTCCCTTGTACACTTCAACTTCTTCTGTAAGTTTAGTCTTATTGTCTAGAATTTCTGTGGACCTGTGCCAGCCCATGCAGTTCTTGCCACCAGAATGTGCTGATCGTATGACACCGTTTAGATGTCTGGTATTACGGGAGCATTTAGTGAGGCCAAGCAAGACCAGTATTTGTTGCACTGTGTTCTGTGCTGTACTTCAGACACATGCCAGAAGATGCCCTAAGCTTAAAGAGATTGGAAGTCCAAATATAACAGATAGACAATGGCACAGAGTGGGAAGAGCATTGGTTAGAATAATGGGATAGCTCAGTAATAAAGTGGAAAACAGTTCAGGTCAATTCACTGCCTAATACAATAAACTGTATTTTCAAAGGTTTTTTTATCAAGATTGAGAGTGCAGACGTCTTCATCCATTAAATATTTTGGGAGTGTGAAGAATAGCTGTTAGAAGCAGTAATATCAAGTCTGCTAGAGTTGTAATAATCTTGTTCCTAACTGGACTGGATGTGGTTGCAGATGGGTTACGTTAGAGAATACATCCTATGGGCAGCTTCCAAATCCCAGCTTCTTGCTCACCAATTCATCTGGAACATGAAAACTAATATCTACATGGATGAAGAAGGACACCAAAAAGATCGTGAGTGCTTTAGAAACAATCTAGCTTGACTCTTTTCCCTGTCTCTGTTCAGACTAGATCTCCTTCCTCTATTAGCAGGAGGAATTCTTTCAGCTAGGAAGCTCTCTTTCATTTGTAGAGGTAGAGGTGGTTATTTCCATCACCCATATGATTTACCTTTCTGAAATAAAGCTCCTGACACAGATGATTCCTTTTTCACACGCAGCTGACATTGGAGAACTTCTGGAGCAGCTAGTAGAGGAGATAACCGGCTCATTGTCTGGCCCAGCCAAGGAGTTCTACCAACGGGAATTTGATTTCTTTAATAAAATCACCAATGTTTCAGCCATTATCAAGTAAGTATTGCACTTCAGGAATTGTGCTCTTTTGGGGTTCACTATTCTGTTAATTACCAGTTTCCTGATTGAGGCTGAGTTGCTTTTACAGGGGTATTGGGATATTTTTTTCAGGAAAAAAAGACTTAATTACTTAGATGATAAGTGCTTTGAGGTAGCAGTCTGTCTGAAACAGCTGTATCTTTTTGCTTTGGAAGCAGATTATTCTGAACTTGAACTTTAGTTGTTAATCTTATTTTATCAAAGACATTGTGGTTTATGATAGTGGAATGAGGTTCCATAGAAAAGTGCACTGAGACAGGAGTGGATTTGGTAAAGTAATTGGTGGTCTTGTCTTAGTTGAAATCCCATCTGCTTCATTTGTTTTTTTTGGATATGCCGCCAGTGTTCTTGTGAACAGTGAGCAGAGCATGATCCAGGTGGGAAAATCAGCACTTCTCTGTTTAGATCTACCAGACTGACTGTCATTTTTTTGCATATTGTAACTTCTTGTCAACATTTTGTGTGGAATTTAAAACCAAACAAAAAAACTACCACAAAACCAAAAAAGCTCAAACTGCTAAAACTCCATGAAATTGCCTTTTCCTCTTCTCAAAGAGATCTCATTGTGCAGTGTAATACAAAGACAATTGTTCTTTTTGCATATGTCAGCCTTTTTCCTTCATTCCTAAATTTTGGTTATGGGGAAAGACTTGATGTTATAAACATTTGATTGTTGATCTCTTGAAACTGAACATCCTTCTTAAAGAGAGATTCTCACTGTTGGCTGTAGAGACTGCAGTAAAAGATGTAACTTAACTTTTATAAAGCTTGCCAGTGGATGGCAATGGCTCAGCATACAAGCTCTGAGTCTGTAAGTGTGGTTTCATTGCGTATTTTGAAAACATCCTCTGGTGTAGGAAAGTATTTGAAAGTCATATAAAATGTATGTCCTGGGACATACCTTCTTTAAAATGAAGCTTTGCAAACCACCAGTATAAGGGCATCAGGCTAAAGGACACATCACAGAAACAGTCAAATATCAGCTGCCTTCTCTGTGCATGTTGAGATATTTTCACCCAGTAGCATGACTTAAAAGGGGAGTTAGGATCTGAATATCTTGATATTTAGAATGAAATCAATCCACTGTTTATGAATATGAAGGCATAGTTAAGCAACTGATAATTGTGCTTTGCAGGCATTGCATTTTGCACCCCAGCCTTAAAATGAATCTGGTTTTGTGCATCTCCAATGTAAATGCAACATAGAAGAGATGCTGTTTGCTTTGTAGATGGTATAAATGAATTAAATGTATCATCTGTAATGATTTCATTATTTCAAGTGTTACATTGCTGCTGTACTGCTTAAAACTAGAGCATAAGTAATACTTTCCAGTTGCATACGCCTACACCAGGTGAGAATGCAATTGTGTGACAGACTTCAATGGACAGTTTACACAAATGCCTGTGCAAATTGGGTAATTGTACGTGCTAATCGTTAACCATGTTACCAATTATCCAGTCGACACCTGCAGTCATGCTAAGTATGTGAACAAATTAGGCGTGTAATTGCACAGGCATTTTGCTGGCTTATCCTTTTCCAGTTAGCAGTGTTCCTGTTCTAGAATAAGTTCCACATGGGAAAACTATATTGGTATAATTGTAGGGGTGCTTACAAAGGTGTAATTATGCTCAAATTTCTGTATAAGGAAGAGCCTTCATATATTTCCTTCAGTTCTCTTATGCTGTTTGGGTTTGCCAACAACTGTATGTCAAATCAATGTTAAATCTACAAAGCAAAGCCTATAACGTTCATTAAGATAGGAAATGTTCTGGTATGGGATTGAGCCTGCAAGTTTTCTAGAGGTGGTGCAGTGAGAGATCTTTATCATTACAGGAAGAAACACTTTTAGTAAAGTTTGTGTAAGTTTGACACAAATTTGAAGCCAGTGCATAGAGTAATAATTAGTATGCAGATGAATAAAATATAATTCATCTTTCTAGGCCCTTCCCTAAAGGAGATGAAAGAAAAAAAGCTTGTTTGAGTGCTCTATCTGAGGTGAAAGTGCAACCTGGTAAGAAGTGATTTAATCACATAATAAAGTGGGCTTTTTGCATTCAGAGTGAGTACTGTATTTTCTGCAAGCAAATATGGAAATCTCTGCAAGTGGCAGCTCTCAGTGGCTGCTCTTCTGTTACACTTGGATTATTTCTGTCTTGAAACGATTCAAATATTTTTATCCACCCAATAATTTCTATATGGTGCATCAGAACTTGCCCAAGAGCGAGGTAGATAACACACATCATGGATAAAAGCATAAATACCTGTCTTAAGAGGGAAGAAAATAAGTTCTTTTTCTTTGGACCACCCTTTTGTAAGAAGATGAGGTGCTTTTGAGAAGTTACGTTATCTCAAGAATGAAGCATGTCCAGTTCCTTTCGTTCTCCTTTTACTCCCGTCAGGCATTCCCTTGAAATGTCATTGTCTGAAGGTCCTTTTAAACCCCAAACATGTGTTTTCCCAATCTGAGTCTTCTCTCTAAAATGAAGCTTTCATCAAGCTTTTCCTGATCTCTGACAGGTCTCCGTTCTCTTGCCATGAGTTGGTTGCTAAGGGCCCTTTCTAGTGCTCTGGGACATGCTGCCACCTCTTCTTAGGGACTATTATAAGAGAAGTCCTGTCTGTGTATTTTTGTGGCACAGGTTCTACAGTATTAGTTCAAAACTGTAGTCTGTTAGTTTCTGGCAATCGCTCCCTAATACAAAAAACATTGCATCCCTCATGGCTCACAGACTATTATCTCCAGTTTATCTCTAGGATTTGATTTAATTCAAAACTATGTATTGAGATTTTAGGCACATCAGTTATTGTCTGATTGTCATTGTCACACTAGCCATTGGATTTGTTCTCAGCTGTCTGCTCCATTTTGCAGGCTGTTATTTGCCCAGCAATCCTGAAGCTATTGTTCTGGACATCGATTACAAATCAGGAACTCCGATGCAGAGGTACCAGGCTCTTGTTATATTCTCCCACTAAGTTAATTCCTGGTATGTAGTTATTTTTCTAGAAGTTCTTGTCTGGCTAACTTGCACTCATCATCATCATCTTTGTTTTTATTACAATTTAGTGCAGCAAAAGCACCTTACCTGGCCAAATTTAAAGTGAAACGATGTGGAGTCAGTGAGCTTGAAAAAGAAGGTTAGTAACTGCATCTTAATCATTTACACTACTAATTAAGAGTGGGTGATTCCTTTAAAATCACTTGCTTTTAGTCACCTGTACTGCTGCAGTAAAATTATTTTCATGCTGAACTTTATCTGCAATGGTGCAGCTCAGAAATGAAACTGAATCAAAGAAAGAGAGAAGAAAAGTCTGAAGGCTTAAATCCTTTTTTTTTTGCAATTACAGTCACTTTAGACTAACATAGACATTGATTACCTTTCCCTGGTTTTTAGACCGTAGCAAACTCCAGGTTTTGGCAGTTTTTTCTCATAAATTTTTGTGGGATGCTCTGGCTGTCTAGCTTAATGCAGGTCAGGCATTTATCATGTAAATCATGAACACTATTTTGATATGTTCCAGTTTCAGTAGAAGAAAGGAAATAGAGTATTCACCTTGCAAGGCAGAAATATCTGTAGTGCGCCTGCAGTGAAATGTTGTGGTTTTGAGTGCAGAGGGCTTGTCATGATAAAAAGTTACTAATGAAAGCGTGTCTGGGTTTCACTTTATACTCTTCCTGCAGGTCTGCGCTGCCGTTCCGATTCCATAGATGAAAGTGCAGAAGAAGGGGTGGACAGTAGGAAGATCTGTTGGCAGGCAGCCATCTTTAAAGTGGGCGATGACTGCAGACAGGTACAAAGTTATCAGTTATAGAAGGCAGATTTATAGGTGACAATACGCAAGAAGAAAATAATTTCAGTCTAGAAATATTTTTCTTTGGAATTTTGTGAATCTCCAGTAGTTCTGGACTGAGAGTGAGAAATGTGTTACACCACTAGAGAAGTTCTAGTTTGAAAACAAAAGGCCATTCTTTCCAGACAGTTTACCATCAGTTAAAATTCTTTTTCAGAGTTTATTTTTCGATTGAACTATTGGTAACATAGCAGTAGTTTTCAAGGTGGTATCTTGTACCTTGAAGCTCAATTGGTTTTGATTAAGAGGGGATGCTGGCTATTATCCCTGGAGTTATTGGTAGCCCTTTTATCAAAGAGCAATGGAAAAGTTTGTTCTGAGGTCAGCAGTTAAATCTTCAGTGTTGCTTGCTACCCACTTAAACAGTATTATCTTTTCCCTTTTTGATTCCCCCCCAGAGCCCCAGTGCATGCACAGGCACACATCTGCAGACCTGCTGGGGTAACTTAATGTTCACTTCAGAGTTCTTCAGATCATTTTTGTAATCTAAGTTATGACCCGTAACCTCTGTAATCCTCGTGCATTTTTTTTCTTGTATAACAGGACATGTTGGCTTTACAAATCATCGATCTCTTCAAGAACATATTTCAGCTGGTAGGCCTGGATCTTTTTGTGTTTCCATACAGAGTGGTGGCCACAGCTCCTGGGGTAAGTGGGCAATTAACTGTACTGCTGTAGAAAATAGCTCCTAATTAAAAAAGACTTTCTCTTCCAGCACACATAAAAATTCCATACTGTGAGGAAATACTGCCCACATCACTCATGCCAAATATTTGGAGTACCAGCAACAAAAAAGACTTTCCTCTCCTGCTTCCTGCTTTTCTAAAGCTTTTGGCTCTGAAATTTTTCTGCTTGTGGTTATTCATGTCTGTTGTTTGATTTTTGGGCCTGCATTGTGCAAGTCAGTGGATAGTTACAGAGCATGTTTTATGTTGCATGGAAATCCTAAAAAACTGGATATACATTTTTATGAATAAACTAGAAAGCCTGTATTCAGTGATCCGTAGGCTTCTCCACATTTCCCTCAGGACCTGTATGACTGCCAGCAGCCATGAACAAAATATATTTTAGGAGCGTGCTTTACAGACCTGTTTCTCTTCTTCCCCTTCAGTGCGGTGTTATTGAATGCATTCCTGACTGCACATCCCGTGACCAGCTGGGCAGGCAGACGGACTTTGGGATGTATGATTACTTTACAAGGCAGTATGGAGATGAGTCTACCCTTGCATTCCAGAAGGTAAAATATCAGTTGGCAAGCAGAGCAAAATCTTGACTGAGAAATATTCTAGCTGTAAGAAATAATGACAAATAATTGGATAATGACTACCGTAATGCTGTATCTGGTTTCTGATGCTGATAATCCATTTTTAGCTATGAGTTTGTTAGCTAAAGGAGTTATTGCAGCTGTAGATGTATGGAGAATATCATTGAACATTGCTTCAAACTAATCATGAATGGAAAAAAAGAAAAAAGCTTTGTTCAGCTGTATCTGCTCCTGGGATGGAGAGTTATTAAATTCACTGTGTTCTTCTGATTTGTTTTATCTTCCTGTTTGTACAGGCTCGCTATAATTTCATCCGCAGTATGGCTGCATATAGTCTGCTCCTGTTTCTGCTCCAGATTAAAGACAGGCATAACGGCAACATCATGCTGGACAAAAAGGGACACATCATTCATATTGGTCAGTCATATGCACATTTGAATTTCAGTAGTTACTTTTCCCTTCTGTTGTGAAGTATTGCTCATAGAAGATAATAATTCATTTCCCTTTTGAGGTCAATCTATATAGTGATTTCACATTTTGTAAATATACCTGGGATTTTTTTCATGTCTGTTCAGTATTGTATATATATTCATGTTGGCTGCTCCTTTGTAAATTTAGCTTTGCAAAGTTTTACCAGCTTCAGGAAAGTATATACACATGTATGGATGGATTATGCATGTATATGTACTTATGCATACATACATTATGTTTATGCATATATATACACGCATGTATGTATCTTTGGGTTCCTTTCATCACTGAAAAAGTATGAATTAAATTTGACAAGTAAATTTATATAACTGTGTAAGGCTGTAACCTCTACTTTAGCTTTGTTTTTCTGGAACTGCACAGATGTTTCAGCAAGGAGTTCATTTGATGTCATCATTCTTGCATCTACTCTAATCTCATGGTGATAGTTCTTTGTTAGTGTTCTTACACTTCACCCAAGCTTTTTTCCAGTTGGAGTTGAAATGTTGGTAGAATATATGAAATCTGCATCTCCTTTCTTCTGCCAGCTTTGGCAGCGCTCAATTAACCAACCAAGTTTATGAGGCAGATTATCTTTTGGCACAGATTTTGGATTCATGTTTGAAAGCTCACCTGGTGGAAATCTGGGCTGGGAGCCTGACATTAAACTGACAGATGAGATGGTGATGATAATGGGAGGAAAAATGGAGGCAACTCCGTTCAAGTGGTTTATGGAGATGTGTGTCAGAGGCTATCTGGCAGTCAGGTAAGGTGTCCTTAATTGCTCAGAGTGGAAGTGCTTGCATACCTAAAATCAGATGAGAAGATAAATAATAATAAACATTTGTCTGTAGGGGGGCTGAGCCTGTCAGACTGCCCTGGTACATCTTGCAGACTTTGAAACAACTTCATAATCCTGCAGTTTTACAGCCTTTATGGGTTTTTTCATGTTCTTATGTTATATTTGAAAATTGTATATATTTTGTCCAATTTATAAATATTATGTTACGTTTCCTCACATGATTTAGTGTGCTAATAAAGCTTTGCTGTAAGAAACTACAGGAGAATCAAAATCTTTCTTGTTTTCCCAAACAGGACAGTCACTTTAGTCACCCTTTCAGCTAGTTAATTAGGTAGGAGATATGAAAAAGTGCTAGAATTTTCTGTTATAAAATATGCAGGGGTGTTGGTAGCTCAGCTCTTGAGCTGTGATTGCCAGCCAGCCACTGTAAAGATTTGTGACTTCACCTGGCTCCACAGCAAGCAAACAACATTTGCTTTAACATGCAGGAAGACTAATAAATCTATATGAATAGGATGTTGCATGGGAGTGGGTGGGAGAAGAACAGTGCAACAGAGCCTAAATAAAGGTTCATTCTATCACGAGTATAAAGGATTATTGGTGTTATCTTACAGAATCAAAGTTTCTTCAGCTAGTAGCCCCAAAAGGGGCTGTCTTGGAGTCACGATCAATTTGGGTCCTTGACAGGGAGCAGTCTGGAGGTGGTTTTGTGTCAAAGCAAAAATGTCACCCAAGTAGTAGAGTAATAGCTTGGTAGGTAATAAGTGTTCTGAGTAGGAGGAGAGGAAGATGGGCTGATGGGAAGATGGGCTGATTATAGTAAAGAATTACATAGAGTAATTAGGAATTAGAAGACAATCTGTTAGTGTGGTATTGCTGGTTATGATGCCAAAGAAATGTTTACTAAAGCGTTGCTTTGTATAATCCTCCATGAGACTGTTCATCTTGCAGCATTCCGAGTATCTGGTAGTCCAACATAAAGGAGTGAAATTTAATTAAAGTGACAGGTTGCAAGCAATGGTGTAGCTCCACCAGCAAATGTAAGAGGATTAAATGTGTTGATTTAATTACAGAAAAAGGTGTGGTCCAACTCATTGAACTCCTCAGCTTGCCTCCTTTACCTATGAAGGCTGCAGAAATTTCAGTGCTATAACCTTTTTCTCCTCTTTTTAGGCCTTATATGGATGCCGTTGTCTCACTGGTTACATTAATGTTGGATACAGGGCTGCCTTGTTTCCGAGGGCAGACAATCAAGCTGTTGAAGTAAGTCAGCATAAGTATGAAATGGAAAATGTTGGTATGTTCTTCACAGAATGTGCGCTTTCCACAGCTTCTGCAGTGAGTATAGGTGTCATGCTACTCAAATATCTTTAATGTCTTTATCATTGTAAAAATGGTAAGTTTTGCTTATGAAATATCTCAGACAGTAAGAATTCCAGAGGACTTTTCATATAATTAAATTCAAGCTGTTCAATGACACTGCAAGTACACGGATAATCTTTAAGTTCATAGGACTAGCAAAATAAGACTGTGAAGATCTGCTTTAATTGAGAGGTAATGAGTTGCTGAGACTGATGTTCTCGGAAATGGTATTGGACTCCAAAGAACAGCATCTTAAAATTTGTTCCACAGATAATACAGTACTGGATGGGACTACGTTGTAACATTCCACAGCTTAGGCAAATACAAATTTTAATGTGACACTTTAAACAGCCCTTCAGGCTTATGCTTCTGGAGTTTTAGCTCCAGAGGGAGCAGAGGTAGCTCAGTATTTCCTGCATTTAAATTCCTACAATTTCCTAAAGATAAGCACAGATTTGTAAATGATGATGGGCTGGAGCTCAAGGGCACTGCTAGATACACAGATATTTTAAAAGCAGCAGCTGCCTAGAAAGAGAGACTTGCTGTTCCTAGAGTTAGCACTAGACTGATGAAGAGTTCACAGCCTCTGTCTCCACTGTAAGACTAATGGCAAGTGCTTATTAAAACATGAGATAATTTGTACCAGGTAGTCTCACAAGAAGTAGATTATTGGAGCAAATGAAATCAACACCTGGCTGAGCTTGTGCAAAGACACATGTTTATCATGCTCAAAGGAGACCTCACTAAATTTACTCTTGCATTTTATGATTTTCTACGTATAGGCACAGGTTCAGCCCCAACATGACTGAGCGGGAAGCTGCAACTTTCATCATCAAGATCATCCAGAATTGTTTCCTCAGCAACAGGTTTGGCATCTGTGCATTTCTTTTCCCCGTGGCCAAATGAAGGTCATCAAACTTTGAGCAGAGCTAAAGAGTAGAGTTTTATCAGTCAGATATCAGACATTTTTGAATTGCTGATATTTAGATAATGCAGGACAGCAGTGTTGCTTCTGAACATGCTGCATCTCCCCTCTTTTACACTGGGAAGGAAGGCTTAAGCCCAGGATGGTCAAATACCTGGCAACTCTAAAGAATAGAAGGTTTTCTATCAGAGTGAATCTTTGGCCCAGAAGTTAAGCATTTTGGCTCCTATGTTAAAGCATGCGCATCTGTGTATATGTAGTTGTGATATCTCCTTTTACATAGGATAGGATCACCTCTACAAATATAAAGGGATAAATAGTAAATGGTATTGAATGGTGACAGGAATAGCATGACTTCTGGTCAGAACGAAGAGAGATTGATCTTAAAGGTTGTTCCCTTTAATTTTGTAAAGAGGAGGTTTCTTAAAAAAAAGTATGTATGGTCTGAATGAGAATGAAACAGAAACTGAACTACAGTGACTTTTCAAAATATTTTTTATAGTTGCCTGTAGGCATTAAGTTGCCTGAATATTCTCCTGAAATTCAAAGCTGCTATTCTGTGCAAAAGTATATTTGACTCTTCTCTAAAAATGAGTTCTAATCTTTCTGCTAATTTTTTCTTCATGTCTTTATGCTACATTAACGTATTAATAATTTTGCTAGACTTTGTTATTTAGTTTATAACATTGGCTATAGAAAATGCCTCAAGTAGAGAACCTTGGTAATGTGGTTTTTTAATGTCTTTGTAGCCTGGCCACGTTTGTCATCTACTATTCAGTATAATTAATGGAATAATCAGTTCTATCAGATAATTAGCAATTTAAAAATAAGCTTAATCACCAGCTAGCCATTCAGCTGTAGGTTTTTTCCCTTCAAGTATACAAATAGTTTGGTATCTTGTCTACCTGTGGCATGGTTAGTCTGTGACCTGAATAAGCTCTGCCTGTGGATAATTGAGTTATCTGTAACAAGGCTTAGATTTGTTTGTTCAGTCACTCATCAGAAATGCTGCTATTAATGCTATTATTTCCCCATCCCTTTTATTTTCATTATTAGCATTATCCTTCATTAAGATAACTTTTATTTCCACACAATCCTGTCTCCACGCAGCCCTGATGATCTTGCTTCAATCATTATGCATTTCCTTCTCCCAAAACAAGCTGCCAGTGCAACGTGCAGCGCTTTTGGCTTATCCAAACACAGGATCCAAGTTGCTTTTGCCACACTGAGAAGCATGGAAGTACTTTTATTTAACCTAGTTTAAACAAGAGCAGGATGTTTTGTGCCATTCATAACAGTAACGGGGCCTTCACAATGCCTTCAAAGCACGTAGGGCTAGTTTTGATTAGCAGCTAATTTCCTTCACCCGCAGTTTGTTTCTGAGAGATCTTGATGTTTGTTTCTGTGACAATGGGTGCAGTGATTTTTTGAACTTCTACTTACCTCTGGCTTTGCTTTTCTTCTCTAGGAGCAGGGCATATGACATGATCCAGTACTACCAGAATGACATCCCGTATTGAGAGACACTAGAGATTCACTGCCCAAGTGAAACATCAGTCCAAGCTTGTAATCAATAGGAGATGCTCAGTCACACCTCACTATCTTCCATCTTTCGTGTATGTGTGTACATGTGGGTACGAGTTTCCTGGACATCGCAACAATCAGTCCGATTCATTCCTTTCTCTTTACCGGGTTTATATATATTTCTGGTTTTCCCTGGATTTTTGGAGTTGGGCTGCAATCGCATCAAAAAATTGTACTACGATTATGAATGTGTGAAAGAGGTAAAGCTGGTGGAGTTTGAGATTTTTTTCATGCAAGGATTTTATAATACCTTTAAAAAATAAATAAAGCCCCTTTCCTGCACAATCCCACAAAATGCCATGGAAGGGAAGGGTATGGATTTCTCTTTGGAAGCAGAAATGTTACCTTGTTCTAATTCCACTGTATAGAAAGCCTGATAATCATCCAAGCTGGTGATGTCTATGTAGCTGTGTTCATACTTTGCACTGTACATGGTCCCTGCTGCGTGGTCAGTTATTTGTACATGAAGAATGTATTTTTTTCCTTTTGTGTGTTTTAAAAAGAGAGAACTCTACTGAAGATATATTTAATCTATAAAATGTAATAAAAGACCTTAGACTCTGTGTCTGTTGCAAATGTTTTAGTTTATACACTACATCATTCTGCGCAGTTGTGCACTGTTCGCTATATTGTGACCTTTTGACTGGAGAAATTGGGTTTTTCTTCAGCTTCTCATCTGTCTCAAATTCCATTTTTTTAATTCACAAATGCTTTGTTTTCAGGAACTGAAAGACAGGACCGATGTAAAGCTCCCCCTGTGCCTTTTAACCCTGCCTCATGCAGGGACACGAGTCTGTGGGACAGTCTGTCCCTTTCGACGTGTTTGTGGTTCTAGAACGTGCTCATGAAAACTCAGTCCCTCTTTAGGGGATTTTTTTTTTCGCCCTGTCCAGTTCCTGCGCCGCGGGTCGGGGGTGGGCGGGGAGGGGAGGGCCGGCGGGGCCCTGCGCCGCTGCTGAGGTGAGGGCAGCACCCGCTGAGGTGAGGGCAGCACCCGCTGAGGTAAGGGCAGCACCCGCTGAGGTGAGGGCAGCACCCGCTGGGGTGAGGGCGGCACCCGCTGGGGTGAGGGCAGCACCCGCGGGCCGCCCGCGCGCGCAGCTGTGAGGCGCGCGGCGCTGGGCGGGAGCGCTGCCGCGGGCTCAGCCGCGCGCAGAGCACAGCGCGGCAGGGGCGCCGGGCCTGGAGGCGGCGCCACCCTGAGGAGACGCTTCGCCCTGGCGAGGGCCCGGCCCCGGGGTGGGCCCAGGCGTCGTGCGGGAGACCCAGCCCTGCGGCGGGGCTGCACCATGAGGTGGGTTCGGCCTTGGGCGGGAGCGGTGGGTGCGTTGTGAGCAGCGCTCAGGTTGTGGACCACACGAGGGTTTCGGCCTCTAAAAGGCGGCCGCGTGTCCCCAGGAAGGGCCCAGGGCTGTAGTTGCCCAGCCCGGGCTGAGGGCTGCCCGGGAGCGGGGCTGCAGCAGCAGGGCCCGGTGTGTGAGGGGACGCGCGGGCTCCTGCCTACAGGGCCGGTGGTGGCTGTGCACACATCTTCCCCCTTGGTAGTGTGCCCTTGTGAGCACCATTCAGCCAGCACTCGAGTCTCCCTGGGTGAGTTTTGGCTTTGTAGAGGGGATCCTCGGGGTGTCCTCTTGGCCCAGGGCAGCTGGAGCAGCCGGCCCAAGGCCAGGCTGGCCGTTGGCCCAGCCTGGGGGTGCAGGGGTGCGCTGCTGTGCTCAGGGGCAGGAGGGGCATCCAGGGCAGCTTGGCAGTGAGCTGGGGGCCCTGTGTGTGGGGCAGTGAAGGGCCTGGCCCTTTCCCGGTGTGGAAAGGCTACAGTCAGACTGTTTCATCCAAAAGTGGCTCGGGCTTTCGCCACGAGTTTTAAAACGAGTGTTGTGCTGCTGTCTGTTGGTTGTGTGGTGGGTGGCTCACAGCAAGGTGCGCTCCACACCCCTTTTTTCATTAGCAAAATGAGGAGGTGCCAGTGGCTTTTTCTAGAAACAGAGGTTCACCAGGGAGAAGTCGTGTGCAGGAACTGCTTTAATTATTGATTTAATTTGGCTTTATTATACAAGCAACTGGGACATGGAGTAGTTTTTGTGCTGTGTGCCTGTGGCTACTCGTACCTATGCAGTTTCCACAGGAAAAGGAGCTGATTGACACTACAAGTGGGGTGTAATTCCTCACATCTTTAACGGGGAGCAGGTGGAGTGATGAGGTGTGAAGGCTTCTCAGGGCAGCTGGTGAGGAGTTATAATATTTTGCTAATTCAAGTTAATGCTTATGTACATGCATTTTCCTTTCTTGCACCTCAAAATAAATGTACCATGTGAAATGAAAACCCGAATGAGTGTCTCAAGCAGCCTTACAATGAGAAGATCAATTAAGTGCTATCATAACTGGAGGTGGCATCAGAAGTTGCTCTCTTGAATGAGTACAGGATAAATGAATTAGGTGTAAACTTTCTAACAAATGCTTGTAGTAGTTTTGGTAGAAATATTTGGGGCTAGAAGTGATTATCAGCTGGTGAATAATAATATTAGGAATAATACATAGAGCCATGCTAATGCTGGACTTAAGAATGTCACTTCTATTTGTGAATCTCAACCTACTTAGCAATTTTTGTGTGTTCTAGTGCAGGAGTTTTCTAGAGTACAATTAGAGCCATCCAGGGTTTTGTATCAGGAAGTGAATGAGTTTAAGTGTTCTTCACAGTGCCTGGTTATTTTACGTGCTTCAGTCAGGCTGTCTGGAGAACTGACGTGGTCTTAGTTCTTCTGTCAAGTTTGTCCAGAGCAATGAAAGGAGCTGGGGCCAGTTGCCTGTAGGGGTCAACTGGAGTTATCACAAGTACAAGCTGGTTTGCAGTATGCCCTTAAAAACTATAAGATTATTGTATTTGATTATATCACTTCTTCTGCTATGAAGTTTGTGGAACTGTTGAGAATGTGTTAAAATTTCATGTTAGTAGGATAACAAGATCCTGTGATGTTTTTGTTTCTCACTGTGGTTTCTGGTGAGGGTGTGTGCCAAAGCTCACCTGTATATTAAAATTAAATCTGCAGATTTAATTTTCACAAGCTGACTGTGCCTTCTTCCCCTCCCCTCAGAATTCCTGCTGCAGCACAGAGGTGGGAGAAAACTCCCCTATCACTGAGCATCCATTGATATACAGAGGGGATTAGGCAGTTTACATTTAATCATGCAAGGTAGTACCCTAAAGGTGATTTTTCTCAAATGGGATGTGTTCTGTATCTTTCTTTAGGGAGACTGAGGAGGTGAGAATACTAAGGTGCTTCAGAATATTGCAAGCACTTTGGAAACACTGAATTGATGCAGTTGGAGATGGCACAGACTTATTTCATCTTCATCCTCTCACCAGGGAAGGATACGTCCTTTGCGCAAGAAGGCTGGCAGAACCTTCAGAAGTCGCTCAGGTACTTCAGATAGAATTAAGATGTACACAAAGGTATTCTGTTTTTTTTGTCCCTGAACATCATGTCAGACTATGGCCCGATGCCTCCACAGCCCTGGGAGAAAAGAGGCACCAAAAAGAGGGGAAAAAAATGCTCTTAAAAAAAAAAAAAAGTTGTTTTATCTAAGAAAAGATGCTCCTATGGTTTCTCCACTCTCAGAAATTCCAGGTCATGGTGAGATACAGCCTTCCCTGGCTATACCCGCTGCGGTGCTTTCTCTTTTGGCTGTGGATATAAAGAGCCCTTAAGAAAGGAGCAAAATTTATAGTGATTCATTTGCATCTGATGGACCCAGGGTTCAGTGCTACTGGTAACTTGATCAGCACTATTCAAATGCTAATCTCATTATGTGTGTTAGAGACTGAAGCGCAGCAATGCACCTCCATCAGCGCAGTGTTCCTGTGCCATGTTCTGGCTGGTACAGGGGTCGCGGGACCCCCTGTGGCCACCCAGCACATGCTGCACAACATCGGGGTTGGTATGGGCAGAGAATGGGAATGCTGGGAGCAAACATGGGAAGAGGAGATAGGGTCCATGTTAGAAAATGCTGTGGAGGGGGAAAGGGATTGTGGCCAAGAGAACAGTTTACATTGGACTTTTTTTCCTTTTCGCTGTAAATATGCCCATCTGTTCCCCTTGCTTCCACGTGAACATTGTCAAAAACAACCCAAAACAGTAAACAAAAGGATTTTTCCAAAATGTATATACAGCTAAAAGCATGATTAATATTTGTTTGACCTTATGAAAAATATTATGCTTGTGCTGTTTGTTGTTAAGACATGGCATTTTTGCTTCTCCCATGTAGCAGAAACTAAAATCTGCTGGGCAGCACATGGCCCACTCAGCGGCAGCACGCACAGGGGGTATTTCTAGGTGAAGGCTTTCTGACAGAACCTGGTTACTGAAAGCACCTTGAAACAATGTTTGGGGGTGCTGCTGGAGTTTCCAGGCCTGGTGCGAAGGAGACCTATCCCAGGCTGTTACCAACAGTATGTCAGTGGTGGGTTAGTTTGTTCGAGATTTTTTTGTGCCTCATCTGCTTTTGTAAGAATTCTACATTGGGGATGTCACAGGAGTTACAATCCTGAAGAAGCACGATTTGAAGGTGACATAGTGTATTTATCAGGTAAGCTACTTAGCTGGCAAAAGCAGATGAGCTCTGGTAACGTGCAGTCCTGGCATCAGCTGGCTTGTTAAACAGCACAGCCTCCCTAAAAGGACTGTTTTTCTGATGGGCCGTTGCAGCTGCAGCAGCCCTGTTACTAGAGATGTGTAGTTCTAGGTGAGGCCTTTGTGTTTATTTCTGGTACAATATTAGTTGCCTAATAGCAAAGATAGTGTTTCTGTGAGTCCTGTTATTCGAACACGTCCCTCTCCAGGGTCAGTGCTGCCAGAGTTAGCCTCAGTGCTTCTTGTAGCAGTGACAAATGGTGAACATGCGTGTATTAAGGTTCGGGCATGGCTCTGCTGCCTGACTGGGAGAGCAGGAATAGGGAGGATGACACAGGGACACAGATCAGCAATAGCAGTAATCATGTAGGCAGGCAACAGGGATGTTTCCTTTGGAGACAGGAGTTACTCTTTGCTCAAATTACTTGAGCTGGTGGAAGTGAGGGGTAAAGCTGCCTCCATGGCCGCAAATGAGGGGTCCCAATCCTGCCAGTGCAAAGGGCATCTGCTGCCTTTTCTGCCCTGGATCCCAAATGAGAACTGAGAAGAGTTTGTGAGGAATGCATAGTGTGCTGAGGTACAGTTACCCCAGGAACAGACGTGTGGCTGTGCAGCCCTGGTGGCAGCACTGTCCAAATCTGTTGCCTTTAGAGCTCTGGCAGTTCGGCGAGACCCTGAGCCCAGGTCTCAGCTCTAGCACGGGGCCTCTGAGCTGCATGGTGCTGACTGCTGTCTGGCTTTAACCGAGATCCCGCTAATTTTCTTGGCCTCATTAACTGCAGCCTCGCAGCCCTGTGGGCTGGGCGGCAGAGGGCACTCCAAAACAAGCTGTGGTGCCTGGGACATATGGACTGAGCAATTGAGGAGAAACAAATCTGCCTTTCCTGTAAGGCGAGCAAGTCTGGCAGGGAAAACCTTGCCGTGACCTTTAGTTGT
This sequence comes from Streptopelia decaocto, assembly GCF_964273445.1. Classification (NCBI taxonomy): domain Eukaryota; kingdom Metazoa; phylum Chordata; class Aves; order Columbiformes; family Columbidae; genus Streptopelia; species Streptopelia decaocto. The sequence continues at coordinate 8,442,838 of NC_138670.1, read as the reverse complement.
GACATATCTGTCACGGCAGGCACTGAGTGGTAGAACTAGCGAGTACCTGAATATCAGATATGAAATTGCTCAAGAGCCTGGCAGTTTGTATTCCGGCATGTTCTGCTGGAGAGGTTTTTGACCTTCTAAGGGACATAAAGGAAGTGCGTTTTGCTGACTCTGCATTGTTGTCTTAGGTGAAGCCTTTAAATATATGAGTCTCCTCTGGTATAGCAAGCATGCATAAATACATAGTGCATTTATGAAAAAACAGGTTTGTCGTGTGCAGTGCAGTAGTTTTCCTTGTTATTTTTGCACCCTGCTGGATGAGCAGCAGCTGTATTCAGCAGCAGAGGTGGCTACATTTCTGTGGTTCTGTGCATGTACATTTTTTGGAAAGCTGCTTTAGGGTGAAAGGTATTCTATACTCAGAGGTTCACGAGTACTTATTGAAAAATATAAACCTCCCCACCTAACAGTAGTTTAACATTCTCTCTGAGTGTTTTGCCTTGGGCTTCACTTTGCATAGTGGGTAGATGGCACTGCAAAGTCTAGAAGCGTCACCGAAGAAGCAGAGCACAGGTGGCAGGATGGGAGAAGAAAACAGGTCCAAGAGAAGAAAACACTTTGGTGCAACTATAAAGAGCTCGTTGCTAATGAGTAATTTCTGTGGTCGCTTTGAGTCCAGGCAAGTAATAGTTTTAAGTCTTCCCCATGCTGTCTGTGGCAAAGGTGGGATCAGATGTTTGGAATCATCTGCCATGAAGATAGCCTTAGTCTGTGCTGTTACCAGGATTAAAAAGGACTGTCTAGGGATGGATCCCAACAGAAACCTTGGCTCTGAAATGTGCTTTCTCCATCTTGCCCCAAGTGTAAACTGAGATTTGAATTTCAATCTTTTTAACATCAAGTTTGGCCTTTAGGCTGCAACCCCAGACAGTACAGAAGGAAGCAAGTACCAGCTACAGCTGTGTTTGTGTCACAGATCAGAGCTCAAACAAAGGGGCACACAAATATACCGTAATTTCAGGCTCATTACTTTGCAGACAGGATGACTAGATCAGAGGGAGGGATTAAATTCTAGATAAGAAGACAAACCTGCAAAGGAAACATATGAGCTGGATTCTCAGAAAGACCTCAGGAACCTGAAAACCCAGTTGGTTTCCAGGACAATGCTGAAGTTAGTTTTTTCCCTCCCTCTCTGCTGTGATCCTTCTTCCAATTTGAAGTTTTCTTTCCTTTGAGATGTAGGTCTTATCGGCTTGTGGGACAAGTGAGTCAGTACGGTGCCTGAGGCTATGGGAACAGGGCTGATGGTAACCGAGTTCCTGCCCATCAGCTGAGCCTGCAAAACCAATCATGTTTGTGTTCCTGCTTTGTCTCAGCTGAAAGGTAAAACTCCTGAGTTTAAATCTCACCAGAAGTTGTTTAAAACCAGAGCAGGCTTAAGAGCTGGTATATCAGTTCCCAGCTTCACCTGGGAGCAGGAATTCGTGTTGCCATAACCCTGTCACAGGGGATATATGATGGGCCAAATCCCTTTAGAAATGCTTGAAGTGAGATGTAGGGAGCTTGATTTCTTCCAAAATATGTGCTTTGAATTTGGGAGCTGCTTTGGCTGCTCAGTTCTTAGGGAACTTGAATCTGATAGAATGGAAATGAGGAATCCAAAAATCAACTGCCGTTTATTGAGATCCCATTTATGTGCCAGTGCAAGGGAGCTCTCAAAGTACAAACTGAAATTGGAGTCCTTTTTCCTGGAATATACATTACTAAGATTTTTGAACATTATTGGTAACACTATCAGTAAAAGCTGACATTTCATCACATGCAACTTTTATGCTAAGAATGACTCTCGAATTTAAAACTTGTTTACAACTGAACCTGCGGCCGATTACTGTCCCTCACAGTTACTGTGATTTGCCCTTTTCCCAGGAGACTGTGTCTACTAATTGTATAGAAGTGATAGGAAAAGCAAAACTTGCCCTTCACTTTATTAGGGTACTTTTGCAAAAAGCTCTCCTCAAGGTGTGCGTGGCTGTTGCTGAGATGGTGGGACTGTTCTGCCTCTTAAAAAGCTGATGTACTGTGGGGGAAAGTTGTTCACTGGACCTGCAGTTACGCTGAACTGGAGATGTTTGGGCAGTGGAGGTGGGGACTGTGTGTGTGCCCGTACTAGGTGTCACCACTAGATGACACCATGACTCTGGTAACAAAGGTCCAGATGAACCCTAAAACCAAGGGCATTTTGCCTGTTTTGGAGGGTTTGTTACAAACTCAGAACTCGGGCTGGATTTGCAAACCTTTCAGTGAACCGGGGTCACGTTTCCCCCAAATGCAGGCTGAGGTTTGAGCAGAATGGGCTCGGTTCCAGGTGACAGGGTGGGATTTACGATTTGGGGTGGAAACCATCTGAACATTTGCCTTGCAACCAGGCTGATCTTGGCTGTGGTTACGCTTGAAGGGCCTGTGTGTGTTTGAAACAAAATCTCAGGCCGAGGTTCAGGGAATATGAGCCTCGCCTGAGCCAAAACCAGAAGGGGTTTGCACGACCCTGCTGTGAACTGCTGTAAGAAGGTTTCATGTGACTTCATAGCTCACCCGAGGTGGGTCAAGGCACGAACCCAAAAGCAGTATCCAGACGTGGTCAGTGATAGCCCCGCTTCCCTTTTAACCCATTGTCGCTGTGGGTGGTAGGTAACCAACGCTTGACAGGGAGCCAGCGAGTGCGCCTTGCCACGCTGCTGCCACACCGGCAGAGCCCACCGGCTCACCGTAGCGTAACGGTGGTTCAGCTGCTGCCGGGGCAGCCTTGTCTCCAGGAGCACTTTGCTTTCTGATCCACCCACCAGCAAAAGGAACCTGCTTCTCCTGGACTCTCACCTTCTGGGCTCTCACCTTTAAATTGCACAGTCTTCGACTCTGCAGCTGTTCATCAAGCAGTGGCTGTTGCTTGTCACTTCTTTCTCCTCTTTTTGGCTGAGTAAATGCTTGGTTATTCCCTAGCCTGAAAAAGCTTATTTGTCCTGTGTTTACTGTGTATGTACACATACTCAAGGCACTCTTCCATTGCTTTTTTTTTTTTTTGTCTGTTTCAATGAGACTTGGAGGATGTTCACATGAAGCACATTAATAAATCAAGCTGCATGTCTTCTGCTCTTGCAAAGGGTATTTCTGCATCCTAAAGTTTGGCAACTATCGTGTAATTATGTGGCTCCAATAATAGATTCAGGGAACTGATAATCTAAGAGGTGTTTGTATGAAGCGCTGCCACCTCCTTTGAAATTCATGTCTTCCCACTAACACCTCAGGACAATCCTCCCATGCAAACTGGTTAAATACCTTGTAGCAAGAGTCAGCGCAGAGCAGGGCATTCACCTGATGAGCACATTGTGTTAAGCTACCCCCAAATGCCTGTTGTCCCTGTGTCCCACACTAGTCATGGCCTAGAGGGACCCCAGAAGCTTGAGAGACATCTCTTTTTGGTAACACTGTGGCTCCCAGTAGTGCTTGGAGATTTTTATTGTGGCAAACTTGTAGTGCTTGGGAGTTTCCTGAGTTACTGACTTCATACATTGATTTTTCATAGGATGCTCAGATGGGTAGCTAAAACAAACTAGCTGTATTAATACAACAAGTTATCTTACGCTAATTCATTGTTATGTGTGTAGAAAACTCTTTCAAAATAAAATTCATAAACGTTTCGTTACTATTGTGAGGTTAAGCATTACAGAAGACTCCACTACAAATGTTTTTGTTTATTGTTTGTTTTTGTAGGCAGAATAGTGGAGTGTTTCTCTTGAATCATCTAGAAGCTTTGCTCTGGTTGGAATATGTTTTTTGTGGAAGCCAGCTTTTAGGTAAGGCTGGAATTTATATTTCTGGTGTTTGATGATACTGTGTCTTTTGCTATATTCACTAACAGAGTCAGAGAATTCTAAAGAATTAGTTCTAGAAAAACTCTGTTCATAGCCCATCATGAAACAGCAGTATCACTGTTCCTAGTTTTAATTAATATCTAAATTAATTTACCCGCTTTCAGCATTTGACTCTCTAGCCCTCCAGAAAACCCTGGGGGCCTTTTTGAAAAACAGGTACACTTGTTACTTTGCAAGGCTGCAACACTGTAGCTGATTTTAGTGGGAGATGGCATATTTTTATTCACAGTTTAGACACTTCATTCTTATGATCCTACACGTGATTAGGTGGTGTTTGGTTTAGGCAGGACTCTAGGCAGGAGAAATAAAAGGCAAACTCTTTCCTTTTTACACTGTGATAGTTCAGCGCAATGTTCTCTGCCACAAGTGTGTAAAACTAACACCAGGACAGACCAGGGGAGGTGACAGATATGGGTAGGTAGATATAGGTAGGTAATAGATGTAAAACAAATGAGTACTTGTGGCCTAGAATGCCAATTGTGGTATGGATGTGTTGTCTGTATCAGGTTGTTCCTGTCCAAGTCTGGAACAGCAGGAATGATGTTCAGGTGTGTTCATGGAATTACCACAAGGCGAATAAAGTAGGAGCTCAGTCAGTTTCATGTAATACTTCTCCTGGCAGATTGCCAGGTAACTTTCATCCCTGATAAGCATTACAAAATTTGTTGCTTTTGCTTTTTTTTTTTTTTTTTTTAAATTGAAATCCTTCATTGCTTGGAGAAAATTACTACTTCTAGAGCAGTGTGTCACACTGCAGAGATTTCTTGCTGTGTCCAAAGACACAAGATAGAGCTATATCCAGCACTCACCACGACTACAGCACAACTTCTTTTCTTCACCTGCAAAGCACCTCTGGAGCAGATGTGAGGAGCTGAGTAGAGCTGCCACAAGCACCCTCCAGGGCATTTGCAGCTCTGACTGCTCCAGAATTCATGGGTGGTGGTCTCTGTGAATGTTGAGACCATTCTGTTGGTGTTCCTTCTAACCCTGAGCCTTTTTTCCTCCACTGCCATATGCGGAGTGTGGACAGGGCAAAGAAGAATTCCTGTGTGTCTTGGCCCTTCCCTGCCGCTGCTCTGCCAGTCTCACGCTATTCAAGGTAGCTTTCCCCAGGGGTGGAGGGGTGACAGCCTCCAACACAGGCGCTGGAGTGAGGAAACTCCAAACCTCTGTGCTGGGAGCGCTATACACCTTGGACCATTAAGAAACTTGCACCTTGCAGGAAGCAGCAATGTTACTGAAGCATCATCAGCGCTTGTAGATGTGGATTTCTGATTTATTCTGCAACTAACTTTTACTTATGGGCCTGGACACCTGAAAAGCTGACTCTCCTGAGGAATGTCTGGGAGGCCGAATGGGGACTGTTTAACAGGATTAAATGTCACTGCAGCAAGTCTCTTTGGTGCAGATTCCTATAATGCTTGTAGCTTTCTCTTTGGCTGGGGGTAGGGAATATTTTGTGTGAGAAATGATGCTCTACAACTTAGTGCTTGCTGCCCGCTCGCTTTCTGCATGCTGATGTGATAGAGAAGCGGTCCAGGAAGCTGATGGAGCGTCAGAGAACTGTTGTAGTTTGGAGAAGAGGGGAGACGCTTGTGAAAATCAACATGATCTTTCCTCAGTTCTGCTGCCAGTGCCCAATTGCTTGTTCCCACGCAGGACAGCAAAGTGGGTAACAGCTTGGCCTTGCACTGGGTCCACCAGCTAAAATCAGGAGGTAGTGTCATCTTTGCTAGCCAGATTTCACTAGTCCTGTTTTAACACTATATACTGCATCCATTCTCCAACTAGTTTCTGCAAAGTTAACTTCCAGTGTGAATGTGAGTCCCACAGGTTGCTCATGCAGATAACCTGAGTGGTGTGAGTGGTGCACAGAGCTAGCAAAATGAGAAGCCCTTCTTGGCCATGTCATTTGATGGCCTGCATTATGTTGGGAAGGTCAGGAGAACAGCCTATGTCTGTTTGCCTGTCTGTAACACTGGGTGATGTGAAGAGCCTCATAGTGAAGTTGCTCTGTGATCCCTGGACTGGAAGTGCCAAGGCTTGGCATGTCATCAGAATTGCTGTCGAGCTCCCAGCATTGCTCCTGTTTGTTGGGCCTGCTGAGACCCCAGCAGGGAAGGATTTTCATCTTCTCTTTTACAGCTGGGAAAACAGAGGCCTAAGCAGATTTGAATCAATGATGCAGTCTCCCACATGCCCCACTGTAGCCCAAGAGCTGCTGGTGCCCATCATGGAGAGATTTCCAACTTGCAGAACTTAAGCAGGGCACTGAAGCTCTCCATAGATGTAATCCAGAAGGATGGGGGGGACATTCAGTGGAGCCACAACCTGCGAGTTGTCAGTAGGTTGTGGCAGTGTCAGACAGACAGACTTTCTGCTGTTTTAGGGCATGACAGTGTAACTGTAGGGAATGAAGAAGTAGGCATGGCTTCTTGCTCAAATACCTGCCTGTAGAAAAGGAGCTCCAGCAAAGGCTGTCACTCACCCATTTGGTTTTTCTTTCTGTCTCTCATTTTTCCATTTCCCTGTCTGGCCATTTGTGCTGCCTGCCTGTTTGTTTGTTGGCTGAGTGCCTGCTGAATTATTTACCAGCCTGACTGAATTAAGCAGCAGCAAAAGCAGGCGAGTGAATCCCACCTGAGACTCTTCCAGGGAGATGGGGGTGGAGTAGTGAGGTGCGCGTGGGGGGGGTGTTGATACATAGCGTTTAATTAAATGTACCAGCCCATTCCAGACAAAACCTTGTGGGAAGAGAAACTTCTCTGTTGCCCTGAGACAGGGCTGGAGGAAGCTGAGCGCATGGCTAATGCGCTGGCTGGCTCGGGTGGCAGCGTACCCCAGCTCCAGGCTGAGTGGGGGTCCTGCTGCTGGCAGTTGCCTTCAGCCCTTGCGAGTGTCGTGTCACACGCTGGGCTGTGGCGGGGCTGTCAAGTGGCTGTCCCCTCCACCACATCAGTTGTGTTGTTTGTGATGGTTGTTGTGCTGTGTGGGGTTAATTGGGTTAATGAGCGCATTGTACATTATTAGAGGCTGAATTGGCAATTATGCTAATTATTTTGTCTCCCAAAGTGCCACAGTTACTGAGGATGTTTAAAGCAACAGGGGTTCTTGTACCGCACACTAAATCAGGGCTGAGTATCTGAACACCAAAGGACCTCTCTTTACCAAATGGTGATGCATGGGTATTTGATGTAAGGAAATGTCTCTTGGTTAACATATCCCTACCAGCAAGCATGTCCAAGCTTAGCACACACCTTTTAAATCTATACACTGTTTCTCTCATACTTTCTTTTCCCTGAAAGAGTTCTTATCTCACCCAATTTAGCAGGGAAAGCCATCCATCCACTAAGCAACTTGTGGAGCTGGGAGTGCTTTAGTTGCACATGCACAGTACAGAGCATCTTTGTCTTAGTCCAACTGATTGAGAAGTGGTCCCTGTTAGCGCATTCTTGCACATACGGATGGATATACATGCTTGAGTATGTTAGGAGAGACTTAACCTGTCCAATCAGCCTGCTTGCACTGCTGTTTCCTGGACTTCTGACTTTCCAGACCAACCCCCCCCCAGAACGTGCCATGTCAGAAGAGGCAACCAATGCCTTATTGTCTATAGCATCACTTTACCATGTGAGGTAGAATAGTGTCTCGAGAAGGTAGATAAAGACGGAGCTGGGAACAGCAAGACATGAGAAGAGCGCTGTGCGATCAAAAGCACATGCCTCATGAATTTATAATAAACTAACTCTGTGGGACTCTTGCTACATAAATCAACTGATAATCCACCATGTAAAAGATCATATGCAGCAATTCACCATTTCCTTCCCATTTCTCCTATATCCTTCTTTCTGAAAGGCACTGTGCAGTTGGTGTGAACGTGCTCATGCATACTGCTTCGCTGCAGAGAGAAGTACGTGGCACATCAAGGTAATGGATTTTTCTTGAATAACCTATGCAAGTACTGTCATGTTTTGCATCAACAGTAAGTGATTTCGTATTGCATAAAGCAAGGAGTTTAAAAGAGTTGATGACCCTCACTGGCTTTATTCCAGATGAGGGTCATGTGTCTGGGTTACTGCCCAACCTTTTCCAATAAGTTAATTCTCACTCTTAGAATTGTAATGGCTGCATTGAGCTGTGCTCCCCTCTATAATGATTACTTACAGAAAGGAAAAAGTGTTTTTTCACTGGACTCCAGCATTCCTACTTGTGCCTTGCCCGCATTTCGTGCAAGTGCCTGCACTTTGCACTTGCTAGGAAAACTGAGGCATCAGGTCTGAAACTGTTGCTGACGTGAGGATACATCTTGTTCTAAGGCTCTGCAGCAACATTTGAGTCAACCAGTTCTATGCTGTCCTCATGTATACGATTAATTTACTGTATTTCTTTAATAAGAAAATGATCTGGGATCATCAGCAGTCATCATCTAGCTAGATTTCAGCAAAGCGCTTTACAAGATATCTCATGGGAGTATTATACTCGGAGAAAATGGGGATTAGCACATGACTTGTACAGTAGAAGAGGGGCTAGTGATGGGAGACTGCACAGGAAGGAATGTCAGAAGAGTGGAATTCTGCCAGCACAAGTTTGATGTATTTACACTTGTTAATTCTACTACTTATGTACAGATTCATTAAACAATATTAGGATTCTGGAGAAGCATCTGTATGTACAAATGTATCAGAGGAACCGAGGGCCCCTCTGCCTTTGTACCCATTGAACGGTACTTTTCTGCTCTAGTCTCTGCAAGAGGAAATGACCCTTTCTAGTGCTATCATCCCTTGCTGTGTTTCAGAGAGATTTACGTCTCTCTGCTCACTGACTGTACTCAGGAGTAGGTATAAAAACAAATACCAAAGGGATGCATGCATCAGTTAAACTTGTTCTCCCTGATTACTCGGGTTAGTTCAGGGATGGGCTTTTTGTCAAAGGAAGGATTGTAAGTCTGGATCTGTCTTCCTTGGGTGAGGTCAGAATTTTCCCCGAAGTCTGCTCCTGTCCGCATGTCTGAGCTTGGAAGGAGTAGGGGATAGTCCTACCTAGCATGTCAAAGAAGAGACAGTGTTGCTGGCTGATATCAATACCAATGTCAGAGGGAGATGTTTCTATGGCATATGTAACCAAGCAGCTGTATGTGAGCATCAGGGTCATCCTGCCTCAGACTTGTAATACTCTGTGCAGCCCCCACTGCTGTACAATGGCAAAGTAAAGGTAATTTCTCTGCTTGGCAGATTTGGCAAGGAGATGATGGAAGAAATGCACCTGGGGGAGCAGGTACTTGGGTGGAATGACTGAGGAAGCCCCAGATAGTACAAGAGGGAGAGATCCAGGGATAACAAGGGAGAAGAGATCACATGGGACTGGAAGAGAGGGAGGAAGATATCCAGAATAAAATGAAAATAGGAGGTAGAATACTATGGGAGGATATAGATAGGGACTTACCTTAGCAGCAGTCAGGAGAGGATGTTTTTATTCTCTTTTTTTTTTTGTTCTTTTTTTTTTTTCTTCCCAACTGCTACCCTTTCTCATCTTTCCCATGTAGATATCTTAACCAGCTTCCCCCATGGCAAGTGAATCCAGCATGCATTCTGCACAACTCACCTCTCAGTGACTGGTCGATCTGTGCTGTTTCTTTTTGCTGAAATGATCTTCTTCCTTTTCTGTTTTCCCATGTGGGAATTTGATACCAAGACCAAACCTTTGGATCTGTCCCGCCAGCAGGAGAATGATGTGTTAACAGGAGAAGTGAAGGGAGCCATCCATGCCTTGCACTATGGAGCCGTTTCCTCTCCTACTCACAGATATTTGCTAAAGAGGTGTTTTGGTTTAACTGTAGCTTATTGGATTATGTGATTATGGCATTTGAATTCTTTATTAGATCTTTTCTGTCTTGGTCCCTAGGGTTGAGAGGGACTTGTTTTCTGGCATTTGATGTGTTTGAAGAGTCAGGCTGTTTGTATCACTGCTGCTTTGCTTTGGTCCTTTGACTCATTCTCTGGGGAGCATTCTGATGTGCAGAGCTCAGCTTTGTGTGTGTCTGCTATATGGGATGTCTTTGTGGTTTGGTTTTGTACCAGGCACAAATCACCCCTCCTGCTCCCTTCTTTGCAAGTTGTCATGAAAGCAGGCTATTGCTGACCTTTTTTTTTTTTTGGAAAACTTGTGTTTGCTGAAAGCTGTACAGAAAGTTCAGTATTATATGAGAGACACAGTACCTATGCTTGGAGGGGATGAGTGGCATTGCAGCAATACTTGTTTCCCCTCAGCCTCTTTCTGCTGTGTCTAGAAAAAAATTCTTATCATTATAGTTCACTTACCAAAAGACTGTTCCTCACGTTCTGCTGTATCTGCTCTTTGCTGATTATTTTGACTGAGGTGCCAGGAGAAGACGACTCCTAACCTTGTAGTAGGAAGGGAGAAGCTGCTGCTCCTGTGCTTTGCCACAAAGCAGCACCCTGTGAGCAGAATATCAGCAGGGAAATTTGCTTAGCCTTCAAGAAAAGGTCAGGCCCAGCCCGGTAAACCCTGCCAAGAAGGGTCAGTGTGGTGAACCAACTTACGCTTCATTTGTCACCTGTCAGTGCTGAGTGCGATGCACTTAATAGCATGGTAGTGGAAAGGACAAAGGGGATTTCTGATGGGGAGAAGCGAGGTAAGCCATAATTAACTAGAACGCTGAAGGAAAAACTCTGTCTTTGAGCTGCTAAGTTTCTCTTGTGACCTCAGATGTTTTCACACATGCTCCTGACACACAGCCCGGCTGCTCCCACATACCCTGCCTCCATGGCTGCATTCTGCACAGTGTGCCATGTTGGGAAATGGGATGAAATAAAAGGACGACTGAACCTTTGTGGACATAGGCAAGGAATGCAATACAAAGATCTGTGATGCTGGAGCGTTCCTGCTGGTGCAGAGCACAGGCTCAGTCTGAGCTGTTGACTGAGGGAGCAGAGGGGAGTCTCCCAGGCTTATGCTAGTTCTGGAATTAACCTCCCCACCAAGTGCGGGGGAAAAAGGGGCTTGTTGGCACCAAGGAGGGCAATGTTGTTGGCAATGTTGAGGGCAACAAGAAGCAAGGTGTTCCTGCCCCACCTCCTCCCCTTTCCCTGTAGAATGAGCTAATACCTGTATCTGCGGTGGCTGGTTTTGTATAACCTCTCCTGCATTAATGGTTACTGCTGCATTGCTGCTTTTCCCAACACTGAGAACCCACGTTTTCTCCTTTTGTTCCTGAGCAGTTTCCAGCCAGTGCCATGTCCCTGCATAATGTACTCGCATGTACTCCATGACACAGGCTGCTTCAATGTTGAAAGATATGCCAGTTGAAAACAAGCATTCTGCTGACCTCCTTTTCTTCCAGGGCTTAGTTTGGAAGTAGCTTTGCAAGGGCTGCCAGTGCCCAAGCAGTGATTTAGTTCCCACATCCTGCTCGTCATATGTGAGAGCTGCTCTTGTTTTGTATGGTGACAACTGGCAGAGCAGGCTGTGAGCACTGAGCATGCGTTGTACCTCACCCCCAATACTTGTAGCTTAAGTGGGCCTGAACTGTTTTTAAAGGAAACCTTTCAAGTGTTGTTAACAACAAAGTCATAATGGCAGCCTCTGGCGCAGCTGGAAAACATCTGCAAACACTTGGAACAGGTAATAGTTTGATGAGGGCAAAGTTGTATCTGACTGCACATGGCTCTTGGGGATAAAAAGCTGTAGCTGGTGGAGTTAGCACGACCTCTGGTTTGGCTTGGGAGCGCATTGTGTTCAGGGAATATTGGTAAATCATGGCAGCTCCTTGCTTCTGGAGAGTGTCAGGATGTAGGATACCAAACAAAAAAATAATTTACCTGTAACCTTATTTCTTATGGAATTTTCTTCTTGAATTTGTGCATTATTCAAAAGTTGTTGGACTTCTGTGCCATTTTGGAAGGTGGGCTCTGGGCTTTTTGGGTTTTCATGAGCTGTCTTTTAAACAGCTGCCTGTGCTTGGTAACTGCGGTCACTGTTTGTGGTTAAATGACAAATGTTTTACATTCCCTAACCTTGAAAATAGTTATGGTGCAGATTTTGCTGGGATTAATTTTGTTGATCTGTTTCTGCAAAGATTTAGGCAAGTGGCTTACTGCTGATGCAGACAATCATGGAAAGTATCTTTGAAGCTTCATTATTCACAGAAATTATGGCAAGAGCACAGCAGTGACAAGAAGAGTGATTCCTATATCCAAATAAATATTAATAATGTTTCTTTTGCTACATTTGCTCTGAGGAATGTGTGTGTGCTCAGGATGTCATGGTTTTTATGTTCCTGCAATTTTGGCTTGAGATCTGTGTGGTGATAGGGAGGCTCTGAGCTGTGAGTCCCACATCATGTTGTGCATATAGCAAAAAGACAGTGGTGTGTTCTGTGTCCACCTGCCACCTCAGGATTACCATTGTCTCAACAACTTTTTTAAAAAAATCATTTTAGTTGAAATGATTTGGAGATCTAGGTATTTTTCTCATTGTTATGGAGCCATTAAACAACAGTATAGTTGCCCCATATGTGGTGCTATTATTTTTGATGTCAGGAAAGCCAAAAGTCATCTTTTCTTGTCCTCTGCTAATAAGACACCCATCTCACTTGAAGCAGGCACACTCAGAGCGTGGAGCACCTCCTAAATATAAAAGAAAAAAGCAGAGTTTCAGTGCTCCAGCCATGGCTCATGGTGTCCCCAGGACCTGTGTGGTGCTGTTTGGCAGAGCAGTTCAAACTGTTGCTGTATAAGGTGTGCGCTAGAGAGACTCTGCCTCTCATTTAATTTTATCAGATACTCTTTATGCAGAGTAAATTATGTCAAAAGATCTTCTTGTAAAGACCACAGCGGAAGTTCCTTATCTGCACAGCAACCAATGTGTTGGAGGTTTCATTGAATTATTATTGAATTGGGGTTTACCAGGAGGACTTTACAGGGTTTGCAAAGAGGGGGAAGAGGGCTTGGTTTTTTAAGCTCAGTTAAAGGGGAGAATTCTGTTTAAATGTTTTCTTCCAGTTTCAAATTTAAGACTAGCTAAGAGAACCGCAAATATTCTTCCTCTTCCTTATCACCTCCTTGTTAAAATTTATTGTAATACTTTAAGTAAACACCTTGTGTCTCACTGTATCAGTCATCTTGAACTAATCCATGAGGAGACTTGTCTGTGGGATGTCCAGTTGACCTCAATTTAGGCATTCTTGGGAATGAAGCAAGGAGGCATGTGTCTACCAGCAAAACGGGAATACCAGGCTTCAAAACTTGGTCTACATGCCACTTCCATATCTGCATAAATTATACTGGTATGGGGTGGGGTTCTTTGTCAAAAGCACTGGAACAGCCTCTAGGCTATGTAAAATTATGCAGATATAAGGGCATATTAACAAATGCAGATGTTGATTCATTAACATTATTCTCTTTTCCTAAAGAAAACACTTGCATCACAGTCAGATTAAAGGCAAACATTGTCTTCCAGATTCAGCTGTGCTGGTAAAAGATGTTACCATCACTAACTGGTGTTACCCTCTGCACTGATCACCAAAAGAGCCCCAGGCAAAGCTGAGTGTCTGTCTTAAGCAGTTCCAGTTGTTGGCCACAGCAAAGCTGTTGGCTCTGCCTGAGGAAAATCAGGGAGTGCTCAGCAAGAAGTGTTCCTTTGGTAGATCGGTGTAAACACAACCTCTGTAAGGACAGAGAGATGGGAGGTGTAAGGAGCAGCTGGGGGAGGTAAGTGCTGCTTCTGGGTAACGATGACTGGCCTTGTCCTTAAACAGCCTTTTAGGACTGGAGTGATAGCAGAGAACTGTCTGTGTGTAGAAACATCTTTTGTTATTGCTTGTAGAGGAAAGTTTCAGAAAATCTTAGATGACTTCTTTACCTGTCATAAAGAAGCAAACTAGGGTAGGTGTAAGGAGCCACATTTATATACTTTTTAAGGTACCTGCGCAAAGTTATGTGAAGTCAGTGGCAGTGACAGACCTAGAAACAGAACATCAGAGTCCTGGCTTTTTAACTATCTTCACTAACCATTAGATGATACTTCCTCCAGATGTTTCAATAAGGGGTGCTATAAAAAGTTCCTGACATTGCTGTTGCAATTCCTCATTTCCAAAGGGCTGCCCGCCTTTATGTTTTTAATATCATTGCTTTGAAGCACCATAGCTAGAAGTGACAGTGCCAGAAACAATAATAACAATAATAATCTGCATAGCACAACAGGCATTTTACCAGCATGTAGGAAGACAAAGGTCTCTGTGTGTTTTGTATTAGCACACTGAAAAAGTCCTATTGAGCCTATCTGGAATGCATAGGTGGGAACCTTAACCCCTCATATGCTGAGAAGAAAATTGTATGCAGACCTGAGGGCTGAATTAAATGAATAAAAGGGCACATAAGCTTCATTCCTTTGGTGGTGGGAGGTCTTTCTGGACCATATGCCTTGACAGCCTTGTTCAAGCTTATGTATTTAATATCCATGTGACACCAGAGTGGTTAATTTACAAGTATTTTTCCAGTTTCTGCAGTCATATTTAATTATTCTTTACCATAGACTAGAAAAGACAGGAAAGGAAAAAGCTAATCCAAAGCTTAAAATTATTTTTCCTCTGCAAATTCCATCCTTATTTCTGCCATGGCCCATGATCAAAACCCGAACAATAAAACATACAGCTGTGACATAGGGGAATTGTCCAAAAAGGACGATTTCTGAAGGTTTATGATTAGGTTTTATATTCCCTTTGTCTACAGAGCAGCACTTCCTGAATGTTTCTGTGGTGGGAAAAGCATCCCAGCCATTTCCCCTTGTGGATGATGGTGTAATTAGAGCTGTAAAGAAAGAACCCATGACACTAAAAGGCCATAAGTGCTGCAGATTTAGGACAACAGGTTTCTATGGAAACTGAAGTGAAAATAGGACCTTAAATGGGTGAATAACAATGATATGGAGTTCTCAGTTTGGATCAGTCTGTAAGTTGCACTAAAATACAGCCTGCCTTTCTGGCAGTTATTGGCATAACCTTTTCCATGGTGCTCTGAATTAAACCTTGCCTCTCCTCCCCCAGCTCTTAATTTCTAATACAGAAACATTTCTTAAAAGAGAAAGATGAGACTTTCCAATGGATAGCACCCACCCATTTATAGATGTTACCAAAATAATTCGAGCTTAATATAGGGAGAAATACACAACATAGTAAGTTATGGCATCCGTTATCATTAATACTACTATGTTGGCATCCTTGGTAGTAGCTGAAAATTTTTCCTGCATCAGGTGGAATATGAAGTCTTCTTATATTCTGGTTCAGTGATGGTGCCAATGACACCTTTGCGATACCTCTGTGTAATTCACTGTATGCTGTACTTGCAAGTTCTTGATAACTGAGTGTGTCCTGAAATCCTGCTGGAATGTTCTGCAGTCTGAAACCAGTTCTCCTGACTGCAATGGGAGATCCTTTCCTTCAGCTCTCTGGTTTCTGAGGAATTTGGAAACAGTCTCTTACTAGCAGGAAACCTTTCCAGACTTTTCAGTAGAATATGGTGTCTTACATTGGCTATACTGTGCTTTGAGCAACGTCTGAAAATGCCACTGCTAGAAATGCTCCAGGAAAGAACAAAGGGAGACTTGGCATTCTTTGCACTATGGTTTTTCTTGTTGAACATTTAACAACAGTGGAATAAATGAAACTTCAGCAAGGGAAAGATTGAACTGCTAGTGAGAGATATACCCATATAGTCCCGTTTGTTTCTGTAGAAACAGCCGTACAAACTTGTTGTAATAAATCTACTAACTCAGGGATATTTAGGAGAAAACTATTGTAGATGACAGACTTCTCTGCAGCTAACCTGCGTAGACTAAATATATAGAAATTTATGTGTGGAATTATTAATAAAATCAGTGACAACTGAACTGGGACACATCTGTGCAGTAATCATCCCTTTGGCACTCTGAATGGTTTGTGTTCTCTACAGCCTGAAACATGAATTAATTTTGCAAGCAGTGGGCTAAAAGTCACATAAGCTGCAATTTAACTCCTTGCAAACTGTCCCAGAATAGCCAACCTCGTAACATGCCGGGTCTCTGTCCCTGCCTCCATTGGTGCAAAACCACTGTTCCAAATGGGAACCACTAAAACCAGTTGGTTGCCAGTCGTAGAGTCTGAATCAGGATCGTGGTTTGTGGGAATGGAGTCTACAGCAACACCATGTGTCCAAATACTAATGATTTCTGGTCTGAAGCTCATATCCTACCATTTGAGTTTTAGTGAATAATACAGGCTTCGCTGACTCTCCAGGTTTATGTTGCCATAAATGAGAGAGAAACCACTTTTCTGTGCACGCGTCCAGACTCTCATCGCATGGCAAGCCAGGCAGATTCATGATTCTGGCTGCTCTGCTTGTGCAGGCTCAGGGCAACATCCAGATGCTGACGCGCTGGCTCCAGGCAGCCTCCCCACAGAATAAATGCTGTTAAATTCTTGATCTGATTGGCAGCCCTGGGAATTCAATTCAAGTCCCTGGGGAGAGGCAGGAGAGCATTTCTTTTCTCTGGCTATTGTCATGAAAATGAATAAATCCTCCCTCCCCCTCCATCCTCAGGTTGTCACTGGCCTGGATTAATTTTGTGTAAATTTTTTGTATTCCTACCCTAGCTGCTTCTTCAGGAGGGGATTGCCTAATTCTCTGAGTTCAAAGCAAAGTCAAGCAACCTGGTAGATGGGAAGACAAGTGACCGGGTTGAAGCTGCTCCAGCCTGCCAGCTCTGAGCGCCTGGTGCCCCAGTTGTGGTACCCCAGGAAAGAGAGAGGCTCATCGGGGGCCGATGGGAGCGAGGCCAGTCACACTCTGTTTCCTTTAGCACATTTTATTGTCATCCTCTTCTTCCTAAGACATTGTGATGTTTTGCCCATGGATATACCCATTCTTCTAGGCAAATACAAGTTACTCACAGCTGGGCTTGGGCCTAGCACGCACCCCTCGTCTGCCTCCTATTCATCTGCGTGACATCTAACACGGGATATTAGCTCACGGCACTCACCAGCGAGGAGAGCAAGCCACAGCGCGGGTTAGGTCAGGCACAAATGAATTGGAGGTGAGCAGCAGCTGGGACCCAGCGCAGGGCCAGGCTGCAGCCGTCAGCCGTCACCCAGTGCCGTGGGGACGCTGCGCCGCAGACAGGCAGCCAGCCTGCCGTGTCACCGCAGACTGCAGGGACCAGCCCTGACGTGCCCAGCTGAGAAAACTCTGTCCAGCCTTTGTTTCAACAGAGTATTTAAGCCTAGTTCAACTTCAGGCTTGTGAAAGAGCTTGCAGGGGAAAAACGGAAAAATAGGTTTTTGTGCTGGATTTTTGTTCACTGAAACTTTCTGCTCTGTCTCTTCCCTTTTGAAGGGAAAAAATCAAAACAGAAATTCAGTTTTTTGGAAAAAAAAAACTTTTTCATTTTGAAAATGTTTCTTTAAGATCCGGTTTATAGTTAAATATTTTAGTGGAAATTAAAAATTCCCCCAGAATGTTCATTAGAAAATCAACTAATATTTCTCAACCAGCTTTGTTTAAAATTACCTACATGCTTAAGCATCTTGCGGAATCAGGACTTAAAAAGACAAACCTTTTCTTATCTTAACTACAATACCCATTTTAATGTATGTAGGGACATTAACTACAATAGTTATATGCTCTCTCTGTTATTTCATAATTGCAGGTCTTTAAAAACCTTTTTAAAAAAAGTGTATGTAATTATTATATAGATCAGAGTTTTTACCTTTAAATGTCAGGCATTTGCATAAAAATTTCCATATATTAATGCTAATCAGGAAGAGAAGCAGAATGTCACTAAACTCCTTGCTATGAATTAGGACTCCAGTGTCAGAGGTCGGGTTGAAAAATAAAGATGTTGACACCAGCTGTATTCCCCAAATCCTTGTACAATCGCAAAATTGTCTGATGTTTCTGTTGGTCATCGCTCTGGCAGGCTGGCTGGGAGTGCTGACACGCACGTTGCTGCTGCTGCTCTGTAATGTTAACACCTTCTTGAGCTGAATGAGAAACTTGCACCTCTTTTTAAGGCAATTGATTTAGTGATTTATAATCTGTGGGCTGGAGGCTCCCAGAGGCTCTTCTGAGAGCGCTGAAGGAAAGTGAGCCTGTTGTCAGGGTACTTAGATTTGCTATATAAAGCCTAGGACAGCCACTGGGAATTTTTTAGGATCTGCAACCTGGAAAAGGTTGATAACTGTTGATTTGGATTGTCAGCAGTCTCAGCACCCAGAGCTGCTCCTGGTTAATATCTGGACATTTCCTCCTCAGCCTTTAACTGGGCTTCTGGGTTTGTTCTCAGTCATTCTGTGTTCAAAAAAGCATTATAAAAATAGGAAGTGTTCAGGGAGAAGTGACTGTTCTTAGAAATATGAGGCAGCTTCCACACAAAAAGAGGTTATTTAGGTTGGAGAGGGGAGTAATAATGGAGAGTTATCCTAGCAGCATGTGAAATGAGGACTAGTACGATGATGGTAAGGAACTCCCATTTCTGCATTTTCCAGTAGCAGAGGAAGGAGAAGTTTGCTGACTTTGAAAGGCAACATTTTTAGAACAGCTAAAGAAAATGTTCTGTCACATGCTGCAGAACATCTTGCCAAAAGGTAGCACTGGGCCAGAAGTTCAGCAGGATCCAAAGAACTAAAGAGGAGAATTTTCTGAGGCAGAAAAAAGCTGAACATTGAACTCCTTGTGGAAATTAATCGAATGTTGAACCTGCATCCATGATCTTGAGACCCTTTCATTGTCTCTAAATGCTGAGAAACCTCGAGTGTTGAATTAAAAAGGATAAGGTGAAATAAAATGGTAAAGCTACAAGAACTACTTACGTCAAGGCATAAACCTCTGACTTCTACCCACTAGGAAGGAGCTTTCCCCTGGGCAGATTGGTCTGTAATTTGCCTGCTGCGAGGCTCCCCACAAACACATCTTTGCAAGGGATTGCTTAACAAAAAGGAAAATGAGCAAAAAAAATTCCAGTTTATGAAGCACTGAAATCCCAGAGTGTGTGGAATCCTGAGCCGTTGGACAGAATTTCAGATGATCCAAAGTGGGGCGAAGGAACCGTTTGGGCAGAGCTGTGCTCATCTGGCTGCCCGTGGCCGGCCCACCTGGTGCTCACTCACCTGTGTCCAATTTGGAATGGGAGGAAAAGGTCAGCATGCTTCAAGGGGAAATTATTTTTCCGAATTTTATTGAATGTTGGTGTGCATTTGTAGGGTTTTGTGATAACTACTTGAGTATCTGAAAACTTTTCTTACTTCCGCAGTACTTAAATCCCTTATATTAATAGAAGGATTTCTTTCAAAGCACAGGCCTCTCGAATACAAGCTAAATGAACATATTGTTATCTAGGAAGTCATTAATTTATGATGAGTAAGGTCTGAAGAGGAGATAGTTAAAAATGAGGCACTGTAGCCAAGTAATAGCAGCATTTAGGTACAGTATTTGTATCTGTAGATAAACAGCAATGCTATGGTAGGATTGTTCTGTCCGCCTGTGTAACGTGAGAATGGCACATGCACAGGCAACTATTTGGAAGGAAACCACGTTATTTTCTTTGAGACCTGCCGTTGTGCTATTTTAAGATAGCATCATTTTCTAATAGTGATAGCGGCAAGCTTGCTGTGGTTTATAAACCATTAACTCAGCAGTGGTCCAGGATGGAAAAAGAGCCCACCTACCTGCTTAAAAGTCATCACCCTGCATCTTGCGGTTTGAATACTAGAAAAGCAGGGCTTTTTCAGCCAAATTAATATGTAAAAGCTAAGCTATATCCAGTTGTGAGACATCTAAGGCAATTTTAGTGTCGGTCTTTGGGATTATGATTTACACCACATATGCCTTTTGACTGTGGCACAGAATAGCTTTAAAGTATGTTCTGATTGAACACGTGCTGCTGCCATCTTTGTACTGGTATGGGCACAGTCAGAATTCACAGGCATCTGGAGCAGAGCTCGGTGTCTTTATTAGAATGTGCTCTTTCCTTTATGGCTTTGATTTACAATTTTTTTCCCCTCTGAGTCATAGTGGAAAAAATGACTAGAATTTTTGATAAATTATTATTTGTGGGAAAAGGCAAGAAAGTTTATCTTTCACAATCTATAGTCATTGTAAAAAAAAAAACAACCAAGTTTTGGTACAGATGAGACCCGTGTGCATTCAAGAAACATTTCAGGAAGCTCAGTACGTAACGTTAATAGAGAGGACCACAAAAGGTAGAAGATGCGTTCCATGGCTTCCATTCACAGTAGCAGATCTGATTCAGCAGCCCTGGATACCAGTTTAATCTGGAATGACTCTGGTTGTTCAGTCGGGGAGAAGTGAGGACACCGTCAAGCTCATACCTTGGATGAGAAGGGCAGAATTGGACCCAGTGAATGTTGAGTCAGGTGGAATAAAGCCGGCGGTATATTGCAGGGGAGGTATCTTGAGCTTGAGGCTTCTGTTGACACGCACGTCTAGCTTCTGCAATATACTGCAGAGGTTCTGTTCGTGGTTTATTACTACAGAGGATAGTGCATTTGTTGGAAATACGCATTAATTGCTTTTATTTTATCAGTGTTTGATCATTATACTAATTTGCTAGAGCAGTTGTTGCAGCTTACACTGGTGGCATATGAACGGATTACTAGGACCTGCAGTTTGCTGCAGGGCAGCAACCCATGTGATAGAGATTAGGGGTCGAATTCTGCTCCCTTGTATACTGCTGTAAATATCAATAATCCAATTGATTTTATCAAAGTAACTCTGGATTTTAACTGGTGTGATTAAGGGCATCTGACCTTGTTGTTTTGTTATGTTTGTTAATGTATACAATACTGTACAGCAGCAGGCTTTGTAATGGGTAAGAGAGGGTCGATAGAAGAGATTCCAATACATTGCTGAGATTTTTGAAGGAGTCTAAATAACTGTATCGTGAGCCTTCTATTTACTTCAGTGGTCCCCTGCTCAAATGTCTGAAAATCTCAGCCATTCAGTGTAAAATGGAAATGACGTTATAATGCAGTTTTATGCAACATCCTCCGAAGAGAATTCCCTCATTTCAGACTGAGCTGTGAAGAAGAGCAGTGTGCTGCAGGATGTTGCAGAGACAGCATGATGCACAAAATATATAATGCTGATTAGACAAGATGAACAGGCGATGTGAATGCAAGTAACATTAGTGGCTACTCATGGATTTCGTACTAGATCTCATTGTCACCAAAGCCTGTAACAAAACTTCTCCGAGCTCTAGGGGGAGGAGAATCAAACCCAGTGCAGCACAGCCATCTCATACACGCTGCATCGTAACACAGGTTACATCGGTTTGCTGCCATGTCATGAAATCTCCTGGTGCTGTGTGCTCTATAATAGAAATGTCACTTAGCCTCCCTGCTTTTATAAATAAATGTAGTTATTTTAATACTACTCTCGTTAAATTCACAGCTGCTAAAACAGCTTCATGTGGCAGGGGTGAGCCAGCTTCACATGCAGCCACCTTGGCAGCCTGCAGGATTGTGATACTTGTTCCTCGAAGGAAGAACAGCAATTTTGTTCTCACATCTCCCTCCTGACGTTGTGGTTCCCTTACTGAGCAAAAGTTGCAGGGAGGCTTACGGGAGGGGAGTGGGACAGACAGATTTTCCTGCCCTTACAAGGGGAAGCAAACTTTGCCCACTGTTGCCCTGCAGCTCTGCTTCGTGCTTTGCCTCATGGAGTGGAAGGATCCAGGGACTAGAGCGTCATTTGGCCTTTGGAAGTGGGCACCATCCCTGGCAGCATGGGAGGCCGGGGCTCACACAGGAAAGGGCAGAGCCTGCTGCTAAACCTGGGTCCAGGATCTCATCACCTGCCTAGAGCTGTTCCTGCACATGGGTCGTGTGTGTCTGGCTGTGTCCTGCTTGGGGGCTGTTTGCTGCGTGGCTAGGCCAAGGCGGCCAGCAGCCATTGACTTACTAATAACTCCATAAACAATGCATCTGCCAGAGTTTAACTGGATGTCTACTGGGTCCTGTGTCTGACCCCTTCGGGACAGAGTCTTTCTTTGAGCCTTGTAATCTTTTGCTCTTTGGATTTTAGGGTTGCATCAACTGCTGATTCTTCCTGGGAACTTGGTTCTTCCGTAGGTGACCAGCTATCGAAACGACAGTGACAAACCTAAAAACTGATACTTATTTTTTCCTGGTTGTGTTGTGCAATGGCAGTGATGAGTGTGCTGACTTAGCTTGCAGGTCTGACAAGCTTCTGTTACCAGTTCCCCCATTCATGAAAAGAAAATCCCATTCATCCATCTTGTACTCAGTTCTACCTGCTGTACATTAGAGGGATTTAACCTACAGCATTCAGGGTAGGAATTTTGAAGCAGTTGAACTCATTCGCTTCCTTGACTGTCCCATCGTACCACCCTAACTAGCAGCTATGTCCTGACCTACTAGGACTGCGAGCCCACTGTGCATTCATTTATCTCCCAATTTTCTGCCCTCGAGAGCTAGGCTCTGTAGTAGGCCAGGGAGGTTAGAAGATCTGTGTGGGTGTTAAACGGATTTATGCAGCTTCGACACAGCCAGAATCGCTGCTTCTCAGCTCTGTTATTATTACTATAACAACTTAATTGTTTGATTTCCAGTTGCTATTGTATTCTTGTTGAAGGCACTGTATAAACACACAAAAGATGATGGCCTCTCGCCTGAAGCGCCTGCAGCCTTGAGTGCACAACAAGAGAGCAGACTGAAGCAATGAACACACGTTACCAGACAATAAAAATTATAAAGCAACAGTTGGGTTTTAGCCTCAGGTCCTCATGGCTGTCAAGTGCTGGTCTTGCGGTATTGTTCAAATTTGCATTCTCCTCGATGCAATGGGGCGGGCTTGCTTGTGTATCATTTATGCAAGTATATGTACACTTTGTTTTATGTTTAAACAATGTAAAACACACCTTGAATGAGACAAAAAGCCTGAGATAACTGTTGAGGGGACTGTCCTCTCTCAGATAGGGCTGAATGGCTGCTGACAAAGGCCTTTGATGGATAGTTGACGGTTTTCATTGCCCTGTTCCTGTTTTGTTGCAGGATCTGGTTTGAGTTATCAAAATATCATTCCATAATATTTTGACTTCCTTTCTGGACTTCCCCTGGCTACTCTGACCAACAGAGTTTAGCTCATAGAGATCATGGGGAAAAGGCGACTCTTGTAGATACTTAGGTTGACTATGGACATACGCAAGTATTCATGTTGAAATAGTCAATAGCTACTGTGAATGCTGATTTTTCATTCTGGGAAGTATAGAGTGAAGCAGCAAATCCAGAAACATGATCTAGACAGTTAGTCACACTTGGCAGATAATGAACTCCAACAAAGAACACTCAAAGTCAACAGTTGTGGCAAGTTTTTAGCAAATATTACAGATAAGTAAAGTATTCCAGGAAGTATTGCAAGTATTGTGGTCTGTAGTATGTTTGCATAAACCACCAGATAGGGCTGCATTACACTGTTAAAACAATGATTGGAACTATCTATCTTTGAGTTAGTGTTTTGTTTTTTTAAAGCTTAGACTTGGCTTGAAATTGTAATAATTTAGTTGTGGTTAGGCAATATGATTTTTTTGCTGGTCTGGTTGCAGTGGTAAAAAGTGCCGGTACAAAGGCAGGTATGGTGGTACGTAGGTTATTAGTAGGCTGTATCCCAAGGCAGGCAGGTGGCAGTGAGGATGCTGCCAGAGCTCAGGCGCAGCCGGGGGGCATTGCCTTGCGGGGAGGCAAGGTTCAGCTTTCGGCTGCTTCCAGCGAGCAGCCGCCGGGCTCCTGGCCCTGGGCTCTGCCTTCTCGCAGCTGATGAGTGCTGGTTTGCTTCTGGGTGAAACAGCAGCCTCTGCGAGGTCCTGCCAGGCATTTAGTGTGCAGCTGTTGGACTAGAAAGAAGAGGGGAGTGGCAGCATGGTGGTTGTGCAAAGAAGGAAAAAAGAAGGAAGGGTAACGTGCCTCTGCATGTCACCCTGCTCTAGGAAGTGCTGTGAGAAGTGACTGTCCCATTCTCCATGTAGGAATAGCAAAATCTGCATAGAATGCTTTTAAGACAAGGTCTGCTTGGCTGTGGAAGTTTGTAGGTATCTTGGAATAACAAAGCAGTGCAGCTTTCTAGTGAAGACCTAGCCCCAGGGAGAGCTCCAGGCAGGAGCAGTTGTGTTCCTGTTTGACATTGTGATTTGCTTGTAGGGATGTGGGGAACCACAAGCTGTATGGGCATTTGCTTCCTTCATAAAACCTAATGTGCTCTATGTGACACCAATGAAGAGGGTTAATCATTTCTGGGAGGCAGCTCTGTGTATGTCAGTACCTCAAGGCACTGAAATCTGATGAGAAGTTGCTCTGATACTTGTCTGTTAGTGTCAGTGCTTGGAGTCTGATAGGTAACAGTTGTATAAAACTGGCCTCTCCCATTTTCATGTCTTCTTCCCTTTCTTCCCCTTCTCACTTCATTTCATTGCTGGCCAAAGCATGGTCTATTCAAATGCATCATCCTGCACTGGCATACAGTTGTTTCGGCTGTTCTTGATTTCAACAGACTTTGCAGAAGAGGTTATTTATATCACTGAAGCTTGCAGGATCTGACTTGTCTTCATCCATATGTAACTAGTAACTCTGAGAAATTAAAGTCCTACCCAAGTAAGCGTGTAGAATCCCATCATCTTTGGAATAAGTGTTCTTACTCCCTGCTTTTGGGAGAACATCAGCAAGAAACAAGTTTCTTTTGGTACTTCATTTAACAGACAAAAGAAACAACCCATACCACCAATCAGCCATAAGAGCCAATGTTTGTGGGTTTTGTGTTTGTTGTGTGGAGTTGGAAACAGTTACAACAGAAGCTTTTTCCAACATTAGACATCTTATCTGATGCACCAGCCTGTTTGTCTTACCAGACCTTTTTTTGTAGTCTTGCTGCTTTCATGTTATTTTTTAAGCCCTTTTGGCTGACACTAAACTTTTTGATATATTCTGCTTTTGAAGTACTAGTTATTATTGCCCATTTCTTCTGGCATCTCTGCTGTTTTCTTCTTATTGATGGCCTTGCAGACTGCTATCCACTTGCTTTTAATGAACCTTCTCTCTTTCAGAAATGATGCCTTATAGGCTGTGAGATTACATGTAATGAGGAATCTTTTCCTGTCCAGAGATTTCTTTCTCCATGGGGCAGATCTGTGGCTGGGCTTTGCAGGGATGCTGTGAGTAAGGAGATGGTTGAGCATCTTGGATTTCTGTGTTCAGCTGCAAGCTTTGGTGGGGAAATCATGGGAGGTAAGTACCACAGCAAAGGAGTGTGTGTGAAAACAGTCAGTAAGCCTTTTCTTGTCCTGAGTTGCATGTAACTGTATTGTTAATTGAAATCAGTGCAGTAGCTAGTGTACTTACACGTGGAATGGAAAAGATGGCAGAACTGGGACCATAATTTTTATCGGAATAGGCTTGAAAAAGACAAGACTGAACTAAGCAACCCCTTTACAACTGACCTTTTCAGGTGAGCCTGTGCAAGATGGACCATGCTTCTCAGAAAACCTAATTAGTCCAGGCAGAATGCCATATTAACACAGCTGTATTGCTTCTAGTTCCTCACTAGTGCTGAGCAAGCTTAGCTGAAATTGTCTGCCTGGCTCTACATGGCAGAGATTCATCCTCCTCCCTTCCCGCTGCCTTGGTTACTTCTCCTGAGTTTGGGAAGGCGCTGAAATGAGTGTGGCTCTGTCTGTCCTAACACATGTTGCTGGGACATCCATCCTGCTCTGTATTTCTGATCCACCCCTCTTTGTGAGCCTGGCGAGAATGACGGTTGTCAGCAGAACCTTGGGACTGCTGTGTTTCAGAATGCTGCAGCTTAGACTCTAAGGAAGGCGTACAAAGTGCTGTTTCTATGCTGCGGTTAAAAAGTAGTAGGAATAATTAGATTTCTTCCTCCTTTTCATGGTAGCATAAATAGCTTTCATTTTTAAAAGAAATAATTTTGAATCTGGAGTTACATACCTCATCAGTTTGCCAGGAAGGTGAGACGTAGGGTCTGAAAACTTGGGTGGAGTTGTAAGAAACACCCTAGCAAATAAATGGTTAACCAATAAGGCAGAACATAGAAAAAGGATGGAGGAGTGTAATTATCATGGGATAAGCAAATGATTAGAGTGTTATGATGCTCAAAGTATAGCCCTAGAGTCAGGCACTTAATTATTAATATTATTATTCATGGATGGGTCTTTATGATGTGGGAAATGAATATTTCTGGCACTGGAAGGAGATGTGAGACACCAGTTTAATATGCCAAGCAGGGCTTATGAGAGAGCAGTGTGCTTCATATAAATTAAATCTACCCGTTAGCCACGTGCTCTCCACTGGGGATGGAGTCTTCCACTTGCTTTCTAAAGCTGCTCATACAATGTGAAATTAAAAAAAAAAAAGATATTGTTTTAATATTTTTGCAGGTAAATCAAAATGGAGAAGAAAGGTGAAGGAAGACATGGGTGAAGGCTCTGGGCTCAGGGGAGGCAGGGCCAAGAGCCTGGTCTTGGTGACAAGCCCAGGTCTGTTTTTTAGCTATCACTGACTGTATTCTCCTTTCATTTATGTGTCTCATAACCTCACAAATCCACACTGTGTGTGGTTAGCAGCACATGTCGGAGCAAACACCAAACGGTACTGACACAGCTTTTGTGCTGGCATAAGCATCAGCTGAAGCATCCCCATGGCCAGGCACACTAATCTTTGTTTGGGAGCGGTAGTCAAATCAGATGTTGGTGGGGGGCGGGGGTTGCATTCCTGTGCTGAACTCCTTCACAGCAAAGACTTGTTTGTCTGGGACTTCCCTTTACATGGCAGTGATTTGACTCATATCTGTGGACCACTGTGGAGGTCACTGTGTAAAGGGCTGGGTTAGTTCTTATTTGTATAAGAGTATTGACTTGGTTCAAATGAGCATCCCAAGCACATCCAGGAGAAAGAGCACATGAGATTGCTGTAGGGAAACAAAGGGAGAAGATTGTTGTGCTTGGCTTCCCATCACAGAGGGCCACCTTCAGCCTTTGCAAACTCTAGCTTGTGAGCTGTTCCCTCTTGAGCAGAGGTGCACAATATGAATAAACATACTGCTTAGGCATTAGCTGACCTTAGAGCAAAGGAATTGTGTCCCTGTGGACAGGGGTGCTTGGGAAAGCTTTGTCTCTAGGCAAACACTATATAAGTTAGCAGAGGGAGAAGTGGTGTATAAGGTGTTCTAGGGAGTGGAGGCTGTGTGCATGTCGAGCATGCTGTCATGCTTCTAAATGAGTGACGCCTATCTTCCTCCATGCGGGTGTCTGGCTTTCTGGCAGCGTGGCTGTTGAAACTGGGTTCATCTCTCACTCCAGTCCTAAAACTATGTGCTCCTGCAAAGTACCTGTGTGTGTGGTGTGGCTGAAGCAGAGTGGGAAAGACGCCTTTCCTCCTTTCCCCTTCTTGTTTGTGCGTTGGTTGATTTTTTTATTTTTATTTTTTTTCCTTATTACAATCCTGCTTTTTTGATCTTGCTTCCTGCAATATTATGAGGACTGCAATGGATTGCTATGGCAACTGGCCAACCAGGCCTGCATACTAAATGGAGACACCTCCATGAGGGCTCACAGGGAAAGGAGATAAAAGTATAAACGATGCGAACAAACAGAACAAACTCCCAACAGCAGCAGTAGCACCATTTGGATGTGTTACCCTGTGGAATGGGCTGGGGGAACATAAAGAATGAAGGCCAATATTGCTGGCAGCCTTGGGACCAACACTTTTGTCAGGCACCAACAAGATGGAAACATCACACTCTTCTGCTCCCCCCTCCCTCTGCAGCCTTCACCACAAGCAGCTATCTAGCAGCCTGTAAATATAGGTGGACTGTTATTATAATTTGCAGGGAGTTGCAGGGATGGCTGTTTGAAATTGGGGATGCAAATGTTCAATTGTTGCAGTTTGACAGTGATGAATGGAGAGGGGAAGAGGGGCTTCATGGCTGGGTTCCTCCTCTCGGTACTTCTGGCTGGTCTGAGCTGCATCCCTGTGCCAGCGGCTCTGGGGGGTGCTGGGCAGGAGTGGGGACCATAACAGAACAAAAATGCCTCTGCGGCATGGGGCAGGGACAGCTGCCAATAGGGTAGGCCTCCTTTATTTAATGAAACAGGGCAGAGATGTCGGTTCCTAAATATCTGGGAGAGGAGGTAAGGAGGTGGGGAGGCTACATGTTTTTCCTTGGCATGCTTGGATTTATCTCCACTTTCCTCCATCTGCTGTATTTGGTGTCCCTCCAGCCTCCCAGCCACAAGCCCATATGGCGGTTGCCCCTCCCCACAGCTGGAAGGAACCGGCCTTTTTGCCAGAGGAGGAGGGTAGAGTGTGCAGTGGGAGGGAGGGGGAGGCTGGTGCTGCTGTTAGGGCCAGATGGCCCTGAAGAGCCTCCAGCAGCCTGGGCTGGCTCATTGCACGTTGCTCTCTGGCTCCTTTATCTCTGCTTTTGTCCTCCCAGCTCAAGGGGCAATATCTGCTGTAACAGGGACCACTGGAACCTGGCGCTGCCATTAAACGCTCATGGGCACTTTTGTCCTGCTGGGATGTGGGATGAGCAGGTGCCCCCAGGCCAAGGGAAGTGCAAAGGGTTTGGCCCTTTGCTGCAGTAGGGCAGACATGGGGGTACAGAGGAGTTCAGCAGATGTGCATATCTAGTGTGAGGCTGAGACCTCTTAGAGCTTGGCACAAAGAGCATGACAATCAGTGCTTTGCTCATGCTTTTCTTCCAAAGAGCTCTGTGAGCCTTTCCCAGTTTGCCTGTCTGTATCTGTGCTTTGCCGAGAGCAAACTCCCACTTGTCTTCTATGGGGTTGTGTTGGTGCACAGGGGATGAGGATTTTGCCCTTCAGCAAGAAGGAAAGCTACAGTGTGTTAACACAGCACATTTTTACAGGCAAGGCAAAGTGCCTACCCAGTCACCAGGCAGCTTCTTGAAATCAGGTGCAGAGACACAAGCCTGATAAAGGAACAAGATTCCACAGAGCAGAACAGGTGACAGTGAATGCTAGGGATAGAGGCAAACCTGCTCTTCCATAAAACATAGCTATCTTTATAAATTAATAAACCTTGCTGAAAGACAGTGTTCAATGAACAAAATGTGCATCTAGCAGTACTTTCACCCAGTTTTAATAATTTGGAGCCCTGCACAGAAAATCAAGCAATGTTGTTGTTCTGGGGTTCCAGTTCTGGCAGTAACATTTGCAGGCGCTTACCAAGCTGGTGGCCCGCAGAGGGGCCGTACAGTCCTGCAGAGCACTGCTGTGACAGGGCCAGCACATTTGTGGTGTGATTCTGGACACAGCGTTCCACAGAGATCAGCCTGCCATTACAGTATGTCTTTGCTGCAGAATTAATGGCTTTTTTTTCTTTCTTAGCATCCTCCTTGGCCTGTTTTAGATAGCCACACTGCAAAACTGCAGGTGAGCTGACTCAGCTTTATTCAGCACCAGCCACACTGTGAACTTGTCTGGGCTCACATCCCATAGCTCTCTGTGCCGCAGTAAGAGGAACCACTCTTGAATACATTTTCCAATTAGTTTGTCTGTCCTGTTGTGTATGAAAACATTGGAAAGCTATTGGAACTTGAGCAATTCAGTGGATATGAGTTACCAAAATGAGAACACCTGTAGTGTTACGTACCTTCCTGGGATCCACAGTAGCTTGTTGCTAAAGGCGTTGTAGAGCTGCTTATGGCAAACTTACTGTGTGTGTGTGGCAAGGAAATCTCATCCCTTTGCTATGTGCACAGCATTAACAGACTTGTTAAATCCGAGATGCTGAGCAAAAGATTTGCACCACTGCTTCTTTCCTCTGCTCCCAGTGGCTCAGGTATAACTCACTCATTTGCATTGTATCACTCTGGCCTCGCTCCTGCTCTGTGATCTGTGCCCCAAATGGTTGACACTGTGGTCTTTCCACCATCCTGTAACCCGGTACTCTTTCACATGTGAATGAAGAAGAAACTTCAAAGATTTGCAGAAATGGTTCATAATGCATTGGTAGAGCAGCATACAGGAGCTAAAGTGGCAATGGAATCAGCCTCCTGGCTGTTTCAGCGATGGTGATATTATGATAGTAGGAGGCATCTCAAATACCCTGATTGGTAACAACTGTATATATAACTAGAGTTTCTAACTGTTTATAAAGTGTGCTAAAGAGACCAGGACTATAACAAGTGTTCTGTATTAACCTTACTGCTGCACGCAAGCCCCTTTCAGCATGGTAGCTGTGTAAAAAATCGAGATTCATCTCTGAACCTCTGCAGAGGCTGCGGGATGCTGATCCCAAGGCGTGAGTCTGAGGAGCTCTGCAGGAGCAAGGCTTTGAATGCCAACATCGCGTTCCCATGAATTTCTACGTTCTTCCAGAAGTGGGCTTCAACTTTGTGGCCCTTCTACAAAATATTTTCAGTTGATTTTCCTTTGCCAGTTTCAATATGTTGTTATTCCGTTTGTGGGGCTGTACCAGGCTCCCTGTGGTTGGTAATTAAACATGCTGGAAATTCTTGTGCTTTCATTTTTGACCAAAGACCCTAGGCTGGCTGGCACAAAGGGATAAGGTTTGCTGACTTTAATGTAGGAGGCCCTGAGTTCAATGCGCTTCCCTTTCTCAGCACTTTTCTCTTTCTAATGAAAACAATAAAAAGAGAGATGTGATCAGAAAGCACTTGACAAGTACAAAAATACTGGAAATGGCATGTTTGCTGCAAAAATGGGATGAAGTTAGAATAGGCTGAACCTCAAATTGGGCCAAGTTAAATAAGCAGCAAGTCCTGATAACTTGGCCCGTTTTTTTTAAGGTTCATACACCCACATATGGGATCTCAAAAGGGTGAGCCAATGTAACCCTAATTGTGTCTTATTTATCTTGGCTATTTAAACAGCTCACCATGCTGTAACTTGGCCCCTTCCACAGTGATTGCATCTTTATACAGTTGACCTTTTCTTCCCCCTCCAGTTTTTTTGTATGTGCTACAAGTTTTCATGTCAGATATAATTATCTGAACCCCCGTAGGCTGTAAGGATAAGGTTTCAGCCATTTTTGGCAATGGGGTTCTTTCCCAGGGCTGCAGATGGCTTAGGTGAACCAGATGTACTCAGATAAGTTTGTTGCAATTTCTCTCTGGTTTTGGGTTGTGCTTCAAAGGATGGCCTCTGCACTTAGGGGTTAGTCGCCTTATAAATTGTAACTTATATTTTTGCCTTTGTAATGACGGCATTTTTCATTTCATTGGAGCCTGGCTTAAACTGTCGTGTTCTTGTAGCTTCCCTTCTAGAACTTGGGATGTGACAGTTGTGTGTGTTTGCTGGTATGGAAGTGCTTGGACTAAGGTTGAAGAATAAAGTATTAAAAGATGTTTGAGCTTCAGAGGCAGCTTTACTGCCGCTGTGTTCTGTCACCAGCAGCGAGCTCTGCGTAAGGGGCTGCTCTGGAACGGTGCTGGGTGTACTTGAGAAATAAAGATGCTGCCTGGGTGTCAGAAACACGTCTACCACTGCACGGCCGGCCTGCTGCTGCCTTCCCCTGCTCCCCCACCACCCCCAGCCACTCCTGCAGCTGCATCGGAGTCTGATTCCTACAGATATACTGGTGGGCTGGGAAGCAGACACATCGGTGAGCTGGTTAATGAATTCTGGTTTATTATTACTATTTATACTAAGAGACTACAAAGAGCTGAGATCAGGCTGCCCCTTTCACTAGGCACAAGAAGAGCACATGGGCAGGACACTTTCTACTTTGATTTGGTTTCTATCTGAGTAAACCAGAGTAGGGAAGAAGGACATATTGTGACCCTGATTTTTTTTAGAGGGGGAGTGGGAGAGATGGCAAATAAGAGACTCTGGCCGAACCATGAAGTAGCATCAGCTTTCCCCAGCCCCTGTGCAGGGTCTGTATCGCAGGGCATCCTTGGTTCTCACCCAGGTTCTCTCTTTTAAAATTTCTCCATCTTAGTATTTCCATGCTGAGTTACAGCCCCTTTCTGCAACCCTGTCTCTCGCTCTCACCCTACCTCCCTGGACTCAGAGCCACAACACCACTGTCTGCTAGGAACAGCATCCTTTTGGAAGCAGAGCACAAAATGTGTTTCAAGTGACACCCATTTTCAGCTACACCATTTGTGAGTGCAAAGAGCTTGCTGGCTTCTTTGTGTCAGTGAGTTGGTGTGGTTTTTGTTTCGTTTTGGTGTGGTGGGTGGTTTTGGTTTTGTTGGGTTTTTTTCCTTTCTCTTTTCTGCAGATGCCACTTAGGAGCACATCCTGACTTCTGTTAGAGCCCTGTTTCTGACAGACCCACGGGCCACGCGCTGAGCTCTGAGCCCCAGCTGCACTGGCTGAAGGCCGTCAGAGTCCATAGCGCTCAGACCCCTCAGGAATTGGCTCCAGTTTTTTGTTGTTGGTTTGTTTTTTTTTTTTTAATTTCATGTTTTTGTCTGTTTGGGAGGTGACCAGTGGCACTTAATGTGGGTCAAGCCTGGCAAACTGATCTCCATGGCAACCCTTAATGAATGCCATTGGCTCAGTGGTTCCATCCCTGCATCTCATTAAATTTCAATGACTTTCATGGGGCTCGGACATGTAATTAATATCAAACACATGGTATTCAGCAGGATAAGGTTTAACAGCAGGCAATGTGTGCAGGAGTGGGAGAGTGACATGAGGGGGAATGTTTGAGCTCTGTCCCCAAACACCACAGGGACAGACAGCCTATGAAAAAGAAGCAAAGGACAGAGCCTGGCAGTTGCTGCTCACAGCCCAGCAGAGCTGTGGACGGGCTCTTCAGCCCCGTTTGCTTTGGTGGAGATTGGGCAGTGGTTTTGTGGTTGGGGCTGATGCCGGTGTGTTAGCATGGTGCTCAGTTGCTTTGTGACTGGTGGCCATCTTGCTGAAGGCACCACAGTCCCATTGTAGGAAATGTGGTTGGATGTGCTGGCTAAAGGAAACTTCTCAAAGGCCAGGGAGACCGGAGGAAGCAGCAAAAAGCAGGAAGACAATTTCAGTTGCAATTCTTTGATTTCATTATGTCACAGCCTCTGTGACACATAGGAAATTCTCCCCATCCCCCAACACAGCAGCATCACAGAATAGCTGCCAAAACCCTCGAAAGAAATCACTGTGGACTGCAAAAAATCTTGTGCTTATCACTAGGGTTGGGCGAATCGTAACACTCTCTTCAAAATCAAGCAAGAGAAATTCAGGCTGGAGATGCAGCAGTAGGAGCAGCTCCACAGTGTCAGCACAGGGACCGCCTGAGCTTTGCACCATCCAGCTGCACAGCAGGGCCAGGGGAGGCTCATTCTCTAAGGGAGTGACAGGTGCCAAAGTACAGGGCGGGGGGGAGCGGTGAGGACTGATTTTTGGGTTTTGCCAAAATGAATTTGAATTTCTTGGGGTTTGCCTGCCTCTAGTGAAGATCTTGGTCATTTCAGCTGTATTAAAATCTTGCAGCATCTTATCTCCCACAGATTAATGTTGTCAGACATGAAATGAAACAAAAAGGTGGGGGGGAATGGAGGAAATAACCTCTGCTAATTACTAATATGCAAAGTGAGTAATGAGATGAAGAAATAATGTGCTATCAGATACATTCCTGGGGTTTTTAAAACGAATTATTTCATCTTCAGCTGCATTGCTGCTATTCCCCTGGGAATAATATACAATTCCCACAAGGATATGAGGGTGTAATTCAGTGGCAGCTCTGGTGAAGTTATATTCAGTTTAATGAACATCGGTGGGAAGCTAAGATTGAATTATTGCCTGAGTGCTCTGTCAGGTTGCCTCATGTTGTTATGCAGGATATAAAGAAAATTATTATTGACAATACTAAGGAGATTCATTTTGTCTGAGTGAAGGAGGCAAAGGAGGTGTATTGAATATGTGACGTAGTGGGAGAAGGTTAATCATGACTGTAATGTGGGATGGGGAGATCGATCATGCGTGGATCACCGGGATGGGTATTTAATGTGTATGTGACAGGGCAGGGGAAGTTTTACTGGCCTGGATGTGTGGAAGGGAGAGTTGGAGGCTATAACAATGACTTACTGTGTGACTAATAAATAACAGCATGGGGAGGATGCTGTTTGGATATCTGCATGCCCACTAGAAGATGCAGCAGTGGGGAGAGAATGAATGGGATTTCCAGCAGAGCTTGGGTAAATTCAAGGCATCTCTACATCTGCAAAGAAAACCCAGGCCTCTGTGTGCTTGTAAATGGCAGGCTGTGATTTACCCAGGTGCTGCTCGTCCTCACTTGCCGTTAGGTGGCAGCATCTTGATGTGCAAAACGTGGTCCTGGAGCATTAAGAGAGCCCTTTCCCTCTGGGAGTCCCAAAGGCTTCTCCAGAGGTTTGTGAGTTCTGACTCACATCACCTGTTCACACCAAGAAATCCTGTGCCCAGGTTCCTGATGGGGGCCTGGAGTGCAAAGTGGTTACGGCTTGGTTATGGCCTCAAGTTGCACCAGGGGAGGTTTAGATTGGATACGAGGAAAAACTTGTTCACCCAAAGGGTTGTCAAGCATTGGAACAGGCTGCCCGGGGAAGGGGTTGAGTCACCATCCCTGGAGGCGTTTAAAAGATGTAGATGTGGTGCTTAGGGACATGGTTTAGTGGGACTTGGGTTAATGGGTTGAACCTGATGATCTTAAAGGTCTTTTCCAACCTAGATGATTCTATGGTGCTGCAAGTGAATTATGGCAGAACTGGAACCTAAACTCAGTTTCTGTAGGCCCAAGTTGTGTCTTTACTTCTTCTGCATGTTACAGATGGAGACTCCAATCACATTTTCTGGGGGTTTTGCTCACAGCTTTCTGGGAGACCACCCCAGAGCCTGGGAAGGGTGGCACTGTGACACAGTGACATGCGGGATGAAGGTTGACAGACATTCTCAGGGTATCCCTGTGCTGTACAGTCAGATGAACATGGGAAGCTTTTGCTATAAAGCTGGAGGGCGATGAAGAGGATGATGGATCGTTTTCTGAATTGGCCTTGTGCTTGCTCTGGGCTCCGGATCCTGCACTGGAATGGAATTGCTGTTGTGGATGGTGTGAGAGAGTACTCTTGTTTTGTTGTCTCTCCAGTAGTGAACAAATGATACTTAGACTCATTTAATGTATCTCATTTTCTAGTCTTCTGCTTGCTTCTCCTTTTCTAAATGCTTTTACTATTCTATTTTTTTTTTTTTTTTGTCCTTTCCTTTCGCAATCCACTCTGCTGCTTAAAGCAGCATAGATGAATGTAGCTGGAAGGGATCTCCAAAGAGAATCAAAGTTATTCTTCTGACTCAGGGCAGGCTCAGCTTTCCTGGTGCCACTCCTGGGAGACATCCAGCCTGTTCTTAGTCCTCCAGGGCCAGAGCTTCTACTGCCTCCCAGACAGTCCAGTCCTATTGCTTCCTTATTCCTTACCATCAGAAATAGCTTCTTGGTGTCTTATCTGGGCTGTCCTTGGTTCATTTTACATCCACCAAGGACTTGGAGAAGAGATTGCCTTCTCCCGTTGCCACATCCTTTTCTGTGCTGGAGTATTTCTGTCATATTTCTCAGCAGGATTTTCTTATTCCTCAAGAGTATAAACTGAACAACCCCAATTCCTGTAATATTTGCTTGTAAAACAGATTTGCTTAAGCTCTCATCATTCTCACAGCTCTGGGCTCATTAACAGGAGGATGGACGTCAAAACTTTGGTTAGTTAAGCTACATTTGATAAGAACTTAGCTAGCCTTCCTGGCTCAACAGAGCCATCAGTTCTAGGTATGTTCATGGACATCTTGACTAGAATTGGAAAAGAGATGTGTAAAAAAAATAAAGAGTATTTATGTGCAAAACTGTGCAGAATTAGCAAAACCAGGTTTTGCTGAAAATTCAGTGTGTTTGAGATCTCCATATCTGTCAGATTTAGTTGACATTGGCCAACGAGCTGTAAGTAATAAAAAATAGGTGGTATATGGTATCGTAACAAATATTAATAAATCACACCATTATTAATGGAGAGACTTGCACAAACACGTGCTTACACATAGAGCAGGATTGTATAAGATTTGTTTTCTAAGGAAACCAGCTGATAAGTAATGGATGGTTTGGAAAGAAGGATCTGAATATTTTCAAACTTCCAATAAATGTTTGCTTAAAAATACACATTAGAAATGCCTTTAATTTTTTTTTATTAACAGCCTTTCTTATCTTGCCCATTCTCACACAGGAAATTCATGACTTATTTTTCAGGATTTCAGGTCACAGAATTCTAATCAAGACCTCATTGCACACACTCAGATGTAGAGGTCATTGATTTCAGGGGTTGGTTTTATTCCTCAAACTTTCCATAGTGAAAAATGTAACCCTCAATTTTGAGTACCATTAGGGTAAAGGAATGTTTGCATCAGGAGCACTGGATGAGGTCCATCTTCAGTATGGAATAGAGTTGGCACCTCTTAGAAGGAAATGAATGTATCAAAGTCTAGTGCAAACTGTTGTAAGCAAAACAGCTGGTTGTCTTGTTTCAGCAAATTCCATTAGCTTGCAAAATAGAATGAGATCTGTCCAAAAATCCTTTTCACATTTTTTCTTGCCATCCACAAACAACTTCAAAAGCGGATTAAATTCAGTCTCCTTGGACCTATCTGCCACATTTCACTTTCATATTTTCTTGGAAAAAAAATCCTACAGCAAAATATGGAGATGATTGTTTTATTTTCTCAACCTGTCACTCACGGCGTTTGATCTGCCTGTTCAAAGTGCCGTCGGTCGCAGTCAGCATGTTTCCATTACAGATGGGAGGAATGCCCGGTCCAGACCATCTAGAACTTCTCCAGTGGTGGGATTCAGAGCAACATGGAACATCTTATTGGTTTCCATCTGAGGAGATGAGCGATAGGCAGAGAAGGAAATAAATAGACAGAAACAAATTCTCTAATGGCCAAAACAGAACATGTTGTCTTGAATCATAGAATACTTCGAGTTAGAGGAAACCACTGAAGGTCATCTTGTCCAGTCTTCTGCTCAAATTCCTCATTAAATGTATTTTAATTTGAATCCTAGACCTCACTGTTACATTCCTACACTACTTTTTTTGTTATGGCGGGTTTTTTAAGATTTACCGAAGCCACATGGGTAGCTTTCTTCTAAGTACAGTTCTGCTTAGAGCATCTTACATATTTGATATTTCTCTTTAGCGCAAATATAATAGCAAGAGATGCAAAGTTTGGATCTACATTCAGAATCATAATCACAGGAAAAGTCTGTGCTAAAGTGGAGCTGAATTTGAGAATATATGTAAGATATATAATTCCAGAAGCGTGCATTATGTATCCAGGGAATTCAGAATTGAGATAAAACTTTAAAAGAATATAAATAAAGGAAGGAACGGAAAGCCATCCAAAAATATCTAACTCTAACTTGCAGAGAAACATATTTGTTATTATCATAGAGAGGCCATAGTGCTTGTGGTCAAAATTAAAC
Organism: Streptopelia decaocto; assembly: GCF_964273445.1. NCBI lineage: Eukaryota > Metazoa > Chordata > Aves > Columbiformes > Columbidae > Streptopelia > Streptopelia decaocto. The sequence continues at coordinate 8,405,398 of NC_138670.1, read as the reverse complement.
AAATATTAAGGCACACTAGATTTTGCACATCAGAATTTTTTTTTACTGGGGTCATTTGGAACCTGCTGCTGATAGAAACATATCACATTTCTTCATGCACCTCAATCTTAATTTTTCTTTGTGAGCCAAATAGTAAAATATATTTGTAAATTCACCCGTAATCCCTACTGTAAAATCAGAATTCAGAGTTTTTATTCTAAGAAGACACCAGACTTTTTCGTATGAAACAAAGATGTTTGGCTTTTAGGAAAGTTCATTTAACGATTACTCTGCTCTGAACTTGTGTACCTGGCACATGAATGGGGTGGGTGCAGATTGGTGTATCGAGAGAAAAACAAAGTCTGTAATGAGGTTTGTTGTTTTGCAAGTGTGGCGGTCACAGAGCTGATGAGAAGCTGGCAATACCTTGCTTGTAACTGAGAACAGGCAGAGAAATATGTGAAATAGTGAGTCACAGGCAGGGGATGCCCCCAGTGTTCCAGTACTGGACTGGCTTGTGTGAGACTTTTTCTTACCTCAATAAGAGGTAAGACTCTTGCAGATCTATTTGTGTCCTATCAAAGTTATTAATAATAAGAAGGTTGTTCTGTGAGCAGGCTTTTGCTTTTTCCTTTGTTTTGGGGGTGGAGGAAGAGGAGATCTGCAGATGTGCAACTTCCAGGCTTTCTGGCATAGGAAACGGTTGCTGCGTCACACCAAATACCATTTTGACTACGGCAAGGAAAAGGTGCTGCTGAAATCTGTTGCTGCCTGCTGGAGGCCAGAGAAATGCTAGCAAAGACACATAAATTAGAAATGAAACAACTGTATTCCCTGGCAAAAGGCTACTGTAGTTAAATGTGCAGAAGCAGTGGGCTTGGGACTAAGAAGAGAAACCAGAATGGGAAGATGCAGCCTGTAAAGGTGCATTACCCTTCTTCCCAGCCTCGAGTCGGCAGTGAAGGAGACTTTAATTCGCCCATGGGTGCTGCAAGGTGCTTATTCTTTGGCTGCATGATTGTGCTGAACACAGAAGCTGCTTCCTGACTGAGGATGTGGCACTTGTTCCCCATTTTCCCAGACTATTGGTGGAGGCAATTCAAACCCACCTGTCCTAAATCTCATGCTTGGTACCCAGGCCATTTTTTTGTGAGAGAGAAGTAGCCACTTTGGCCTGGTAGATAATCAAGCAGATTAGCACAGCTTTTTCTTGGGTACTGAGGGATGGAGAGGGGTTTCTGTGAAGCTGAGGAGGAGGAGAGTTTCTGCGAGCACTGGTGGACGAGCCCAGCGCTGGCACCGTCTGATCCAAGCTTGCAGCTGGGAGTCTGTGCTGGTGCCTTGGGCATGGCAGTTCCTTTGTTTCCCATTCAGGGGCACGAAGTTGCCAAAGGCTTGGCATGGATGGGGAGCTGTGGTCACTGAAACAGCTCAGGAGATCTGGAAGCCCAGGGTTTCCCAAGGCTCTTGCCCAGTATCTGTTCTGGCAAAGGAAGCCTTGTCACTGAAATACAGTTCCAGCCTCGTGTCTGGAAAGGTGGCGAGGCCCTTTTGCTGTGTGCGGACCTGTCTCTCGTGTTATCTAGTCAGCATGTTTGGGGGCTCTATGCATTAAATAGATTTATGTGTTTAATAATTATTAGTTTCAGAGATTTACAGTGCCCTGCTGCTGTTCCTGTGACTCTACCTCCCCAGGGTTTTAAGAAAGTGAAAATCCTTCATCAAGGGAAAGGAAAAAAATTAGAAACTTTAAATCTTCCATCATTTGGAAAATAGGTGGTGGAGAGAATAAGCACACATAACCAGAGGAAGCTTCACAGCTGTTCGGCCACTGTTTTGTTGTGCAGTGATGATTTCATAGAAAGAAGGAGCCGTCATTTATCAAGAAAAAAGGAGTGGGATTTACCAATAAGAAGATACAGCCTCACTGTTTTATGTCACCTTCAAAGCTGTCTCTTGGTCTGTGCTTGTATCATCTCCACAGCTGGCTCATGCCAGAGCAAGTCCCATTGTGTCAACTGGCCATTCCAGTCTCCTTTTCATGCATAGTGATTATAGTCACTATAAAAGCAAAAGGAAACACAAAGGGGAATTTCAGAACCGAAATGCTTGTACATGAAGCTCATTAACATATTCCTATATGGATTTGGTGCAAAACCAATGCAGGTTAATTAGATAATAATACTAGAGGCATGAGTATTTTGGAATGCAACGTAACAGAAACTGAATTTAAATGACCCATTTTAAAATGAGAATTAGCTTTGGAAAGGAAAACTGCATTGCATGACACAGTTATTTGTAATAGTGAAAGTATTAATGAATTTTGTGTGAATCCTGATTACCTGCAAAAGTTAGAGGTTGCACAATAGAACCTAAGGAAAAGTAGCATGAAACTAGAAAGTGTGTGATGCTTCTGGGAAGACAAAGTTTAGGAAAAATGTATATTGCCAGAGATGAGAATTATACAGTAAAGAATTATGTTTCCGTAGTTTCCTGAGGCCTGGCGGAATGGCAAAGCTCAGAGAGGTGAGCAGGCTCCATGTCATTTGAACACTGAACTCTGGGCACCTACTCACCCGAGCTCCACATCCTCCTCCAACTCACGAGAAGTCTCCATCTTCTTCCCAGCCCTGACCTGAGCAGTGCCAGTGGCCTTGGAGGAGAACCTGAGCTGTGTGACCTGGTTTGCAGACACAGGTGTGCAGGCTGCAGTCTTGTTACCAGGCTCAGACTGATAGGAAGGGGTCTGTGGAACAGTTTCTATTGAAATTTGGCAGCACAGAGAGGCAGATAATATTTGAGCGAAGTTGTGAAGAGTTTGCCAAAATGCCTTCAAGGGCCTTAGCAAATTGCAGCTTTTGAAGGACTAAGCTGCATTTTTTGCTTGTGATTTAATTTTTAGAAACCTTATGGAAAAATCCCTTTGTCATTGGCCTTGCAACCTTAGGCTGCTAATTCAGATCTGATGAGCATAGTCAAGACAGACTGCCAAACTTTGGTTCATGGCCAGCTGTTTGGAGGAGCAGATAACAAACAGCCTGCAAACCAGACCTTTGTATGCAGGGGAGGGATTCCAGCAAGCTTGCAGAGCATGTGTGCCAGTAACGTGGCATCTCCACCACCTTCTCCTGCAGTAGCAGCTTCTGGTCCGGCAGGAGCAAGTGTCAGGAGCGGCTGGTGTTGGGGCCCTGGCTGGCAGCTGCAGCGGCTGGGCTGCCCCAGCCTGAGCATCAGCAGGCAGAGAAATCCTGTCCCTGCTCCCGGTGCGGGTGAAGAAACCCTTCATGGACACCACAGTCCGAGTTCACTGTGTTGAGGAGGCTGTTTAGCAGGCTACGTACAAAGGTTTCATGTTGTGCAAGTGGTTTGCAGAGTTTGGGACTTCGTATGTTCTGGTTATACAAGAAAGCTGCTGCTGTGTCTGATAGATGAAGAATTGGGAGGGCTGTTTGTAATCTTGGAGTAATCTGTAGTCTGATTTGAGCTGATTTCTTTTTCTACTGCAGGCATAGCAATGGGGTCTTGTACTCACAGGCAACCGAAAGCAAGTTGGTTCTGTTGTACCGTCCTGTTCCGTTGCATCATTCTGAAGTGACAAGTTTGCCCCACTACCAGCCTCTTGCTTGTAACGGTGGGCATATATGAAGGACTGGAAAGCCCCTTTTTCTCCTTCACCAGCCTTTGCAAGTGTGAGTGCCCTGTTCCCATGTGCGCTGAACCCCTTCTTGCATGTGTTACATTTTAACACCTTTAAGGAGTAAAACATCTCACTGTGGGGGGGTGCTCGGGCCTGAAGTGGCCATTTGCTAAGCTATGTTTGCAATCCCAAGAAGAGCAAGAACAGGAAAAGGACAAATGGAGAAGAGAGGGGTTTGTGTTAATAGGAGGGGTGGTGTGTGTGTGGCAGCGAAGGTGTGTGTGAACAAACATGCTTGAAGGTCTTCATTGTGTCTGTTTGAATATTTGTATTTATTATGCTGCAGCTAAACATTTGTTTTCTCCTGCTGCTGTTAGCTCTATTTGCTTTTTGTGCATGTTTCATGTCATTAAACATGCCTGTTGATGTAAGTAGCACACAGATACCTTTCTCTCTACAGCTTTCAAGAGACATATGAAGACATAAGACTTCTCAGCATACTGTGTATGAAATGCTTGCTTCAGTCTTCTGGGATTTTTTTTTTAAAGAAGAAAAATTTTGTTGGGTTTTTTTTTTCTTTCCCTCTGATTGGTGCTTATTGGCCAAAGGTGTCTCAGCTCTCTGTGGCTGTGATCTGTTCTTTTTGTAGCAGATGTGTGGAGAGTGGAAAGGCAGATGAATCGTTGTCTCACATTCATTGCAGCCAGTGTGCTGCAGTCTGTGTCCCTGCCCTAGCTCCCAAATGAGTAATGAACAGACCGATTTTGATTTCCAGAAGCTGGAAGCAGAGGAGATGCTTCCCAGAATGGTATTACCTAGGAAAAGCAGATTTTTGAGTTGGCTCCTCTTCCTTGTATTTTCATACCCTTTTTGACTTCAGTCCAGAGCTGCTGTATCTGTGCCAGACACTCGGTTCCTTGGTGGCCCAAGGGTGGCTCTCTGTGACAAGTCTCCCAGCTGCCTGTCGTACCTTTAGAACAGGAGGCAGGAGTCGTGTTTCTTCAGATGTGGCTGGAAGATGGGCAGGATTGTCTGTAGCTCTGGCTCAGCTGTGTGTGCTGTGTACAGGACTTATCTCAATAAGACCTGGATTGAAAACCTGGCCCTGTTAAATCGGTGGTATTGTTTCATTTGAGTTACTTCATTACTTAAACCTGTCTCTGGTAAATGCTAAAGATTTATAGTTGTCTTTTCAGTATATTTTTATTGCATTTGCAACACACTTGGAATAGGACTACTGTTTTATTATCATCCTTCTATAATCAGTACTATTGTTCTACTTTTAAGAAAACAAAAATCTATGATCTAATATTTTTAAATGGATTCAATTAAAATGAGAGAGTTGCATTATAGGCATTATGTCAAGATATGCTTAAAAGCATGTGGCTGCATTTATACATTTCTGCGGGTAAAAAGCAACTTCATTCTTTCAGTCCCAAACAGGAACGTGTAAGGAATAGAAGGACAAACAGTAATGTCTCCTAGTAAGACCGGAGCTCTGTAGTATGCTTTTCAGCAGGCTGTGCTGACTTGAGAACAAGACAGTTGCTGTTTACGTAGAAAGTTCATTCATAGAAGTGTAAAGACACAATGAATAGCAAAGGAGAGGGACAGTGACAAACTGTCTGTGCCGCTTAGGTTCTGCTGAATGAGTTTCTGCATCCTCTGCTTTTATGAGAACCTGGGATCTCTGGCACTTGCCATTTTCAGCACCGTTTTGTATGGTGACCTGGTGACTCCCTGCTGGAAAAAAAAAAAAAAGCACTCAGAGGATTAGAAAGGTCTTTTTTGGCCGCTTCCACCTTTCTTTGAAAGCTTTGTGTAGAAAAATGTAGCTATACCTGAAGAGGATTAGCCTGCTATGTATCTGCATGGGTTATTATTCTATCACTCTATCTAGAGATTTTCATGCCAGCAGTTTACGGAATTCTTCTGTTGGGCAGTTGTGACAGTGTTAAAAAGTAGGTCATTTGAATGCACTGCTGATAACAGTAATGGATTCACACATCAGCTGGCTGCTCCATACACATGTAACCCCTGCCCAATGTCACCTCCAGAGTGGTTCACTCCCACGCAGTGGAATGTGCCATTTTGCTAATGCACATATGCATACTTTGCATTTCAAACTAAGGAGAAAGGAGAGCTAAGAGCTTAGAAGGTGCTAGTAGTAGCTGTTTCCTACACGTTTTTTCAAAATCTCAGGCCTGGGTTCCGTCACCAACCATTCGGGAAGGCTGCATGGCTGGGATATATGAAGGGGTATTGGGATTAGAACTTGCTTAAGAAGTTACATGTTACAGGGAGGCTGTTTAGGAAAAAAAAAAAAAAATTAAAACACCCTGTTTCTCTTTATGGAGTACAAACACCAGAGAATGCATGTGGAATAAAGTCTGTGGCTGCTCAGTCTGCGAGCATCCTTTCTGCTTCCCTGGACATGCTGCAGTGTGCGCTGGTGCCAAGGGGTGTGTGGCTGCAGACCCCATAACCAACAGCTCTGCATTGCTTTGCATGAGTATTTGTTTCCTCCTACTTTCAGGAGAACCTGAAACCAACTTCTGAAGGTTGAAATTTTAAATACTGTGTGTACTTCCTTCTGCTGTCCCCCAAATGGCGTAAAGCAATGGTAGCGACCAGGAGCTGTGGGTACCTTTGTGTGTACTGCTGTAGCTGCAGTTGGGCCACAGGAAGCAGCACAGATAACTCTGCCCGCCCCAGGCAGCTCCTCAACGAGCAGCCGGTGAGTGAGGGAGCAACTGCAAATGTAGTTATGCTAGCAGATCAGAAGGGCGGTGGAAAAGGTTGTGCTAGGGAATTAGCATCGTCATTTGGCTGCTGCATCCTGAACAAGAAGGGTGACCAGAAACTGAGACATTTAGAGCCTCTGTAACCATCCTCTGGTGAAGCAGGCTTTAGTTCCCATGGAGAGGATAGTGAAGCAAAGTCCATAACCTCTACTTGATCTCACCTCAGAGAGCCACAATAGTCTTGTGCTTGCTATCCAAAATTAAATCGATTACGGAAACATTGCAGAAATCGTTTGCTTTTAAACAGGAAGAAACAAAACAGGGCAAAAGCAAATCTAATCTCTTTTTGGAACCCACTTGTTCGCATAGAACACCAGGACTGGGGTAGGTGTACTTTGAAGTGCAAGTTAGGAAACCCCAAGAGGTGAACTAAAAACCTGCCAAAATACAATAGAGGCACAAAACACCGAGTTAACTATTTGCTAATTGACTGTGTCATGAAAGGAAGAGGGCATTACCCAGACTGCAGAGTGTGTCTTTCAGTAATAGTAGTGCTGGGCCATACAAAATCTTGCTCAATAGGTGAAAGTAGCCTGGTTAAGGTCACACACAGCCTTTGCCTTCCCCCCTAGTTCTGTTACAATCAAGAATCACATCTGTCTTTGAGCTACTTAAAAATACTTTATTGTTGGGTTCGCTTTTCTTGTGTATTCAGGAATTGCTGATGAGACCAAAACCTGCAGCTTTAGAGAGAATGTATCTGAAGAGTCAGCAGTGATACGGTACCGCAGGCTGTTTCTGTGCAAGCCTGCATGCGGAGGTTGGCTTTTCTAGCGCAGCACAGCGCAGAGAGTTGATGGAAAGCTGAGTGTGATGCAGGCTTGGCTAATTGGAGCACTCCTGGGAGGATGTGAATTGCACAGTTTCCATAATGAGTAGAGAGAAAAGATAGTTTACATCCCCTAATGTAACAGCGTCAGGACAAGATTAATAGCAGAACCATGGCAGCGGTGTCTATCAGACACTTCATTATTGAAGGGACTGAGTTTCGCTAATGGTATTTTGCTGGTGGTGGGTGCTGTGAGTCGGTAGGCAAAATCCCTTCCTTAGGTCTCCTCCAGCTTTCTTATCACCAAAGCCCAAGCTTATAAAGGATACATGAACACAGAGATTTTTTTTTTTTTCTCTTATGAGATGTGATTAAATTGTGGTTCAGCTTCCAATTAAATGGAAGTCATCTGAATGCATGATTGTCCATGTATTTCTTTATTCTGCTTCTGGTTTATACAGGATCATCTCAGGAAAGTTAATGAAGAATCATGAATTTGAGGTTAGGGAGATGGACTGGATTTGTGTAAACAGGCCATTTTCCTTCATGTTTTGAGCACACTATACACTCTGGCCAGGTTCTCAGCGGTATTAAGCTGTGTCTCAGCCTAGAGGATGCTTGTGTATGCAACTTGGGCAGCACAAATCTGGAAAGCAGTCACATTTGTTGGCAGTTGTTGCCCTGGGGTGGGATGGCAGGGAGTATAACAAATCAGCATTGCATTCACCAGACTTGACTGGGAGACCTTTACTCTGCAGAAGCATTATAGGGTTAGAAACCAAAGAGGTCATTTTGCCATCATTTCGGCTATTTATTAGAATACAAGCTGTGGTGGTGTTTATAACCAGGAAGGAAAGAGACCTTTGAGTCCCTCCTGCTCCAGGTAAGATGCATTCCTTTTTGCTGCTGGTCTGGGTGAAAATTGCAGTCAGCAATTTCTTACTGTCTATGCTGGCTAAAAGGCTGGACGTTTCTCAGATATCCTGTTTGCAGAAGGTGCCTTTATCACACAAAAACTACTTGGGTGAACACTAGGTAAGTGTCTCTAATCCCAGCACGTGATGGGTAAAAGCTAATCCCATACTGGTGAAGTGGAAGTTTTAACACAAATTTAGGTCAGTTTTGTACCGTTCCTGCCTAGATTTGTGTGTCCGTTGGTGTGTGGACCCTCAGCTCTTGCAAGTCATGGTGCCGACTGCCCACGTTCCAGACCCTCAGTGGGGCCAGAACCATTTCCAGTGTTTGATGTGGGGATAGCTCTGATAAACGTGGAGGCCCTGTTTTGCTCTGTCCTGTTGTAGAGGTTTGGGGTGCTCCAACCTTGGCTTGGAAAGAAGCAGAAGGTGAATCTAAAATGCAGTAACTGTTTCTGAACAAATCCCTGTAATTAGTCATTGCTCAGAGAGTGTGTAATGGCAGTGCTATGTTCTGTCCAGTAACTAAGAGGGGAAATTTTTGAAGCCGATGTTACAAAAAGCCTTGAGTCTGCCATAAACAATGTACGTGCTATCATCTGCAGAATTTTTCTCTCCAGTTACCATGATTACACACCTATGGAGCAAAGAAACTGAGAGTCTGGGGGTGCTCTGGGCATACAGACATGGTTCCTTGTGGCAGTCCATGTGTGCGCCCCAAGATGGTCACTTAGGCACCTGCCTGGCCTGCTCTTTGGAGCTTATTTGTATCTTACTGTGATTGCTGGGGTCATCTTAGAGTGCTTGTAAACAGAGTGTGTTTCCTTCGTGCTCTCTCTCTTTTTTTATTTTTTAATGGAGTTAACCACAACTCAATATTTGTATCATTCGAGCTCAATTAAAAGCACACACAAAAAAGTTCATGAATAGTCTGCTTCTAATGAAGAGCCATACTTTCATAACAGCCAACGTTCAAAGATGCTTTTAACAACGAGAGCGAAGGATTTACGATGTAAGTATTTTAGTCATTAAAAAATTGGGATTGTTTCTTTGGAAAAAACAAACAGGCTTTGGGCTCTTCCTATGAGCAGTATGAACTCAGCGGCTGGCAGCTAGTTAGCCCCCCTGCAGTATGAATTAATGATAAAACTGCTTTCGTTCAGAAGGGAATTTTATTGGGCAGGATGCCGGGTACCAACACAATGAGGTCTCCAGGCGCCCCTCCCTCTAGGGGTCTTCAATTACACTTCGTAATGAGCACTGTTTCATTAGTGAGGAAAGCAAAAGTCGGCACTAATTAAAATTAAATTAGGACACACTCAAGTTGTGACACACAGTGTGCTGAGATATTAATAAAAAAGAAGCTGCCTCAAACAAGCATGGACCAAAGGGTCAAGTGATAACAATTAAAAATTGGATGTGATGTCAATGTTGAATTTTAACACTCCAGTTTTGGCTTTGTGTATGGAAAGATGATGTCTGGGCTGGTTTCTGTAAGCTGGAAGAGGCATTGCATCGAGATCTGTCAACATAATGTCTGACAGAACATTTTCCTAAAGCTTGCATACTTGCCAGAGTGTTTCACAAGAACACATGCATGTGCACATGTGCCTGCAATCTGGTGTTCATGCACGCTGTTGAGCTGATGTGTGAAAATAAGATGTACATTTTGCGTGAAAACTCTGCATAAACTCTTGCTGACATGCAAAAGGTGTCTTGCTTCAGCACTCGTGTAACAACGCAGTGCATCTGCACTGTTATATATATATATATATGTATAAAAAATATATATATATACTATGAGATGAACATATATTTTTCCATGTATATACTTCACATGGAGGCAGTATCTTCGAAGAAAAACTGAGTTCCAGTCCCAGCTCTTGTTCCTTTTCTGGGAGCACTGAGACTTCATTTACCATAATGCTTGTGGATGCTCATGACATTTTGTACGTGAGCTGCCTTTAGGTTTAGAGCATTGCTGAGCTACCTTGCTGGCTCCCTTTTCACATTTTCCAGCTTTTGCTGCTTTTGCCATGCTCTGCCCCAGGCCTGCTGCTGCTGCTCCTTGTCACCGGCTGTGCTGGGTGCTGCCGAGGGGCAGCGCGGGCACCGGGCTGATCCTGCAGAGCAGTCACCCCGCTCCAGCTCTTCAGCTGCATCCGTCTCAGCCTGGAGCTGATTGTTCAGACTAGTCGTTGTAAGCATTTTTGAGGAAAGCTCACTGCCCGATTTAACTGTGGTGTTTAATTAAGTTGGTTCCAAAGGCATTTGCCAAAATATTAAAATATATTTGACCTTCAAAATGGATTAAATAGACATGATGTTCAGTGAGGCAAATTACAGGGAACATCTGTACATACTGTATTTAAATATACACACGTGGAACTTGTTGGGTTGGTGAATGGATGTGGAATATTCAGCACATAGAGATTGTAATCTGGAAAAGAATTTGTTCTTCTCAGTGAATATATTCTTGGGCATTAGTAAAATTGTGGCCAAGGCACTTCATGCAGTGTGCATCTGTTTGCCTATGCAATAATTATTAATGCTGCTCTGGTACAGCAGTAGATTGTGCGTGAGACTTGGGGGGAAAACAGCAGAAATAGCATCCTGCTGTTACATAAGAACCCTTGGAAGTTCAGGCCCCCGACCACCAGCCCACCCAACTGCCCACGTCATTGTAAATGTATTTCAAAGAGTGGAGTAGGCATCATCACTGGACCATCCATCTTTTTGTGCGTAAGTCCTCTTTCCTAAGTGTTAAGGCAGTTGATGCCTTTAAACTTGCTGCTTGCTTAAATACCTGCTGTTCTTTCCGGGTGTTTCCTATTGTGGCAACTACAAACAAAGCTCTCTGTCCTGTGGAGACTTCTCCGTTTATCTGAGGTAAAACTGGCAAATATTTAAGGCCCAGCACTGAAAGCTGACCACTTACATTTCCTTAATATGTATTTACAAGACAGATCATGAAGCCCGTAAATATGTGTTACAATAAAAACATCCCTAATGCGTAACTGAATGCTCTGCCATAACTGTTCCACACGGGCTGTTACTCGCTGTGAGGGCTATAACTTGCATTGCAATAGTTTCCTAATGTCTGGCTTGACAAAGACCCTGACTTCACTAGGTCATTTATTTACAATTCTATAAATGCTCTACCTTTTTAGTACAGTCAAAACATACATTTGTGGATCTTGTGAGGCTTTTGTTTCTTTTCTGGTTGTATTTGATTATAATGACATATATTTATACTGTGCTTTCCATCCAGGAGGCACAGATACAGCTCAGATAAAATGCGTGTGACTTCACCAACACGGAAGTCACTCAGAGGTGGAGCACAGCATCTGCTGAATACTGCACACAGACCAGTTGAAAGACTTTTAAGAGATGCTTAAAATCCCATGAACTGCCTAGACAATCAGAGCTAACTATCCAGAGTTGTTGAAAGTGAGTGCTCAGTCATACGAGACCTAATTCTGATTTTAGCTTTTAGGCACAACAGGCTAATGGTTTTGTTCAGTGCTTCAGACTATTAATTAGCTCTTTTGTAAAATCTGTACATGTGTAGAGTCAAGTACCAGCCCCAGTGCTACTCTGCTGAGTCCCAGGCTGCAGAAAATGAGTTTTATAAAGGAAAGAGCAACAATTCTAAGCTAGAGTAGTTAGCAATGAGAAGCCACAGAGACCTCAGCATGGTTGGTCACCTTAAAGGAAGTGAATCTGGAAGGTCTCAGATTTCCACATCCCAAAATATGCAGAGAGACCATAGGGGTATTTGCAATCTTAGGAGGTACCCACAGAGAGGTGCCCAGTAGCCGTGAGTGGATCCATCCCGGGGAGATGGCAGCACATGGCTGAGACAGGGCTGTTCCTGCAGCGCCTGGAGCTGGCGGCCTCTAGAGCCAACAGTCCAGAGATAAAGCTATAAAAAAAATTAAAAGAGTGGCAGGGGCTTTTCCCAATGCATTTCTAGTCGGAGTTACTCCTTGTCCCTTTCACCTGTGCTGAGGAAAGGTACCAGTGGGGTGTGGAGGAGTAAGCGGGCAGCAGGCACACACAGCACCGTTACACTGCCATGCCTGGTACCTGCGTTTCCTGGCAAGTTCCTCTCGCCTTTGGCTTAATTTGCTGGGGATTGCAAAGGAACGTGCTTTTGTGCTTGCTTATATTGTATCACTGAATGATACAGATCTTTGCTCTGTTACCTAAGACTGCCTGATCCCATTCAGGAGCCAGAGCCGTTTCTTTTTGTTGTACAGAGGTACTTGCTTTTGCCTGCTGCAGCCCTTTTTTAATGGTGAATGGAGAGTGAGTGTGTGTGTGTGATCGAGCTTTACAAATCCCCTTATACACAGCCCTTTGGCAACCTCTTTTATGAAATTTTTATTAGTATGTTCAGCAATGTGCATGTCCTCAGGAATAACAAACAGCACGGAGACAATATATAGCCACTCAAATGGTCCAGGGGCTTCAGGAGGGAGGTGAACAATGCTACTTTAAATATTGCAGGATGGTTTACAACCCTGAGGGAGGAGGTGTGGGGGAGGAGAGGGGAAGAGCAGATGGGCACAGTGTCCATTTAAGGTGGTCTGGCACAGTTATTGGTCAGCAACAATGTGATTTATGTTCGGAGGCTGCTTCCAGCCCCTGCTTTTTCTCCTGAGTTTGCATATATGTCTGTCCCTGAAAATGTTACCTTAGATTTCAGGGGGTTGTGCAGCTAAGCTGTGCCATGGTGATTAGGTTTAAAGGCTGAAAAAACATTTCAGAGTTCATTTTCTTTAGACCAGATGGATGCCTGACTTGGCTGATGTGCCCTGTGTTAGGGGGCTGACATGGCAGGTAATGCTGCCCGCCTTAGCTGCATTAAGCCGGTCTCAAATCACAAGGAGATGTGTGCCTGTCAATATTTGTGCTGAGATCAAAACCTCTGGTAGGACCTGAAAAACATTCAGAAACATCACTGGCCATTATCCCAGGCACCAGACTGGCTCCGGGCTGTGCAGCGTGGGGAATGATAAAACTGTGTTATTCTGGGCTCTTGGCTCCAGGGACTTGGGAACAGCACAGGATCCTTGCAAGGCCTGGGTGTTGGAGTGATCCTTAACAAAGAGCCTCACGCTGCAAGGTTCTCAGTGTCTGTGGTTTCCACCCTGGTCAGTGGGAGCTGAGGGTTCTCTTGCATCAGGGTTGGAGCTGGGAGGTTATGCTGATTCCTGCAGCCTTGACTTGGAAAGAAATCACCAAGCTGTGCTGTCTGTACATCCCCAAATCACATCTGTATGTTCCTTGCTCCTTTTTGAGTGTAGGAGCCCTGAGACTGGTGAACACAGAGCTGTTACTTTCCTTAGGAGAAGAGGACCTGGTATCTACAGCAGTATAGGTGTCTGTGTACAATTGAGGCCTGGTTTATCTTTTAGTTGAATTTCGCTGAATAGAGTTGTATTTATGTTTGCCGTTTCTCCTCCCCAAGTGACCCTTTAAATCATGTTAATCCCTGCACTCCAGTCTGTTCTACTGAAATCCATGTCTTCCTGTAACTTGCTTCTCATAATCAGCCCATATGCCTGTGCCCCCATCTGAGGTGGAGAACGTGTAGCCTCGTGGCCAGCAAATGGAGTTTACACACTAGCAACAGGTAGCTCTTCTTGGCTTCAGTTTTCGCTCACTGCGTGATCCCCTGAAAGGCCTCTGACTTTTTGCTTCAGTTTCTCCATCTGCAAAACTGTTTATTGCATTGCAAGCCTTCATGCAGTAAGGTCATTGAGGGAAATTATATATAAAGGCTAAGGAAGAGCATTTATACTCATGTGAACCTTGATAAGAAAATTAGCCTCATTCCCCTGCCTTACTACCAACAGTGGTATCAGACTCCATACTAAACTAAAATTGTCTGTGTACGAGTTCTGGTTTACTTGTTTGCACTGGGATTATGCTGTTAATTGGCAGGGCAGCATGGTACAATATCACATAATAGCATTAGAGGTGAACTGTTTTCTCAGCTTCAGAGTCTTTGTGTATGGAGTGATAGGCAATGATCCTCTAATGGCATGTGGAAGGACCAGTATTTGTATTTCCTTAAGTGCAAGATGATAATACACTATCAAGTATTCAGCTCTTCATGATGCTACAAGAATAATACAAAAGGAACATGATATCACATTGAACAGAGACTGCGAACTTCTTAGGGCAGAAACCATCACTTTTTATAACAAATGCACTGTCTCTAGCATGATAAGCTGTGTGTCCCCGAGATTAAGTATTCCATCAGAAAAATGTCACTATTGCCACCGCAAGGCTTGCCCGTGTGATGAGAGCTACAAAGAATGGTCTGATATTTTAGGGATATACATGCAAAGTATTCAACAGTTGGCTGTCTGCTGCTTGGAAACCCAGTTTTGTCCTTACGTGTTTACTTGCTTCAGCTGGTCTGGGGTCCTAGGCCTGTGGCAGGAAGGGCTGTATGACAACCTGCCTTGGTTTGCGATGTCTGGAGCGTGCAGACACAATTAATCCGATGGAGCTGAGGGCTAGGGCCAGGCATGTACACAGTATCCAGCCACTGGAGCAGTCAAAATGGGTGTGACCCAACAGGAGGCTGGAAAACCGCCTGACACACTTGGCAAGTGGTGTAATGCTCCATTCTCAGAAGGAAATTCTTTATTGAACCCCTCTAGCAATGAACTTTTGGCCTGAAGCTGGAGTTTGGATTGCACAAGCTCAATAAATGTGTAATTATAAATACCAGAGACACACCAAGCACCCCCCATACAAGTAGGACCTGTTTCAGAAGTCGGGAAGGAGCAAACGTGTAGGCAGTGAACCCGCTGCAGGAGCCGGCTGCTCTGAAAGGGAGCAGCCCCTGCTCGGGGTGTGGGCCCTGCAGGAGATGGCTCCTGCCCAAGAAAGTGTCATCGGTCATCCTGGGCATCGTGGCAGCCAATCAAGCCAGCAAAGCCATCAAACTTTCAGCCTCCTCCTCAGGTATTGCTGCTTTGAATTGGCTGCTTGACAAGTGTGTGGTAATTCTGCTTTTACCTGGAGTCATTGCCTAATTTAGAGTTTGTTTGCAGCTTTGCTGTTCAGGAGCCAGAGCTGGATGGGAAGCCCACGGCTTCTCTGATGTGGGAGATGGTATCATGCAGAGGGGGAGAATCTCAGATTTCATAAAACATCAGTCTTCAGTCTTGGTGTTTTTTTTTTTTTTCCTTCCTCTCTTCTTAAATTAGAGTGACTACAATGTAATGCAGAGATACCAGAACCACTTTGCTAGTAGAAATCTAGCTGCAGCAGCTTGAAGCTCAGCATTGGCAGACCTTTTCTGCTCCTCTCACTGCAAAGGAAGGTTGCAGAGGTCATGGTCCGGTGACACTTCCACACCTGTAGTACGGAGCTTGGAATGGCAGCAGGAGGGTCACTCAGGTGTTAGTGCTTATTTGGCAATTTCAGCACAAGCTGCGTTTATGATACTCCAGGCTAAGTGTCCATGTGCCCACCAGTCCCAAAGTGAACACCCTGATTTTCAGGCTTATGACTTGAACTGTCAGTGTTTCACATACATCTGTGCTGAATGAGTCACGGCTGGGATACATGAAAATTATTTACATTTTCATTTCAACTATGACAGTGTGAGGTGGTAGAAGAAGAGTCATCGCTCTTCTTGAGAAGCTGGAGATGTTTGTTTTGTGGGGTTAACCAAAACCATGTTAGCCGTAGCTCTGCCTGCACGTAAGGCTCCTGCACAAACCTCTGCTGGTTTGCGCGATGGCGTGCCGAGCCCTCACGTATGGGGTGGATCCAGCACTGAAGTAAGCAAATGAAAAGGCTCTTGAGCACAAGGTTAGATGAACCCAGAGATGGCATATCGAGTCCTTTCTGTAGGCCAGGAAGACCTGTCCAGCCTGCTCACTGCGATTATTAGATTACCAGAAGAACTCAACAACCCTTTGAAAAGTCTGCTGTGCATCTAACTCCGACCATCAGAATTGACTGTCATTGAACAAAATCAGGCAGGGGTAAAAGCCAAAAAATTGTTACTCTTATGTTAGGTTGGAGGGTGGAATAAAGAATCCTCATCCCAAAACGTTTGGAGCAATCACCCCAGAGCTGTGGTGCACCGTGCGGCGATGCTGTGTTTGGAAGGCAGTATGATCGAGTAGGGGGTGTGTACACAAATGTGTGCGCATACACATATATTTTAGGGTTAGCAAATGGAAATGATTTCATTTCTACCTGAATATGGATTTATCTTTCAGCTTTAACATACCTACTACATGACTGTTTCGAGACTATACAAACGGTGATGGTTACGAAGCACCGTCAGTAATGACTGTCAGCCAGGGCCCCTGAAGGGTGATAAATAAAATAAATAAAACCCCTAGGTGTGAGGGGCTTTATCATGGCTCTGTAAACTTCCTCAGTAGGTTTCTTGAAGCTCCAAAGGACATTAGAAGAGGTTGTGGAATAGCCTGAACGTTCGTCTGCAGGACACTGTGGGTCATTGTACAGCTACAAGGTTTCTTGCTATTAGAGTAGAAAGGGCAGTGTCGTTCTAGTTTGGAAGTTTGCTTAGTGTGTTCTTTAGATGTGTATATATTAAACAAATGTGACCAAATCATTAGTCACTGCACATTTGCAGTTTGCTAATTTTGTTAACCCTATATAGGAAAGGGAAATCAAACATTTTTGTGACCATTTTAACCATATTGTTTTATGACCTTCCCAGCATCTTTTTCCTTCAAATTCTGTAAAGTGAATTCCTTTTGCCAGTCTTCTCCCTTTTTGTCTTTGAAGGCTGCTGGTCACATAACCTTCTGTTTCCTTTTGTTCTGCCTGTGGACTTCAATTTGTTTTGGCACTTTCTGCAATTGTGAAACTTGAAATTAAGATTTTTCTATATGCTGAATTAGTTGCCTTTGCCTGAGGTGTGGCTGAGTAGGAGAATGTGGAAGTGTCATGTACACAGTTCAGCATAATATTTGTTTTAGCTGTAATCATAGTACAGCATTATAATATCAAGGCAGACTGTAGTTTATTATGGTGTACTATTGCAGTTAGTAAACAATGCTATCCGGTGTAATTGTTATAAGACTGCTTCAAGGATCTACCGATGTTTGCACTAGAAAACTAGATTTCAAGGGTTTATAATTCATCCATTATATATGGCCTGAAGGTGGAACTTAACATAGTCTGCACCGATATTGGGGAAATCCCTGTTCTCTCTGTACCATCCACTGGATCAGGGCCTATCGTGCTTGGAGGAAGATCTAACCTCCTCGAGCTCTGGCTGTGGAGCCTTATCTTTATGGGTAGGAATCCGTGCCAATCCCTGCAACTGAAGATAGATATTTACTCTCTCCAGCTTCTAACAAATGTATCTTCTCTTTCTTTCTTGATTTGCTATCCCGTTGGCTCATTTTACACTTTCAGAGGAAGGGAGTGATAGAGAACGAAAGAGGGAAATGTTTCAGAGAGAAATTTGTTTCCCAGTCAGCAAAGAGGGGAGAGTAAGAAATTGCTGGAGACAAAGTCCCAGTTCCAGACAGCTTGCTGCTCCCTGACAGTCAATGTTTATTCCCTAATTTCCAGAGGGAAGGAGATGTGATGTACTAGAATTAGTCATACTGCTATCTCCCTAACCCCAGGGTGTGTTCCGGTGTGCCTTAACAAAACCAACCCCTTAACTACCTTAACCCCAAGGAACCTCAGTGATGTGTCTGTAGGAAATTTTTGAGTTTTCTTTTCAAAAATTGCCCCCTAGAAGATGATATTTCCTCCTCCTTAGAGCCTGTTGTCATATTAGTTTAAGATGAGGCTATCAGGATCAACATCAATCTTTGCCCCTTGATAAGGAACTCCAAACCCACTGTCCCTTTCTTGATGCCTGTCAGCATCATGACATCAGATACAGGTTTGGGGTATTTGATTATGGATCCATACATATATTTATTTATTACTGATGCAATGCTTACAAAGAACCAGATGCGAATGTGAGAATAGACGGTGAGTCATAGAGGACATGGGTGAGCAAGGAGACTCCTGATACAGGTGCTGATGTCGGTGTTGTCAATGCCCTGGCCGCAGGCAGCGTGTGCTGCACACACCGAGGGGCCCTGGGCTGGGGAGGTTTGTTGTCAGAGTGGCTGCTCAAGGGAGCTGTGGTCCATTTGTACAGAAACACCGGAGGTGAGGTTTGAGATCCACTGGATCTGCGACTTAGCAGTCATATGTCCTGCAAACCTGGTAAGACAGTAATAATGATGTTAGCAGAGTTCAAAGTGGAAGAATTTCAGGGAGATCTGCTATGAATTGCATACTCTTGCTGTGTGGTGTGTGTGTACATTCATACTGAGGTGTAGGTAAGTCTGAGAGCACAAATCCAGGCACAAACACCAGAGCCGTACCCTTTCCCCGCTCCAAAGAAGAACACAACAAGGATGCGATTCCAGAATGGGAGCAAAATGAAGGAGCTGCAGCGGACTCTGGGAGAAGCAAAGCTCTGCATGCAACTCCTTGCGAGTGCAGGAGCAGTGAGAGCTGGTATGTGTGGGGTGAGCTGAAACCAGCTCTGCCCAGTTTGATTCAGGGGAATCCTCTCATTCCTCTCCTTTCACCCATCCTCCGTTCCCACAGGTTTCATGTGGGAGGATGAAACCTAGCTTTGCAATCAGAACATTGTCAAATTGGTAGTAATTGGCAATTCTATAAATAATCTGCAATAATAGGAACAAGTGCTAGGGGGAGCAGAAGAGCTGTTGGTAAAACACCCATCATTTAAACAGTAGGTGCTGCTGGTGACTCGCAGCAGTGGTCAGTAAAAGTCTCTATAAAATGTAGAACTAGATGCATTTAAAAGAGAAATTAGTGAGATTAGTGTGTTTTAAAGCTTCCTGACTGATCGACTGTATCTCTTTGAATTCTACCTAATCAGTTGCACTTACCTGCAATTATAGTAGGCTATGTTCTTGTGTAGGAAGCAACACAGTGTAATGGATTAACTCTGAGTTATTCACTATCTAGTGTGATGCAGCTGCCTCTTGGGTGAAATACAAAAGTTAGTTAACCAACAAGACTTCACAGCAGAGTTTGGGAGGGGCACAAAATGCTGAGATTTTATGTCAGCTGCCTGGTGAAATCTGGAATAGTTCTGTCAGCTGTCAAAGGAATTGTTTGATTTATACCCATGTACAAAATCTAACCTGAAAAATGTCTCCAGGAGAAACTGCTTCAAAATGTTAGCAATAATTTGGCCAGAAAATGGAGTCTAAGGCAATTTCTGCTGGGAATGCAGTTCACAGATGTATTTAAGCCAGCTGCATGCACTGGCTTGGATTCACATATCTGTCTCTGGGCTGCACTCACGGGACAGAGCGTTGTATGCATATAAGCTGTATTACTACACTGAAAAGCATTATGGAGCCCAAAAGCAGACAGGACAAAACCTTCTATCTCATCCCAACATCATGTGAGACTTGCATGTACTCACCCAAGAGGCATTCTCCTTTGCTAGTTTGGCTGGTTTTACCACAGTAGGGTTATGATACTAGCAATTTGATTATGGTGCAAGTGGGGGATTAAGGATTTAAGTTTCCTGTGGTATAATTTTATGATTGCATATGCAGAATTATACTGATATTATTAGAACTGTCTACAGAAAAGACATTTTAATATAAAAATTTTGGCAACATTTGCATTTTCCTCTTCTTTAGGAAAAATTCTACTGCAGTACATCATTGGTTTGTTGCCTCGGGACTTTCTGAAGAGCAGAGATAGGTCTCTCCACTTGTCTGGAAGTTAATTTTTCTTCATTCTGCCAAGGGCCTTTTCCTTTCTCTATCCAACAGCTCTCAATACCATCCACCTTTTTCTCTTGCCTTCTGCGGACTAATAATCTACCTGTTGCTTCAGTAATCGCTGCCATGTTGACAGTACTTTGTAGATTTGTATTCTTGTGAGTATTTATTCAGTTGCAAAACACTCTGCATAGCCATAGAGCATTCATTCATTCGATGGATGTATGAGGTACCTCTTCAGTGACGTGCTAAAAGGACAGTGCTGATCTGAAAGCAAAGCTGCTCCACTCAAAGCTGGACAAATACAGACCAATGGATGGCAAAAGCAAGTGTAAAACCCATTACATAAATCTTCTCTCAAGAACAACTTCAGTCACAAAAAGTGAAGGCCGAGAGAAATTCTATAAATACACCAGGACAGGAAGAAAAGAGGAGGTAAATGCCAGGGAGGAAGAACAACTGCTTAAACTAAAGGCATCACTGGCACAAGAGCAGACGGGTGTCATCTAGCCAGTAGTAACTTTAGGCTGATAATTAGAAGGTTTCTAACCATCAGAGAAGAGAGACTCTGGAGCAGACTCTCAGCAAAAAGTGATGCTTTTTGCTGTTTTGCCTTGGTTTTGTGTTGTTGTGTTTTGTTGTTGTTGTTTTTAGTTATTGCTGTAAGCTGAATTTAAGACAGAACTCAGTAAGCTGGCATGAGGGGCTATGTTATCTGATGTACTGTTCGTGTTTGCACGTCCTTCATCCTGTGCCCCTGCAGTTCTCAGTGAGCGGAAGGAGTTGGGAGGAGAATAGGATCTAAGTGAATGTCAGCCATCGACGCAGTGTGAGTTCATCTGAAGTGTTTTCATCCTTGGGCTGTGGGAGAGGAAATAGCCAAGAGCTCTCTCATTTGTCCCTGTGGCACAAACAATCATTCCCAGAACTGATTCCTGGTGTGTAAGGCCAGAAGACACCAGGAGGCAGGAAAACTCACCCTGGGGATTCTGTCCCTCTACAAAGCACTGCAGAGTGGTCCTCCCTGCTGCTGGAGAAGACAGGCCTGGAGCAGAATGTGAGATCTAAACAGCTATGGGCTTTGCAGCCTGTCAACTCCAAATCTGAGGTTGTAGCATGAGCCTATCTCCAGTGACATCTTGCTGAATTTGAACCACGTCTGCTGCTGCTAATGTACAACAGGCAGATGTGTGTATTCTCACACCCACTGCTCATCTGTGATTCCGTTCTTCTCTTCAGTAATTGTGAAAGTCACCTGATAATTCAGCTAAAAGCCCTTACGAGACATTACATAATGTCCTCGGAGAAACCCTGTCTGCTGCAACATTGGATAGATTATTATGTAAAACTTTCTCTCTTTTTCTCAGTTGTTTGTTTTTGGGTGGGAACTCAGGCTGGATTTCCACTTGGCTGAACCTAAAAGGTTTCAGGTTTACACCGAATTGCTCCACTATTTTATTGATCTCTGGAGACGGTGCTGGAATTGGCCTTAGCATCACAAGTGAAATGAGTTTGGCTGGGCTCTCTGCAGTTGAGGCAGCACACCTGGCCAGGCTCTGAGGTGCGATTCAGCTCAAGTGGTAACACTTACTCAAGAAAGCCCTCAGCTATAATGTGATGATTTAATTAGCATCACTGGACCAGCTCCATAGGATAAAACCTTCCCCCAGTACTCCTTTAGGACCGCAGAGCTTTCTGTATGCAGAAGTAATGCTGAAGAGATGGTGCATTGCTTGCAAATGTGGGCAGGAGAGCAGTGGGCAGACCTCTGCTGAGCATGATGAGTACAAGGCAGGTCCCAGCTCACCTGCTGAAACTCCTGCCCATGGCTTCTCCTCCTTGGGTGGCTGTTGAAGGCTTGAGCAGAAGGACTGGCTGGCTTACTCTTCTTTTGCTCAAGACCCTGTGGCGCTGCCTGCTCTAATGAATGGCCCATGGGTGACACTGAGTTCCTGTGGAGGTCTGGAGGAAGGTTAGAATTTGATAACCAGAGCAATGAGGCACGCAGCTGTCACTCAGCATCTTGCCTATGTCTGCGTCCTGAAAAACCTTCATCCCCAGCTGCTGGGGTGGAGGAGATCAAGCAGAGCTCTACTAGCAGATTCCTGCGCTGAAGCAGTAGCAGACAAGTGACCAGGTGTTAATGGCCATTGTCACCACCACATCGTTGCGTGAGTGCTGGAGGAGCGACTTGTTTCTGTGGGTCTCCAACCTTGTCTTTGTTCTTGCACCAGCATCCTGCGCAGTTGTGCCTGGTGTCTAGCATGGCATAGTTCATCATCTGCCCCAGCAGAGACTGGGGGCTTGTCAGGGCTGTGGTGTGGGCAGCATTTTGTCGAGGGGAGTGAATGGGGGAGTGGAGCCGAGAGCCTTGAGGTGATGTCTGAATGGAGATACTTTCTCTGAAACGCTGCTTTTGGCTGCATGTTTCAAAGGAGAAAGAAAAATTTTATGTGAGTTCGAAGAGTTCTCTTTGCACTGAGATTTTGAGAGAACTTTTTCTTCTTGAAAACTGAGATTAAAGAAAGTCAACTGCAGAAAAATTTCAGTTGAGGAATCTATCAAAAAGTGCAAAATATTAGTTTTAAAAAATTCCCCTATTGAGGAGGAGAAAAAAACCCAGTGATTTTTAACAGCTATGTTTTTCAAAGGGCAGTTTTTCCAGCCAGAAAAATATCAAGTATCTGTATGAAAATTGTGTTTCCTCTGCTTGTTCACTTCTCCTTTTTCCCTTATTTGGGGCGTCCTGTAACAATGGAGAGTCCAGAAAGTCTTTTTTCCCCAAAGGTTTGCTCACCTCCTTGATGAACAAGCTTCAGGCTTGTCATGAAACCTGAACCCAAGAAAGGTTTCCTGGCTTCAGCTTTCAGTCTGATGTTGCACATGGCTCTGGCTCGAAGGATTGCTTTAGTATTGGAGCAGGAATGGGAAATCCACTTGTGCAGAGGAAAAAAAAGATGGAAAGCGTATATGGGCTGCAGTGTGGAAAATGCAGCTGCAGGGCAGCCTCTCTGTCCCTGCTCCTAAACCCCAGGCTGGTGTTATGCTGCAGTTCTCATCAGCTTTGGCAGCTCAGCCGGATTGCTGTGGACCACCTTAAATGTTTTCCATGCCAGCTGAGCACAGAAAGCTGCTGAAATGGGTCTCTGCTGTGCAGTGCGCACTCTCTCTCAGCAGTGCCCTCATGGTGACTCAGTCCTATTCCCAGCTTCTTTTAACCCACAGCAGGTCAAGAGTTTAACAAAGTGACTGGGGCTGGGAGCCAAGTCCCCAGAGTTGCAATCTGCAGCCAGCATGCCAGCATCTGGAAAGCGTTTGTGACCAATAAAAAATGAATGTGCAGACTCCGCCAAAGCAGCAATCGTTTGGCATCTCAAGCCCAGATCTTTACAAGATGATTCTTCTGAGGCTTGGAAAGGTTTGCCTTAGTGTTTTCTAATAAAAACAGTTCTGGGCTGGGCCAATAGTCGGGTGAATAGTGCTATGCGTCGCCACATGGGAGACAGCCAGCCGGGAATGGGAAGACGTTGCTGGAGTCCAACCGCTCCTCTGGCTGGGGCTGGGTGCCGCATGTCGGTGTTGCTCCCGCTCAGGCCAGGGTGCCACCGCAGCTGCCATTCAGAGCACACTCTGACCTTGGGCTGTTTTATCTGGTGACAAAGGACTCTGGGGGAAGGGCACACAGAGGAGCGCAGGGTAGAAAATACCCTGCTGTTAGGGCATGAAGCTCTTGGTCAGTTTGACAAGCACTGCCTTAGACTAACCCACAGATAAAGCAGCTTCCAGTACTCATCAGTCACTTTTCCAGCTGGTGCAGCTTAAACGCACCAGGCTGTCCTTGCAGGGTGCAGCTGCATTCCCACCTTTTTGCTAGTTCTATAACAGCAAAAGATCAGGGGGATTGTAGGGAGCAGCTACTGGACCTTGTCAGGTACGGGGAACAGCACAGGTCCCTGTTCAACCTGTAAGAGACCAAAGAGAAGAGGTTTTGTGCATGTGTGGGTTGGTACTGGAGTGGGACAAGCCTGCTAGGGGGGGGTCGAGGAAGGTGGAAGGTGCAGCATAACATGCACATGCTGCCATTGATAGTACTTGCCAGCAGCTAGCTCATCCAGCCCTTGTTGAGCACATCCAAGAGTCCTAAGGATGCGCTGAACTCAGCACCCTGCTTTTCTTTGCATTGTTCGGTGGGATGAGTTTGTCCATATGGATGTTCATTGCCTCAGCTGGATTCCTTCCTTTCTGCTGCTTTATCTCTCTTCTCTGGAGTGACCGTGACTGGCAGTTGTGTACAAGCATCTAGGGCTGTTTGGGCTCTGCCACCACATATCCTGAATTCCGCTGTGAGGAAACAAACACAAATGAGGGGAAGCTTAGTAATTATTTTGCAAGTTGCCAGAATATTTTTTGCTGGAGCTAGATGGATGTTGTTCCTATGGTGTCATCCTTCTGACTGCAGAATCAGTACAGTGCCGTGGCTAAAGCAGCACAGCTGGGGTGGAAGAAACCCCACAGCTACACCCCATCTTAACTCTGAAGACAGTGAAAAGAAACTCAGAGTTGATTGTTCCCCTGATTCCGAGCATGATCTGCAGAGGGACTGCCACAGCAGAAGAGAAGGCTGGCATCTCAACTGCAGGATTAGGGCACAGATACAATCCTGGTGCTGCATCCTCCTGCATTTGATGTTGCCTTTGAGGGGCATCAAAACTGATGGTTGGGATGAGGATTCCTTCATCCTGTAAATGAAGAGGGTTTATTTTATTTGTTTACATTTTGAACTGCAGATATCTGAAGTAAGGTCTTCTGGGACTGTTAGGGCTCTGCCATTTTACTGTGTTTGGTTTTGACTTGGGACCATTGTTCTCACCTGGGTCCTGCTTGCAATTGGAAAATGAGACAGAGTTACCCAGTTGTCAGCTGCTGCACATCAGTGTGCTTTTTTTCCACATGTTTTCAAAGGGTAGATTAGGGTGGCTGACCCAGGGTAGGTAAAAATGGCATCATTTGAAGAGATGTTACTGGTCTGGGTCAACCTACAGTACTGTTAAAATTCCCCCTTGTGTTCCTAGTCTTGGCGGGATTAACAAAACAAAACCAACCGTCTCCCCCCAACACATTTTACTTCGAGTTTGTGTCACGTATGCAAAATCCCTCCAAAGGAAACTCTACCAAATCAAATTTATTTGCCCTGGTTTGAAAACTTCAGGTTGGGCAAAGTTGGCTTTAAATGTTGAGAGACTCTTGGCCAAAACCAGCCACAGTTCATCTCTCAGAACAAAGAGAAAACCAGATGCATATTTAGTTTTGCTTTGGGACATTTCTTGGAATCCTAAAGTTATTGTCACTTACTCCTGTAGTCACTTAAAATCAGTCCTTGGGCAGTGGCTGGTTCATATCAGCCATGTTCTCCAGAAGTGCCAATTCTTTTTCCTTTTGTTACTGTCCATGTTTTTTTATGTGTGAGAGTTGCCTTATTAGCCCTAGTAAGAGATTATTTAGAGCTTGCAAAATACATCTTGTGACTACTCAGCACTTTCCATGCATCCCTGAGCATTGCTTCTATTTCCTCTTGATGGAGATGGGGCCTGGTCTCTTCACTTCTGTTGTCCATGCAGCAGTTTCCTCACAGTATTAAAAACGTTCCACTTCCTACAGATGCTTAGATACGCTGGCCTGGGGTCAGGTTAACCCCAGCACTGCTGCTGCACTGACGGGGCCTGCTGAGCCTCCCAGTGAGCAGAAGTGGCTTTGCTGACAGAGGGGCTAATGCTGCAGCCACCCTGGGAGGTGGTGGGGTGCTGGGCAGGGAAATCCAGAACAAAAGCATAAGGAGGTGTAGAGCTGTGGCATGTCCTGGGCACCCGGGCAGTGCCGCTAGCGTTGGTTTGGGTGCTGCAGCTGGAAGGCTGGAGGTGTGGAGACAGGCGACAGTCAGGAACAGCAGCGGGATGCGGGATGGCTGTGTAGTAATGCAGAATATACATCTCAGGAGGGAGGTGCCATGCATGCTGGTGAGCAACAAGCAAATATTGTGGGCACATCACAAGGTGACAGTGATACGCATATGAGACAGTTCTTGTGATGATCCTAGGGCTGGAAATCTTTCACCATTTTGATTTCTGGTGGCTTAAGATCATTAACTCTCTTGCACGCAGCAGGCTGCTGTCTGCGTGGTCACAGAATTCTGCTGTTTATCCCTAAACATGTTCAAATAAAGGTTGCTGCATTGTATCTTGGCATTCTCCATGGTTGCTTCACCGTTGTCCTCTTCCCTGCCTCACTGACAGGGAAGGGTTAAATCCCGCTTTTCCCATGTGCCTGCTGATGAACTGTGAATATGCAGCTCCGACCTGTTTTCACGCATATGTCCCCGTCTATAATCCAGTCTTCTTCTCCACTGTGGCACAGACCTGGGGGCTCTTCTGCAGCCTGGTATGGCAGGTCTGCTGCCATGGGATAAGAAGCAGTAGGTTGATTTACATAATAACATATGCAAATAAGCCAAATCAGGGTCCTTTCATTCAGGTTTTAAGGGGACTCTGTCCATGGGCTGAGAGCAAAGGGATTTGAAAGGGTGGTTTTCTTCTCTTGAGCTCTTGTGAAACAGAGCACACCCTCAGAAAAGTGCTGCTGTTCCCAGATGTGTAGAGCCCAATGGCATAAATGATTAATTGTGCAAAAACACCTGATAACCCATCCCATGCAAATGCACTCTTACCCTCTAGGCCTACATCATCTGTTCCCTCTCCTAGAAGTGTGGACTGCATCCTTATGCAGGAAATGAAAGAAACGCCATCTCCGAGGAACAAAGGGAATTCATCTCTTCATCTGGTGGAACATTTAAAAGAGGTTAAGAGCAGCAACAGCCTCACACCTGTGGCATACCAGATGAGCGCTGGTGGAGACACGTGGGGAGGTCATTTCAATGTGTGCCCTTAAAAAGGCTACAGAAAGTAAATCAGAACACAGCAGTGTCTGTCAGCACTCAGAACGAGGACTCCAAACATTTGTGCTTCTACTTTGTTCGGTTTCTCTTAGTCCTGTTATTACCTCCGGCCTGGTGTGTGCTTCAGGAAAGCTCCCAGAGCACCAGAAGAGAACAGTGTGAGCCATCCATGACAAATTCCTCAGTCAGTTCAGTGATCTTGTTTCCAGCAGTGACCCTTGTAGGGGTTCCCAGTGAATACTCCAAAACAAATGAGGCTAACGAGGTACCTGGTAAGGCAGTACCTGTTCTTGACTTGCGAGGATAGGACGGGTACTAGCAGCATCACACAACTGTTTAGCTGTCTCTTGCAATAGTGGGACTAGAGGTAAATTGGATGTGTTAATTAAACACTGAATGAAAAATAATGGCCTTTTGGCAATTTATAGTGCTTTGCCTTTAGAATTCCATTGACTTCAGGGCAATGTGTATCTTGCTGTGCCATTCTGAGTGACCAGCTCTTCCTTGAACGTACATAGAGCTTTCCAATTTGCTTTAGATGAGGGAAAATATGGCCAGGTACCCTAGCTAAATGCCACAGATTATGGAAGGGAAGAAATAAAAGCCACATCCAACAGATGCAGTACCTAGGTGCTGTTGACTCTTCTATCCATTATGAATGGATTCCTTGGGTGGTGTTAGGAGGCTCCCTCTGACATCTAGTTCAGCCACCTCTGGAGTCTCTTTACCCCTGGAGCAACACAAAGTTGCCATAGGTAGGATCAGAGCTGGCTCACTGGGAGTGTGTAAGCTGTTCCTGTCTGACTCTGCTGTCCTTGCACGCTCCATTGCACCCAGCAGGTCTCTCAGTTCTTCTAAGTCAGTGTCTACCGCAGACGACCAACAGCATCATCTGCAGCAGCAGGACATTTCAGAAGAGCAAAGAACCAAAGATCTTGTGATTCTTCTGAGAATTAACTAGTGCTGAAGAGAAATACATCTCTGCAATCCTGCGAGCACTGTTGACACAGATAGTAATGAAGCTGTGTCCATCTTTTGCAGCTCTAATGCTCATGCAGCAGCAGTGTTGGGGGTATCCTGTGTTCTCCAAGGCTCACTCCCAAAATGAAGCTGAGCTCTGTTACTGCTGGGAAACACGGCTTCTCTTAGCTCTTGATCTGAGTTCAGGCTTTGATGCCTTGGAGATAGGTCCTTACTATTGAGATCTGTTGAATTTGTATAGCATTTTGTAGTACTAGTGCACACTGGGTAGAACTAGTTAAGTCAGGCAGTGCTCTCTTGAGTTCAGTGCATGACAGACAAGAAACTAGTACAATCTTCTTGACTACGAGTGGATAAACTTAGGTGGTAGCTACTGCCACTTCTTCAGCAAGTCTGTTAGCAGCTGAGGCAGGAAGAGAGGGGATTAAAGGAGGACTGGTAGCTTTTTTCCTTGAAAGGTGAGCCTTTGAAAGCGAAGCTGAGTTTGCGTGACAGGCAGAAGCTGGGTGTGCCTGGCAGAGCCTCTCCTGTGGTCTCACAGAGGGTCTGGGTCTGGAAGGCTGGGGCTGCAGCAGCTTTTAAAAGTGTTCAGCCGTGTAATTTGATTCTGTGTTTTGCTTCTACAGTCAGTAGGGATGACTTTGCCATCTCTTGATCCTGGTCCCAGTGATAAGCCTGACCTCGACCGCAGGTGTCACCCAGCATCCAGTTTGTCAGTTCTGACCGAGTCCACGTTGGGTGGGATGGGGAGCACACTGACCAGCTCTGCTTTTACACACACAAGTATTTGCCATAGCAGAGAATCTTGCAAGTGTGAGTGTGTGTATTTATAGGGAGGCAGATGTAAACCACATTTGTCCTGTGTATCTGGCAAAGAGAGAGCGTGAAATATTTGTGACCCAAGTCATTGGCTTTCCTGCCATTTGTATAAAAATTTCCAGATGTGATTGTTGATGCCTCACCTGGGACCAATTAAAGGAAGAAGGAATATCCAGAACCAATTGTGTTCATGTGGATACTTGACTTGTTTGTGTATGTGCGTGCATGTGCCCATCTCTGTTGCAATGTGTGTGTTTTAAAGTAAAGCAGAATTTCAGTTCAAAGAACTTGTGTTTTCTCCTTCCAGAGCCTTCCTTTTGTCTGGATTATCCTTTCCTCCTCAAATTGTCCCTGTCCCACAAACCAGGATCAATTTGGATTTCTTAGACACTTTCTTTCCTCATATTCATCCTCTCACACTTTTCTCATATGCTTTCTAATAACTACTCTGTGCCTCACCTTGATCACAGCAACTGTTTGATGCAGGCACAGGGTTTCCTGGAGAAGGAGGTTCCTGAATGCTATAAACTTCTAGAAGGACAGTGTGAAATCCCAAGGAACACAGCAGGGACTAACTAAAACAGGTCTGGCACAATGTTTGGACTGCTCATCACCAAGTGAGCCCTGTTCTCTGGTCTGTCTCCCACCCTCGCTTTTCTCACCTATCACTTCTGCTGGCTCCATATTAGATTGTGCCTGGAGATTAATGTCCTGGCTCTCTGCTTCCACACTGTGTCCACAAAAACTTTATCACCTGTTTTGTCTTCATTTTCTTCACTCTGGAAGTGATTGGAAACTTCTGTCCCTCTTGCTGCTTTTCTGTTGAGTTTCTCTGTACTTATTTGTCCCTCCCCACAGTCCTCCCTGAGTGTGTTTACCAAACTACCTCCCTGCCTTAGTCACACTCTGCTGGAAAGCTAATATGAAATCATCCAATTTTCTTCCCTTCTTTTATTGTTGTTTTTGCAAGGGGAGTTCAAACAAACAAACATCCCCCCACCCCCCACCATCTGGTGCCTTTCAGGAGACTTAAACTCATGGCCAGAATGAGCATGTGGATGGAAGGACAGGACGGGAATCCAGCTAGCTTGCAAAATCTAGGCACAGACCCAAAGACACAGACTTACTCTAATTTAAAGTAACCAAGAACAAAATTTGTACTTTTCTGCTCATCAGTCATCCCCTTTAGCCATGGTCAAACCCATTTTGTGTACCTGCCTCCATGCTTGCTGGTGTCACCCACTTTGCTGTGTGGGCACAAGGCCTTCCCTGTGCAAGCTTCGATTCTCAAAGGGGAAGAACGTGGGGTCCCATCTGCAGCTGGATTCATTGGACAAGAGCTCTGGAACCAGAACTGTTGCTGGAGGGCTCTTCCTGTGTAACTGTAAGCCTGGTGTGGCAAGTATCAGGTCCAAAGCAAACTTTGCTTTCTCTGTCTCATTTTTTAGCATTCTCCAAGTGGACTTGAGTATGTTTATGCTTCTTTTCAGTACAGAGGATAATTCAAATACAGTTGTGAATGGTAGTGTATGTTTTACGTACACTTCAGTAAGAAGAAGTTTCCAGGGTAGTTATGTTTTAGCTCAAAACTTTAAGCTAGGATTTTATTCCTTTAGGAGCAGGTATTCATAGCTAGACTAGAATTGACAGTCATCTTAGATGATATGTTAAACTAGGACTACAAGTCAAGTGTAGATTTATCTTTTCTGTGTCTGTTGGGGAGAGATACACATGTGCTCTAACCAGCCGATTATAGTCTTACTAAAACGGGTATTTTTGTTTCTATGGAATACAATGAAGGGAAATTATTCAGTGTGGTGTTGTGCCCTGGAAAACTTCTTTAGCAGTTAAAATTGTTCTGCTTCATTTTTTACTGTTTCAAAAGGGACAAACACATTCCGAAAATAAGGATATGGCTGTCATTTGCACAGTGAAGCTTTTAGGTGTCCGTATGTATTTGAAGTGGTATTGTTCTCTTCTCGTATTCTAGCTGGCAGGGGTGTAAACCTCTCAGGCTTTACCCATATTACGCTGTCACCATCAACCCTTAACACAGACAACTTCTGCAGTATGGATAGGTGTATTTAAACTTCATTGTGATATTGGGGGTGTCAGGAGCTCCAGCTGCCTCATACTGAGTCTCTCACTCTCGTTCTGTGTTGCGAGCAAGTAAGAAAATAAATGTGGTGCTATAACATAGCCCTATCTGCTGTGTTTCCTTGCACACATTCCAGCTGCCCTGGGCTTTACACCACACTGTGCCATGGCCGTGTGCTGCACACAGCTAGTCCTGGTGAGGAGGGGTAAAGATAAACTGAAGCAATGAGTTTAGCAGTGCATCAGCCAGATTATCTCAGCTTCCTGCATGGTGCCAAAACTTCCCCGAGTTGGCTCTTTGATGCTTGGCCTCCTTGTCTTTAACCCTAGGAGGACCAGAGCGGTGGTTTTCACCCTTCCATGTGCTGTCAGCCACAGCCTCTCTGAGGAGGGGGTGAGACAACAGTGCCCAAAGGGCAAGTGTGGGAGGAGTGAGGGTGGGCAGCTGGAAGCCAGGGGGATGGGACACCGGCTGCTCTTGGTGCAGCCAGCACTGTGACGGCCCCAGGGCAGCGCAGGAAGACTGGGCTTAGAGGGAAGTTGGCTAAAAAAGATCAAATGGAAGATAGAAGTGTATGGAGAAGATTCATGGCTCTTGTAGAGCAGGGGAGCAGAGTGCTAATATACTGGTGGCATGATCAGGTATCTGGCAGGGTTTGTTTGCAGCGATGCCAAGCTGAATATTCTGCTGCAGAAATGATTTCTCGCTTTGCAGGGAAACTTCTGCCAAGTCCCTTCCTCTTCTGGCTCCCAGGTCTGGGTGTCTTGCCTAAGTCCTGGGGCTTCCAACCAGTTTCCTGGCCCCTGCAGACTAAGGCGATGCCAGTATTTCTAAAAACAGCCTGTGCTCTCTGCTCCTCACTTTGGTGAATTCCTGCCTCCTCCCTTTCAAGCAATGCTTATTCAGCTTTCCTTGCTAGATTCTCCCCTGCTCTGGAGCATACTGAGCCCTGACCTGAGGAGTGGAGTAGGTAATGCAGGAGGGGCAATTTTAGGAAATATTCAGCCTTCCCTGCTATTACAAGACAGGTCTGACTGCTTTGAGCTGCTTTCTACCTTCAGCACTTGCTTATTTGTCCCAGCAATGCTTAAATGGACTCTTTTAAAGCTTTGTGTTTGTTTTTTTTCTTTCCTATCTGAAGAGAAAATTGTATTGTTTGGGATCTAGCTCAGTTCCTGTGTACGCTAATGAACACTGGGCTGTGCTTTAAACTGTAAGGACTGGGGGACAAAGGCTCCCCCAGGTACGTGGCACCCACTGATGGGTGCTGGTACAGAGGGTGTCAGGGAGAGGGAACCTCGGTTGTGGCTGCAAGCTGGAAAGGGCTCACACCCCACTGCAGCAGGGCCCCAGTCACCTCTTCCCCACATGAGCACAGCCATTGCACTGGTGCAGTGAAGGTCCTGGAGGGAGGGGGTCCCCTCACCCTGGGGCTGTGAGCTGCTGGCTGCCTGAGCAGCCGTGGGTGATGCCAGGAGCCAGTGGGTGACGCCAGGAGCCCGGCTCGGGGACAGGCTGCCTTAGGAGGCTGGGATGGTGCCATGGGGCTGGCGTCAGCTCTTCCAGCAAGGCAAAGCCCATGTGGGTCGGGGGAGGGAGGCCCGTGGGAGAGGAGGGGAGGCGGGGGATGCCTAAGGCAAGTGGCTCTCCCTGTTGTCTTGTATGTCAGACTTGATTAGATTTGGCTGGGGCTAAGGCCTCCACGCTGCGAGGGGTGGGGTCTGGCTGGAGGGGCAAAGGCAGGCCCTCCTTCCTTTATGTGCTGCTGAAAAGTGGCCTTTGTTGTGGGGTCTGCAGGCTTTGTGCCCTCCTGGAAGCAGTGCCCCTTTCTCCTTGCTTCAGCCCCCCGAGAAAGATGAGCAACCCTGTCTTTTTGTGTCAGATCTGAGCTCTGCCTTGCTCCTGTGCTTGGGTCTCGCACTGACCCCCAGGGGTCGAGAGAAACATTTTTCCTGCTAGTTTGGAGTTGTTAATTTGAAACTGCATTTGGCAAGGATCCAGCAAGGTGTTAAGCTACTTTCAGTCGGGATTTCCCCCCAGGTCTCTCTCCCCAGGTTTCTTCAGCCCTTTGCAAAAAGGTTAGAAGAACAACTGGAGATAGAAACTCAAAATCTGCTGTTCCAGACCTTTCTGCAAACGTGGCCCTCTCAGCCTGAGTGATCTGCAGTCAGCAATTTCCCATAGGGGTTTCCATCTTAAGGTTTTGTTGTGATAGTATTAATTTCGAGCAACATAACAGAATGGGAGTAAGCAGCAGTTGACTTTATGGACCCCTGGGCTCAGGGATGGATAATTGTCCATCCCCTACAAACTGCATACAAAAACCTTTCTGTGTCAGAGAGCCACAAGATATGTATACCCCACAGACCAGAGAGCTCAGTGGGTGGGAGGGCAAAAGGTGGGTGTTCCAGGGAGCAATTTTTAGACCATGGGGTCACAGGGGTCTTGTTTCTCGACCGTGGGTCCGAGCTGGACTTGAACATGCCTCTGTGCCCAAGGATGGTGCAGTGATACTGCTGCATTGCTTCTCAGTGCTGAAAGCCTGGGTTGCGCAGTGGTCCCTGTGCCACCCCAGTGCCATTACTGTATGTTACCTGAGCTATGTGTGAATTGTTGTTGTGGTATGTACAGCTCAGAAGTGCCACTGTTTATTTGCTTACACTCCAGTGTATATGCTTCTGTGTACAGTGGGTGGTTTATTTTCAAAGCAGTGTAGAAGAGATGCCCTTCAGGTCACTTTGTGAACATTACGTGCATGGTTGCCAACCAAATGCTGGATCGCAAGGCTGAAGCAGGGAACCCTTCCTAAGGCTGCCCGTCTGCATTCACCAGGGCAGCACCAGAAGAGCTGCTGCAGCCTCATCAGAGGAGTGGGTAGGTTGCCATCTTGTTGCCCATTGCACCTGCAACACATCGGTCTCTACACTATGCTCTTATGCGGGTTTTCAGGCATCATTTGATCTTGTCCAAGGCCAGGTAGCACAAGGGCAGGGAAACAGTTTTCAGGTGACGAGTGGCTTGATGGCATTTACTATGTGTTTTCATTGCTTTGGTTAAAATAATTTTTCGAGTACAGTAGATGGAGCTCTGGCTATCTGTCTTTGGGCAATGGATCTTTAATATGACCTGTCCCTCCTGTGGTGCCTTTTTGAATCTGGAAACGATGGCTGAGCTAAAGATTTCCTCTCTGCAGACTAATTCTCTCATTGCCCTGGGCCTGCATAAAGGCTTGGCACTGCAGGGGTTAAATAGCTTGAGAAGGGTGGAGGATTCTTCAGCCAAACCCAAACTGATTGCACCTGGTTTGCTCAACCTGTGTGTAAATGACACCATGGTCTTCCCACCCCCACCCCAGCAAATGCCACAGGGGCTGCCAGGGTGTACGTGCAGGCAGGGCTGTGTGAGCAGGTGTGGGGCCCGCAGCGGTGGGAGGCTCCTCGCCCCGGCCTGGAGCAGCCGTGCCAGGCACACGCACACAGGAGCCTTGTCAACTGTAATCGCCATCAGCCACTGAAATGACAGGGAGCCAAAGGAAAAAGTCTCCTTTGTTAAGATTTCCAGCCTCTTGTTAAACATACTTGTCGGTTACTGACGGGGCGTGGTAGGGTCTGCTCCTCTTGAGCAGGAAAAGCGCAGATTTTGTTCAGCGTGGGTCAGGCGGGGTGCTAGCCCGTGGGTGGCTCTGTGTCTTGCAGTGGACGCGGCTCCGCGTTCGCAGCCAGGCTGGTCTGTGGTGAGACCCGCTCCCTCAGCTGTCCCTGTGGACAGTGCTAGCTGAATGTGTAGAGGTTGCTCACACAGGTGAGTGTTGCTCTGCTGTCCTGAGGAGGTGATGAAGGGTTTGGCGCCATGGACTCGGGACTCAGAATTTAGTCTTAGGGAATTGCTAAGGAGGCAGTGAGTTCCTTATAGGAAACTAGTCTGGAATTGTGTTCTGGGAAACTATGCTTCTTTCAGTGTGGGTGTCTCATGCAGCTCTGAAGATGAGCACTACCATACAGCAGAGAGGATGAAATTATTCACATTTATTGTCTCTTCTCCCACCCTGACTCCAGGGGAAGCCTGTCCCTCCTTTGCACACAAAGACCATCACTGAATCATCTGGCTCTGCAGTAGCCCGTGATTTTTTACATGTCAATACATTGTTAGTTTCTTGCTTCTGTGTCCACCTAGCATAAATTTGTGAGTATAAATGATGCTATCCTGCTTATTTTAGTAAAGTTCTACCCAGCTCCAGTGCAGGGAGTTTGGCCCAGAGCTCCCAAAGGCTGACCTGCACTTGGGTTTTCTTTGGCATCGTATAAAGGCTCTGAGGTGAGTGGTAAGGGCTGGGGAGGTTCCATGTTGTGGCCCAGCTGGCGTGTGCAGCCACAAATAATAATTAATTGGCTCTTTAAGAAGTCTTGCAAGCTCCTTTTTTTTTTTTTTTTTTTTTGTCTGTCTGTCTTAAGCTCCTTTTAATTAACTTCAGTCATGTCCCAACACATCATCTTGGCTGAATCATAGACCTCACTGTGCCAGTTTTTCACATTCCTGAAATACACAGACCGCCAGTGTTGCGAATGCAGCTCGGAGGCAGCGGCTCAGAGGAAGTCGGGCAGCTCTCCTGGAACTCAGAAACTTTCAGGAACTGTTGTGAAATCGAGAAGCTACACAGACCGGCCTCTTTGCTTCAGACTCCCGTGCTGCCCAATTCCCAACAGTGTTGCCGTTTTGCACTTTACCACTGACTCAAGGAGCGGCAATTGTTGCAGGCACCTGTGTACAAGCATCTTTGTTCCTTTAGAAAGCACCTTTATTCAGGTTACAGTGCTTGGAGCGTACAGCTTTTTTTTCCCCTTTCAAGAGCTTGTTTCTTTGTCACACTTCTTATTGCAAAGGGTCAGCTTTCAAGATCGTGGGGCATGTTAACAAGATACTCAGGCGTACTTAGTCACCAAACAAAGTCTGTGTGGCAACAGGACAAACTTTTGTGTCTCTTCACTAGAAAGCTTCAAGCCTTTCCTAAGGACCTTTTCCTTTAGAGGAATTTGGGGTTCTGCAGTGAGTCTTTATGCACTATGACCTGGCTATTCTCTCACCAATGCTGATGGAAATAATACCAATGTTTCCATTGACTCAAAGCTGTATCAACACATGTTGTCCATTGGTCTATGTGTTTTGAGCTGTAGACTTCTGCATTTGATAACTCAGAATCAATTTTAGCACCCCATTTAAGAATATGTTTAATTTACTGAAAAGAAGGGTCTTATTCTAATCTCTTGGTACTTGTTTAAAGAGTACAGCTTTGATAATGGGAGTTGTCCAACTTGGGAAGTCTAATACTAACTTGAAGTGTTAGTATTCAGTGGTTAAGAGCTGAAGCTCAGTAAATTGAGGTGAGAAACAGAGTGCAGCATTACAGTTGTGAGAATCTTCATCCACTTGAATAGGGTCCCACTGTATTCTTCATTCCTAACCATGTTAAAAATCAAGTTTGGAAATAGTCTCCAAAAGAAAAAGGAATTGACTCAGGGATTCAGGATGCCTCTGTGCTCCATGCTGAGGAATAAAGGATTGCAATTTACCTTCTGCCCTTAATGAGAAAGGAAACAGAGCATTGTGATAGCAGGATCAGGTGGCATGTCCCCATGTGACAGCAGGTTCAGGTGACGTCCTCAGGCTGCGGGTGAGGAGCCACGAGTTGCCCAGAAAACTCCTTCAACTGTGCTTGTGTTTCCATAGCAGCTCCAGGAATGGCTGCGCCGAGACAGACAGTGGTGGCCTGTTGGATTGTTATGGTGGCCAATTCTGAATAGGTGTGAGGAAAACACATATGGTAGCTGAGAAGAAGCAAAGAGGGGAAAAATGCCTCAGCCTTTTGGGAAAAGGATAGGAAAAACAGGAAAGGTAATTGCAAGCAAGCACCAGAATGGAGCATGGGAGCAATGCCTGAATTGCTGGGGGCTTTATAGAAGCTCTAGAGACGTAGGCACATTGCAAATGGGTAAGAAGCAGGAGCAGCGTTCAATAATGAGCACGAGAGTAAAACAAAACTGCCACTGATTAAGAGTGTCTTGTCATTCCTGTGGAACTCAAGCTAATTCCTTCTGCATCTGGCATATGACACTTATTTGTGTGTACAGACTCTGACCTTGCTGGACCAGCCACTAATATGATGTAGAATTTGCTTGTGTTGGGGAGAAAACATGTTTGAAGTCAAATAGCAAAATATACTGACAGTGGAAAAGAAAGAGAACTTCAGGAGTGGTTCGAGTGAACAGCTCAACTCTGTTGCCTGTTCAGGAATTAGGTGTCCGCTGAGACACAAAGGATTTGGGTCTTTCCAGTTCCAGCCTTAGGGAAAGACCAGGTAAGCTACAGTGTGGTAGTTAAGGAATATATTTCCTCTGACATACTTTAGTTCTAACTACTTGGCTTTAAGGAGCCTGTTAATCACTGTTAATCACTGCTTCCCAGTGTCCCAGGGAGAACACTGCCATGGATCAGGATGCTGCCAAACCCAAGGCAGCATTCACTCCAGGTGCACAGAAAATTGAAACCTGGAGTGGGTTGGACCCCAAAAGAGGCACATATCAGAAGGCTGACGTGCCCAAAGTGCATGGCTGTAACAAGAGTGATAAACCCTGTCATGGATGTTATGATATTTTCCCTGAAATTCTTCCTCTTGTGAATAGTAAATACTGGTTTCTAAAGCATTTACTGGGCACCTGTCCCAGAAGAAGTGCCTGAACAGCAAAGTTAAAGCGTGGTGTCAGAGTGAGAGGGCCAGACTCGGCCTTGAGCCGTTGACAGCCCGTTTAATTCACTCAGTGAGGTGCAGGAAGGAAAAAGGAAAACTGAGTCACTGGTTGTTAGAAATGATGAAAACAATGATCAGGACCTGATCAGAAAGACCCCTTGGTAGCATGGAAGCAAGGCTTCAGAACACCACCGAGGAGTATGCTTAAACAAATCATACAGTGATGTAATATCTTCAGCTATGAGTTTCTTTCAACAGACTGCCTTTGCCTAGGAATACTATGAATCTTCAGGTGTTGATGGCTGGAGTGTTTGTCCTGAGGATCTGGTGTCATACCTGTGTTTACAAGCAAAAATAAGTGCATGTTTGTAGCAGCTTTTACACTACCCATCACTGCTTTTTCTTAGCAGTACTGCATTTTGTAAGTGAAGGAGTTAATATAGCTGTTTCACACCAGGTGGAGACCCCAGGCCTCTCAGGGCTGCAGGAAGGGGAAAAGCTTCTTGTACAAAAGCTTGGGATTACATGATGTGAAAAGTGGTGGGGAAATAGCAAACAGCTCAGTTAGCAGCACTCAGACCTGTGGGCTGCTGACTGGCCGCTGGTGCCTTCGGAGAGCTGACAGGGCAGCTACAGCTTTGCTGACTTCTTCCAGCTACTCACATAAATACATAAAACAGTTATTAGCTTTGCTCCCCTGTGTTCCCCATGGCTGTAGCCCCCGCAGGGCTTCCCCAGCGCTGTGTGGAGATGGTGCGATTCACAGTACAGAAAAGGCTGGGAAGCTCCACTTTCCAGTATTGTTCTGTCTGCTTCCACCTCGGAAGGGCGGTTCTCAGATGTTCTGCAGGGTTGTGTACCAGGAGTTTTCAGCCTGTTTCCAGTTCCAGCAGAGTTCAAAAGAGGAAGATACTCCCCTTAATTTTTTGCATGATAACAAGTTAGGCAAGCATCATTTTTGGATGTAGTTGATGGGAGACTGGTTGCTGCCAGTGCCAAGTGGGCGTCTTATTTGAGACTATCAAATGATGTGTGTTGTATTCAACGCTTTGTTGGATTTCCTGCTTGGAAAGTCATGCGTGTGCCAGCCAGACAGAGTTTTCTATTTTGGCATTAAACTAGTCTTGGCACCCAGTGCAAACTGTTTACTTTAAAAGCTTAATTTTAAATATAGTTTTGGAACACTTGAAAATGTCTACAAATCAACAACAACGGAGAGGAGACTAGAGCATCATTTTCTTAACTCCTGTGTCATTTTGAAATACCTTAATCTGCTTTGAAAATACCTTAATAATAATCAGCTTTGAAATACCTTAAACTTTGCTTTATGCGAGCCACTTCTGGTTTATTCATGCAGTGTCTCTTGTTGAATTGGACAGTAGAGAATGGGTAGCTGAAAGCCAGGTAAAATCTGAAACCATGAAAGAACATAATGGACAGCAACATTCGAAGTCCTTTTAGTATTGTTTAACCCTTTCTTGTGATATATCACTGGTGGAAGGAGAACATATTCCATCTTATTGAGCAGTGAACAGAAATAGCCTGTGTTAGGATCTTGAAGGGCAGTCTCCAGGCTGCTGCAAAGCCAGTGGCCATGCTGACATGCAGTGCCATTAATTTCCACCTAGCAGAGAGGTTTTTAGAGTGCCAAGCGTGACGCGAGAGTACAAAACACTTCATTCATCAAAGCCGAAAGTAAGAAACTCTGTGTTTTTGGTTTTAGAAGTAACTTTTTGTACGTTTATGACTTTTTCCACATTAAACATCATTTATGGTTTGGAAATTGTTCAGGCAAGAGGTATGCGGTTTCTGCTCCCGAATATCAGCAGCAGTTTTGCTGGGTTCAGTCTCTATTTTATGTTGACTTTTTTTTGGCTTTTCACTATCTTTCGGTTGGACCTCTTTGGAGCAGACTGCCTCAAGGAAAGCCCCCAACCTTCTTTCTAAATGCAGACTAAGTGGTCTGCCTAAGGTAAAGAAGATGACATTGGTATAGGGAATTTGGGCTCAGAAGCCAGACTTCTGCTTGGTGAAGAAGTACCTTTCCTGGGATGTTCCCTCATCAGAGCAATTGCTGGAACAAATTGAGAAATAGGAATTTCACACCTGGACTTTAGAGACGTGAGTTGATAGATTTTTCCATAGGCAATGTGAGAAGTTATGGACTAGCTGTTGAATTTTCAGTTAATTCTATTCCTGCTGAATAAATGGTAAAGAGCTGGTGCAAGATCTTGGTTTATGGCCTAGGACATCCATTTTACAAATCTAACTGAGATTTCAAGGGCCTTCTTTTGCAGACCTTTCTATGCATAAGTGCCACATTGGAAGTGAGGGTGGATGGAGTTATGTAAATACGTTCTCTGTGCGTGTCAAAGCAGAGGAGACACTGCGCTGGATGTGCTATTGTTCCTGCAGCATTTTGGATTCTAGTACTAATTCTTTCTTTAGCTGACCAGGCAGGACGGGATTTAAAAGCAAATGCTGTTTTTTGCCTTTCTGTGTTCAATGCTTCATCCAAGAAGAGCAACTTTCCTTTCCCCTGTCGATAAACACCCTGCAAGGGCCCAGTTACTCCACTGACTAATTAATGATAAATAAATGCTGTGGGGTGTCTGAAGGCAGTGGTGGGTGCTACAGCGCACAAACTTCCAGAGCTGCTTTTCAGCCTGGCCGCTGTCAGGGCTACATTCCCCTTGGACTCCCCAGACGCTACTCACCCCTGGTGTCCTCTCCCCACAAAACCTGCTCTCCAGCCCTGTGCTCCTCCTGCCCCCAAGGATGAGAGACCCATTTTCTGTGAGGAAACCAGTGCCGTCACATGGGATTCACCCCTCAGATGTACCGGTGCAGGGGGAATCCCTGCCGTCTTTCCAGAGGTGTGCTGCCAAGAAAAATAGCACTGAGTAGAGGTCTTATTTTATTTCCTTGCTCCTGCCCGAATAAGGAATGAGTAAGACATCCTGCAATGTGTTAGGGGAGTTTCTTTCACTCTTTGGCCCTTTGCTTCACAGCCCAGCCACTTTTGGTGCTGGGTGCCTCTGTCTGTCTCTTCCCTGGTGCAATGATCATTGAGACAGAAGTTTGCAAAAGTTCCCTGTATTGGTAGCCCGTGTAGAGCTGTCTGGAGCATGACACACGATGCCCAGTGCCTCTGGAACTGGGGATAGAAACCTGCTTGGAGAGAAAGGGTGTTGCGGCTATATTTTTACATTTGTTTCCATTTTAATGTTTGGTTGTTTTCTTCCTGACCATGCTTATCCACCTGTGTTGCTGAATTTCAAGGAGAGAAAACAAAGCTTTTGTTTTGTTTCCCTCGCTTGGCTGAACTTTTTGCCTGTGCCTGCTGTGTACCCCGGCTGCTTCTGCAGGTCTAACATGCCTCTGTTTCTAAACCCGGGTTCTCCTTCCTGGTGCCCTGGGCAAGGGGTTGGAGTCTTTATCTCTGGCCTCCCACAGCAGAACAGCCTGGAACAGCCAGAATTCATTCCCGTCCTACCCAAGTCAGGACCACAAGCCTACGCTTGGTGGTGCAAGCTCTCCTAGCTCGGTCTGCAGCTTGATTTGTGATGGTTTCCCAATAATGGGAAGAGATGATGAAAGTAAAGACTCACAGATGGGGAAAGATATCTCAGGGCTGCCAGGGCAGCTGTTCGAGGTCTCTGAATCAGATGGAGACAGAACTCCACCACCC
This sequence comes from Streptopelia decaocto, assembly GCF_964273445.1. Lineage (NCBI taxonomy): Eukaryota > Metazoa > Chordata > Aves > Columbiformes > Columbidae > Streptopelia > Streptopelia decaocto. The sequence continues at coordinate 8,364,220 of NC_138670.1, read as the reverse complement.
TCAGCTTCCCCACCCTCAAACAAGCCTTCTCCCATGTGCAAAGCAAAACCTGCCCCACCCCGGCCATGCCATTTGAGCTAATGGCCTAGTTAATAAATGGCACATTCCGGGGGTAATCCTGTCAAAGCTTTCCTGACATCCCCATTGATAATATTAACCACAAAGTGCTCCCCTGCTCATCTGATTAATACCAGAAGAATTCTACTTGATTAGATCATTACTGAGGGGAAATGTAGGAAAGACAAATATCCCAGGGAAAAATGAGGTTTTAGACAAGGGGAAGATCGCAAGTGTCCACGGTTTGTAAAGTTCTTCACCTGGAGGAGAGGGAAAGGTTTGTGATTGTCTTCTCCTCTCTGACAACCCTTGCAAGAGTATGCGTGTCCCAACCTTTCTTCTTTGCCTATAATTCATTCGTGTCATGTTTCTATGAGCAGCTATAACCCAAGCAAGTGCATGCGTCTTTGAAGGGTTGGAGACTTCGAATGTAAAGTCCCAAGGGCAGAGACCCATGTAATTGTTTCCTTGAAGAGTCTGGCAAGGTCACATTAGTGCGATTGGGAGCTTTGGCACACCACTGAGAGCAGAGGGAGGAGCAGAGTTTCCTTCTCTATCTCCACCCTGCCGTTCTCCTTCCCTGAGAAAGCTGGGATAGTAGTTTGGAGGCTGGGTAAGAAAACCAGTATTTTGGGAAAGATACTGGGCTGCTGCTCTCATCCTTTCCTACCCTTTCCAGAACTGTGGTTCTTGCTTATCTTATGTTGAGATAAATGATAGCTCTTCATGCCTCTCAGGCTGCCTGCAGATTCAGGCAGGCATCGCGTGATTCCTTCCACATGGGCTTTTAAGTATTTCTCACCCTGCAGGCTTCTAGACGTGGTGGTGGTGGGGAGGGGCTTTTTAAAATGAATGTGCAGATTGTGATACGGAGTAGAGCAGTCCGTCAGCCCTGTCTGCTGATGCTGGCTTTGATACCTGTGCTGCCTGCATCCTTGTTTCTTCGTCACGGTGAAGTACAACAAGGTTTGGTCACGTAGATACGATCAGAACAGGAGCAAACAAACCTGAGCTGTTGTTACCTGTGTGTGTCACTGTGGCAGCTCCCTATAACTGGAATCTGCTTCACTGACCAAAGCAAGTAGTAATGGGAAATAGAGGTGTGGAGGAGAGAAAAGAGCAAGTTTTCGGAGTTGGATGTGATTAGCTGATATGTGTAAATACTGGATGGGAGGGAATAAAGAGGACAAAGCCATTTCTCACTGATTTCTACTGTGAGGGTGTTTGAACATAGGAACAGGTTGCCCAGAGAGGTTGTGGAGTCACCATCCTCAGAGATTATTCAAAACGCAACTGGACATGTCCTGGGCAACCTGCTATAGTTGACTCTGTCTGGAGCAAGGGGGTGAACTAGATGATCTCTAGAGGTGTCTCCAACCTCAGAGATTCTGTGATTCACTTGCAAAATACCTGTTAGAGGGTAATTGTGATAAGCTGGCTTGGGAGGTGAAACCAGCTTCAGAAGTTCTTATAGATCCCTGAAAATATCCTAGCTAAAAACAGCGCTCTGTATTTTTTTGTTAAAGTTGTTTTTTTTCAGGCTGTACTGGAACATAGCCTGCAGACTCATTGATAATCACAACTGGGGGAAGGGGTGAACTGTAGTACTGCAGCAAAGCCAGTGGAAAGAAGACATTGTTAAGCCAGCTCAATTATTTGAGGTAATCTGGCATCTAGTTACACTTGAGTCCCTGCCCCCAAAGTGCAGGGCTATGCCATTCCCTGCTAAGATAGCAAGCTTGGCATTTGCCTTAAGGAATAAGAAGAGGATCTAGGAGGTCTAGAAGAGGAGAGCTGAGAGAGCCCGAGGCTCTTAAACAAGAATGAAGAAGGGTGATAACATCATGGAGTAGTAAAGGGCTGGAGGGACAATACAAGTAATACAAGGAGAATGATTATGATTTGTTCTCCATATCTAGGACATATAGGACAAAATGTCAAGGTTTTTAACTACAGCAAGACATTAGGAACAAACCTTTATAGCGATAACACTAATGAAGCCCTGGAATAAAGTGCACAGGTGGCTGTGGGGTCTGTGAATGCAATAGTTAAAACAGAGTGTAAAAATTTCAGTCAGGGGTGGCAGACTGAGCTGACTTGCTTTGGAACAAGCAGATGGATGGATGAGAAAGTCCTTTACTGTCCTCAGTTTCCGTCACCCCCTGGACAGCGGGAGTTCAAATGCAGCTGAGACCATGCCTATAGGAAGGGGCTCCTCTGTCCTTCGCTTAGATTTGAACTCACAGGGGAAAGCAACCCTGTGAGTTTTCTTACCCTTGGACCTTCTCAGTACATGAGATGCACCATCTTGTGTGGCTTTTCACATCCGATGATGTCACCAAGTTCAGAGTTAGTCCTGGGTCCAGCTCCCCTCTTTGCAGAGAAGCTCAGTACCAGAATTGGCCTTTTTGCTGCGCTGAATGCTGGTTGTTTTCCTTCCCAGTCAGCAGCCTTTCTAGAAGACCTGTGCACTGCGAAGTTTAAAGCCTGGCGATCATATAAATTGCTGCTGCTGTCAGCTTGTGTAAAAATGTTATACACTATGGTGGCTCCTAACATGGAACAATTCCTTAGGAGTGGGAGTGTGGTGGACAGACAGACAATCTGCCTGGAGTGAGAGAGGCAGCCTCTGCTTGTTAACTGATCTTATGGGAGGAGGGGAAATAAGTTAATAAAATAATAAAAGATTGTACTGCAGAGTAATTTGGGCATCAGTTCCCGTATAAGAAACATCTCTAATCCATTGAAGGACTTTCAGTCCTGATCTGACACATCCACAGGGAATTCCCAACTAAACAAATCTTATTCCCCTCCTATTTGCGCCCTCCCACACCCTGTCCCAGACCACAGATAATGTTTTTAGGCATGCTCTGAGTAAGCACGGGGGACTGGACACCGCTGGCAAAGCAGGCGCTTGGGGTGATGAAGCTGCTTGTTTTGAAACGTCTTCTCCAGAACCTTCCTGGCATCAAAACTGGTGTTGGGAATTCACTGACAGCTGAGTGGGGATTTTCAGGCTTTCACAGGGTTCGAAGTGGGGAAACTGAAATCACTGAGGAAAAGAAGTGTCCAAGTTCCTCCAAGGCTCCAGGTCATGGTACCTTTTCAGACCATTTCCCATTTGTCCCTTTGGTGGAAGGCGCTGGGCTCAGCTGTCTTCTGCTTTTTGCAGCCTGTGCTTTAGAGGGGCCCCCTCAAGTGTGGGCTGGCGTCACGCTGCCCTGGAGAGTCAAAATCCTGTAACGTGCTGAGAGAGCAGACTCTCCAGTCCTGGCATTTCTTTATATTCCAGCCCACAACCGTTCCCTTTCTGAGAAACCTAACCACTTTGTCTCCTTTATTCCCTCCCTCTCAGCTCCCTGGACACGTCTACTGCCAGGAGATGTCTCAGCCAAGGATTTTGAGCCAAGATATGGGGGAAATGGTTTAACCAGATGTGTGCCCATGCCTGTGACACTGAACTTTGAGATGCTGTTATATAAAAAGCTTGCCACCTCCCCTGCCTCCCAGCAGCAAGGTGAGTAATGGGTGGGCCAGCAGCATATCCAGAAAAACACCTCTTTTTCAAGGGGAAGAAAGTGAGGTTATAATTCGACTGTAAAAATTTGCTCCAGGCTGAAAACTTGGCAAACAAAAGCTTAGCTTAGGAGTGATTTTAAAGAAAACAACAAAAAAGCATGAAATAAATCAGGGCAGTCATTTTGGGTGGAGATGAGGGTCCAGAGCTTGAAGATCATTCTTTAGTAGGGGAGGAGAATGAATGGCTCAGAGTCGCATTTGGCTCTCAGCCCTGCTATAACTGAGCCTTTCAAAGCCAGGACTGAATACATGTCCAGTCCCTGGCCTCTCCCTTCACCCATTTGTCAGAGGAAAGCGAGGCCTTATGTACTCATTAAAGCAGAGTGGATGCAGATATGGTGGCACAAACTGAATTCCTCCTATTGTCACTTTCTAAATATGGGTTTCCCTGTAAAATAAATTGTAAAAGCACATAAAGTCACTGCAGCTCGTTTTGCCTAGGAGGGGACAAAGAACATCCGTTGCTTTCAGCATTATGGATCTCCTCAGGTTGTCTCTCACTCTGTGCCTCCTTCAGCGTTGCGCAGTGCCAGTCCTTAACAAGCTGAACAATTGAACAAGAGGATGATGGCTCCTTGCAGCCCTTACGTGGTCTGAATCCTCTGTGGTCCCTCACAAAGCTGAGGAGGAGGATAGAGAGCTGGCTGGCTGCATAGCAGCAAAGACCACAAGCACAGAACTTGTCTCTAGAGCTTTCCAGACCGTTACCAAATGTACATGGTTGGCAACACCGTTGGCACAGGCCTTGAGAAACAAAGACAGAACCCGGCTACTATGTCTTTTGTCATCTCCAGACCCCTGGGGCCCTCCAGCCTGTGTGCCCATACATAATCACATTGCCAGCTCCCTTTGTAGTGCTGTCATTGTGTGGTTTTCCTGATGGCCTGGAGCCTTCACACATCAAGTTAGGGAGGAAAGTATAATGCTGGCATTTTAGACAAGCCCCTCCGTGCACCGAATTACCTATCCAATTGGATATATGGAAAAGATTGCACAGTGAGAGTGGGTTACACACTGGAACAGGTTGCAGAGCAAGTGTTTGAAAGGTCCATCTTTGGAGATATTTATAACTCAATTGAATAAGACCTAGAGCAACCTGACATAGCTTTGCTGACTCTCCTTCTTGCTATGCACACTTCTAAACCAGCCATCCCCTTGGCTGCCTGATGGAGTGCTTTAGCTGTAGCAGGTTCCAAGGAACTAAAGACTAAATGAGTGATCAAAGGCTTGTTAGATGTAAAGGACCCTTTCTGAAGTTTTCCCTCCCACTGCATGGTTAATGCATGTTCAGGTCCATCAGCTTAAGTGACATGGGCAGTCATAGTTTAGATGGGTTGTGACCTAATTCTGCTCAGAACAGGCTTCCTTTGAAAGGCAGCACAGCTTAAACCTCTGTGGCTTCTGTAACAGGCTTTGTAGTTTGTTCGCACGTGTTTTTGTCTGTGTTCACAGGTCCTCCCTTCAAGCACCTCAAGGCTGTCTGAAGAACTTAGTGCTCTCCAGCAGCAGACAGTGCCAGGCTTTGCTTCTTATAAAAGAAATGCACTTTAATTCTGTCCTTTCTCCAGGCTTAATGAGGCAGGTAGAACCAGCCAATACAGAAACTTTTAGGACTAGGTCTATTTGTTAAGAAGTCTTGGAGAAGCTTTGTTTCGTGCTTCTGGCACTTTTGTTCTTGCAGTATTAAGAGATCTCTTACCTGTGCTGGTATACTGCAAAATTTGAGATCACATTGTCAAACATCACCTTTCTGAATATCTTAGTAGAGTCAACTCTACCCAGAATGTCAAGGAAGACTGTTCAAGAGATCTTGTTAAAGGGAAAGAAGCCTCATATTTTAGTCAGCTCTTATGATTCAGTGCCGACACTTTCTGTGTTGTCATTTCTAGGGAGGACTGAAGACACTGAGCATGGAATTCAGCCTATCTTCTAGCTCCCCATGTGCAACAAAATCATTTACGGACTGATCTTCTGCTACTTCTCTCAAGCACTGGAATTTCCAGGTGCGTGTGTTTTCAGGGCACAAGCAACTCCAGGAAAGCTGCTTCTCAAAAGGTATGTTATCTCTTGTTTAAACTAAAAAAAAATGAAAAGGGTAAAAAAGGAATTAAAAAAAAATACCTTTGGCATTAAAACAAAGTAAGTCTTTATTTTCCCTAAGCTTAACTATGCCTTGTACAAAAGAAAATGAAACTGTAAAAATGACTTAAAAAAATGGGGATGAAGGTAAAAGCAAGGTACTGGCATTGGAAATAAGGTTAAATCAGAGTCCAGCAGAACGACCATGGCAGTGGAAGAAGTTTAACAAGTGCACTTTGTGTGCCACTGTGTCATGCTTCCCTTTGTTGCTCAAGAATGTTGCTTCACTGGTTCCTAGGGTGTGAAGGGGCCATGCTGCTGGGAGGATGTGCCCCACAGAGCGTGCACGAGCCACTGTTGGGCTACCTGATGCTCTCAGAAAGGCTAATCTCTCTGAAAATTGTTGTTTTACTTGTATTACAGTTTTGCTATGGGCCAGGAACTGGTCTGGACTTTGTGGTCAGAGGTCTTCTGTAGTATGATGGTTTGCAAAACAGCTCTGTGCAGGGCAAAAGCATAATGAGAGAAGGCAGGCACTTCAAACAAATGAAGGGAAGTTAATATGCCTGTGTAGAAAGTATTCACAGTGGTCAGGAGGCTTGGGAGATACTTCTCTGGTAAGGAGTTCAGGAGACTAAGCTAAATGCCCTCTAAAATAATGGAGATTCCTTTGCTGCCTTCAAAGGAAAGAGGCAGGACAAGAGCGCTCGTAGACTGGGTTGTGTGTACACATAGAAAGCAAAGCACGGGAGGAGCCTTGTCGGGAAGCGTAGAGTGCACCACACGTGACAAGCCCTGGTGTATATACACCTCACCGCTGCCATCAGCCAGGAGCCAGGCTAGGTCAGAGTTCGCACCAAGGACCAACATCTCTCCGTGCTGCCAGTGTTTGTACACATCCCAAACTGCTATTGCACAATCTGGTGCGAGTGGCACACTCTGCTCATAAGGGACCCCGGACTGGGCGAACAGACAACATCTGCCTGTTGGGCAGGACTGCAGTGCACTGCACATCTGGGCCTGCGTGCTTTCCTTCCTGTCCTCCAGTTCCCATTGCAGCCCCAGCCCTGACACAAAGGCTCCCACTAAAAGTGAAGTAGTAACTATAGCATAAAATTCCCTGGTTGCTGCCCATGTGGCAGCTTCTGCTGCAGGCTCTGGGTTGTGTGGTGTTAGCAATGGTTCAATTAAGTGATTTTTCTGAATCCTTCCTCTTACAGCAGTAAGTCCTTTTGTGTGAACACTCTTAAACCAGTTAGAGTGGCCAGGAACTGATCAAGTGTATATTTGTAAAAGGAGGCCAAACTCTGCTTCCCTTCTCCTTTTCTGTCTGTTGCCTCTGCCTATTAATAGATGCCCAGCCAGGCAGTTTGATTATGGTGCCCAGCTGATTTTTAGCTCTGCCCCTTTGGGATAACCTCTTCCACCGTTTTTTTCCTGCTCTTGGTGATCTCAAAGTCTGCTCTGGAGCACATCTTTGTGAGCTCCGGGGCTCTTTATCATAACAGCCCCTTCTACCCATTCCAGCCTAAAAGACACTTCCATAGGCCTTTACTGTAAAGGACCATGCTTCACATGCAAAGGACTCAGAAAAGGCAAGGTATGACTCCTGTAACAGCTGTAACTCAGCCCTTTTTGCACACATCTTGTTTTCAGTTAATATAGATGGTGTTAACATTAATGCCTTAACCCTTGAGGAAGCCAGCTAATTTCCAGGTTGATATGACCAGGGAGCTGGCTAATTTCCAGTGTTTTGGAGAGAGAGCCAAGAAGTACAATACCAGGGTGTTTCCGGCTGCTGGTGTTCTGAGGGCAGCACATCTGGGTCTGCGCTTCATCCTGGGCCTCCCGCCACCATGTGCTGCCCCACTGTCCTCTGCTTGCGCCGTCACATGAGTGTCTCTAATGGCAGGGCTGCAAGTTCCCAGGCTATAGCTGTGTGTCGGGATATCATCAACCAGAATGCCTAGAAGGGGGACGAACTGGCAGCATACTAACCTAGCCACGCGAGGCTGGTGGCTTAAGAAGAGAGAGCCACCTTGGTCGAGGAGTTTGGCGTGAGTAGGATGTCGCAAAAAAGTGACACCGTTGCCCATGCACCCGCCGTTGTTACTGAAATGTGGATCTAACAAGGAAAAGGCTGTGGCAAGTGGGCAGGAGAGGAAAAGGGAGGGGGGATTTCAAACACCACAGCCCAGAGAAAGAAAACCCTGCGTTCGTGCTTGCGTCAGTAGCCTGTCTGTGTGCTGACCCCAGGCTCACCTGAGCCTTGGCAAAGCTCCCCTTTGTTCTGTGCTGGCGTTCAGAATCCAGAGTTATCCCACAGCCACTTTGTGACCCGTTCCACCCAGACAGCCTGCCCATGATTGCTTCATAAAGCAAGACCCAGGAATCAAAAACAGGGCATGTTTCCTGAGCAGAGATGGAAAACAGCTGTGCTGGAAAAAAGGAGGGGTTTGCTGGCTGAGCAGTGGAAAATACAGATCAAGGCCTGGTTGTGCAATCTTCTCTGGCTGGCCTTTGGCTGCTGCTGTGGCAAGGGGACCAGCTGGGGTTGGCAGGAGGCTGCTGCCAGGCTCGGGGGTAGCAAGAGCCTCTGCTGACAAGGCTAGAAACCCAGAGCTTAGTTCTGCACACTTTACAGTTGCCTGAGAGGCTAATAAGTGACATGTGGTGATGCCGCCCTCTCCACTGTCCTGTGGTCAGATCTGTCTGGCCAGTCCCTTGGTGCTGGAATGGCCAGGCCTGTTACTGTAACCCCACATAGATCTGTAGGGTTACGGAGAAGCAGCATCTGCCCAGGTGTGGAGCTCGGTTCCGGCCTGGTGCTCATTCAGTGCTCACAGCCAGGGGATGTGGTTATGACGTCTGGCCAGGTTCCTGCGTCTGCGTCCTCAGCGCCCGTGCTGGGGAGTAGGTGCATCCCAAACAACTCGGCAGCGCGCACACGTGCTGTTCAGGGAGGCTGACCAAAAAGCCTCGGAGCTAGTGTCTGTTCTGCTATCGCCGTCCTCTGAAATCAAGGGAAGGCTATGTCGGGTTCTTACTAGCTTTAGGTGCTGCTGCTTCAAGTCAGGCTTCTGGAAGAGTTCTTGATTTTTATAGAATTCAAAATCTCTAACCATCGCTAAATGAACTTGTAGCTTTAACGTGGTGGCTGAGTCTGAATCCAGAGGCAAGAGGTGTGGGATTCTCTCTGGTTTTTTAAACCTAATTGTTGTTTACAAGAAGGAGAGGATGGACAAGAACATAGAGGGAGAATTATGCTTTCACTTCAGAACCAAATTACCAAAAAAATTACTCTCTCCTGCTGAGAGAGCCACACAACATCTCTCTTCTCCCAGTGCTCTCTGTAACTAACCAAGAAACTAAGGTAAGGGGCAAAATGGTGAGAAGGCAGAAAGGCAAAGGAAGTAGGCAGGACCATCAATCACCTCCTAGGCTGTTACATACCAGCCACACTGGCCTCTCTTCTTAGCACCTGGAACAGCAGAAGACAGTATGATGAATGTTTTTCACTCTGTAGTGTTGGAGCTATGGATGCCCTGTAATTGCAGGGAGATCGTGCTTTCTTGCAACTGGCTCAGCCTACTGAGCTGAAACATATGGATTCAGACCTTGCTCTGCAGCAGTTTCCAATAGTGCTCATCACTAAGACACAGCACAGCTGCAGAGGGGGAAAAAACCCAACCCAAACCAAAACCTGATCACCGCTACAGAGCCCATGAAGGGAAAGAAGGAAGGTGTGGTGTGGTGACCTGCAGGAGGGAGAAAACTGCAGAACTGAAGCAAGAGCAGTGCCCAGAGCAGTTGTGGAGGGAAGCAATTTTGGTAAATCTAGTAGTATTTTTGGCCCTCTATGCCAGGTTTTGTAATCCGGGTACCTCAAAGTGTGGAGTAGGATGGATGTTGGCTTCAGATGCTGGAAGAACACAGTTGTAATTAAATTAAGACCAAGAAACAGTAGTGTTACCAGAAGAACGTGGTAACCTGAGGCAAGCAGTAATGTGCAGAGCTGGGTGAAAGCAGCATTACATTTGCAGTCTAGGGGCAATGGATGCAACCATTGCATTACTTGCACTTTAGGTAGTTTGTTTCTTGCCATAAAGGACCCCATGGTTCTGAGCTGGGAGCTGAAGACCATACCTATGCCACAGAAGGAGTGAGGGACTTAATGGCTCTGCTGGGAGCTGTGGGAGCCCCTTCTGTTGGATTCTTGGGGGGCAGCAGGAGGTGGCTCCCACTGGACAAGAAAAGAACAAGACTATGAGTTTTGCACTCGCTTTAGCTATTACCGATTTAAGCCAGGTCACGCTAAACTTGGCACACAGCGGATTTTGCACAAGTGCACAAAGATCAATCTGTTTAAACCTAGGCAACGTTGTCCTGCATGCAGCCAAAAAAAGCCCAGATAGATACACAAAATTAATAGTTGGTAACAGCTTCAGCATTCTTAGAGCTGCTGAAAATTTGGCATTGCTTGCAGATAAAACCTCCAGTGCTTCAAAGTTTATTTTTCAATACAAACCAGGATGAAGGCATATTTTAAAGAAATAATTTGCAAAGTGAGGTGCTAGTCTCTTGGCTTTTACAGACCTGAAGTTATTCTTAAAAAAAACTGTCCTTCCATTAAACTTCTTAATGAATATCAGCCATCAGAGTTCTCATGAAACAAACATTCTGCATCTGTATCTAGTCAGCAGTGCCCAGATGGGCCCTCAACTGTGGCTGAAACCAAATTTCATTTAAAAAAAATCACAAGTTTCGTTCCCGTAGAAAAGTTCCAATTTTGATGAAATTATATTTGCTGCAGAAAAGCAAAAACCCAACCTATCATTCGAAGGTTTGACCCAATGTCTGTCTGCTCTCCAAGAGGAAGAAAGGTAGTGGAGAGAAAGCAAGTGTGGGTTTGGGAGAAGTCCTACCAATAAATGAGGGCAATGAAAGCAGAGGGAAGAATGTACAAATTCCCAGGCATTCCAGACATATCTGGTATCCTTTCCATCCTGCGCTCCACACTTCAGTTGTACATATTTCAGTGTTCTACCGCAGGGGCAGCTGCATTTCACTTGTGAGTTATTATATGAAGAGTTTTGTATAGTTGTCATGGGATCTTATGAGATGAAAAGGAGCTGACCACAGCAAAGAAAGTAAAATAGAACATGCAGTCTATTAACTGTGCTGGAAACCACTTATGCCATGGAGAAATGGCTGCTAGGAGGCAAAAACTTCCAGAAGATATTAGAAATAAAGGAAAAGTCACTGGTAGCTGGAAAAAGAGTACAGGCTCATTACCACATCTGAGCTGTTGAAAAACAGCCCCTGGTTTTCTGTAGCTCTTCATCTGTTTTTTCTGTTCATTTTTGTCCTTCTCTTCAACCTTGCTGGGTAAAACACATCTCCAAGGACAAATAAAAATGATTTTCTTACCAGTGCTGCTGACTTTGCAACCTGTCAGAAAACTGACTAAACTTGAAGCTCCTTCAGTCAGTCACTTTAAAATATAGTCAGCATTGTGCTTAAAAAAAAAAAAAAAGGAGAAGAAAGAAATATATTAATTCAACACCAGGTTTACTGTGCTGCATATTAAGGCAATCCAACAGGCTCCCAACAGGAGAAGCAGCAAACAGCGGTGACAAGTAGCGTGATCAAGGCAAGTGTTGCAAAATACTGGGATTGGCTCTTGCATTATGGCGAAGATGCTGAGTTTGTCTCCGTTAAATAGGTGTTTTATTGAAGGATCCTTAGGGACAAAAAAGCTGGCCTGGGAACCAGAAAACCCAGAACAAGGAAACGTTAATTCATTTTGCCAGGGTTGGTCAAACTTAACCTGCCCAAGGAAGAATGTCTGGATCTTAACATGTGAGAGGTTGAAATCTGCAGTGGGTGCTTTTGGCACGACAGCCGTCTCCCTGGGAGCACCGTCCCTTTTGACCAGCACCGCAGGCTGATGGAGAACCATAATTTATTTTAGGAAACTTTCCTGCCTCAGCTACTTCTCTCCTCCTCAGAGATGTGCCCGGGGAGTTAGAGTTGCAGCCCAAAGAGAGTGGAGGGTTTATGGATCGGCAGGTCCCTCTCTGGCCTCTGACACACACTGCTTTCAAACTCTGGTTGGGACAAAGCAGGGGTAACTTCTCAAAAACAGCCTCAACCTGCCCAGGGTAGCAACAAAAAGCTGCAATGGTGATTCCTCCGTTATGCATTGCCTGCACACTTACTGTCTGCCAGCCTGGCCCATGCCGTTCATCCTTTTTATATTCTAATGAGTGTCAGATTTTGGCTTATGAGCAAAGTGCGGAGGTGCAGAAAATGAGAAGTTGTGTGTGGCTCTTCAGGCTGTGGATGTGCGGCGTTCTGCTTTGTGAAATAGCTGGTTCACATCCCTGGGAAATAATAAACGAGGGAGGAGAAAACACGAACAGAGTCAGCTATAGGAACAAGGTGAACTCTAGAGCAACAACAGGAATTTTTCAATCAAGCTTTTAATGAAAAGATCATAAAATAACAGTTTCTCATCACTGTACATTAAGACTGCAAATTTCTGAATGCTGAGATCATATTATAATTTCTGTATCTTTTTATATGACACTTGAGTTGAAGCCACAACTCTGTGTGGCTCTGACCTGAATTCAAGCTCTTGAAGGAAATGAACAGAACATTGCAGCAGGAATGTCGGCCTTTTCCTTGCCCTCCCCAGGAAACATCCAGGGCTTCTAGACTGACTGGTAGTTAAGGCTTAAAATTAACAAATAAAAGAGAGAGATGCAACATCCCTTTTTCAGTTGTATTTAAAATATTAAAATAAAATGGGGAAAATTATCCAGCCAGCCAGAACAAGATCCTCTCCTTGTAGAAGTTATCCCCAGCCGGTCAAAACTCCTGTGGAAGTTAGAGCAACGGTTGTTCGAGGTGCTGCAATTGGTAACTTGTGAATGAGAAAGCTTAAAAAGTGTCCCACTTCTCAGGGAAACCAAGCGCTGTGAAGTGTGTCCCCCGACAGCCAACAAATACAGCGTGAGGTGTTCTGTTCTAGACCTTCCCCACTGCATCCCACAGGGTCTGCTCCCTTCAAAAACACTGAGCTGGTGGTCCCTGTGTGTTCAACACTGGGCTTCAAAATACTTAGGAAAATTGGGGAAGAAGGGGAAGAGGAGGATGATGATAGGAGACAGCTGGACCAAAAAATCAGGACGTTAAAGTATGTGGGACTTAAAATATTGCAACAAGCTACTTGCAACTATTGAAAGCAACCCCCAAATTTTCAAGAATATGGCCAGTTCTGGAGTACAAGAGGAAGCTTATGGAAAGAAAAGGTTCCACGATAAATGGAAAGACTTTGTTGAGCAAATCTTTAAGTGTAAACAAAAACGAAGAAAAAAATGCTAGAAGTCTCTTTAATTAGTCCAGAATTACAGCTCCAAGCTCATTTAAATGAATGTTTATTCAAAAATGCCATCTCAGTGATGAGCATTTCTGCTGTCTGGGGAGATCTAGATGTTTATGTAGAGCCTCTCAAACCCATTTGAAATGTAGGGAGGTTTTGTCTCTGCTTTGCTTTTCCCTAAACTCCAGCTCATCTGATTGATTGGAGAGGTTTCTGAATTTGGCAAATATCCAGAAATCAACAAGCATCCTCTCTGCACGCTCATTTTTAAGGCTGTAGCAGGTCTGTAACTGCTAACTCCACCAAGACTGCAACAAGAGGCTTTGTAAAGCCCAGCTTTTCCTGGGAACTCCATGACCACCTTATGCTATAGGGACTCTATGAACACCTTACGCTATAGGGACTCTGAAGTATAGTTTGCAAGGCCCATGGCGGGCTGGCACAGAGGCTGTTGGGTTTGGCACGAAGCCTCCTCTACCTGTCTTAGGCATCAGCTCCCCGCTTCTGAGATCTTTATTGCTACCACAGTAAACAGCAAGCGAGGGCCGAAAGGGACTTCAGTAAAGGAGCCACGTCCTGTCCAGGCAGGACAAGGGACTTGTCTCAGTCACAAGCTGCAATCGGGAGCACACACCCGTTCCTCTGGTGACTTTTACCTTCTCCGGATTTTGCCAGCAGTCACCTCAGAATTAGTTTTGTTTCGCTGAGTGCTCTGGATGTTTCCCTGGTCAAGACCCACACTCCTGCTTTTCAGAACTGAAGCGACACGGTAAAATACTGCTAACCCAGACTTTGAACCTGCACTGCTGGAAAACAATGCTTTCCACACACACGAGAGAGAGGAAAAAACCAACAGAACAAAAACAACAACAAAAACCAAAACAGGAATCGTAAGAGAGTGACACTGTAAATGGAAACATTTAAATACAGCAAAACATAAATTCCTCTTCTATGCAAAGCTACAAAAGTCCAGTCTTTGTATTGTCTTCACAGGTTATGGTTTATGGCTATGCTGAGAGTCTCTGAGATTCTTTTTTTTTTTTTTTAATATATTTTTTTCATTTTTTTGAAATCCTGTAGAGAAGACCCTGCGGACACATCTTTGTATTTGCAACTTTCTGAATTACATTGCAAAACTGTGCATACAGAATCTGAGAAATAAATACATTCATTACTGCACATACATATTGATACAAAAACAACACTGTCAAATAGTGTTTGCACCATCTTTGTTAGATATTAAGACCAGGCAAAATTAATATTTCATTTTCCATCAGCCCCCCCTCAAATGTTTGAGGCGGCTTTGGTGTAGAAGGTAAAAGCTACAGAGGGTCAAGACTAATTGTGGGGAGCTTTCTTTAATATATATATTTTTTTTGGGCTTCAGCAATATTTTAGCAAACCATCTTCATTGGTCATCTTTAGACTGTTCTAACATGCAAATCAAGCTTAGGTTTCCACCTGGAAAGCCTTCGGAGTTTTGGTTGGGCTCTTTGTATGTGACTGTGAGGTCTGGAGTGAGTCGATCCAGCTGTTTAATTAAAAGGTGGCTCAGCTCAGGCCCAGCACAGCTCTGAGCAGGAGGGACAGTGGGTGCCCCTGCCCTCACCCTCTCACCAGCCCATTAAAGCCACCCGGGTCACCACAGGGAGATCGGCCACCGTTCAGGGCTGTCCCTGCTCCTCCGCAGCAGCCACAAAGCCTCCCAGAAGCTGCGTGTCAATAGCTCTTTGGTGTCTTCTGCGATCTTTGTGGCTCCTGCAAACTCTCCCAAACGCACAGAGCTGGGCTTTGGGTTTTTTTTTTTCCAGGAATTTGGTTTTGGATGTTTTGCAGTAGAGGATTGGAGAGGAGCTCAGCCCAGCTCCCCGTGGCTAATGTGAAGGAGGTGTGCTGGGTACA
This sequence comes from Streptopelia decaocto, assembly GCF_964273445.1. Taxonomy (NCBI): domain Eukaryota; kingdom Metazoa; phylum Chordata; class Aves; order Columbiformes; family Columbidae; genus Streptopelia; species Streptopelia decaocto. The sequence continues at coordinate 8,349,216 of NC_138670.1, read as the reverse complement.
GCAGCTCGCACCACCTTCTGCCAACATCCTTCTCTATCTCTAGAGCTTCTTGCATCTCTTGGTACCGTTGGGCTCCTCTGAGGAAGAGGTCGGCTGAGATGCCTCCGCACTAGTGCCTGGGTCTCACCCCCAGCAACATCTCTCATGGGTTGAAGACAAACAAACAATTTCTATGTGCCATATTTGAATTGCCCTCCCTCTCGCCCCCCCGAGCAGTGCTGGAATGCAGGCTGGGATGCGCATCTCCCCTCCCCGGGGAGCGCTGCGCAGCCTCCCAGACAAACCAATGGAAAAAGCAAAGATTAATTTTGACTGGCCCCTAGATCTGTTGAGGTCTGAAACTGTAAAAGTTTATGTAAACAATGAGATAAATATATTAGTACTATTCTGAGCCAAGTGAGGTTCCATACTCATTCAAATGTGCTTTGGTTTAAAAAATAGTTTTGTGAATTTGGGTATGAGCTTCTTTATTCTTTTATACAACTTTTGCTATTTTATCTCTTTTTTTTTTCCTGTTATTCCGAAAACATTCTGGAACTAAGTGACTAAAGCATATACTTAAGCTGCCTGGCCTCTTCTTTTTTTTTTTCTTTTTGTTTGTTTTTAAATTGTTTTATTCCTCTTGAGGCTCTTTGTGTATTAAAAAAAAAATAAAATAAAAAAAAAACAAGAACAAAACAAAACAAAAATGCAACTCCCTCCCCCCCACCCTAAAACTCTTAAAATCTTAAATATGAAACTAGTGTTTTGCTTTCTCATTAAAATACAGAAAAATGTTTGATACAATACTATGTCGTACAAATGCAGTTGAGCGTTTAGGCCCCAAGCAGGCCTGAAACAGTCCCTGAAGTTTTGAGTATTATTAGTTATTCATTATTACTGTCACAATTTGGAAAATGTTGTTTATACTCAATCTATGGAACACAACTTTACATAGCTACTTGAAAAAAGAACAAAATTTCCTTTTGTACAATACTCTTGCTGTACACAGACTTTATGTCGTATTGTTTAAGTGCTGGGGAGGGGATAAAGTAAAAATAAAATAGCATTGGGTCCTGAAACTTCAACATGATTCTCAAGGCTTAAGAAGCAAATGAAGAGGGGGCTTGGGGATGGGGGAGCGGCTGCATCACCCACACCCATGCTTGTGAAAATGGAATTAAGTGAGGGGAAGCAGGTTATTTGCCCACAGAGGAGCTGGTGGCTTCCTCGCCCCTCGGGCTGCTCTGTGTGGCAGCGCCATCTCAGCAAACTGCCGGGCCACAACTGGGGGACACCCGCACCCAGAGCCTGCAGAGGGGCGCAGGGAGCAGCCCTGCCCGCGCCCTTCTCGCTGGGGGAGCTAAAATTGGGTTTGAAAACTCTGGCGTCGCTGGGTCCTCGCCCCGTGGCAGCGCGGGGGCCCTGCCGTGCTGCGGCCTGAGCCAGCGCGGGATCCAGCGCAGGTTTGGGTGCTTGAGGGGAGGGAAGCCAGGGGGAAAGTGCCAAGGAACTCATCTTGCACGGCTGTCCCTGGGCCCTGCTGGGACTTGCTCTGAGAAAAAGCTAGATGGCAAGGCCTTCCCTGTCCTCCCCAAAGACTATTTTGGGGACATTCTCAGGGGAGAGTTGGCAAGAAATCAAGGAGAGAATAATTCAATATATATTCAAAATGTGGAAGTGCTAAAGACACTGAAAACCCACCTAACCCCCCAAAAGAAAACAGCGCATCTCAGCACAATTAGGAAAACACAAAAGTCCGTGCTCCCCTCTCCCCCTGGGCGGCTCGCGGGGAGCGGGGTGGGCAATGGCACTGGGAGGAGCGCGGGGGAGAGGGCCAGCGTGTTCCCTGCAACATCACACCGGGCCAGGGCTCAGCGCCTTTGGGTTGCCTATTGCTTGGAGCCTGGATTCCAGTTTCCTCAGCTCATTCAATTGACCCAAAACCTTCTTATGGACTAGTCTACCTTACTAAAAAAAAAACAAAACCCAAACAAAACAAAAACCACAAACAAACAAAAAAAAAACCCCAACAAACACAAACAAAAAAAATCCCAATAGAAAAATGAAGCTTATATTTCTTTGTTTTAGTCAGACATGCTCACTTTTTTCTTTTTTTTGTCTTTTTTCTTATTTGGTCGAAACTTTAAAAAGTTGGGTTTGTTTTTTTAAAAAGAAAACATGAGGTTTGGTAAACCTGACACATAGAAACTATACTGCTTTGAGTGGAAAAAAAACAAAATGAAACAAAACAAAAGAAAAAGACAAGTGTAAACCTTACTCAATTCAGAAGGGATGATTCTACTGGCTGTGAATTTTTACCACCACAGTCACAGGAGGCTTGAAATAAGCCATAGCTTTCCACAAGGTCACGCCAACAAAGTCAAGAGGGCCAAGAATCGGTGGGCTAAGTTTAAGTTCTCTGTCTTCTCTCCTAAACCAATAGCAGCTGTTGGCTGTGATGTCTTATGCAGATGTTGCAAGAACATTTTGTTTCTTTTTTTTTTTTTTTCTCTTTTTTTTTTTTTTTTTGTGTGCGTGTGTTAAATTGTCTAAAAGGGAGGATATGAAACACTTTGGTTTGCTTTTTCCTCCTCTCCCCCACCTTATTGCACTCTGGATTCTAGTAAATTATAGGCTGCTATGCCCTCACCCTCTGTCCTGCCAGGTGTTTACAGACTGACCCAGATGTGCCGGGGGAGTGGAAGATGAGGGGGACATTTTCCCCTCCCCATAGTATCCAGATTCAATAAACAAAGCTGGAAAGGGCCCAGAAAGCTCAGAGAAGTTTTCTTCTTTTATCTAAAAGTGACTACAAACAGCCAAGAGGCGAGTGAGCCAGCCCAAGCAGCCAGCGCAGCCTCTGGCTCAACGTACTTTTTGCTTTGTCTTTGGCCGAGCTTTGCTTTAATATTTCTCTAGCTGACTTTTGATGGAAGGACAGGGTGGTAAAAATCCCTTAACTTTAATTTAGCTTCTACTTTTATACATTTAATTACTTACAATAAGAGAAAAAAATGCCTAATCTTTCACTAACCATCTTATTGTTCTCATGAATTCAAGAGGTAGCAAAGGTAACAAGTCTGTCCACACAGACTCGCTCTTTAGTGAGGGAGGAAAGCTAAAAACATACACACACACACAAAAATAAAATTAAAGAAAAATAATAAAAAAGTACCTAAGGAACTTGTAGCAAGTCCAGCCTACATCAAACCCCCTCCCCACCCACCCGCCCTAGAAGTAACCTCAGACCTTCCAGTTCAAACATTCACATAAACGTTACAATGGTTTTTCCTTTAATAAAACAAGTACCTCTAAGCAAAGAATATTCATACGAAACTACTAGAAAAGTAAAGACGACCCCCTGCTCACTGAAAGAAATTCCCAGGGCATCCAGTCCCTGTTCAGTCATGGGTAAGGCAGAAGAGGTTTGCGTGTTTTGTGGGAAAAGGTGGCGCGTGGTTACGTGTGCCAAGGATAAAGATCAAAACCAAGAGAGGAGGGAGGGTGAGGAGGCATCGCCATTACTGTAAGTGAAGCACTGGGGCTGGTGCACACCGAGGTAGACGGCTCTCCCCACCATCGCCAGCCCGGGGCAGGGTGGTGGGTTCCACCACGGCTATGGCTTTCCCACAGTATCCGAAGGGGCTGCCAACCCTGTGAGATGGTCCACAGACACAGCTTCTGCGCTTGTTATTTCACAGCTACTTAGGCCACTGAAAAGGTGTACTTCATTTTACTTTTAATGGCAAGAAATGCCCCCACTGAGGTTTGGTTTGAAGAGAGGAGGTGAGTAGGGTGGCAGTAACATGACGGAAAGAGGCAGGGAGAGGGAGCCAGCACAGGCTGGCAGTTCCCATGGTCCCTACCTGCTCCAGATAGTCAATATGGCAATGAAGTCAATGTGCAGAGAAAGAAGTGGCATTTCTTGCCAGATCACCAAGACTTGGAGGGAGAGTTGGACTAAAGGCATCAGCTTGGCTGCGGACCTTTCTTTTTTTTAAAAAGAGGGAAAAAAGGAACTTTTTTTTTTTAAATGTTAAAGCTACATTTGTTTAGGCCTCCCATGACTGAACAGAGTATGGGGAGTTGCCCCCGTTTTGATTTTTTTTTTTCTTTTTTTCTTTTTTTTTTTTTAAGCAGCAAGTCTACAGAAAGGTAAATCACTGCGGATGGGCTCGAAGCTCATTCTGGAGTCTTTGGCTTATGTGGGAGAGGTATGCATTCGCAGGTGGCTGATCAGATTGCGCTGCTGGGTGAATTTCCCACCACACAGTTGACATTCGTAAGGTTTTTCTCCTGAGTGGACACGCATATGCTCTGTCAGTCGGTACTGCCGGGTAAAGCGCATCCCGCATTCCTCGCAAGCAAAGGGCTTGAGCCCTAAGTGGCTGCGCATGTGCCGTGTCATGGTGCCCCGCTGCGTGAACATCTTGCCGCAGATGTTGCAAGGGAAGGGCCGCGTCAGCCAGTGAGTCTTCTCATGCTGCCGCAGCGTGGCCGGATCCTTGTAGCTCTTCTCACACACCGAACACTTGAAGGGCCGCGACTCTGCGGCGTAGGACTGGTTGGGGTTGGACAAATCCTCAGCTTCATCCTTGCCACCATACGTGCCTTCCTCCTTGATATAAAGGTCTTCCTCGGTGTGCGTCTCCACGTGGGCGTTGAGCTGCTCAGAGCTGGGGAAGCCTTTGCCGCAGGGGATACAGACGTACAGGTTGTCACCGTAGGCCACTGGCTCAAACCCCTCCTGCCGGTAGACGTAGTTGGCACTGGTATGCCCGCCGCTCTCGCTCTCGCTCTGGCCGCTGTCATCACTGTTCTCTTTACCATTTTCCACCTCGTCCTTACACGGGTAGGGTAGGTCTGCACCGTAGGCCCCAGCCAGACTCCGCTCCACAGACTTGGACAAGGGCCCCAGCAGGATGCCATTGGGCAGCCCTTCGCCCTCGTCCCTGTCATTGCCCCCCTCCTTTCGGTCAAAGGCGTTGTCTTTCTTGATCCACTCCTTCTTGCGGGATGAGTGCCGGAGGCCCTTGCGCTGGCTGCTCTCCGTCAATGGGTGGTGGCACTCTTCCCCCAGGTCCATCTCCATGGGGTCGCTGCTGTCCGCCATGCTGTGAGGGGCTCCGACTCCAGACTCGAACGATGAGGCACTGTTGGCTGCGGGGGCTGAGGCAGATTGGGGAGAGCCGTGCTGGCTTTCGCTGTGCTGCGTGTCATCGTGGGAGGCTGCGATAGGGAGTGACGGGCTTTTTTTGGACAGGTCGAGGCCTAGCTCCTGGTCGCCAGTGCTCCCGTTCGCGCTGCTGCCCCCACCGCCGTTCTTACTGGTTCCCCTGCTTAAGGAGTGACAGTTCTCTTGGTTGGAGCTGCTGATGAAGACCTCGTCATCGGAGAGCTTTCCCTTTGACAGCTCCTTTGAGTGTGAGCCCTTCAACCCCTCATTTGACCCTGAATAGCGAGCTTGGATGACCGAAGCAGTGGAAAGTCTCTGACTCCTGGCAGATCTCCCGAGACCAAGGCCACCAGCCTTGCCAGCAAAGGACTTGCCGTTCCGCTTCAGCTTCTTTCTGCAGAGAGCTGCCAGGTCGTGCAGTTGGAGGTAGCTTGCTGCGGTGAGGAGAGCATTAAAGTTCTGTTCACCGGGCTGGTCAGTCGTTAAGAGCTTACCAGTATAAATAAAGTCCAAGATCTGCCGGAACACGGTGGGGTTCACCATGTCCGTGTCTAAGTTAATCAGGTTGTCATGCAGGACAAGGGATTTGAAATACATGCTGCTGGCTGCCAGGATGTTCTTATGGGCACGAAACAGGGCATTTTCTACCACAATGATCACGTCACAGAGGAAACCTTTGGCTCGTTGCTGGTTCAGCTGCAGTAGCAGTTGTTTGGCATGATTTGGCAGTTCCATCTCCACCTTCTCTTCCTTTCACCTTCACCTTACCACCTGCAAAACAGGAGGATGAGAGGTGTGAACCTACTGTTCCCACTCGAACGAGTCTACATTTAATAGACTGGCTTAACACGGTACAGTCTATGTTAGGCTTGACACTGACTAAGGAGCTCTGGGTACGTTCAGCCCTGCAAGCTGTGATCCTGCTTGGAATACAGAGAAAATAATTTCTCATGCTAAGGTTTGTTTCAAGTCTTTCAAAAATCAGATTTGTAAGTATCTTTTTACAAAAGCAGTTGTCATTGGCTGGAATTCCTGTTCAGAAGATAACAGCAGGAAGAGAATAGTTAGGTACAGGGGCAAGCTGTTTCCCTTTCCTGACACAAATCTGAGGGGAGGATGGGGGAGCAAGGAAAAAGAAGAAAAAAGAAGCATCTACTTCACTGCCATTTGCATATCTGAGCATGGAAGATAATTAGCATAAGATGCAGCTTCCCTGCTTTAACATGTAGTTTGTTTCTTGGCTCTTACACGTTGAAATCTTACAACACCCAGCTGCTCTGGGGTTGAGAAAATGACATGTAGCAACTAGATCCATTGAAGATGGAATTAATCACACTGAGGTGCGAATGGGAAATCTCCTTAAGAATACGAAAGGCTGCTTTAAAAAACACCCCCTGGCAATGCCCATGTCCCAATCCATCGCCATGAAGGGCTAGAATCAACCCCAAACTGGCTGAAACTCAGGATCCTGAGCTCACTAAATGCCACCAAAGGTCTTCAATAATCTGTTTTCTTAAGTTAATTCTGCTCTGCCTTTAGTTTTGAAGGAATTTTGTTTAAACTGATAGAATCAAGTAACTTATTTCATATCACAGTCTCTCAACCCTGAAGTATGGAGGAGAGAGGAAAATTGTGGTTACCTCTGTGTAGTTCATGTATTTCACAGACAGTATTTGCTGTGTATTTTAGTTCAGATACTGATATTGGCTTTCCCAGTAGTATGGACTGTATGAAATACCTACTTTGAGGCGTATCAGAACTAATTGCAATTGCACATTTGGTAGATGCTACAATATACAGAAACTAGAATTTAAATCTGGGGCTGCATTCAGGAATCCAAGATCCATTTTTAAACTTTTTTTCTTGAGTATTTTTGTTTTAAAGTCCAACTGCTACTTGTAATGGGCATTTATCTGCTAATGGTGATTTATAGTAGTTTGTGAGGTTCAAACGTAGGAATTAAACACCAAACGTACAACAGTCACCTTTCACCTTCCACTTCCTTCCTTTCCCAGTTCGTCATGTTATTGAAAGAGGTTTCTCTTATTGAAGAGGAGCAGGCCGTAAGTCCATAGAAATGAAGAGTTTAAATTTTCCCTTAAAATCATCATCAGTTAATGCTTTCAGTACTTGTGAAGTCCCATCACCACATTCTATTCCATCAGATTTCAAATGATGAGGCATTAGAATGCATTATCTTCCCTCTGTGTCAAGTATGTGTACACAAGAAAAAGAAATGAGGAGTGATGCTGTCAATATTGAAAACGACCTCCCTCAAACCTGATTCTCATTAACTGGTGATAAATAGAAAAAAATAATTTGGCAGAAAGGTGGTAATGTACATCATCCATTTCTGCAAAACAAAAAGATTTTGCTTCATGAAAAAAAGCTATGGGAAAGTAAACAAATGTGATTTTTCTTGCAGTGCTGCTGCCTGACTAGCCTGGTACTTATATTTTACCAACAGATCTGCCAAGCAGCTGCCTCCCTTCCTCCACAGGACACGTTTCCTCTCTTGGTTAGCGGATCAGCCTGGTACTTGGTTATGCATTCGGTAGGATTTTGTGGCCCCTGTTCGGTGCAGCAGCACCTACTTCAGCATCCACACAGACCTCGCTGTCTCATTGCCCTGAGCCCTGGCTAGAACGGCTGCTCTGCTTTTCTGTTCTATATTGTTTCAGCAATGGGTGGGGGCCCAAGAAAACAGTGGATTCACCCTGTGCCTTTGTGCACATTAATGTTCCCAGAGGTGGCAGCTTTAGAAAGTGTGGCAGCCGAAAGGAGAACATGCCAGCATGCTGTGGTGCTAGCCAGTTAGTTCTTCGCCACCTATAGTGTTTCTGTCATAGAAACTCAGCCTGCAGCATCACAAAAACGTGATAGAGACAGGGATTACCACCACTGAACAGTGTTAAGCACTTTAAAAAACAAGTTTTGCTTTAATTAGTTACATCAGAGTTGTAGCACGCAGGCAACGTGTCTGCTGCTAGTGGCTTGCTTCCAGAATTGCTGATTAAGAGGAAGAAGCAACAGCACAGAGGCACCAAATACCCACTTTTATCTAGCCAGGCCAGTGGAAACACTTACTTCTGGGTCACTGAGATATAGATTGATAGGGAAGGACAAAAACATGGCTTGCAACATAACACAGTATCTATATATACATATATAAATGCATCCTGCTCAAGAATAGCGAGGGACAGCCTACTGCTACTGTGCGATTGTCACTACAAACATAACGGTGCTTTTTTATACATATAACATACAAAATCCCTGGATATGATTAAGTGTTCCATAAAGGACAAATATGGGAAAAGAAAGGAAAGGAAACAGCACAGCTTTTTTTTTTTTTTTTTGCCTAAACAGACAATTTATTTTTAAAAAGTATGTTACTGAAGTACAAGTAAGCTTATTTGCCATTCATGTGGCACTTGAAGCAGAGGTCTAGAAATCTCTGTATACATTTGTGTAAGCCTTTGCAAAGAGTCCAGGCTTGCTGGAGCTACTAATGGGAAATGGTTTTAGATTTTGGGTTTTTTTCTGGCTTAAATGATATTGAAACCAGGTAATGAGCCTGCAGGGAAAGCCCTGGAAACAAGCAGAATTATCGTTCTGCTTTATACTGACCTTCAGGAGGAAGATAATGTTATTATATTATTAAACCCCAGTATGTTCTGCAGCATAAGAATTAGCATAGTGCAAGTTGTTTAAATTACCTGTATTTATCTCACGTACCAAATTTAACAGAAGTATTCGTGTTCGGTAGCACAAAAGTATGAGGTAGGTTATTACCTTTAGTAGATTTTAAAAGCAGTGGTCAGGTTAAAGCACTGCATATCAAATTGGAATTTGTTAGCTGAAGTCTAACAAGGATTTAGCAACCCCAACAAAATGAATGTAATGGAACAATGCAGCACAACCTTCAGCCAAGCTTAGAGCCCCATGTTTAAAATTTCACCAGAATTGCCCACCAAATGCTTTTACCAGGATGGCAACATGGGGCAGAGAACACACCTTTGACTGACGTACCTTTGGTGACAAAAGCTTTATAGCATCAACGTGGTTGGATTATCTTGTGCAGTCCTGAACAAAAATAAATTCATTCCACATATTTTCCAGAGCTGACCAGTTACAAACCCTTCTGTAGCAAAGATGGGTTTCAGAGGAGTGTGTTGGAAAATGTGTTAGCGAAAGAGAAGCAGGCATTATTCTTTAATCTATGGTATTCCTAAACCTTCACTTCTATCTGAAAGCATGGGACCAAAGACTACAAGGTTAAGTCCAGTATAAAATTTAGCAGATCTTCCCCAGCAAATGGCAGGTGCAGCCTTACAAAGGCCTTGCTATCCATGAGAGTGCAGAGACTGGCTCTTAACAGACCCTGAACATTTGGATAACATCTCCACCACCAATCATGACAACAAAAGCCCCAAAAAGCCCTGAAAACTCACAGTGGTTTATATGTCTTGTATCTCAGTATCATCTGTAAGAACCCTTCCTTTGCTGGTTTCTGCAAAAAAGATAGAAAAAACATACTCCCAGTTGAGGGGAGCCCTGGCTCAGAAAAGGCTCAGATGCATTTCTAGTAAAAACAAAACCAAACCTCAGACCTCAAGAATATGTAGATATCTCACCAGGGCCACAGTCTTTGAATTTTGTGTGCAGATTTCACTCTTTTGCATTTAAAATCGGATCACAGAAAGCTTTGGACAAATAGCACTAGACATGATCGTCTTTTCAGACTCAGGTTGCTTCCTAGTCATTCAAGACACTGTTTTCAGAGCAGTGAACCTGCTCGAATATTCTTTAGCAAGTCGGGAATGAAGCAAGACTGAGGCTCTCCAGTACCTCCCCCATATCCATGACACTGAGACACAGCACATGCAAAGACATGAAGAATACAGGGCACAAATCACAGAATACAGTGATGCTGCAAGCAGATGCCACACATCAAACAAAGCTTCGCAAGCTGAGAGCTGATAGCGGCTTCATAAGCAACACTGCCTGAGGAGCTGGTAACTGTGGGCTGCTGTGCCCAGCCTGGGGCACAGTGCTCCCCGGGGCACGGAGGTTGTTCAGGACACGCCGACTGCTCCGGGAGCTGAGCTGCTCTCACTACACAGCAGGAAAAACTTGATTTTCTCTGTTTCCACAAAGACTCTGGACATCACAGAAAATTAGATTGCCAAAGTACAGGAGAAGAGGAGTCCCCTCACCCCATTAAATAATATAAAATCTACATATTCACTACAGATTTGATTCTCTTTAATATCACTAAATCTCTTCCTAAACATAATTACTGAATGAATGCTAAATGTATTATCTTAGCAACCTCTGGCAGGAGATGCTATTTGATTTTGTCTCTGAGTTATAGATTGCAGCATATGAATATTGTTTACCTTTTAAGAAGCAACACCAGTGAAGCAAAGAATCAATCAAAAACAGATCTAAGGAATCACTCATTTCACGTAGAGGATTTGTGGATGGATGAGAAGGCTAGACACCGAGCACCTGAACAGTGAGCTAACAGTACTGCAGATAAAAACCAACAAACAGATTAGATGCGATACATCAAATTAGATGCTGTTACAGCGTTAGCCTGCTGTGCATGTTATAATAGACCTAGGAAAAGATTGTGGCCCGCTTCTTTATTTCTCCACCTTCCCAAGCAGTTGTGCTGCGCTGAGCAAACACTGCAGCAGTGAGCATGGGAAAGAACAAGACAAATTTAAATCTTTTCCTACCTTGCTCTTTCCCACCACTTTACTTCTGACATTAAAAATGCTGTGTCCAGCTGCTACTGGATCTGGGTAAAACTGAAGCAGATTACTTCTGCACCCTCAGTTTCACACAAAGCAACTTGTTTAGAGCAGTTGAAGACCCCATTGGGAAGAGAGCTTTCCTGTTGCTCACTGGCTCATCTGATCTTCCTCTCCCTGCATCCCAACAGAACCTATTTCCAGGACCCTCCCAAGGTGCCGTGGGCTTTCATGGCCACTGACCTTCCCCGCAGGAGCTGCAGCTGGCAGGTCATTACCCATGCCTTGTAAAGGTGTTCACATTCCAGAGCAGCAAAGGCGTAGGGAGGAACGCAGGATCTGGGTTAGCCCAAATGGTTCCCTGTCCCCAGCCCCTGTGAGCAGGCAGACAGCAGCACTCAGAAGCAGAGGCAAGAACATGCACTTTCATCATTGGCAGTGGAGCAGCAAAAGCTCTGTGAGGTGGGCTCAAGCAGAAAACGGGATGCAGCACCCCTGTTCTTCTCACAGGAGTATCTGTCACTTCAAAATAGGCGAGACCAACATGTCAGGTTACTCAGGGAGAGATCTGCAAAGCTGGGGAAGGGAGAAAAAGCAACATGCGGGACAGAGCAGGATGTGCAGCTGATCTTGCAGGTGTGGACGTGGAAAGGAGGTGAATGGAGGATCATTTTGCAGAGGATACCACATCAGCAAACTTAAAGTGGCTCTTGTTTAGTTTGTTACATTCCAATTAGTGCCAGGCAGAACTGCCCTCCCGGCTCCCTGCAGCAGCTCTTGCAGGACTCCTGCAGAAACAGTATAGCTTTGCTTATGGGCACAAGCACCTGTTCAATACCTCTCTGCGGCAACATTTGGACATTAGGTATGTGGGCAATACATGCTCAGCTGCTACCAGCTCCTGGCCCAAAAAGGAGAGAAGAAAAAAGTCAGATGATTTCCCCAGTCCCTTCTCTTTCCTGCTCTAGAAGGACAAGGAGAGCCCAGCGTGGCTATTCCCTTCTCTGCTGCGTGACCAACTGCCCAGGGAAGGAGAGTCTCCATGGGTGAAAAGGGTAGGGGCCCTGTGTGCATGAAAGCACTAACATCAGGAGAGCAAGTGATTTCCAGTCAGTGCAAGGCTGCAGCAAAGCAAGAACACCTTGCTATACAAGCTGAGACTACGAGCAGTAGAATGCAGATTAACCACTTGGTTGCCGCTTACCATGCCAGGTACATTGGGCTAAAGGCACCTCCATCCAGTGCTGCCCGACGTGCCAGGTACATCCCATGATGTTCCATTGAAATCACAACAGGCCATCAATAGAACGTGGCTGCACAGATGCAGAATGGAGGACCAGCAGGGACGCTGTTAAATGCAATTAAAAAACTGCAATCAAAATTGAAATGTACATTTTAAAATGGCCACCTGCCTTAAATATGTAACTATTAGAACAACCTCCCCTCCACCCATCTCCCCAGAACTGCTCAACTGCCATGGAAACAGGGCAGAAGGCTTCTGCAAGTGTCTTGGTGACTCTGTCTGACCACCTCCATCCAGAACTCCCAAAGGCACTGAGCTTCTGGGGACCAGTCCATATATATCCAAGAACAGCAGATCCCGGAATGTCTGCACCACCTTCCTTCTGCCCAGAAATTCAGACAACTAAATATCACCATTTAGAAATGCGTCTACAGCAAGAAAAGCCTGGCACCAGAGCTTCACGGTCTCCTTCCCCACACAATACGAGCAATAGAAGAAACACTTAAGTGCTGATTCTCTGTGTTGTCACCATTTCCCTGTCCCTCTTCCCAAGCCTTTGAAATCCTGCTCTTCTAGAGAGGTTGTGACATTGAGACAAGCCGAGTCCTTTGGCTTTTGTTACATCTGTGGTGCAAGCCAGGAAAAGAAAACACTGCATACTCTCTCTTATTTATAATGATGCTTCACTGATAATTTAATCTATGCTCTTGGAGACTGGAGATCAAGTTGATTCATGGTGAACTGTAGCTGGTACAAAAGTTGCAAAAACTTAAGGTCTATAATTCCACCCTTCCCTGCCCAAAGGAAAAAGCAACAACATCATATTTTCTGTGTCAGGGAAAGGCACATCCCACAGATACACGCAGCCTAGGGCATCCTCTGCAGTGTGTATCCTCCTTCCCACAGAGTTCCTGCACTCAGCCCTGGCAGGGATTTCTAGGATGGTCTTAAGGTAGGTGCTAAGCACAGGTCCCTCTCCACAAGTGCTGATGCTGCCCCAGTGGAAAAAACAAACAGACACACACAGAAAACAAAAAACACTCAGCCAAGCCCACCAGAACAGAATTAAGCCTGCAGCCTCACAGGGATTTAAAATAGGTTTTTAGACCCTCATGGCAAAGCGAAACTTCTGCATGGGTCTTGTCACATTGATGGCTGCATGTCTCCAGCTGTGCTGCTGGAGATAAAAATCTTACGTTTAAAAAGTTAGAAAACATTATCATTCCAACCTTAAAAAAGGCAAAATGAAGATGACTTAGAATAATTAATATAGTTGGATGAGAGAGAACGTAACAGAGGACACTGGCCTGGCAAATAGAAAGTGTCTTCATGAAAAGGACACTGAATGTAAGGAGACAGTTCTTCATTCTTCCTGGACATCTGCTGGGCTCAGGCCAGGACGGTGTTCCCATCATTCCCACCTGCATTCTTCTCCCCACCGTTCTGTAACTAAATCCCTTTCACGCTGAACTAATAGGTCTTTTGTATCCAGATCACCCTGTTTTGACTCCTATAGACTGAAGATTTTTAAATCTTGTCAATACAATGAAGAAGTGAAATGTGAGTGTTTGCTTACCGACCTGGGCTCTGCAGAGCCAAGAGCGTTTGCTGAGCTAGTCTGAAGGGACCACTGCCAGCATGAACAGCCCAGCCCACATTTACACAGCATGCGGCTTTAAGCATAATGGGCCAGAGCCCCAGGGATTTGGAGCTCCCCCCTCTCCAAGAGATCACACACTCTAGACTGCATACAAACAACATACTACTACCTCTGCCAGCATCAGGACTCTGCAGAACACCCAGCAATACCAGCAATAGCTTAAGAAAAGCTGAATGCTGCATAAAGGTGTTTCTTGGACAGGTTTTGAGAGAGCAGCCCAAATGCAGATTTACACCCAGATTACAGCAATTTGCTTCTTGCTAGTGTGAAGCAAGAAGCTCTTCTCCATAGCTGCATTTCACCTCTAGGGCAGAGATTAGCAGAGAGCTGCTTCAAAGAGAGGTGTTTCCTACTGTTAGAACATCACGCTGCAGTCAGAAATGGAGCTTCCTGCCAATTCCTAAACAGACCCCTTGGATATTTTGTATTTATTTTCACTGCTGACATGAAGGAGCTTAAGACTACCCAAAGCCCTTAGTGGGAGGAGAAGAAGCTCGGACATTGGAGATCTTGTCAGGCAAAGCCAGGCACTAGAAATTCCTGCATATCTGCAGAGCACAGTTGATCTCAGGGACACAGCAGTGGCACAAAACAAGTATGGCCTCAGAAGCCAGGGAGCAGCAATAGACGTTGGGCTCTTCTGCAGCCCTGCAACAACTGAGCAAGCTCAGCTCCCAGTGTACCTGCATTGTCAGCGGTGAAGGCAGCTCTGATGTCCCATGCTAATCTAACGACTCTTTATTGCACTGAAGTACCCACATATTCAGTGGAGTAACTCAGCTTACACAGGAGGAAGGATGCCCTCTACCCACCCACCAGTTCAGGCCCCTTTGGTATGCAAAATTCCTCTGTTTCCCAGCTACCTTTGAGCCTTGATGGATAGAATTCTCCCTTTTTACAATGCAAGAATTTAGGACATGACTAAAGAATTGTTGCTACCTCCCAGCTAATCCTAGAGAGTGTTAGGCAGAATCAACAACTCGATGAATTACATGGAGAAGATGCTTCTGGTCCAAAAAGCTTGCAAGCTGTCCTTCAGTATGGTGGGCCAGAGTTGGCAGGGGTGGCACAGGGTGGCAGCTTCATGCTGGGCATTGCTCTGGGGGCACGAGCACACAGCACCATGGAGGAGACAGAACATTGTGACCCTTTTCCAGCTTTTCCCAGCTCCCTCCCAGTTGCAGCACAGCTTTAGGGCTCTGAGTCACCACAGGTACAAGCTGATAGCTGGGTTGTGAAATGCAGCAATACTGGAGCAAATGCATGGCCCTTTCGGCTGTCCCTGCAACTGGGGAGGGACCTCCAGGACAGAGATGAGGGAGACAGCTGGGAGTGTTAAATCCACTAGTGATTGTGACTCAGAGCCCTTAGTTACTGGGTTTGTTAGAGTAAACAAGGCCTCAGAGTGCTGGGAGAAATGGGAGAGAGGTTGATAAAGATCTTCCCAATTAGGTTGCTTATTTTGCTTTATTGTGTGGACTCAGCAAACTTTTCTGCAGAGAGAAGTAGTCTGCATAGGAATACCTGAATACGGAATACTGCTAACATTGTGAACTTATTGCAATAGTGAACACTGAGCTCCATGCTGAGGGGTGCAGGAAGGACATGGGTAGTAACAGTCTTGGACCAAAATGTCATCTCTCTCAACCACATGCCAGATGCCAATGAGCACAGGAACAAACTTTGCTCTCTCATTTCTCTGCAACACCAAATCTCATTCCCTTATCTCATGCATACCTGCAAATGCAGGAGAAGCAGTTCTCCTTAACACAAATAAACAGTGCCTTAAATACAGCACCTTTTGCACTTTATCCACCACCTTTTCTTTCTTTGCCAAGACTTGACCACGTACGCAGCACTGTACCTCCCAGAAACATCTTTGTCTCTAAGCTTCACTCTTGTGAAGCCTATCAACTAAACCTCTGTTTAAGAGTCAGTCCTAGCAGTATATCAAGACTGTACTGCCTGCCAAATGTCCCTCCAAATCAGCTGCTTAACTGATCATCCTGAACCCTCTCTCCTACATTTGGCTCTTTGCAACCACCAAAAAGTGTTTCTGCAAATCCGAGTCTGGGAAACGAGAGGATGCCAGAAAGCCATTATTGCTCTAAAAGCAGAAGAACTAACAGACTCAAAGTTTTGTAAACTGTCTGCATTGCATCCAAATCTGTCCAAGCTGAAGATAACCCAAGGAGAAAGCAGGGTTTACTAATTTTACATTCTTCATTTCATTGGCTGCCTCTCCTCAACCACTACTTCACATTTTGACTGTTTTATTCCTCTGTCTTCTTCACTTAACACTTCAGACTTTCTTTAAACTCAGCTCACAGGCTGCTAGGAGGTTGCTCTACATATGCTTTCAAAGTCCACCTCTTCCCAGCAAGGTTCCCATCCTGCAGCACTGCACAACTGTGGTCCAAGGATGCAGATATCTCATGCACATTTGACCAGCCTTCTCTGTAAGACCATGTCTCAGCTTTAGGGATCACAGCCCCAGATGCGTTATGAAAGGCGGCTCAGCCAGGTCAGGGGGTATTGAAAACCTTGCTACAATCCAAAGCGAAGGATCTTTCTCCTTTCCTTCCCTACACACTGTCTTTGTCCAAGTCAGGAATTTTCTGGCAGTCCTCAAAATGCACATACTGTAGGCTCTTGTCATGAATCAAGACTTAAAGCATCTCTCCATTTTAAAATAGTGGAAGGGGACGAATGAGGCAGAGAGGAAGGTACTTTTGCCCCTGATTTGGTTTTGAAAAGGGAATTGGCAGCCTGTGCATGTGCTTTACCCTGTAATCTGGTAGCTCCTCAAGTCAGGACCCCTAGAAGCATTTTACGCCAAACTATATACACAGCCCACAGCAAAAGAACCAGCAGCTCTGTGCATCCATTCCAGTCTGCTCAGCTTCTCCTAAATCAACACCGCCAGAAGGCAAGACAGCACTGTAACAAATTAGCACCACTCACAATTTGTTGAAGTTGCTGTTCCATTGTTTGTTTATTTAAAACACACGCACACAAACCTCCCCAGCTTGCTCTCTGCTGCCATCACCCAAACTCCAGATTTGTTGTCTCATAGAGAGCGAAGCAAAGGCGGTGAATTAAAGCCATGCGGAGCAAGTCACCGCACTGGGACTCCGCCTGGGTTTGCAAGCAAAACAAAAGAATGCCCACACTGTTCCAGCCTAGAAGATCAAGGTGTCAAAATCTTTATTTTGGCACTTGACTAGGAACGTGTTGTTAAGAAAAAGAAAGAGCCACAGGCTTGAAGGGACCCAGCCCTAATAAAACTCCTAGTGCTAATGCTATTTATGAACATCCAAGGGATAATCTGCACCCCTTATCAGCCCACGAGATTATAAGATCTTTAAAATAGGAAACGTCTTACTTCATAAAGCACTGTGTAAGTTTACGAAGCACAATATTAGTGGTAATAAATAATTGTCAAAGTAGAGCAAAGTAGTGGCTGTAAAACCTTAAAAAGTACCGTCATTCCCATTTCATTCTGAGCTCTTGTAATACTGGACTAGTAACACTGTAAGTTGACTGGTTGTTCTGAGTTAGTTTACTGTTACGCACCAATCTATTTTCATTTTAAGAGATTATTTGGGAAATGTGCTATGCCTTTATTTACACTGGAAAAATTAATGTTTATCATGAGGTGATTACGACATGGGTGATTTTTAAAAGCTGTAGCAGATTCTTATCCTTCCACCAAATAGCGCCTAGTTTGCCAGCACGTGTCTGCGTGATTCCTTCACGCAGCCTCTGTCCCCGCAGGCACTCGCTCCCCGCAGAGCACCCAGCTATCTGAGCACCCAGCTATCTGAGCACCCAGCTACCTGAGCACCCAGCTACCTGAGCACCCAGCTATCTGAGCCATCGCGCACCAGTTGTACCATGTACCCTGTAGTGGCAGCTTCTCTTTGATTTCTCTTGCTTTATACGACATTAAGCTCTGGGCCACTGCAGGTGTAGTTTAAAGGACAGTAAAGCAAGTATCATCACCTGAAACCCTTATATGCTTTAATTTATTATTTTAACTTTTGATTTTGTTTTCTGGCTTACGAATGCTCTAAATGTTTGCGTCTTCTGGCTGCTGTATCGTGTGCTGACAGATGCTGCATCATCCAAAGCGCCTCTGCTAGCCTGGATTGAGCACCGTCTTTGTTTCTGGACAGGTGAACACTAGATAGCACAGTTACCTCCACCAGTCTAACCATAATTAAGGAAATTACTAGATTTTATACTCAGATTGAGACCTTTGCATAGAATTCAATGGGTGCAAAAACAATTAAGATTTTATTCTTCAGACAACACATGGTTTATCAAATGTTTAAATACTTGAGCTTAAGTATTTCAAAAGCTACTGACTTTGCGTTTGTCACCTTAAGTCGCTAAACCATTTGTGCATTTATTTCCTGTCAGAATTAAAAACCCTTAAAGAGCGCAGCAGAATGGATCTCCCTCCTCCTTTCAGCACTATTTAAACCATCTCATTGGTAATTATTCTCCTCAAGATGGGTGTGGGGGAGTGAAAAGCTGGAGCAGATTCTATTTATAGAAGGTAACCTTGGGAAAAACAGGAGGTACCAGAGAAACAGGCATGAGGAGTGAAGTTGTGACAGTATTGAAACCAGGAGACACAGGTGTACCCGGTGCTTGTGCCAGAGAGCGCTGAGAACACAACCGTGGCCGCACCTCCTGCGAGGTTGAGGCTTGGCTGGCAGGTTTCATAGGCACCCAGATGAGAATTCAGAGACAATTCATGTATTTAAAAGCTTGAGCAAGATTTAAAAAAAAATAAAAAAATCCAAACACACTAAAAGGCTATTTTAAAAGTTTGCTGGATCGCTTCCCATAGAGCTCTCCCCTCACAGCAAGGAAAGCGGTTAAAGAAAACAACACACCACACATACAACCCAAAACCCAAACAGAACCAAAACAGAAAAACCTAAACCAGCCAGAAGGACTGAAACCTCGGTTACACAGATGGAACAGCTCAGCAGTTTTGTAGCTATACAAATAGGATCAGAATCTGCCCAAAGGAGTCATACATACGCAAACCACCACTACCAGCCACAACAGACATTGATGCTACACCGTAGACTGGAAGGAAAAAATATAATACTACATCCTTACCACTTCCAGCAGAGCCCACTCATATAACAGCACCAAGAGACTCCCAAAGGATACAAAACATCTGTTTAGTGAGGATATGTTTGGGCTAAAATCTCCCTCCTGCCATTGTGCATCCCCATACACCTATTATCCGGGATGCAGCTGCGTTTGGCCCCTGGCCCTCGGCTGCACATCACGCAGCCACACGCAGCTCTGTGACAGGGACAGGCTGTGGAAATGGTGGCATTGTTACTTCACAGTGCAGCTGGTCAGGACACGCACATCCTGAGGCTCATAAACCGGAGCAGAGCTGTTTCTCTTGCCAGCCATAGGGATGCTCTGGTGCCATCCAGCTTCCTCTGACCCATCAAATCAGTCCATCTAGGACTAATCTACTCCCTTCTCCAGGCATTTTCTTGGCAGGCTCCTCACTCAAAAAACTGTTTTAACAGCAGGAAAACCACCCCAAAACCTAAACCACAGTCAAGTCTTGTAAAGAACCTGAATAAGCGGCATCCTTCTTATCGTAAGGTATCCTCCAGCATGGATGCTAACACAGCTTTCACACACCCTCTTCCTCTGCTGCCTCGGCATAGGAAGCCTGACAATAATCCCAAATGCCCAGACCCTTCCAGGACCAGTCATTGCACACACAGACCCATTCCAGACAATTAAAGTCTTAAAACAGGGTAGGTAATGTAAAAGCCCATTTAATCTTGTGCAGGCAAGAAATAGCAGGGACCCGCCTGTAGAAAAATTTTAAAGTATATAGTAATTCATCAAATTGATTTAATACAGCCAGCTGCACATGAGAACGCTGGCCCAGGCAGAAACAGTCCCCATAGTCTGCATTTGCGTACAAACAGGCAAGGTGCTTTGGCACAGCTACTGCAGCCTTTGAAAAAGTTGGTTTCAACATGTTGGGAAGGACTTGGGATTTTCCAGCTGTTCTCTAAGCAGGAGGCAATTCAGCGAACACACCCAAGACCCGCAGCAGACACCGCTCTGAAATTTGTCTTCATTATGTTCTAATTTTCACACAACTTTCTATTATTGCCAATAGGCAGAAAAAAGTGCTGATGAAATTTTTCATGTTTCTAAAACCAGAGGAAAGGTCAGGAAAGCACTGTTACGCATAAGTTGTTCTTTCTCTAGCAGTAGCCATAGGGAGGGCTGGGCTGGGGTTTACTGCTCACATTTTCCTTGTTATTCTTGAGCCAACAGATCAAATACGGGTGTCAGGTTTGGTGGGTTTCAAAACAAAAGGTGTATTGGAAGGGGGATTATCATGGGGTTTTCAAAAGACGGTAATTCATAACAAACAGTTATATTGCTGAGAAAATAACTTCTGCTTTGCCATCTTGCAAATATTACTTCTCCCCCCCAGAACAGGTTGAGTCACTGAGAGATACTCAAAGGTTCAGACAGGACCAACAACTGTGCTGGAATTTACTGAGATGCCCGAAAATGACTGAGGAGTTTGGGTCTTACAGTGGGATGAATGGCACAGTAGAAACTCTTAGTCACGCTACCCTTCTTCATGTGTATTTTTATTAGTATTTGTATAAAACTTCCATTATAAAAGACAAAAGTCTGGTTATTAGAAGATCTGTAAAGCACACCAGAACTTCAGAAAGACCCTCAGCTCTGACCGTCTCTTATGGAAAAGAACAGGTTATTCTTAGAACCCACTTTTTTCTTTAACCTGATTTTTATTTTCCTGGGAAAAATCCTGTTTATTTTGTTTTTAACTGATCATATTATTTGAAGGATTTAGTGAGGAATCTTAACAAATCTGCAGAAGGGTTTGGGGGGGTGGTGTGCAGTTAGAAAGAGGAAAGCCTCATAAAAACAACTCTACCCCGCTCCAAACACAGGCTTTGTTCCTCTGCTGCACACACACACACTATTGCCCTTTTGCCTCTCCCTGAGAGAAACAAATCCAAAAGATCTGGTGTAAAACGCCTGGAAATCACTGCGCTCAGTTGGACACGTGGTGGGGTGGTGCTGGGAAGCAAAGAAGCAGCTGAAATTATATGGGAATAACAACAAGATTCACTGAAGTTCCCCCTGGATACATGTCAGCATGTGGGAATGATGGATTAAGATGGAGTATTTGCATTTCCCAGTCAGATGCCAAGATATCAAAGCTGGCGCACCAAGGTGTTCTGGTGTTCCTCGAAGGGAGGCTCCAGCCATCAGCACTGCCTGTGTACAGGACTCTTCTGCTCGCAAGGATCTCTCTCTAACAGTGCGTGCATTTTTAATTTTAAAAAATACGTGATCTAGGTTAGTGCTCATAAAAGTGAAGGATTAACAGCTCCAGTGTAGCACGGGCAGCTGGGCAAGCTCTGCTGACAGATCCTGCCAACACAGGCAGCCCCGAGTGAATTCTGCACCGTGCTCCCACCCGCACGCAGGCAGTGCCGCACTGCCAGCTTCAGTCACCGTGTAGGAGCACAGTGCCACATTGTCACCTCTTCTTCTAAGGGCCACCATACTCCATTTTGATCTTTGCATACAATAGGCCCATAGACACCTGAACAAATAGAGTGCAGGACTGAAACCCCTGTCAGACATGGTTTCTAAAACAGGCTGTAGCACTTCTGCATCATTGCCCTCTACAACACACCTCAGTGCTTTTATGTTTCTTCTCTTTTAAAGCCAGCGTTAACATTGACAGTGGCACATTATTTCCCATTATTTTCCCAGCAGAGAAAACAAAAACAACAAAACCAAAATCCCAACGCATGGAGAAATAGATCCATCATTACGGATGGTGTGATGAGGCATCATGATCTGTTTTAGCCCATCCAAGTCAGGGCCACCACTAAGGTCAGGTCTTGCCCTCTCCCTGCATCAGCCCTTGTCTGGCTCAGCCTTACAGCCTCATGTCTGCAGGGACAGAGCAGGAAAGCACAGGATCAGGAACGCTCCTCAAAGCTGCCTGTAAAGCCACATCCCTTGTGTCAGAGGTCACAGTAACAACTGAGAATTGTGCTTCAAACTCCTAAACATCCTCCAGTACCCAAGAACGTTGCTGGAAATAGGTGAGAAGATGACGGTGAGACAGAGGAACAATGAAGAAAAGAAAATTCTTGCAAATAATTGCTGGCACTGCATGGTGAGAAGATGGAGCAGAGCAGCACTCAGACCAGGATGAGCTTTTCTCCCACAGGGAGGAACAGAAAGAGATTCTCCTGACTGCCTATGGGCCTTCGATTCTTTCTGTCACCCCAATTTGCATAGTCAGAAGTGTGATCAATACCTAACTACTAATATATGTCTACTTTGTAATGATCTTAATTTCTAGATGCTTAACAGTTGTTGACCTCCTCCCTTGCAATTTTGTAGCAGCCCAGCAAGAATGAAAGTTTAGAGGTTCTCCCAAAAGTCCCCAAGATGCATCAGAAAGGGGAATCTGTTGCAGGGCTGCAATAGGTTGTCTCAGCAGATTCAGTGGGTAACAAGGTCTTCTGAAACAAAGTGTAATATGTGTTTCTGCCTGGACTTGCCAAAAGACCTTCATGCAAACACAGCCCCAGCAGAATTAGGATGGACTTCAGTGGCTCCCTTCCCCTCAGGGGTTTTTTTGTTTGTTTTTTTGGGGGGTGTTGGGTTTTTTTGGGATTGTTGGTTTGGGGTTTTTGTTTTGTTTTGTTTTTTCCCCCCTCTCCTTCAATCCTGATGAAATTCATTACCATTGCATTTAAACTGAGGTTGTGATTTAAATTTTCCGAAGCAGGCAGGGCAGGTTTGAAAGCCTGACGTATCAGAGTTTATGTGCTTCCTGAAGAGCAAGGGTAGTTGCAGAATCTTCCCCAAGGGGTGCCTGGTTGGTCCCCTCACCCCCTTGACATATTTGCCATTGCACAGGCCACTGGATTCCTGGCAAGTCTAGCAGGCTTGCTCCTTACAGCCAAGCAGCCCCACATTGAAGCATGCCAGTGCTTTCCTTGAAGGTATTTACAGTTTACTTTTTAGTGCTACTTTAAGTTCAAAGGGGCTAGTAAAGCCCCATTAAGCCATTTACATCAAACTGGTTAGTTAATTATCCTGTTGCAGGCTTTAAATTAGCAATTTATAACCCCTTCCCTAGAGATGCCAGTATTTGGAAACAACTCAGCCGGGACATTTTGCAGGGCGCAGTTAAAGAACAAAAAACCCCACTGAACCCAACCACCCCTCCCTACCAAAAAACAAAACAAACCAGAACAACCACACAACACCACCGAAGCAAACAGCACCAGAATAAATGTCTTCAGTTTTTGGTTGGAAATCAGTTGACTCTGGGAGAATGCAGCAAGGACAGGGGGAGGAGAGCACCCCTGTTACCAGCCAGCAAGGACATGAGGCTGTGTCTGGGCAGCAAAACACGTTGACATGCGGAGATAAAGAGCTCGCCTGGGAGGCACTGCAGCTAGATGAGGATGATGCTTCCCTCACAATGAGATTATTTTGCTGCTTATTTCTAAGCTTTGCTGCTTAGAAAATTAGAAAGGTATTTTCTCATTCTTATGTACAAAAATGCATCTGCCCCAAGGAAGAAAAATGATTTGAGGCTTTGGGGTTGGTCAAACTGTGGATGCCAGTATACAGGAACTGCAAAGGACTGTGAGTTCTGGTCACGTCTGCTCACCCGTGCAGGTGGGGAGGCTCTTGCCGCACTGCAGCCGCCTTTCAGGTGAGGATTGACAAGGTTCGGGTTTATATCCCCTTGCCATAAGGGTCACTGAGCTGCTCACGGCAAGCCTGTCTCATGGGCCAAGGAGCCTCCATTCCCAGGATCTTCTCCCCTGCTGACAACACTGAGAAGGACAGTCTGTTGTCTCCTCAGGGTCTGGTTATTCCAGTCCACCCCACTCAGGATTCAGACCTGTTCTAGAAGGGAATAATAACAACCTTCTCCCCAAATATCTAACTGCCCAAACTAACCAGGTCCTAGAGCAAAACATGCCTCTTACCCTCTCTTACTTATTTTTACCAGGCATTATTAGTTCTACAAACAATTGGCATACTGGGTGTTTATTGGCAAATTCTTTTCAAAATAAAGACAGGAGGGAAAGCCTGCCCAGTTGCTACTGTTTTCACACAACAATCTGTCAGGTACAGGAGAGATCTTGGCCCCAATCCTGGAAGCTGTCCCAAACCAACAATCACTGCAAACCTTACCAAGAGCAGTAATCCATGGAAAAGAAGGGACATGTGGAGTGGGACCAAGGCAAACTGGGAGATTCCACATTTACATCAAAAAAAAGCACATAAAGAAGAAGTTTGAGAGAAAGTTTCCATTCTACTTGGAAGACAAGACAGATGGAATCGAGTCATATGACAGACCTGGCGATTTTTCACTCCATCTTAATACATCCCCTTTTCAATGAACAAAGGAAAAAAAGTTATCTTCTACCAAACAAGTCTCAGATTAACTTAAAGTGATAAAAATCTAAGCAAGTTATATTTATACTATGCATATATATATATATATATATGTATACTATGCAACCATGAGATTTATTTTGCATTTGCTTCATTTTTTTCTGCATGGAAAGCAGCCATTTCACACCAATTTCTAGGATGGGGGCAGATGGGAAGAAGAAAGGGAAACACACTTGGAGGTTTCAAAACAAAGGGACAAAATGTTTTTGTACAAAATTTGGTAAGACCACATCATTTTTATGTGATTTACTGCTCCAAATTGCAAGATAGAGGCCTTATAATAAAAATAAAGGTAAACACAACATAAAATCTAAATTATCTAAAGGACTGAAAAACCCAACCCTGCACATAGATGACATTCTCTGAATTCTCTGCCCTTTCTTGGGAGCAGTTACACCCAAACCATCACTCAGCCCAGAAGCTGTTCCCTCCTGCTAATCACTCTGGAATCACACACTAAGGTAAAAAAAGTTAAAATGCAAACACCAGGCTGGCCTTTGGAACAGCCCAGTGCTGACAGGCCATAGGATTGCATAATATTAAGGAATTATAAAATAATGTGAAACTGGGGAGAAAGAAGCAAGCAAAGCCCTCCTGTGGATGACATGAGAGTCCTTCCCGCTCCACCAACCCTTCCGTTTCCCAGGCACGCGGTGCCCAGGCCTGTGCCTAGAACAGGTGTGTCTCCTTAAATACCTCACATGTCACACTTGTGTCTCATGGACACAGTCCTGCGGGATTATATTAGTACCAGCGCATACCAGCTGTAGCTGCCCCCGGCCGTATCCTGTAACTCCTTGCACGGGGGGAGCTGCTCTCCTGCTCCGCGGGGCGTGCGGAGCCCCTCGCCACATGACTTTGTGCAGACAGACAGCGACCCTGCGACTGCGGCTTCCGAGCACTTGTGCTCTGGGGGCGAATCAATTTGGGGACAAGCGAAAAAACCTCCTCCAAGAGCAGGAAAAAGGAGCAGCCAAGAGAAACTGAATGAAGGGCTCCAAGTTTTCCTTTTCTTTCCCTCCTCTGCGTTTATTATCAGCAAATTCTCAACTGATTTATGCTAAATAGACCCTCTGAAGCTCTCCTTTAAATAAAAAAAGGATGCACAGCTAACAGAGCAAGGTCCACTCAGCCATTCCCAAGCAGAAAATGCTGACAGGGCACCAGGCAGATATGGCTGGTGCAGGATGAAGGAGGGACGAAGGAGAGCAAGCCTCATACATCTCTAAGTCAGCACAGGAAGAGACACCCCTTGGCAATTTCAGCCTAATTCTTCACTAAGCCGTGGAGAATACTAGCTGCTGGCCTAAGCAGCTGAAAGAGCCAACAAGAAAATTTTTTTAGGGCAGCAAACGCATTAATGGCATTTTTTTTGTGTCGTTTCTTCGTGACTGGCACTGATAATAAAAAGAGAAGAGCTACTTGGTTGGGCTATAGCTCTGCATCACGATATGATGGTATTCAGCATGAAAAACTGCCCCCATGCCATCTGTCTTGGGAAAAGCATCTTGCAGCACTTAGCAGGGACACAGAGCACTGATGGATGCAAGGAGCTGCTGACCATCGTGCATGGGCTCAGAGCTGGAAGGGCACAGGGCCCTGGAGGACCCTCCTGTCTTATCTCTCCTCAACAGCACACACGCCTTCATTTTCCAGCAAACAATTCTTGCATTCAGGCAACAGCTTTTAGGAGAGGGAGCACACGAGTGAGAATACATGCACGAGTCATGATGAAAAGTCTAATTTATGAGGAATCTACCACATCCGTAAGTTATTAACTCGGATTTCCAGGTTTGAGCACACATCAGGTTTTTCTGCTCATCCCTATGGTAAATATCTCCAGGCATCAGGAGCAGCCGTCAGGGATGAAGGCAGTGCCAAGCTACCTGTTCTTCTGAAGTAGCATAGGTAGAACTTTTTCAGTCCACCTCTGCTTATTGACCCCTCGAGGATGGGTGATACAGTGGGTTCAGTGAACCCAACTCATCAGTCCAGCACAAGTCAGAAGCGAAGGGAAATTCTCACATACTCTACATCCCAGTCATCTGTTCATCTCACTGGCCATCTCTGTTCAAATGAATCCAGAATAAGGCCATTCCATGATACTTCATTCTCAAGCAAAAGAGCAGGACCCCAAAGTGCTGAGATCCATCTACTCCTAGAACTCTGTACACTTCTCACTACTGGCATTTCTCATTTTCCAGAGGTCTCCAGTCTATAGCCATAAAAATAAGCATTAACCGCCAGGTGAACTCTTACTCTTTAACCAACTGTATATTACACTGGGTCTTTGATTACCAGGCAAACATCTGTTGCAAATGCCACTCCATGTTCTCAGACACCAGGAGTTTAAATGTTGAACAGTCTCCCATAACCAAGTTTTAGGCATCTTTACGTTTTCTTTATTCTTTGCCAACCGCAGTGTTAGTGGCTTCCTGGGCAGTTTAGCAGCCAGGCTGCTCAGAGCACTGAACTTTGCACATTTGTCATGAGATCTTTGAACACACACTGTCACGTCTTTCTCAAGCAACTTGAAACCAAATCACAAGAGCAGGTCTGTGTCCCCCACAGGCAAACCGAGCTGCGTTTCATAACTGTGCAATATACAGGATACACTCCCAGAATGCAGAAACAATTATTTAAGAAGTCATTTAAATAAAAGCCCCACATTTAGTACAGGAGTGCAAGTGTTCATTTTTCTACAAACAACAATTTCAGACTTTGGGAAAACCAGGCCCTCCTATGGGCAACCAACCTCTCCATGCCCCCAGACAGAGCTGGGTGTTCCCACAGGGAGACAGCAACGTGTGCGTTTTCTTTGAAGACTCAAAGTCTGGATTTCTAGGTGAGGGCAAACCAAAAATAACTCATTTCAGGTAGGAGTAGCTGAGAACAGATCTGTCCGTGAGTCTCTGTACAGGCCTCCATCCAAATGCTCAACTCCCACTCTTGTCAGTACTTGCAAGCGTTTGATCCAACAGAGGTTCCTCACCAACCTCCAGCTATTGGTGACGTGCCTGCCTTGGGGCATAAAATCCTCGACAGCATCCCCTTAAATCAGTTGGAGAAGTTTTATGGGAGAAAATGGCAAAAATCCTACTGTCATTAAGAAGAAAATTAGTGATCTAGTGCATAGCAATGATTAACCCAGTAACTATCCTTTTTTATTGAGGAACCAGACTCACAATTAAGATGTTTTCTTAAAATAATATATAAACAGATTACTAGAATGTCTTATACAATTTTAACCAGTGGAACTTCAGCGTTCAAATTACAAGCTATTTCACTGTTGGACTGTCTGCTTCTAGGGTCATAATTAATTTTATTTTTCAGAAGTTACAGTAGCAAACATGTGACAAGGAGTAAAATAAGAAAAACCTCTTTAGGGCTCTCTCGCAGTTGGTATCAAACACAAGAAGACAGGAAAACAGGAGGCTGGGTGCACTTATCCTCAGGGCAGCTCACACACCTTGAGGAGTGTGTAAAACACGGCAAATTCCAAATTCACTTGCCCGTTTAAATTTTTGGGGAGGGCAATGGGGATGAGATAAAGGGGAAGGAAAATGGGACCAACTGTAACGTTAGTGACTTAATATATGAACGCACGGAGTTTCCTTTATCTGTGTATCACATCATGGCAAATACAGGAAAAGCCATGGCAATGCCATGCCAGCAGCTAAATGTGCTTTGACTCATTCATTTATTCAGGTAGCATCCAGTGGAAGAGGAGGGATGGATTTCAATCAAAGTAATTTAAAGCTACCAATTTTAACCTTGTTTTACATTTACATTCTAGTTATTTTCACAAAGGATGACCAGTGGCTGGTCACTACTAAGCCATATTGATTGACAACTAAATATAGTCTGCTCTCAATTTGGTATTATTTTCTGCTAACCAGAGAGCTGCACTATCTCCAGTTGAAACATTTATTCTATTTTGCAGTTGTTTATCCAGCTGACACTTTTCCTTATTTTATTATTTCAATAAACAGCCAATGACTTTTATTAGACATTTTATTTTTCTCATTTGAATCATACTGCTTGCAAATTCAAAGTGTAACATCCATTGAGAGTTTTCTGACTTTGTTTTCTTAGCAAGTGTACTAAACATTTAAATCCAAACATGTTTAACATTTCAAACAAACCGTAGCTGATGATTTAAAACTGAATTCTCATTGCCTTGTCCTTCAAAGTGTAGAACTGGCATATATTTGTCTCCCATGATACGTAGTTCTTATTCACCAACTTAGAAAAGGAAAACAAGCCTCCTACATATCTTAGGCTTTCATTGTTTTCTCAATGAAATCCTTTAGTGCATTAAATAAATGAAAAAAGAAAAAATCTGCAAAACTGGCCTCAGGGTCTCCCAGCAGAAGCAGCTACAGCTTTCAAAAGCCCAGTGCTTTCTTAGGCCCTTGTTCCTCACGCTTAGGGACAGACTTTCTGCCATTGAGCATTCTGCCTTTTCTTAAACCTTTGGCAGAAGACAAATAGTGCTTGAATAAAGCCAGACCTAAGCTCACCGACATCTATGAAAATCGTTTAAGGCAGCTAATGTAATTTCAAGTGAGTATTTTTTAACAGGTATGTAAAAGATTGTTCAGTTCAGTAGCTTTTAGTCACTACATCTATGATGCGCTTGACTTTTGCTCAACATCCCACAAATTCCTAATATAAAGTCAACTAAAACGTGAATTGAAATAAGCAATAATGGGGAAAGAGAACCACTGGCACACCATGAAAGGAAGAGGTATGCGTCCATTTCCTACAGTGTGCATTCTGCTTCCCTTTCTGTGGCATTCGTACTGAAGTGCTGTGATTGTGCCTGTCCACCTTTTATTTAGCAATTTATATGAGAGATAAATCTTTTTTGCCCCCAAAAATCTTAATGCACATGTCAAATGTAAAAAGATAAAGCTTAATTTGCAGTTGGGAAGATGGCAGAGGAACATTAGACAGACCTTCACCTGATCAGACACAACGTTATGTGAGAAGTGCAGGAGAAACAGGTATCCATGAAACCCTCCCATGCTACTGCCAAATTCATGTTGTCTTCACAATCCATGACATTTCACAAACCATTTCTGCACTAGTTCTTTATTTGTTTATTCCTTCCCATGGTAGCACTCACTTTTATAAAATTCACACCTTAATTGCTAGCACAAACCTGGCTGCCTGTCAAGCTTAGGAAGCCTGAAATGAAACCTTTGCGTTTGCCTGCGGGGGCTCAGAGCTGGGCAGCCTGGCTGCTGCTGCCATGGTCTCCACAGAAGGTCCGTGTCATTTCTTTAAAGCAAATGCCTCTCATTAAGTGATGAGGCACAGCTATGAGCTCACATGCTGCTTCTTGCAAATATGCGCGCCTGCTTGCTTACATGGAAGATTAGAAAGGAATAAAAAGTCAATACATTTACTGCGTGAACGTCAAAGCAAAATGAAACATTTGTTCTTCAAGTCAGAAGACTCTCATCCTGTGAGGAGGTCTGCCTAACAGTTTTCAGTATGTAAAATAAATGCAAATTTCACCCAATTATCCAATGATTGCTAGTAGGCTAATGGTGACTCATATTGCCACTGATGGAACACACCTCAGTTACATTTTGAGCAAGACCTGTTGTGCTTCAGCCAATCTAACAACAGGCTTAACCTGGAGAGGTGCATCATGCGTGTAGCTACTGGTTTCTGAATGGTGGAGGATCCTGTTCAAGCTCATCCGTGAGCACAAGTTCATCCAGTAACCTGGCCGACGTGACTAAACCAGGAAAAGCAGCAGTGTGTTAGACACGGTACCAGGTCCTGCATCATGCTGGACAACCTGTTTAGATCATTTACCAGTATTGCTGGAGTTTAAGTTGTGGCTGGATGGCAAATGTGCAGAATGAATCATTGCAGGTTTTGGGAAAAAAAACAAAAGGATGCATTGGAGGGATAATGCCAATAAAACCTCTTTGCTCCTTGCTGCAAACAGCAGTTGTTTTGCTGGTGTAGAGGGAGAAGCAAGCAGGGAAAGTACAACTACACATCCTTTCTTCAAAGGGAAGATGACTTGGTATGTCAGAAATAGTCTAGTAAGTATACTATTTCCCTTACCTAGTGAAGTTCCTTGTCCAGTATTAAAGGAAAGTAATCTTTCAGCAGCATTTCAGCCACCTTAAAGGGCAATTTATAAAATAATGTAGGGGTTTGATGTTTAAACAAGCTTTTCCAGCAATTACTTGTTAATAGCATCCAGAGGCTCCAAGTAAGAAGCAGAACCCATCATCCCAAGCAATTTATAGTAGCAATACATGGAGTGAGACAGAGGACTTGAAGGGAAGGAAAATGCTGGGGGCAGGGAGAGGGGCGATAGTTAAAAACTACAAGTAAGATTGCTAAGTATACATAACATCTAAAAACTGGACTAAGCGCCAATGCCATGCACCAAAGCCCTCTGGAAATACAAACTAAGAAAAAACCCGAGTCATTACTTCCTTGTTTCCAAATCAGCTCAGACCCAGCAGCTTTCCCGCAGCCTGCGCTTCAGAGAGCTCCAGCCTTTCACTGCCCCTGTGGCAGCCCGTGCCCTGGAGCACTCAGGTGTGCCAGGAAACCACAGCCAACAGGTACCAACTCATCTGCCCCAAGGCTACCCGGCATGCGAACTCAGAAGGGCTCTGAGAGCTGGAAGAGAAATCTCCCCAAGAGAAGGAAGAAACTCTCACTGTTTTGCCTAGAAGACCCTCTGGTAGCCCTCCTTGGAGAGCCGAGCGGCGCAGTTTGCGAGGTGCGTTATTGCCGCCGTGCTGCAGTCCGTGCTCCTCCTCGGGGCAGGGGAACGCCACGCTGCAGCCCGCTCGCTTGCTCCCGGGTTCACGTGGAAGCATTCCAAGCTACTCAGCTTCTGACAGCTCTCCAACTGCTCCTCCACGCTGTATTGCTTTACATTACATTGCTCTCCCTGCCAGGAGGCACTGCTGTATTACAGTACAACCCTCTAGCAAAATGTACAACTGATTTTTTCACCTGCCAAATACCAACTGACTGTTGCCACTGCAGTCGCAACTATAAGCCCTGCTCTGTAGACTTCCCTGCTTTTGTGCATATACCAGAGATTTTAATATCTTGCCTCCTCTTCAGCCTTCTTCCCTACTTGTTGCTTCTCCCCTCCCTGTTGTGCTCCCCAGCCCTTTCTGCGGGTGGCAGCAGCCTCAGCTTCCAGCCCAGGGTATCACTACTACTTGAGTTAAAACGCCTAAGCCAGCTCGTTAGTGCATTATCGGGCAACCTGACTGACCGTAGCACCGAACACAGAAAGTGAGAAAAATAACTAGAAACGTTGTAGTGACTCACAACTTCATTACCAAACTCAGCTTTTTGTTGTCAGAATTCTAACGAAGAAAGCAGGCTACAGAGGCTTTTTATAACATACACATTTTTACGATATTAGGAGGCATTTGGCTCCTAATTCTCTTCATTTCAGTGTGCTGCAAGGCACATTTCATGGGCTGCAAGGCAAAACTAGTTCCCTGCACTGCAGTGTAGCTGGTTTCCTTTGTAGTTTTGAACTATAAAAATAGCCATATTATAAGAGCAAAGGTCCAGCTCTCTGTCTGTTCTTCAGAAGCAGGCAGAATAGGGCCAAAAAAAATAAAGCACACAGTGGGCAGGGCGGGGGAGGAAAAGCAGTGAAATAGAGTACAGACAGTCTTCTCCCTTCTTACACCCTGTGCGACTGTTCAAGATCTCCTGATCCAGAGGTTGCATCCAGGCCATCACTTTTAATAAGAACTTATCTGTCCTTCATCGATTTTTCCATCTGTTTAGACTTCTGCTATCCATAATACAGTTTGGCAATGAGTTTCACGTGGTAACTGCAGCTTGACAGAGCACCTCCTCTTTGCCTGCTTTGAATCAATTTGGTTAACATAAGAACCATGAAGAGTCACTCCATGCTCCTCTTCCCCCCCTCCCCATTCCTGACAGTATAAAACATCTGCAATTTCTGTAATAAGTCATCTCTTCTCTATGGCAAAGAGAGAAATCACACTGACTGGTTGAGACCCATCTTTGATGGTCTTTTCTGGACCTCCCCTAGCCCTCCACTGTCTCTGAGAGGTGGGAATCAGTTCTGCACACTGTTTAAGACACTGGCACACTATGGATTTACATAGCGGCATACGGATGGTTTCTGTTTCATTTACCAGCTTGGGTAAACATCCAGATAGTCTGTTGATTCTTCAGGGAGTGCAGCATGTCCTCCCAGTTGCCATTAGCCTCTCTGCAAGAACATTTTGGGGACTCACCTCAGATAGTGCTCTTAAGTAGTCTGCTGAGACTACAGGTGAATTTTTTAATCTCCCAACAACCGCTGCCACAGATATCTCAAATTTTTTTTTAACTAATTCAAGCCAGTTAAACTCCCAGCTTTCAAATCCCTGCCATTTCCCCCTCTTAACGTCTTCCCAAAAGCATGGCAGCTTGCAGCCACTCAGAGCTCACAGCTACTGTCCTTCACCTGTACACCCAGGTGAGAAGTCCCACAAGCCCCAGAACCAGAAAGTACATGGTTCTCCCCAACAAGCAGGGGGAAGTATTGTTGCATTAAAATCTGTACTGACCAAGGAAGGAAACTTAATTAACTGTAGCCCACTGAATGTCCCAGTCTTAAGAAATTTCCCAGGCATCTCCATATAGTGGGTGGCTGTCCTGAAGGATCCGTCACACTTGGCACTGGGATGCACAGTTCACTCCCCTGCCTATCTCAAGAGACCTGCTTCACCAAATATAGCTGCTGCATATAATTGCTTGGCTTATCTCCCCTCTTCTTAGCTGAACTGCCATGGTTCCAAAAGCCCTTAAAATTAATGATAGATATGTTTGCAGATTAAAATCCATCTACCTGTGTAGAGCTATGCACATCACTTGTTCATAATAGCACCGTCAGTCAGTGCTCAGCTGCAGCTTCTCTGAGCTTCTAAATAGCAGCTCAGCTACTGCCAAATGAGCAAATGCTGGGAGA
Source organism: Streptopelia decaocto (assembly GCF_964273445.1). Taxonomy (NCBI): domain Eukaryota; kingdom Metazoa; phylum Chordata; class Aves; order Columbiformes; family Columbidae; genus Streptopelia; species Streptopelia decaocto. The sequence continues at coordinate 8,315,844 of NC_138670.1, read as the reverse complement.
AACAGAGCAGTTTCTTTGACCCCAATTTCAGGATTTCTGGGAGGTGGTTGTAACACACCATGAGGAAGAGAACACAAAACAAAGTTATGAGCTGAAACACTGCATCTCATCGTACCTGACCGGAAAACTGAGCAGGTAATTTGAGCAAACGCAGACTCTATGAACATGCAGTTAACAAAAGTAGCTCAAGACAGCTTAACAAAATAATAGCACACGTGTTACTTCCATAGTTACAAACCTCTGAATTTGAATGAGCAAACTGTAAAAATAACAAACTTTGTACATCAACAAAATTCTACTACTACCCACAAGCATAAGATAGCATGCAAAAGCTAGGCAAATAACGCAAGCCAGTTCAGCATATTGAAATCTAAACCTTCCTTCTGGGTATCTCATTTTCTGAACATTTTGCGTGCAATGCCTGCAAAAATAACACAAGAGAAGTTCCTAAGAAAACCAGTGTGGGATAGAACATCACTTTTACTCAATAGGATGAGAAATTCCACCAAATCTCACACTGGAGCTCTGACAAAGGCAAGTCAAAGTCAACCAGAGACCTGCCCACAGCCAGCACCATTACTTCCCAAAACTGGAATGAGAAGTTGTGTTTAAGTTTTGCACTCAGCCTCCAATGTTAGTCACCTCAATTTTCTCTTTTGAAATATACACACAACACACACACACACGTATTTATACACACACATACATAAATCACTTCTGGTATTTCTTCTGAAACCCCTACTCTGACTGTTCTTGAAGTGCTGGATCTAACAGATGGCTTCGCCAGTTAATTTATGCCCCATGTTATAAAACGCTGCCGCCATCCAACGAGGGATCAGAACCCACTAGGAGCTTGAATACAGAAAACACAGCAGTCTGCTCACAGCGAACAGAAAAGTTGTCATTGCAAGGCAGTTTACAAAAAGTGTCTTAAACACTGTTACAAAAAGCAACAGTCCGTTCACAGCTACACCAGGCAGAAAAACAAGTCTGAGTCACCAGGCCAGTTACTTGCTGCTCTTCAGGAAGGTGTGTGCAAACAGCTATGGAGCAGGTAGTGTCTCCTGCCTCACACTGGACTCCTGTCCAGGCCTTGAGCTGCAAAAAGTCAGCACATAACATCCCCTTTCTTTGGTAACCAGCTGAGAACATGGTGCTTAGCTTCAGCATAAGAGTCTAAAAACATCTAGTTCCAGCTCAACTGTTTCAGAGAAGATTTAGCTGAGAAGAACGAATATGCCCTCTTCAAGATAGATGTTCTGGCATCTTGTGGGTAGAACTCTCCCAGCAGGACTTGCCAAATGATAATGTTATTGCAGAAATGCATTTAAACTCAGTTCTGTTCATATGGTCCTCTCCCAGTTGAGACCAGAGGATCTCTGTTCACCTGGTCTCTTCTGCACTTATCCTGCCATTGTTCCAGAAGCAGAACGATGGCTGGTGAGGACAGGTTACCCATAGGAAGGGAATGGACTCTTCCTCCCAGCCCCAGAAAGAAAACAATGGGTGAATTTACTCTGCAATTTGAGAGGAGTATTTCTTATCATCTAGGACATTTGCATGAAACAGCTTCCTCAGCTCTTGGTTTAATGAATAAAGGAATCAAATCCTTCAATGCATGTTGCAAGTAACCACGAAGATTTGCCATCAGAAACAGCTATACATGGCTCTCTCTCCGTACACATCCGCAAGTAAATACTTTCCAAGTGATCATCTGGGAGAGTGGAAGTGGGCAGAACTCCATGCCCAGCCAAGTTGACTCTCCAAGGAAAAATTTGGACAACACAATGCTCAGATTCTTGGAAATACTTTGCAGTGGTTCAATATGTTCAGTTTTTCCTCAAACAAATGGTTTTAAGATTTTCTAGCAAGCTGGTAATTTTCCTGCTGTATCAACTTTCTTGATACCTACTTGGGAGAAAATTTAGTTGATATATTAGCATTTGCTTGGCCTATTTCTTTGTGCTGTGGAAAAAAGCTCAGGGGAAGAGGTGAAGAAACTTTCCCCAAAGTCATAAGGGCAGCTGCGAAACTGAAGGGGGACCCCCTGCTGTCACTCCCTTAACTTCTTGTCCCTTTGCAGCTGAAGGAAAAGCAAAGCCAACAGGCAGGGAGATGAATGACAAACCTGCGCGGTGATCTGGCCTCAACCGCTTGAGCTAAAGCTCAGTAGCAGAATCACACCCATCTCCTCTCAACCTGCCACCTCACATGCTCCACTGGGGAGACACTATAGCCCATGGTCTATCCATAGGATCAGGCAGAAAGTGGTATCCAAGGAACTTATGATGGCAACATCTAAATGCAAGTATCAGAGCACTTTACAGTCAAAAAGGTCTTTCCCCAGGCTGCTTAAAATTTGCACGTTCCTGTGTAGCACTGAAGATAGCAGCAATGGTGATTCATTAAGATAATGATTTAAGTAGGAGGCTTAAGAAAGTCGGGGTGGATTAACATCCAAAGGGCTACAGTTGGAGCTTCTCCACTCCAAGCTGCCACCTTCCCTTCTAAGGAAAGGGGCAAATTCCAGAAGTTGGGAGGACTACGAATTAACAGCAACTATATGCCACTACAATGCATTAAAGCACAAGGACATCATCTCTACTCCAGGCAGTCCTCCTTGGCAAGGTCACGCATAACATTTTATGCTGCAGGAAAATTTTCATGGCATTATAAGTTATTGGCTTTTCCTTTATGTGATTAGTTTGTTAGTGTAGGTTCTCCTCGAAAAAAAAGATTGTGCAAGTTTCTTTTAAACTATTTTTCTGTCAACCTCAATACAAGTTTTCCTCCAACCAGTTGTCTTTCTCCACTATTGAATAATCAGATGAGTTTGATAAATTGATTGCTCCCACATAATAATGTAAATATACACACTGGAAAAAAGCACAGAAGTCCTTTCCACACCCCAACATTTAATCAAATTGTAATCAGTTACGAGTTGAAACACGCATTCTGTCCGTAACAGAGTTAATGCTCAGACAGTAACAGGCGGCTCATACTTCATCGCTACTGAGAGAGAGGCCTTTGTACTGTGATTTTGATATAATACTTTCAGTTGCCGTCTACGGAGATGCACAGGCAACCAGTTCTGCTATTCTGCTCACTCATAATAGTTGCACTAGGGCATCCCGGTGTATGTTGCCCACTCACCGCTAGCTGTGCTTGGTCTGAACGTCTTCTAGGCACTCTATCCCATGCTGAGTCAGTACAGAATAGCTCCCTAGAATGCAATTATAGAAAGAGTAAGGGTTTGTCTTAAAAAAGGATTATTCCAGAACAGCTATTCCTTATTAACTATTGCCAGACACCTCTTAATTAGGATGATGAAGTTAACTGGGAATAGCTCTTCCGCTCAGATTTGTAACTTACCTTGATCTGAATCAATGAACCGGTTTAGATGAGCCCTTAGTACAGCATCATACAGTCATAGCAACGGCTTCACCAGTGAAAATAGACTTATAGTTGCAATGAAAGTAGAGCTGGTGCGTGGACACATCTCAGCTGAGTTTGTTGTAAGCTGAGCAGAGGTCAAGGAATATGTAAAAAGATAGTTGTTCCTATAATGTTGGATTGCATCAGTACTGCGTGTCACATTTTGTACTTCACAAGTCTCTGGATCTGCTTTGTTCAAACTTGGTTTATTCCTTAGATATATGGAGACCTTAACAGCAGGGAAATTTTTAGTTCTGTGGGTTCTTTGTGTATTAAGTTCTTAGTTTGCAAGATTTCTCATCCAAAAAGTGGCTGAGAAAGTACCTGGCACATCTTGGATGCTTATTGAATATATTAAATAAATCAAACGTTTTATGATAAAATTCCATTCCCCCACACCAAACAGATGTAGGTGCAAGTCAAAGAGGCTTGAAAAATTGCACTAAAATTGATTTTGCTCCAGTTTTCCCCAAAGGAAAAAAATTGTGTGTGGGTGGAGACAAAAACATGGAAAATTTCAGCTATCACGAACAACTGAAAAGAGAAATGGAAGAAAGACAGAAGCCAAAACTGAACTTCACATTCAAAGTGCATAATTTATACTCTCTACAGTGTTCTGTACTACAGGCATTCCTGGACTTACACGTAAAGTGAAAGTCTTTTCCTTGTGCTCATCACACTTCTGGAGAAAAATGCCAGAGAGCTTGATGCTGGAGCTGCCCAGCGCGCTCCAGGGACAGCACAGAGCAGAGAGAAGGGTCTTGGGTTGGTTACACGTTCCAAGAGGCTGGAAAAATGATTGGACCCAACATGGCTGAGGATCTCTGTCACAAAACCTGGGGGAGTTACTTAGAGACACTTGCCAAGTGCTGCAGCGCAAAAATCTGGGAGAAATCTCAGACACCTACAAGTTAAAATACATACAAAGCCATCTCATGTTGCGTGTGTTATAGAATATGGTTTGATACACCTGCCTGTTAAACATCACCTTCTGCAGGGTTTCTATGCCTGAGGTCTGTGCCCAGGCACTTGTGGCAAGGGGCACAGGGCAGAAAGCCTCAGTGAGCGTTTCCAAAGGTGAACTGGCGTCCCACAGGAGCTCTCTGAGATAGGCAGCACAGAACTCAGTATTTTGGGGCGAGTTTCAACTGCCCGACCTGCAAGACCATTTCTTGTGTCCCTGCTGCTCTTTATTCATACCACACCTCCCACATTCACACCGACAAAGCTGGTCCGCCCTGTACACAGAGTGAATCAGGGATCCTGTGTCAAAAAATAGCAGGTGATCCAGCCTGCCATTACTTGATTGCAATATCTGTGTAACCATCAGTCTCCCTTTGCATGTAGGGAATCTTAATCCATGTGTGTGATATTTCACAAGCAACTTTTATGGTTCTTTTCCCCATAGGAGAAAAAGAGAGATGTGATAGAAAGGGGAAAAGGTAATTATAAATACATGCAAGTCAAATCAGAAAAAAAAAGAAACTGAAACCACTTCCAGTCTCTCTCTCCAACAAATTCCACACTCTCATGGTTGCTGGCACAACTTCACAGTAACCCCAAAAGATGTTCACCTGCTCCCACAGCACTGAGAAACAAACAGCGAAACAGGAACAAAGAGGCTCCCACCTAGGATGACCAACATAATCCCGACGGCGCATCACGAAGGGAAAACCTTATCATTAAAGCAGAAGAAAAACAAACACACACGGACACACACGCAGCTCTACTGCTGTGCACTATTAGCATCCTCCTCATTTTCTATATGCATCTAATATCAGGAGATTTATATGCAGGCCAAAAGCTCACGCTGGCAGGAGAGGAAAGTACTTTGGAGAAGAGAGGAGAGGGGAAAGAGGAAAAAAAAGCCAACAGTTTCTTGGCTTGTGCTCAGCAGGCTGGATGCATTCTGTGGAAGTAGGCCAAAGCGTTAGTTATTATAGTCAAGAGAACATCTGAATCCCAGCTCAAGGGAGACGAGTTTGCGGCTCTCATTTATGCTGTATATCAATTGAATATCAAACCACATTTTCCGCCTTCTGAATAATAAAGCTTAATAGTTTGGGACTCCCATATGGTCTATTGTTAAAATATTTCCAAACGCTGGCTGCTGGTTTATTTCTGAAATCTTTCCTCTTCAGGCTTTACTTGTTTAAAAGATGTTTTTAGCAAAAGCTAAATATATTCATCTTTTAAATATTTCCAGAGTTTTAAGAAGGACTGAAAAAGGAGGGGATAAGAGAAGGCAAATATATTTTGAAATTGTCTTTTTTTATAATGTCACATGCAAATGCTCGTTCCAGCAGAAGCAGCTGGTGCCACCAGGCTCTGCTGTGCAGAACAGGGGGTGCAGAAGCTTTCAGAAACCATGAGCTGCTCTAACAAAGGAGGACCACACAGACTCAAACCATGCACAAAAGGACCCAGGCCGATTATTTGACTATTACTTACAAGGAAGCTTGGCCAGTAACGTAGGCAATAAATACTGGAGAAACCTGTTCTGTGCATAACCCAGGTTTGTCTTTTCACAAGTCCTGCTCTCTAATTAGCTACTCATTCCTGGAGGGCATTGCTGATGGATGGAGTGTATCAATTCAGTATATTTTTAAAAAGTTAAGAAACTTGTTAAATAAGAAATGCATCAGCATAATGAACACTCTGCAGCGTGTTAGGAATAGTTGCTAGTGCTCTTTCCCAGTCACATCAGGAAAGATTATTCCTGTTGCTTTTGCCTTGCAGACAAAGACAGTGGCAGGGAGATTCTCTTAATTTGCGAGGGCAGCAGCATCCTGCTCAGAGCCTGGATGGGAACTGAGAAATGCTCGACTTTTCATCCTGCATTCACCCCCATTCAATTAGCACGCGAGGACTCAACCGCTCAGTGAGCAGAAGTGAAACCCGCGGCACCGCCGGGTTGTGCGCCGGTGTGAGCCCCAGCCCCACCTCGCCCAGCCCCTGCCCTCTCCGAAGCGCTGCAAGGTCTCTCCAGCAGCAGCTCTCAGTGCAGCACCAGCTTGTCTGTCCGCCCGTCACTCAGCAGAGCAGACGGTGCTGAGCTGGGCACGGCCAACAGCACAAATATGTAGCAGCTCCTCTCCTTGCTCTTCTGGTCCAGCGCTTGTTGCTGCTTCTCCTTCCCATCTTCTACTTCCCTCCTTCTGCTGTGTGTTCCCCTCCCCACCGTCACCTGCTCTGCTCCTCTGGACAGGTCTTCATAGTCAGCTGCCCTAACCCTGAAACTGGTTGCTCATACTTGTGAGCTGCCTCCTCCCCAGAAAGGAAGAAATTCCAGTATTTCAACATTCGCTGTCATCCCAATTCGGGAGAAAAACTGAAATTAGAGACTCTTTGTAGAACGGAAGTTCACAAGTTTAGGGGAAAAAAAAAGCGTTTGTGAACACCAGTGCATTTTGTGTCATTTGCAATGGAATATTTTTACATTACTGAAACCAAAGTTGGTTCATTTTGGTTTGGTGACCTGACCTGAGAAATTCTGTTCTGAGTCAGTTCACCATTGAACTGCTTTTATTCCCACAAGGTTGCATTGCCTCAGATGCTGCCGTTTGGCAGCCTGATAACGCCGGCCTCGCTTCTCGGCCGGACTCCCTGGCTGGATGGCAGTTCCCATCGCACACGCCGAGGTGTCCCATGGCATAGCACAGTCTCCAGGAGAGCTGTAACGCCACATGTGAAGCCAAGGCCCGTGGAGCCCAGCAGAGGACGGGTACAGCAGACAGCAGCTCTCTGAGCAGCCCAGGACTGCCCGGAATCCAACACAGGGGTTTGAACCAATTCTGAGTGAACACAGTGTTTGGAACCAATTCCAGACCAGTTAAAGAAAAGCAAAGCAAAGGGGTATTCCCATTCAGGTAGTATAGACAGGTCAATGTAGTATTTCTAGTAAAGAGCTGGTTTATTAATTTTACAGGTAATCAGAAATTTAGAATTGGGCTTTTCTAGGAAAAAAAAAAAGTTTCCATTTTAAAGAAACTGTATTTTCCCCTGAAAGAGCCGCTCCAAAGAAAAACTCAGATCAGCCTCTTACTGACCACAGCACCATCCTTACAAACTATCTCAAAAATAATACAGTGAATGAGGATCACTCTTACAGAAATTCCCCCAGCAGGAAACTTAAATTATAGCAATATCAGCACCGCTCTGCCTCCTACACAGCTCCTGCTGGGACCCCAGGACTGTACGTCCGAGTTCATCAGCTCAGTATAACGACTAATTTAGAGAGTCTGACGGGTATTGAAGAGGTTTTGCAACAGATGTCTGGACGGTCGATCCCGTGCTGCTTCCAGCCGAGGCACAGACATGGCTTTTGTGACACTTGAGCAGAAACAAGTGCTGCTGGAGTTGCTGAAGGCTCCGAGTTCTGCCCCAAATTTTAGGGGTGCCACTGACTCATCCTCAACAAACAGCTCTTAAAACAAGCGGAGACAACTCAGTGGGAACATTAGGATGTATTCACAGACAACTGTTCTAATAGTTTTCCTGCAAACTCTATGGTACTTCTCTTGTAATATGAGTTCTTTCCTCTAGGTCCATATATCTAAGAGAAGGTAGAATGCATGTATGGTTTTGATTTACTTAAGAAAAAAAGAAAAAGGAGAGACACTTAGCCTGTAGTTTCAGTGTTCGAAACTGCAATAAACCTCTCCTTTTAAACCCCATAACCTTGTGACTGTTTTATAGTTATAAGAAATCATAACCAGAGAAAGATTTAGCTTAACAGTGATCTGCCCTCAAAGACATTAATCTGTCACATCTAATAGAAAGGGAACAAGGAGACGAACCTTTCCTCTAAGTAATTCAAACAGATGGCGTATGCCTTCGGTAGGAACTTACTGTAAGTTGCCCCTGTAACGCGGGTAAATTTGGCAATTCTGCATACCCAAAGATGCTGTTTACAAGTCAGTGTGAAAAATATCTCTGCATGATTTCCTTGTGTCTTGAAACCAGAATTCTCTGTGATGGTATCTCACTGCTTTTGTGGTTGACACATCTAACCAGCTTTCCACCCACTTTTTCACCCCCTTTATGCCAGAAAGATTGAGTCTTGCTTTTGTGTGCAATTTTTTCCTTTTCTCAAAGTAATTCTTTACTTTTGAGGGATCAGCAGAAGATGATCAAGTGCATCATGCCAACATGTTAAAGCACAGTTTTCTATCAGTATTTCAAATATTAACTTTGTATGCCTGGGCTTCTGGTAGCTTCTTTCTTACCCCATAAAGCACACAAAAGTCTTCAGTTTAGTTTCTCTTTTCTTTCCTTCTCCTTGCCTTATATGGGAAATAAAGGGTTTATTTTCTCTCTTTCCCTCTTCTTCCCCAACTTCTCTAGTTTTATCACACGAGTTCTTTTCTTCTTTCTCTTATCCACCATGTTTCTCCAGACTCACAGTAAAACATTTCTGGATTGCCTTGCTCTGGGTTCCTTCCTCTCCTTTAAAGCAGCGACAAATGGCTCCTGGGACACTTTGCTCTGTTTCCTCTCTTGGAAGCAATGCAAAGCGTACCCTTCCTCAGGTCTGCCGCTCAGCCCACCCACCTATCCCCATTTTCCACCCACACTGAACGAGCTGTAAGGCTTCCAAACTTGTTTAAAGAGCTTAATCCTAAATTCAGCTCGTTGTCCTGTAAGAGACCAGGCATGAAACCAATACCAACGCTTAAGAGTTCTCATGATATCTCAAAGCAGGTGAAGACCATTATTGTCGGATTCCTAGCATGCAACGAGGCTGATAGGGAGCAGTGAAAGATACGGGGCAGCAAGAGACCAAAATCACATGGCACTGGCAGTCCAGGAGAGCATACTGAATTCAGAGGAGCAGTACACTTAGACACTGGTTTTCCAGACCGCTCAGGAGAGGACTGGTATTAGAGGACCTGAGGGTAATCCCCAGATTACCCTTCAGCACGCTCACAGGGAGCAAATGTCACTTTGCATGGTGAAGCATGGCAGCCAGCAAGCATGCTTTATGTTTCACGTTGATGAGCATTAACATGGAACCCGACTTCCCCTCCCCATTTTTTATATAATTAAGGACTAGTGTGAATATTCCATTTCAGGCTACAATGGCAACAGACCGCAGCACTGCAGAATAACAGGAAAGGGAGAGAATGAAGAAAAAAAAGAGAATCCAGGTGGTAGACACTTACTGCTCTGGCCACTGCACGAAATGAAGGCTTGAGTGCACATTTTTGCTTGATTGCATAGCTGTCTCTGCTACCCATCTAATCTGCTTAGAAAACTGGTTTTGAAGGATATGGTTCAGACATACCACTCACATGGGGGGGCGGGGGGAGTGATGAGGGGGGAGCAAAAAAAAAGTGCTGCAGCTGCAAAAGATAAAATAGAGACAACTAATTTTCTCAGAGGTTGCAACACAACCTCTCCCCCTCCTCCACATGCAGTCACTGCACTGGCAGGATAAGCTGGAGATTCTCCAGCGTAAGCAAGAAGGCACAATAAGGTGTGCAGGCCCTTCTCCACCCCGATACCCGCAGCGCTCGGGGGTACCGCAGGCAGCAGAGCTGACAGCCCGGCCGCGCAGCGGGAGGTGGGGACATTCCTCCGCCTGCTCGTTTCAATTGCGTTACCATTTTTGAGAGGGGGATGTGAGAAACACGCATTGCTGGATGTTATGCCGAGACAATAACGAGCATAAGGGAGTTGCAGGCTCCTGTTGTACCAATTGGTGGCTGCGTTCTGAACTCTCATTGTGTGATCCGATTTCTCCTGTCATCCAAGCCATTTTTGCAAGCTCCAAGCATGCGTTCGTTTAAGCCATGTGTCCTGAAATTTAAACAGCTGAGGGGGACGGAAGGCATAGGGAGAGAGGAGAACCCCTGGATTGCTGGTGACAGTGTCTAAAATACACATTTGCACAAGGAAGTCTCACTTTAGATAGTCACTTAGCAAAACAACTACAGCTGCTGACAGGCAAGAGGTACAGTTTCAAGTGACCATTAGAAATAAAATAGGCCAAATAAATTACTGCAGTCTAAAGGGAGTGGGTGTGTGTGCTCCCACAAATGTAACAGAGATAACAAACAGATTACCAGTGGGTGACCCAATGTCAAGATTAGCAGACCCAGGTCTCATTTCAGTTACACCGGAGCAATGACATTACCCCAAATCTAGCAGAAGTGAAACCGAAATCAGAGTCCAACCCAGGATGTCAGGGAGGCAGCTGCTTTAGTTTTTTAATGCCTAGAATTTCAACCTAGTTTGCTTTGTTTCAGGAGTCCAAGCTGTCTTTGGCAGAAGGGCCAGCAGCCTTTGCCAGCTGCCACGTGATCTGCAGAGATGTCTTCTAAATGGAATTGGTTTTATTTCCTGAGGTGGGGATGGGGGGGAGGAGATGGGGGTTGTTTGTGATGAAGGCAGACTGCATGAGAAGTATATTAACATGTTTTGTCCCTTTCTTCAAAGATATATTTTCCTTTATTTCCTTTCCCTGCCCACATATACACTTACCCTGTCCTCTGTGCTCTTCTCCACGTAGGCCCATCTGTTCTTTGAAAGTATCAAGAACACCAGTTCTGGTCTTTGTGGGGTCTTTGAGGAGACGTTGTGTGAGCACTTACTCCCTGACTAAAGTAAAATACAAGGGGCTTTTACATGTGTATAAATAATTCTTAAGCTTTCCAAATATTAATTGCTTACGGAAATTGAACATCTGCTAACAATGAACTCCCCATACAAATGAGAAGATAGTTTCAGTCTGACTAAAATGCTTTCCCTTGCTAATTGCTAAGAATACCATTTTCTTGTCTTATGGTGGCGATTTCCTTAGTTCTCCAATTATCAAAATATTTCAGTCCTTTCTCTTTCATGACAGAAAGGGAAAGGTCCAATTCCCATCTCCAACTCAACTTTCAGAGTCCTGCAAAACCAAGTGAGAAACTGGCAACTGTGACTAACCACGAAAGTCCTTGGGGCAGAGACCCATTACATGGGTTGCAGTGCCCACCTGCATTCCTTCTCTCCCCATCGCCCACAGTCCCCCACGAGTCTTCCGAATTTTCGCAAGTATTATACTACAGACTACATCTGACTGTAGCAACTAGGTCCTGCAAGTGCAAAGAGGAGCTGAAATGCTGATAACACGAGAATGCTCAGAATAGCTGGTGCCAGGGAGAAAGAAGGGGCCACCAGCTGAAGTTGCATCACACAAGGAGTCAATCAGTTGGGTAAAAGCCCCAGATGGCTGCTTGGGAACACGGAGCTAAAAGGGCTTTCACTGCTTGGAGAACTGCAGATCTCCTCCAGCTTCTCATTTCGCTCCCTGCAACTTGGTGCAGAAACATGACGAAAATTTTCTAAAACCCCACAGTATTTTCTTATACAGGAAAAGCCACTAGTCCTTTGCATGAGCATCTTTTCTGCATCTGAGAATCTCAAAGCACGTAGCTACAGTACTTGCCCTCTACACGCCTAAGGGATGAAAGGCCAGGCCTCACTCAAGGTCAAATAGCAAGTTCAGCAGCAAAAGATGACTAGGACTTGGTTACATCCAAATCCCATTCAACCATTCTACCCATTAGATTGAAGATAAATTAAACACCCTTATGGCGTCAAGAATGACTAATGCTCACCCAGGTCAGCCTGGGATAGGGAGCTGGGAACTCGCACATCTCCTTCCTCTGCCTCCCACTCCTCTATTCCCACTCCAGTATTGTTCCAAAGCCCACGTGATAAGATTTTCCTAATCAGCAGTTAAATAGTTAATGCTTACATTACAGCAGATGGAACAGGAGTTGCTGCAGGGAAAGTATGCAGAGGGAAGAAGGAGAAAGGAGACAACAAGGAGGAAGAAGCAGGCAGAGAAACAATCCTGAAGGAAAGCAGTTTCCCCACTAAAAGGAGTGACTAGTTGACTAGACAATGTAACCCTTAAGACTTTGTCTAGACGAGGATAAAATATTGTTGAAGGCATTTGAGAGGCATAGTGTAGGTAAGGCTTTTGGCCTCTGAGCATGTGGTAGCCAAGGTAGAGACTAATTAGGACATGTTCACTAAGATGTCTTAATGTTCCACTTTTAAATCCTTTCCCAAGAACTCAAGGCTATGCAAAGCAAAGGTCTCTGATGTTGTCCTAACGATGAAAAAAGCAAAGCTACAGCACAGTACAAAGAAACCAGAATGTCACGGAACCACTGAAGCTTCACATCCAGTATTTTTCATATGCTCATTGAATGCCTATGAACACTTGCATCTTAAAATATTCACCAACATTTTAGTGGACAACCTGCTGTGACATTTTTCCTCTAAAAATCTAATCAAAGCACGAAATGCCAATAGGAAAAGAGACCACAGGCTAACAGCCTACACTCTTGTGAAACTTCTCCTTTTGCTCCAGTATTTGCTTGGGCAGACTTGGGAAAGAGGAGGTGGTGAAAAAGAAGAGGGTACTGAGAAAAGTGTGCCCAGAGCCTTAGCAACATCATCATTTTGGTAATCCATTAGCAGATTTGTAATTAAAATCAAGTCCCACCTCACTAGGGCAGCCAGATGCATCCACAGAGAACTTGTTCAGAGAGTTGTTACGATAAATACCAGGAGAATTACGAATGTTGTAGCTTCTTCTTAACCCTTCCAGCAGTATTTCAGGAACCGCCTGTCACTTTGAAAGACCGATCACTTTTCCCTCAGCTTGTTGCAGGCTCTAGGTGTGCCCCTAACCAAATAGGCTTACCACTTAAAAGCTTAATTGCACCTGTGGCTTAAACCTTCTCCCAGACAGCACTTGGGAGCATTTGGATTTGGGCGTTTCAGCTGTGGGACTGGGGCCTGTGCTCACAAACAGAGCCAGGCAAGTCCCAATAGCAGCCCCTGGTAAAAGCAGCCTCTGTGTGCCAGAGAGCAAGGGATGGGGATGACAGAAGTGCTTTTTCCATTTTGATCACATTTATCTGTGTTTACATTTCCACAGTTGGGTTTGAGTAATGTCCACCTCCTTGTTTGTGACTGAGGGCAGGTTTCACAGTCTCACATTTCTTTTCCACAACAAAAAGATCAAAGTTTGAGCCACTTGTGCAACTTGGGTGTTTACAGTGAACTGGTCGAATCGCATGGCAAGCCCTCCCTCCCGCTATCAGTCTCACACTGAGTCAATCTCCTTCATTCCATACGCACCAGGAGGGGCCAAGAGGATACAGCCCACGTCTGGCATGATTATAACCCACCATCGCTTCCTTCTGCTCCCACATGGGAGCTGAAATACAGCGTGGTAGAGAAGGGGTTAACATGTCCAGGTAAAGGCACATTCAGGGTCTTTTCTGCAGGGCTGACAAGCCCTTTCCAGGTTGTATTTTTAAAGAGGCTTTCTAAGAAAAAGCAAGCAAATGCTGTGTGGAGAACCACAGTGAAAGAGCACGTTCCCTTCACTCATCTTCTCAGTATTGCCTGGGTAGTACAGACTCATGGTGCATCCTATTGCCACAGGAAACCTGTGCTGCCTTTTCAGAAGTTACTGCTGAAGGGAAGGTGAAGAAATACAGTGTAACAGGAGTCCGTGCCTGCAAGCTTCCACATTCCTGATCTGATTCTGTCTCATGCAAGGATTCACAAACTTTCTAGGTCTCAGTTTTTTAAGCTATGAAATGGAGCTAAATTTTAGGGTTTTGTGAAATTGTTTTAACTGATAATTGGAAAGCACACATCTTCAGATGGAAATTGTCATATAAATATTAATGAGCTCTGACTACTGGCAGTATGCGTGTCTCTTAGGAATCATAAGCACCATGGATGGATCAAAGAGAGCATGTAGCTCTAAGAGACAGAGTGGTGGGAGTTGGCTCTGTGTTTAACTATATTTTAAAGTAGATCCTCAAGACTGTTGTGGATATTCCCTATCAAGTTACAGCAGCTTTCAATTAAAATTACATTTTCTCCTTAGGCGAAATTCCACAGTGTACCTTTTCATATTAGCCAGGCACATTTTCACTCATGTAGATCTTTCTTCTACACGCATGCTGTCCTGTCTTTCTAAATAGGGGTCAAACCAACTGGGAAATAGGGATTTTCACCTCATTCTCATCTAAATAAATACTCCTTACCTAATTATGTTACCAAACAACTTCCTGCTGTACTGGGGATGGGGTGGCAAGACATGGTATGAGGAGGTGGCAGCTGTTTGCTCTGCAGCGTTCACAGGCCAGATCAGCCTGGCATCGCTTCAGACACAGACCCATCTTCTGTCCTTTGAATAAATACAGCACAAAACGCCACATGGTAATGATGCTGCTTCTGTTTTCCTGAACAGTCATCTCCTGAGCATGGGCAGCACAAAACCTGGCTCTGGACAGGCTCGATAGGCCGGGGCTCCCAGCGGCGCTCTGGGTGGGTGTGCTGGTGCAGCGAGAGTGCGGCATCACAGCCCGGAGCTGCAGAGCCCTGGCTGCCCGTGGAGCCCCGGCTGCCCGTGGAGCCCCGGCTCCCCATGGGGCTCCAGCTCCCCATGGAGCCCCGGCTGCCCGTGGAGCCCCAGCTCCCCATGGGGCTCCAGCTCCCCATGGAGCCCCGGCTGCCCGTGGAGCCCCGGCTGCCCCCGGCGTGTGCTGGGCAGGAGGCTGCGCGGCCTCCTCAGGAATGCGGGATGGCCGCAGGCCTCGGGAGTGTTTTCCAAAGAGCTGCTTGCATTTGTTTCTCTTAGGGTCCAGCAACCCTGAGCTTTTTTGTTGTTGGGGGTGGTGGTGGGGAAGGAGGAAGGTTTGCTCTGGTAGGGTTTTTTTTTTTTATGTTAGAAGACAAGAGGGAGCAGGGCCTGAAGATTTTTCTTTCCCTGAGGAAAACTCGGTATCATCAGCTGCCTCCTTACCTCTCACAATCTGTAACACCCGTGGCCAGGTTTCTGCCAGCATCCAGGGCTTCCTAGCTGCTTTGTGAGCCTGACACGCGGCCAGCCGGGGAGCCTGCAGTGACCTGGCCCCTTGGCGGGACTGTGTTGTTTCCTCAGCAGACTCAGACCCATGGCCGTCTGTCCCGCTCACCTCGGGCACATCCCGTGGGCTCTGCTTTCTGCACTTGCTGCTAAGGCAGTGCTGCAGCTGCCTCCAGTTTTGTCTACACTGGGGCAAGTGGGATTGATTGCTTAGTGCTGGTAGTAAGAACAAAAATGAAATGGCATGGGCACATTCAGGGTGGTTGTAATTGTGTCCCTGAGCTGCTTGGAGGGAGTACAGCAGAGATGGCTTTAAGAATCCTTACCTCTTCTTTGGAAAAAAAGGGAGAAATGTGGAAGATGCTCAGGACAGACAACATCTTGACAGCTAGAAAAAAAAAATAAAAAGCCCCAGAAATTAATTTCCTCCTGGGGTGCCAGTAAAAAACAGGATGTTCACAACATACGGTGAGTGGTGGCTAAAACAATGGTCTAATAACTTAGATCTACTTGCTGTGTTCAGTGCTAAAAGACAGAAAACATAACTGTGTTTTGATACTAAATAACATAATTCTGGCTACAGTGCCAACAATTTTTAGGCAAGAAAGCATGAACCCAAAACAGAGGAATGGGAGGTTCATTTCTTCCCCTGGCCACACCAGGGAATTTTACATCTGTCTATGAATAATGTTTTTATAACAAAAACAGGCATCAGTCCTAACAAATACCTCTCTCTAAACTCTGGCCCAAAAGAATCACTTTGGAAAAGGTCATACCACCTGTTCCCAGAGTTAAGTTAATTAGCACTTGTCCCTGTCTGTGTAAGGTCAGGGATCCTCCCACAAAGGACATACACAACCAGATCTTTAAAAGATGTACATATGCCCTCTTAAGCAAACAGGCGTCTTTGTAGTATCACTAAGATTCCCTCTGGTCATCCCTATAGAAGAACTCTTAATTGGAAGGGAAGCAGACTGGGAGATTAGCGTAACCAGTGCTTTGCTAGGTATGCAGAGCACTGTACTGGTCAACAAAAATACTGGTCGTTTAGTACCAGGTAGCAATCTCGCTCCATCAGGATGACTTTTATCAGGTTCAGCATCAGCCTTTCATGCAAAGTGAAATATTTGAACTATGGAAACGTTTTCTTATTGAATTTGAGAGATTTGCAGTGCATTTTCCTCTCCGACACACTTTGTTTCTTCTTATTCCATCCAGGCATTTGTGTCACATATAGTATTGAAGTATTTCACTTCCCCTCCATGTGACCAGCTACATGCATTGGGAGAAAGTAAATCCAGGTAAGACCTGCTATCATTTATATCTGGGTGAAACTGAAGTTTGATCAGCAGTGAAGGTCAACATACTGTTCTGTATTTTCTGTCCACAAAAAAGTTACACAGTTCATTTACTGAGAGAAGAAAAAAATAGCCTAGCCCATACAGTTCTTGAGCACAGAAACAGTGTCACGTGTTGCCTGCCACGGTACTTACTGCTGGTTTACAACAGTAGTTTAAAAACAGAAACCCAAACCCAAGTGTTTAATTACAGACGTGTCCATCCTAATCCAACTCTAGCATAGCGTAAACGATGTAGGATGCTAAACTCTACTTCTTAAGCTAGGAACCTTTCTGACAGACATCCGTGACTGCGTGCTCTGAGCACAGCCTCAAACCTGCTAAGCAAGACAGGACTACACCAAGGAGGGCCTGTACAAAAGGGTCCAGAGACTATTTGTGTCAGCTCTCTAAACCACAAACCACAGCTAGCCCTCCATCTGAAGCACTTGCATGCTGCTCCTTGCAAAGCCGGAGCAAGATATTTTGGCATCCAGATCGCTGCCTTTGGGGGCCCACCCATCCCTTCTGGTCTCTTCCCATTCCTTATCGCAGACTTGCAGACCCTCTCCCCGGGCAGCAGCAGAAGCCGGGGCACGTTTGCCTGCAGGTTGGGCACCCTTCTGTTTCACCATCACCCTGTTCTTCTGACACGGGGTTCAGCTTACCCGCCCTTGCTGGACTCGCTGATACCAAGAGTGGGGTAATATGTAGAGAATCACATCTAAGAAATGGAAAACTGGCAACTCTGGCATTTGAAAGAGGATGGAAATTCAAGATGTACTTGGCATTTCAACTTTAAACTTTGAAACAAGCAAGGCAAAACTCAGCTGTAGCAAAGGAATGGCTTATGGGCAGCTCAGACTTGTCCTAGACTTTCAAGCCAGTCATTTCCCATAAATACTCATAATTTTAAATATAAGAAAGGGGGAGAGGAGACAAAACAAACTGAGTCAACTGATTACTGCCTTTCTGATTCAGAGTCCTTAGCAGATGTAAGACAGAAAATTATTCTATGAAAAAGTTCCTTTTTATGTATCTGGGACAGCCCCCAAAATTTTTACCAGAGGGGAAGAAGAGGACAAGAACTAAACTGCGAACTTGTCCGCACCCTAGCAGGAATTCACTCATTTTTCACCTCCCACAGGTATCATTAGCATGCTACTGAGAGCAGAAGAAAAAGCAGCTAAGATCAAACCCAAGCTGGTAACAAAGCTCTTCCTCTTGTCATCCTGCGATGGGCCAGAATTTCTGGCTGCAGCCAGTCTTCTCCTGAAAGGCTGGGTTCCTTCAGAGTCCCTTTGGAAAGAAGTGCCACACTAGGAACGTGCTGCAGCTGCGACACAGAGAGTGCAGAAGGCAGGAAGTCTGACGTTCACACCAACCTCAGCCCCTTCACTCACACCTCTTTTCAAATAGCTTTAGCACATGGAGCCCACATTTTCACATTCTCAGAACTAGCTTTATCTATCATATTGCAAGTTCAAGGGAATTTTTTAAATGGTATGAGTCCTTCTTTCCAAATTCAAAGACTCACTCCACTGAGAGAAGCTTTTAAATTGGTTTTATAAACTCTTCTCCTCTCTGATTTTTGCAATAAGTTGCTACACTCCCTTTTTAAATAATCTATTTAATTTTTAAAAACTAAAATACAGATTGGAACACCATACCAACTGTTGTCACAGTCCAAAAATGTCTGGATTTTCAAACTTAAGTCCACCCCTGTATAAAAGGGCCACACACATGTAGGTGTCAATCAGACTCGGTGGCAAAGCAGAGGGACCCAGGCTGAGATTTCAGAATGGCACAGACTTTCCTGGACAGAAAGAAAGTGCCAGTCCTCACTCATCTGGAATAATTTCTGCATTTTTCAAGGCAGACTTTTGAAATTTGACCTTAAGAAGCCAGTGCTTGATTCTGTATCTCCTGCTTTTCAGTGTTTGGTGACAGAAGCAGGAAGAGAGAAAAATAAAGAGAAATGTATTATTTATAAGGCTGCATCAAAATTAAACTTAATGTTATCATGTTTTTGCAGACAACTCAAGAGGTCTGTTCTGTGCCCAGATATTCTGTAGCTGATCCTGTGCATTTTTATCCCATTCTTTTAAAGAAACATTATCTCCATTCCTCTCCACTCAGCACCAGGATTAAAATAAAATAACATTCAAAGTATTTGTGGGAAATGGCAAACAAATGGCTAGTAAAGCCTGGAGATTGCATGGCAGCAGAAAGCCACATGCAGAAATCAGCTATGGCAAGTAACTAAGCGAGGACAACAAAACCCAGCATTGTCCAACGTTTGGACACTCAGCAAAAGGATTGAGGGGAAAGAGCCAACCCCACATGATACTGCAAGGGCTCGAGTACTATTTTGAATCAGGTAAACTAATATCTCCTGTACCTGTTCCAAACCACACAGTAATACATGAGCTCTGTTTCTACAAAGTCTGCTGGCTGCCCTCCTCGAAGTAGCATCTATCTTGGAGAAGATCTTGTATTTTCTCTTGGTCTCTGAAAAAGGAGCCCAAACAAGTGCCAGAGACACATGGTTTTGGAAGCCTTTGCATGTTTATCTTTACTGATAAGCCTGCAATCTTTGCTGCAAGCACATCAGCGTGTGTGTCTGCAGCAAAACCTTATTCCAGTCAATGCCTTCCTTGGAACAGCTTCCTCAGAACTGGTCAATGTGTTTAACCCTTTAGCAGCCCATAAAAAAGGCCTTGGTGTAGAAGACTTCTTTTTCCTGCTAGAAGATGCATCATGTTTTCATACGTTTTTAAAAAACAAGAAAGCAAGTGAGGCAACCCTGCTTTGAGACAGCAGTGGTGCAGATTATATACCTGCACAGATATAGGCGGGGGAATTTACCCTGAGAGAGCTCCATCTCCCCAAACAGCCTCTGGTTCTGTGCAGATCACAAGTATTGTCCATTTAAAATAAAGGGATGCAGCTATCTAAACTACAGGTTCAACACATGGAAATTCATTAAGACAACTTGCTGAAATGATTCCAAGTGATTGGAGACTGTCAGCAGGAGCTATTTGGATTCCTAGAACTGGAGAATCAACCATAATTCGAAAACATCCGATCCTTTTCTAGTAGGTTGACTAAACCTGCTCGTGCACTTGAATTCTCAGTTGACACACACGCATGCATGCCAAGGGCAAATATCCAGAAAGTCACTGGGGACCTCCCAAAGCTGACATGCCAAGAGCTTGGACAGCCTGAAAATTACATCTAAGTGGCTTTTCTCTGACAGCAGGTTCCATTTATTTCCTCCCACTTGCTCTTTCCCCATCTCCTTCCTACACCCCTGAGTCAACCTTCACCAGGCAAGTTTCAGTTAAGCATGTGCTTTGCCAGAGGTGTTTTTAAATTATGTTTTTAAAAGTTTATTTATAGTACACACGCACAGTGCATGATGCTCTCAGGGCTTCTGGAGACTTCAGCATGTCAGGCATGACTTTGCCAGGTGGAAGAAACATTAATTCATCAACTCATCCATAGAAAACCACGTCCCTTGTGTTTGTCAGCTCCTGTACTCCAACTCAAACTGGAGTGAAAGACAATAATTTTTACTCATTTATCTCCTACCCATTATTCATCACATCCGTGATCAACATCGTGGAAATTCCAACTGAAACATTTCAGAGGATGCCAACGGAACCTCCCCAGCTGATCTTTCGGCAAATCCAGCAGCCCATGAGACAACACAACGATTCTATGAACGATTTCCCATTAGGGCAAGAGTCGGAAAACAGTCCAATAAACAGAACTGCGTGAAACTTGCAGTCAAAGTTCACACGGTCCAGCACTGCTTGCATCTGCAGAGCAGCGAGTTTCATCAAGCCATGTTTGTTCTAAATGGTTATACTTGACCCATGTGACCAGTTTCTCCTTTCATAAGAAAAGTATAACATGACCACAAGATCATTTCCAAGCAGAAAAGCACATATTTCCAGAAGCAAATCTCTGAGCTCAAGTTCCGACCCCAAAAGCTAGTTGTGCTAATGGTTTGGCTTTCCCAGCTAAATGCAATACAAGTCAGGTTTTATTGCACAAAACTTAGTTATTGTAGAGAGATCCCATATTGTGCCTCCTGGTCCATATCTGGCCAGGGCAGTGAATATCCACTGGACAGGCCTTTCCAACCAAAGGGTGTGTTCAGGGCTGGATTTAGGATGAGTTTGACTTTCCTTGTTCTAAAATGATGCAAGTTGCTGAAACATTGTTTCCTCAACTGCACAGCAATTAAAAGCAGAGCAAGGACTCCCAGTAATGGCTTAGAAACCTCAATATTAGGAGGTGGCACAGAGGCGTTCTGGGAGGAGAAGAAAAGGATGTGGTAGACAATTTGCTAATGCCCAAAAACTCTCTCTCTAGAAGAGCCAGCTGCATGGCAGAATGCCCCAGGACAGGGCTGAGTCCATTGCTCTTTCCACAAGAGCAACTTTCTCTAAATAAAGAGTTCTTTACACGCAGGACTGGGGAAACTTAATTCAGATGAACTAAAGTAGTGAATTTAAAGTGAATTAGCTAAACCACATTATATCTTTGTACAGACACACCCATTCAGTATTAAAAGGAAGTGTAATTTGGTTTATCTCATTTTACTGAATTAAAAGCGTTTTAATTCTAAGAGAGCCCATGCAGGGATTAGTGGGTTGAACAAAGGATGAAGTTACATGCTATGCTGGAGTTCAATGTGGCATAGGAGGGCTCCCCACTTTCATGCTGAAGAATGCTCATTTACCCCCCACTTAAAAATAACTAAAATTATAAATTCAATTATTCTAATTATCCATGCCTATAAATCTCAAGCTGCCTTAAAAAAACCCCTACCTCTGTCTCTGCATTCACATTTTGTTTCAATCAGAGGATATGTGTTCTTTAAGAGTGAAAATATCAGAAGGAAAAAGGACATTGATATCATTAAAAATGGGAAAAGCCAACAGCACATGAGGCATTTGTGGTGTTACTGCACACACAGAAAAGCCAGACACCAGATCCCAGCCACATCTGTACAACAGTCTGCTTGTGGACCTGGATCAAGATTTGGCCTCCACCATTTCTATGAGCTACCAATCCGACCACCTACCAGAGAGGACAGTGCTCAGCTTTTAGAATCAAGATTGTGCTGTTTGTAAGCAACTGGGTGTATTCCCAGCGTACCTGAGCAGCACAGACCCCTTCCAGCATCTTCAAGGGCCATACAACACTGCAATTCAGCCAGTTGCTTGGACACAACATTTTTTCATCAGAAGGCTCATCAAAAATCATTCGGTAATGGTAAACTTCTAACTGTCGTTTAGGAAAAGAGATTTAAGCTCTACACTTAAGTTTGCCTAGGGCTGCTGGGAGGGCTTGTGGCAAATCGGAACCACTGACTGTATAAGTCCAGTCAGCACAAGGGAGACCCACCAGCTGCTTGAAGTGAGAGCTGTCTGGTGACTGTGGTCATTAAACTGACTGAATCCAAAAGGTCTTCCCCCCCAGAATACATGCTGCTTTCCAGGCCACCCCTTTTTGAGTAGGAAAGGAAGGGAAAAAACAATAAAGAATTTTTATTATCTATCTATCTATCTATCTATCTATCTATCTATCTATATATATATATATAAACATCATTCTGGCTCCAGTGCAATCTTACACAAGAAGGAAAACCAACTTCTCAAGCAAGTCAAGATTGTTAAACAGGAGACAGATGAAAGCATTGCTTCAGAATGCAAGGAAATCCCAGGCTGGCTGCTTGGGAAAAATTAACAATACATAATTGAAAAAGCACTCTGCCCTTCCTCATCCCCAAGGTGAACACAGGTCCTGCATAATATTGACTTCTACATCAGCACCAGAGGATGAAGCTATCACTTGAGGTCTTTCTTATTTCTAGGCAGGCCTCTTTCTCCCTTGCTTTTGATTGCTGGAGGCTATTTCACACCAGTTACCAGCACTGTTCCTGTGCAGCAGGACACGCTGTTCATATGTGCAGCTTGTGATGAAAGATTCAGCCACTGGAGAACACCAGGAGGGAGGGAACTAGATAGTAGTTCTTATCTTGACATGCAATAGAGGTTCAGTGGTTCCCTGCTGGTGGCCTTGATTGCACACCCATGGAGCCAACCCTCCTGCTCTTGTGTTTAGAAGGCAGGAATAGGGAAGAGCTCAGATCACACTTTAGAGGACAGAGTAAATCCTGTCATTTGGTAATACTGCCCAGAACACAGTCTTTCAGGATCTTCTCCAGGAAGAGCTACTGAAAGACCAGGAACATCGAGTATATTCATCAGGGCTAACACACAGGGAAGACGTGAGACACATCACAAAGTCATGTACAGGCAGATCCTGTACAGGCAGAGGTAGAAGGGACTAAGAACAGAAGATGAGATACGCAAAATTGAGCACGGCGCACACAGGCAACACAGTTTATGCCTTTAGCACAAGGGACAGGCTGCTGACAACAGGAAATCAAAAAAAGCCAGCAGACAATCAAAATTAGCAAACAAAATAAACGGGAGATGGAACAACAGCTGCCCAGAGTGATCGCTGCTCTACAGGCAACGATATCAGCAATGCACCAGGGAGCAATATCACACCTTGCTGTCCCTGTCCCTCCAGAAGTTTGAGACTGGGGACCACTCCAACCCAGTGCACAGTGGTGGAGCTGACCTGTGGGCTTCTTTGGCCCCCAATTCAAAGAGTCAGGGAGCCAGCAAGAATGGCTTACGTGTAAGTATGTTGTATATGGTGCAGAACACCCAGCTACACCGAACACCCGTGTAAAGGCTAGAAACTCTCTCGCCTTAAGGCATAAGCCAACCACTAACTTCCTCTGTGGGCAAGTTATTCCATAGTTGTTTGTTTTAGGAGTTCTTGTACCTTTCCCTCAAGCGTCTGGTGTTTGCCTCTCCTGGAGAAAGGATGCCAGACTAGACAGACAGATCATGGCTTCTTTCTGGTATGGCAATTACTGCATTCCACCCTGGAAGGGGGAGAACACACTGGGGAAAGCGTGGAATGTTAGATGGCAAGTTCCAATAACACATGGCCCTGCTAAATAGCCTTCCCTGTCCATTGGGCCCTGTGCAGTCATGCCAGGAGCACACGGCAGCACAGCTTGGCCCTTTGCATTCTCAGAGTCCTGTGTTCCACTGCAGAATTTGGGAACAAAGCTGAGCAGGGCTCGGCTCTCGCCCTGGAAGTCCTCACCCATGCAAGAAGCAGGATATTCGCATTCAGTAAATGTGTTACAAAACCAGGGGACAGACTGGAATTGTGGTCTGCAGACCTGCAATATTTAGAAAAAAAACAGATCTCACTAGACACAGTGGTCCATCAGCATCAGGCTAAATCAGTCATTGTCCTATAGGATCTGTGCTTCTATGGCTAAAAAAAAAATCAAAGTTTACCTAAAAAACCAATTCTCTGCAACCTTGGAGTAAGTCAACCCACTTCAGCAGAATAGTAAATACCTGTACCAGCCTATGAACCAGGGGCTTGGGGCAGCATTTAGCCTTGAAATGGGCATTTGGCAAGGCCTCTTTCTTCCTTGGCTGGAGCCAGAGTGCTCCTAAGCTCCCCAAGACAACTGTAATCTAGGGAAACTTAGACCTGCCTTTCTACTTAAAAATCCTTCTCTCTGTTGACTTTGGCTCTCTGCCAGTTTAGCCTTCAATTCCAGGTCTCCCAATCTGAGTGTCAGCAGAAATTGCAAGAAGATATCTGTCCAGTTTAGCTGCCCAGACACTATCTCGCTTGTGACCTGCTGCACGGATACCCTTCCTGAAAGCAGCTGCTGCGGCTGCTGCTGCATTTATCCACTGCAGCCCTCATTTCCACTGCCCATCTGCTGCAGGGGAGGCAGAGCCACACACGCGAGACACAAATGACTGGCAGGGAAGACCTTGCCACACCAAACAATAAAAGCCAGGAAATCTGAAGCCTACACCTACCTAGTAATTCGTGCTGCTTTTTAAAAACAGAAGAATGTGGATAAGCAAGCGCATACACTTGAATGACTTACCTAAGTTTAGACAAGCGGTATCTAAATAACGCTATTTTAACTTATTACTGTAACAAACACAAGAATTGATTTAATAACCTAATGTTGGTTTTGGACAGTAGAGGTCTGCATCAATGGACCAAGACACTAATTATGTTATCAAATCAGTGTATAATAATAGAACTTCTTCATGCATTGATGGAACTAAGCTTAGCTCTGCATCAGAAAATAATCCCTCAAAGATAGAGAATGAGATAGTATTTAACAAGAACCCCTTGTGACTGGGTGCAGAGTTGTTATTTTCCTTCCTTTTCAAAATATTACTATCTTTAAGGTATCGCATGACAAGAAATTTCCTCTGATAATCTTTTATTGCTTGTTATTTAACCTCTACATCTTTCTGAGAGGTAGTCAATATATATTCTCCAAAAGACTTAAGTAAAAGGGAAAGAACTACTGGTGCATATGCAGATCCATTCATTGTAAGCCTACAATAAAGCTTTTTCCGTCAAGGTACAAGCAAAATGACTTGGTGACATTAACTGGCGAGTACTTTGCATTCATATGGTATCTTTCATCTACAGACTTCAAAGCATCTGACAGGAGGCAGGCAGGCATTGTTTCTCCATCCATCCAAGGAAAAAGCTGAAGCACAAAGTGGCAAAGTCTCCTAGAGAAGGTAAAATGATTACAAAAATCTAAATTAACTGATTCTGAGTCCTTAAAAATGAACTACTTTGCTCCCAATACAAATTACACATGCACCAGAGAGCAGAACCACACCTCACCCACACCCCTCTGAGAATTGCTAAGGATTCTTTAAGAATTTAAATTTCATTCATGAGAAACTAAACAAACACGGAGCACAAGAATACTCTTCTACACACAGGGAAATTATCTGAAAGCAATCCAAATCTGACGTTCTGTAGTGCTCCGAGGAGGAGTGCTCCTTGAATGAACCTGCAGAAGCACAGGTCTTCATTCATGAGGAGAGGAAGGGAAATCCCGCTGCATAATCTAGCAAGTGTTTAAATAAACCTGTTCAGATGAAGATCTCTCCTCTCCAGAGAAAAACTAGCACTCTAAGAAAGGTTAAAGCAAGTAAACCTTGTTTCAGCTCTTCACCTTATTCTTATAACTGAAGAATTGCTGACTGCCTAGAGGACTCACATGGTCAGCAGAAACTCCTTTTAAACATAAAAAGGGAGAAAAATCCCTGCACAGTCCTATTTTAAAAGATTGTATGGATTCCTGTAAGCCTGAAAACAACAAACAAAAAATGATGCTGAGGCAATCTCTGGAGCAAGCAGGCTTTTAGCATTGGTCAAAGAGACGGCAATAGAAATATTTTAAAATGCACTCTCTGGTTATGAGATCTCTCATGGCCTGTGGAGGTGGATAATATTAGAGGCCACTAAAACCTAACGTTTATTTTTCTTAAAGTTTTCACTTCAAATAAACCTTTGTTTTAAAATGTATGGGGCCAACTGTTAGAGCATTGAGGCCCTGGTTATTAGCCAGCTAGAGCTCATGAATTATGTTTAGTGAGAAGTTTATTGGCTCAGTAAACACCATTCCAGTTCCCCTCACCCCTGAACTGTGAAAGCCAAACCAAGAGATATTCAATGCCATGTTACCACTAGCACCAGAGCAACCATTATCTGATTACAGGCATTTTATTTTTCGTATGGAATTTGCTATTGCATCATTTAATACATGGAAGTCTTTAAATTTACCAAGGCAACTCACAAAGAGTAAGTAACTGTTTGGTCCTGTTTACCGTCTCCATTCTGGAGCAGGAATATTTGTTTCCATCTCGTAGCTTTCCAAGTCCAAGCACCGCAGAAATGCAATGTCTCGAACTCTTAGTAAGGCAGGAGTTTGGCAAGGAATTTAAAACGCTGGCAATATTAGAGTGGGCAACCACTGGAGCTTTCTGATAAAACCATCCTGTGGAGCCAAGGCAGAGTACAGGGTGGTAAGAAGCTGCATTTATTTCCTCTTACTGCCGCTTTGTCTCGAGACTCATAAAAAGACGTCCATTTTGTGTTCGGAGGGTAGGTGGCCAGAGGTCAGAGTTAGTCTGGTCTAAGATATTGCTCTTCTTGAGTTACACAGTCAAGAGCAACTTACACCCTTATGACTTACAGGGAGGGCTGGCTGCAGCTCAGACACAGTCCAGGTAGGACGCACGTGCGCGCTCGAAATGGAGCGCGGGCAGCGATGCGGCGTCAGCCCTGCCGAACCTGCACCCGTCTGTGCGCAGCACCAGGAACCAGAGGTGGAACAGAAGGTAGGCTTCTCCAGAACTGGCAAGACTTACGTGTAGCTGTGCACATCCAGAAGCAACTTCTACTTGTGTGGCTGGCTTTGTTATGGGCACAAAGCCGTTTCATCTGGTTACCTTTCACTGCCATGAGCTAAAGCCTCACATACAGAGAGTAAGCAATGATCAGTCAGTGTGCAGTAACTCGTTTGTGTGCTTGTTGTTCCAGTTCTCTGGAATAGCTAAAATACACCAGAAGACTGTACAGGGACTGTGTCAGTCCTTGAGGCAAGGAAAGTTAATTTAGTTGGAAGAGTAAGGATGCAAAAAAGAGTCCTTATAATAACAGTAGTCTTTTCTGGTAACAAAGCAATGTGGAGCTGAAGGAGTTTAGGTTCTTCTAGTCGTCTCCATCAGTCACACCACTTTGGCTGAATAATGCATCTTTTCATGCCTCTGCTGCCTTTCTTACCTTTTGCCTATACTGTCCATTTAGACTGTGACATTCTTCAGGGAAGAGATTGTGCTTGTACAGCACCCAGTGACAGCCCGAGGGCTCTGCAGTCCCTCAGCCAAACAATGGTTTTTATAAAGACTTTGCTATAGACCAATTTACATAACACCAACTATGAAATCTCATGTTCTCATGTAAACGCTTTTGCTGATGTCCTGAGATTCACAATGCCAAAATCCGACCACATGACAAGGAAGAGCCTTGGCAGCACAGATCCTTAATGTCCAACCAATCCCACAAGGACATGCCAAGGCCATATCATCACACCCCTAATGAAACATCTCTAGGGAACCAGCACAGTTAAAATCTTTCCACCCCAGTAGTGGTGAAAGACAAGATACCCTTCTCTTTAAACTTAACCCTCTCCCTTCCAAAGAATGCCTGGAATTTCTACTATTTCCCAGCAGAGACTGGAAGGCAAAGACTTGGCATGGGGCAAGACAGATAAGAGCAGTTGCCTTCTCTAGGTTTTGTTAACTCCGCATAATTGCTTAGGGCATGTGATGGTTAGAGAGAGACACATACACATCTGTCAGAGACAGGCTACAAATCACTAGTATAATTCCAAGCAAACAAAATCTAGTTTACAATGTGGCTGTGGTATATAAAACACCTCTGTAAAACTGCAGTATAATTCAGCTGCTGCAGGTTTAATTTACAAAGTAATGATATAGTTTTCCCTCTGAAAGACTGCCATGTAGGATCACTGAGCTGTTGAATAAAGTCTTTGCTGTCTTCTGGGACACATAGTAAAGGTTGATTGTTGTTGGAAGCCTCTCTAATCAAGCCACATTTTAATACCATGTTTTGCAAAAGGGCCCATATTGTCTTGCATGTGAATCCAAGTTCCTTTACCAGTTTAAAATCTGGGTCAGGGCAATTTGCTTACATTTGGAGTCCTTTTCCAAAATTAATGCTATGTGGGATTTAGAGTTGTAGATACAAGACAACCGGATAAACTGCTGTTATCTGCTTCGCATCACGCACGTACCATCTACAGTTTTCCTGCTAAGCTTTGTTCACATGTACAACCCACTTCTTCAGCAGTTGCGCATTCAGCATACTAATGATATTATTCTTGGCCATCCTGTTAAACTCACAATATAAGTTAAATGCACAGTAGGGGGCCCTGCTGGATTCTCAACAGTTTTTAGGTGGCTACAGATTACGGCTGGCCAAGGGTGGAAGTTTTGATAAGCAGTCATGAAGTTGAGAGCTTTTCTATTCAAATAGGATGTTGACTAGTGCTGGCTCTATCTGTGTCACTGCTCTGGTGATAACTAGATTACCCAAATGTCCCATGCTTAGGGCTGCAACATCAGCCCACTGCTTGGAAGCTCCAGTTAGCACTACATACAGCTGCAAATTGCTTAGCTGAGTTTCAAACAGGGATCACTCAGAATAACTGGGATGGTTGGTGTCCTGTTGGTTGCACATTGCCGTTCAGGGAGGTCCCTTTGGATTACTGATACGTTGTGTGATTTGGGTGCTGGCTGTCTCAGACGTTATTTATTTCACTGATTCCTGAGAGGCAGTTGTTAGCTGGGTCGTAAGCCCTCAACACACGTTTACGTCTCTGATCTGGAAATTTTGGTAGCAGAATATCTGCTCATTTGTCCCACCCAGAGCTGGGATCCTGCCCAAATTTATTTTGGTGCTTCTTGAAAGAAGAAAGACAGAAAGGAAGGAAAAGAAAGAAGCCCAAAGCTACAACACTGATTTCCAAGTTAAACTTAGTGACAGAACAGACCTGCAAAGTGCAAAACAATAACAGAGAATTTTGATATTCACAGTTTCTCATATTATTCCTCCAGGTACAGAATATTGTATTTTCTTAATACAAGCCACTTCGGAGTGACAATCAATGAAAGACATTAAGTACAATAAAAATATTTGGTTTAGGATAAAAATGTGGTTCCTACCTATGGGCTTGTAAAGGAAAACTCAGCAGTGTCTTACACTTCTCATAGGTACATTCTGAATTTTCATCCCCTTGTTCGTGAGCCAGGCAGAATAAAAATATCCACCTACACTAAACCAAAGGGAGCCACTCATAACCCAGACACAACCACAACAGACATTCTCGACAGTCCTTGGCTTAATAGAACACTGCTTTGTGGTTATACCCACCACTAGGATTTCATCTTGCAAGTTCTGGCACATTTAATTTATTCCAGGTCATACATCAAATATAATATTAAAATTTAAGATGGCATTTGAGATTGAGGATTTCTTTTGCAGTGTGAGTAGAAAGAACAGTTGGGGGTGCGGGTGCATGAGCATATTAATACATAAACACAAACCTGTAGCCATCACTCAAGAAAAACAATTGGTCTTTAAGAGGGGAAAAAAAGTTGTAAAAAGAATCAATTCCATTAAATAGCTCTATAAATCAATTCCACCAAAAATCAATGGGGAACTACATCCACAAGGTGCCAAGTAACTCCCACACGTCGGGTGCAACTGGCCGTGACGGTGGCCGTGACGGTGGCCGTGCAGCAGCTCTGCCTGCGGGGCCTTGGCCGGACAAGGGCTGGAGCAAGAACCCCCATTGCCCCTCGGGCTGCCCCTGCAGAGCTTCTGCCCCGCTCGCCCTGGCTGAGCTGTGCGCTGAGGCCTCCGGGGAAAGCAACAGCGTCACGCACTTCCATGGTTTGCTTATCTGTGTGATGGAGCCAAAAGTGGGAGCAGACCCATGCTGCCTCTCACAGAGGCCACGCAGACCCCAGCGTCCGGTCCCTCTGAAAGGGCTGCAGAGGAAAGCCCGTGTTACTGGTTAGAGCCAGGCGTCCCCCATGCCCAGCTCTCAAATGAAGCACGACTCTGGGATTTTCCAGCAGGCTTTGTGCCACATCAAGTGTCCTTCCCTCGCAAAGGGGAGCTGACTTATGCACAGACACGGGGAAGGCGGTAGAGGAAGATTCGTGATATGGGGCCCGGCAGCCACCAGCATGCAGTAAGTCACATACTGGTTAAACAAAACCTTGTTTAAGAACAAGTTCATGATTTCCACGTTGTGTCAGCCTTGACTGTTCAGTGACTCCCCAGTGACTGTGCCAAGCCACTGCCCTCTCACTTTCAAAGTGCAGCTCAGTTGCATTTTCACATTTATAGGCTGTGGATGCCCCTTCAGTGACTGGAGAAACCCTTGGGGCTTTCATTTTGTGCTGGCAGCTCTCAGATGACTTCAGAAGCAAACCCCCTGGGGCTTTTGGTCTGTGTGGCAGAGCAGAGAGGGCACAGAAGATTCTGGCTTTGTTAAAACCTGCAGAAAAATTCGTGTCCTGTGTCTTCCCCTTCATGTGCTCCACATGTGCTGTCATGTCTCGGGGCCTATTATAGACAAACACTATTTAAGAAATTCAGACATAGCATTTTTGCAATGGGAAAACTCAGTGAGTTGGCCTCTGCTATTCAGCACTAAGTACCAAACCCTATTTTTTCCTGTTGTAATTGAACACCAAGCATAACTGAGTTCAGTTATTCCACACAGGAACACTCATATCTGGTATTATTCACATATATTTAAATTAGAGAAAGAGTGCATATGTGTATGTGTATAATAAATAATGATCAATTTAATTAGAAGGTTCAAGACTGTCCATGGCAGGGAATGAGACTATGTCCTGCTTCTCTCCAAGACTCTGTGACCCAACTGCACGAGGGATCTGCTCTGCAAATTGCATCTTAGCTGTTGGGCCCAATCTTTGCAATGAGCACCCTCAGCCTACTGATTTCAATAGGACTTGAGAGGATTTGATATCAAAACTTGCATCGGTCACAAGTTTGCCCTAGACATAACGGCATGCAGTTCTGGGAAGCAAGACTTTGACTTAGGCTGGAGGTTTGAGGTCAAGAATAAGCGGGAATTGTACAACCAGAGGCTTCAATCTAACCACTGGTATCTAGCAAGACAAAGCAGCAACACATTCAAGTTTGCCTCTTTTGGAATATTCCTTAGAACTTTATCATATGACTCTTGTGCTCCAGAAGAATCAATTGAACATTAGAATCATAGAGTTGTAGAACCATTTAGGTTGAAAAAGACCTTTAAGATCATCAAGTCCAACCATAAACCCAACATGACCAACATGTCCGGATCCTTTTCCGCTGGGCAGCTTTCCAGCTGCTCTTCTCCATTTTTTATTGTCTTCTATAGCAGTAGCCAGATTAAGTTCTAGTTGGGGTTTGGCCATTTTAATTTTCTCCCTGCATAACTTCACAGCATCCTTGTAGTCTTCCTGAGTTGCCTGCCCCTTCTTCCAAAGGTCATAAATTCTCCTTTTATTCCTGAGTTCCAGCCAAAGCTCTCTGTTCGGCCAGGCCGCTCTTCTTCCTCACCAGCTCACCTTTCGCCACATGGGGACAGCCTGTTCCCGCGCCTTGAAGATTTACTTCTTGAAGAGCAACCAGCCTTTCTGGACTCCTTTGCCCTTCAGAGCTGCCTCCCAGGGACTGTCAACCAGTCTCCTGAACAGGCCAAAGTCTGCCCTCCAAGGTGGCAGTTCTGCTGAGCCCCCTCCTTCTCCAGGAATCAGAAACTCTAGAATGTCATGGTCACTGTGCCCATGACAGCCTCCAGCTGTCACAAGCAGAAGGGAAGTGGGAGGACATCATTGGTAGAACAGGCAGAAGTTTTTCCTGCAAGACACAGGAAATGTTCCTCATTTTCCCTGTCCCTAAAAGCTTCTGCAATGATTCTTTCTTATTTACTGGGATATCAGTTTCATACAAATCAGGAAAAAAAAGATTTGTGGCAAGTGGCCTTCAGGTATTATAATAGGAAGGATGTTTGCAGAGAGTTTTGAAACACAGATCTTATTCTAAAGAGCATCTTCATGCACAAACAGATGCTACACCAACACGTACATGGGCGTAACCCTAGACTGTTTGGTGACTCTGAAGTTGTGGAGTAGTTACAGTGAAGAAATTACTGTTACGTTTATGAAACACAGCCCAAAACATGGTGCTAAGTTTGTGTGGAGACAGAGAAAACAGAGGGGAATAGGCACAGCCCAGAGAATGAAGAGGTTACAGTGATATGGCAGATATGTAGAAATGGTTGGAAAAAGCAAGTGTGTATACAATTGAGGATTCTGGAGGAAGCAAAGAACCCAGCAGGTTAGACAACCAAATCATAAATAGAAATAAGCAGACGCTGGGGCCTAAGAGTTGAAGCCAGCACAGGGATCCGAAATGTCAACTTGCATTTAAAGACTATCATGGTTAAATCATACAGCAAACTGCGTAACAGACAAATGAGATGAATTGAAAGATTAGCCTATGGAAATAGAGAAAGGATTGTAAGGATTTTTGTTTTTTTTTTAATCCTGCCCCTTCTATACTCAACAAAAAAAATCTTAAATCCCATTTCCTGCCACTACAGGGCTAAAAAGTTAACACCATATTTCATAGTGGTTAACATGAAACAGGATTACTGTGCTGACTTGTTCTTAAAGAGCAAATACATTATAAAACCTAGATTGGGAACGAGGTAGATTTCTTTCTGCCGAATCCTCTGACAAGAAGCAGGAGAGAGAAAACATATTTTTCTCTAAGACTTCTGGGGATGAACAGAATGAAAAAGTCTGTTGCCCTCAGTAGAATTTATGTATTCTTGCAATTGGACTTTTTTTGTTCAGTCATTCACTGTAAAGACAGACTTCACATGAATATGAATGCTTACACTCTTTGCAATTAAAGCAAAAGAAATGCTTTGTTTATCCCTTAAACTCTGAGTTTTTCAAATAAGCCAGAAAGGTCTTATGAAGAGGATCCAATGACCCATCAGAAGGAATAACTTCTGAATGCCAGACAACGAGCTGCCTCCTGAGAAAGATTCAACCCCCCTCCCAAGCCGACATCCCAGCCAGAGCCTTCTCTGGAACCAGAGTCTGCCTGGGACTTCGCTCTGGTAAAGCTTCTTACAGGGACAGCACCTGGGCACCCTGTGTGTGACACATCCAGCAAGACTCCTAATGTCCTGCCCGTTTTCCCTTGAGCCTCTGAACTGTGACCTCAAAGCAAATGCATCTGAGAAGAAAATACATTAATCAGACGCTCACTCCGCCGGGCTCAGGATTTTTAAACCAGGGATCTGAATCAGCTCTATCGCCTCCCACTTCTCTCCTGATACAATTAGTCAGCATCTGCCCCGGCAGCCAACCCGCTGCCTCTCAGAGGGGGGCCAAGCAGCTGCAGCCCCCCTGCCCGCTGCCTCCCACCGGGCTGCAGAGAGCGGAGAGCAGCTCACTGAGCTCTGCCTGGCCAAGGGCAGCATCCCGTCCCTGCGCTGGGGAGCGAGAGGAGCTGAGAGCAGCCGCCGCTTCCAGCCTCTGCCATTCCTCGCTCCAGCCCCAGTGCAGGTTCAGACGTCTCCCAGCCACACCTCTCCCCACCTTGGGCCAGGGCCATGCCAGCTCCACACACCTGTTGGAGGCTTCCCCACATTTTAAGGGAATCCCCAGAAGGGGATTTGCAGGTGCTTTGCTCTCTTCAAAGAGTCCAGGCAACAAATCAGCTTGGGAAATTGGACCCACAGTATTTGATGTGGCGCTCTGACTTTTTCTACAGTGTTCTCAGCCCACCAGGTTGGCAGGACTGAACTTTATAGCTAAGCATTTTGAAAGAAGCATGTGCTTTTAAAATCCAGTTGAATTTTTGCTAGGGAAACTTTACAAAGGCATCATTAGTATATCCGCAGGAGTTTTGCAATTCTAGGTTACAGGTGATTACAGCAAATAAACAGGCATGCAAGTCAGGGTCGGAAGCAGTCTTTTGCTTAAAGCCCTCCTCACCAGGCACTTGGAAAATAAATAAAACCCCCGAGCAGTTCTGTTTTACCCAACAGCTATAGGGCTCCAGCCCCACTCCTCAGGCTGGATTGTGCAAGCTCTTACTCCAGCAGTCACACTGAGTTCAAGCAAAGTGCCTGAGTAAGCATTTGCAGAATCTGACCCCCCCAGTCAGTTATCTATACTGCACCTATTTGTGCCTTGCATTGCAAGCTTTTTAGCCAGGGATATGGTCTGGACGCATATTGTCAGCTGCAACGTGCTTTATCTCCATTTATGGCATTATATCTAATTTTTGGTGCCAAGTGCAGCATTACCCTTACAATGACTTCTATTAGAGACAGTTTCCCCTTAAGACTGCGATCTGACCAACAACCAGTTGGCACTGTTCATTTCTTTATGTTATTGCAAAACTACCATGTTCATACTACCTCTCTGCTTCTTTAATTTCAAGCATTTTGTTAAAAAAATAGTAAGACAGGCACTGAATTACGGAAGTGCTACACCCTGGCATTACAGTGACTTGACTGGAGATGCTGCCATCCTTTTATCCTGTGAAGGTTTTAAAAACCGGGAACCAAAAACAAAATTAAAGCAACAAACTTGACTGATTAGTCCCCAGTAGCGTGTAAGTTCAGCAGAGGCAGCCTGGCTTTCCCCTGCCATCATTCCCCGTGGGCACCGGCCCCTTTCCCCTCCCCAGGCGCGGCAGAGGGAGGGCTGGGCGGCAGCGTGGCACAGCGTGCCGCAGCTCCGATGGAAAAAAATCGGCAAGTTCCCCTGAAATGCTGCGTCCTGCATGCCACAAAGGACAGCTGCTACCTTCTCACTTACAAAAACGTGACCCCAGCCAGTCAATCCAGAGCCAACGCTGTCAGACGCCCTCACACTCACCACTTCTGATGGTCAAAGCCATTGTGATGAAGCAGCTTCCCCTCCACCTCAAAAGGGGATGTGCTTTGCTTTGCTCCAAGAAGGTTTGGGGGGGCTGCTTTGGGTTTGCTGTCTTTTTTTACTTTTTAGTGAGGGTACAAGCCAAGCTGTTGTAAATAAACACAGAGGTAGCATGGGCCCGTGTGTAACCGCAGAGGAAGTGAGCACAAATAGGCAAATATTCAGAATAATGTTAAAGTGGATGCAAATGGGAAATTGCTTGGACTCACCTGGACTCCTTTCCCTCTGCCTTGTCCAACCAGTTCATGGATGGGGAACATCCCAAACCCCTGGCATAAGGTATTAGATGCTCTGGGTATTAGGTAGAAAACTACTGATAAGTCTTTCGAAAAGGTGCAGCTGGTGTCAGGTAGCCCAGGTCCCATTTCATTTGGACTCTCAAAATTTGGAGGGGAGAGGGAGATTTTCTTTATTTGAAACTGTGGTGCTTAATCAGTCATTCGCGTCTGCTGGGAGTGGAAGCTGGTTTGGCTGGCTGTGGCCATGGCTTCTGTTCTGTTAGGGAAGAACCCTTGTGCAGCTTTCAGAAAGTCATATAAACATCTCAAAAAAGGTTACATGAAGATGCCAGACGCAGCTATAAGTCACAGATTACTAATTATGAAGGCAATTTAAGATCCTTGGGGTAGAAAGGATCTCTTTGCTGGATAGGCAAATATTTTAATTCCATATTCCAGTGATCACTGTTCCAACAGGACTCTTAAAATATCTTTTACTTCCATGACTGTCCTCTGTTGTTTGTTACACCTCCATGGAGCTTTTAAATAACAGCATGATTTCTAGTACTACAGCACTATCAAATGTACTCGTTTTCTCTGCATTTGGTTCCACTTATAAGACAATGAATTATCAGTACAGCATTCAGCTTGAAATCCTCTTGCACAATTAACAGGGTGAAATATTAGACAGTAGCAGCTACTACTGGTATTTACTGTTCATTAAATGCTCTTGGATATTCAGCCCATCTTCAAAATATCACGCCCTTACACAGAGATAGAGAGGTACAGACAGATTAAATTGTTTTTCCAGAGTCAAACAACAAATCACCGACAAATTCTCATACTCAACTAAATCTCTGTTTTAGCCACAAAAATAGAGATTGTCAGAACAAAGATAATGACTTATAGTCCTCTCTCCGCACTCAGATCACTTTTCCCTTACTCGGAAGCTGAGGAATATCACTACGGCAATTAAACCCATCACTTACAAGTAGCAACCAGAAACTGGGAGACCCAGCATGACTGGGATAAGCCAGCTGACTCCAGCTACTAAAAGAGGTCCACGCTTGGGGAATACTCAAGACATTCCTTCTCCAGAGGCACCACCCATAATAACAGCCCAACAGTCTCAAACACCTCTGCATCTTGGATGGATATGCAGAACCGCATATATTAAACTGCTTTTCTTGGAGTTCACTTAAGAATGCTGCCAGCAGAGGCAGTTTTGCTGCCAACACAATTTTTACCTGGAGCAAACGGAAGCGCTTTTCCAAGAATCTCCCAGGCTGTTGCGTCATGCGGCACGCTGGCACCGCACCACGCAAAACACAGGCTGCTGCTCTGCGCATCCTGACAGCCACTATTTAGAGCCATTTAGTTATTCCCGGGAAGAGACTGGCAGTGCAAAACAGACCTTCCAAAAAAACCCAGTGTTCACTGCAGGGGGATCTAGTCTCATTAATATTTTCAATGCTGTAGCAAAAAGTGAGTAATTTTTATAGCTGGCATATTTCAATGTTCATTACCATTCTGAAAGCCGTGTTTGAGAAAGCGCAGTAGAGACTAAGAAACGTAGCATTTTTGAAGGACTGGAGGGCAATTGTCTCTATTGTTCCTTCCCCACTGTGGGTTTTGCGTAATACTGAAGTGTTAGTCCTTTGGCAACTTTAGCAATTTGAAGCTTTATTAGAATTATGTGCATGATGACAGCATTTACAGGCCCTTGCTAAGGTCAGGGTCCCATTGTGCAAACTTTTAAACATGATGAGCATTTATAAGATAAATATACAAGACAAACCAAGGACATTGTATTCTCCATACTTTAAAGATGAAGAAAACTTAAGTTGCTTAACTTTCTTCATGACAATAGCATGGAAAATTTAAATCAGTGATAGAAACTGAGCCCAGAGTTCCCTAGACCACACGCCCACCCAGAAGAATGAAATCTGTGCATACATTCAACTACTGCACCAATTCAAGTACTTATAACCAAGTTTTCTGGGTAAAACTTTTCAAGTCGTAAGTTACATTGCTTTTAAAACATGTTCAGCCAAACATCAGTCTGCCGACATCTGAAGAATTACAAGACAACTCTATTTATTGTGCCTTTTGGTGCTACATTTCTGGGTATGTACACTTCATAGATGTGCATGCACATTTATATTTTTAGTGGGTTCCCTGCCATCTACAACTTTGGTAGATATTTTTCGTAGAAGTTCCTGGAACATCCACATTTTTCTTTGAAGACTGGACATAATCATGTCACTAATATCACATTATCAAAGAATATTTGAACTGCTTAGAAAATGAACAAAGAGCCTTTTTCAAGGACTTGAGAAGCGTGATGCAAAAAGCTCCACATGAGGACCATTCTGAATACTTTATAAGGGTAAACAGAAACTAGGAATAACAAAGCACATTAAATACAAGCAGCACAAGTTCAAATCTCACTCTACATTGGCATAATTTCAAACCTTCTTTTAAATAGGTCTTGTTTAAAAAAAGAAGTCAGTCTTCAATTGTAAGCGTTTGCTAGTGAAGTTTTGAGGAAAGTCAATCCCTAAAGAGAGAAAGCCACTACTTTATTAATAGTTTCATCCAGTCCTGGGCAGTTAACCTTTTGCATCAGGATCCTTTTGTAAAGGGACAGAGAGGATGGTTTTTTTCAGTTCTAGTTCAATAACTCGTTCTTTCAGGCTGGAGAAAGCAACTGAGATTTGAGGAGGGGCAGAAGGGCTGGAAAGCTTACTGCCCTCCGAATCAAAACTAGGTGTTGGAGACTAGTATCTAGTTCTAAACTCATAAAAGAGCAGCATAACTAGAAAATAATCCATTCCTTTTTGCTGCAAGAACATTTCCTTTGCTTTGCATTTAAAATGGGGCTGAGTAAGATCACAGATTAAGTCACATAGGAGGGAACCTCAGGAGGCCATCAGAAAGTATTTTGATGAGAAAATATTTTCCAAATATTTTTATTTAACACTTCAAAATACTCTGGTTTAGTATTTCATTGAATTTAATGCTATATAAGAAGTTGCTTGATACATTTGTCAGAAACAATAACATAGTACATTAATTTTGTTTCTGATTTGCATATTAAATCATAGCTTGAATGTGTTAAACCCCATCCTCCTGCTTAACATAAAACAATACCAAATTTACTTTAAAGTTATTTTTAGTTGCACATCAACATGTGTTATTAGGTACGAACCAGTGAGATCCAGTCTTTCCACTGGAGAGTAACTACCCCATAGACAAACAAGCAAGCTTTAAAATCAGGTTTCTTGTGGGCTGATTTCAATTCTCAGTTAAAATTGGCAATGCAAATTACTCTATTCTGCTCTTTATCAGACAAGAGAAAAGATTTCCAAACTGTCAAACCGGCTGGTGGCATCCCGACAGCAGATGGAAATGCAGTAAGTGGAGTCCTGCGTGGCAGTGTCTTTATGTGACTCGTGGAAAACTGAATCCACGCACTGAATGGTTCTTTATCCAATGGGAAATGAGCCCATGTTTAGGGGAGGGAATCTGCCATACACCCCTGTCACCTCCAGCCAGGCCAGGAACGCGTGGGACCAGCCCAGCATGACGAGCAGAGGAAGGTCGTTTACCATACGATGCCTCTTCCCTGGTCAGTCCATTGTGTATCTCTTTCAAAACTCAGGGCAAAAGACTGATTTGAAGACAATTTCATCTTGCATCGTGTTTGGTTCAGCGGGGGAAGGGAGCAGACAAGGCAAACTGATATATTAATGAAAGCCACCCCCACTACCCAAGGGACTGAAGGACAGCGAGTGCCTCGGGCCAGCAGGCTGACGCGGAGGGCTCTCGACCTCCCGTCCAGAACCTGGGCGACCACAACATCGGCAAGTTTTTCCATCCAGTATCTAAAGCTGGAAGAGCAAGAGGGAGTTGTTCCTGGTTCCTGCATAGATCTTTCAGGACATTTAGCAACAGAAGCAACAAGTACACTCTGTTTTCAGGGTCGTTTTTGGTGGGAGAGCAGCCCTGATGACAGTTTTGAGCACAGAACTCCCTGCCCTTCTCTAAACTTCTCTTACTGCTGGCTGAAGACGAGGACCCTTCCTCTCCCAGCTTGGCTGTCAGTGTATGTGTCTTCTGACGCTTTCTGCAGGAGACTCCAGAGCAGTTTGCCTTTTCTACATTAGCAAGAGAACCAGCGCTGAAGGAAGTTTCCCACAATAGGTCCATTTCCAAACGCCTGCTTGAGGGTTTCAAAGATCACTCTTTAGCTCCTTCAAATCTGCAGTGTGCACATCAGAAAATGTGATACAGTACATGTGTAATCCTGGATAAACTAGATTCCCCACCCCTTTCCATTAAGTAAAATCAGTAACTAGAATCCCTGTTTAGGATTTGTGATTACAAGGATCACCCTCCGCCCTGCCCTGGTCAAACAATACGAGCTCCAGAGCCGTCATTTCAATAATGCAAAACCCTGTTGCTTCCACTCCAGAACAGCTGACTTGAAGTGCATGCTAGGCTGTGCTTATTAAGAAAATGAGAAATCTGATATATAGAAAGAAAACACTGTGTGAGGATTAATCCTGGATTGCAGTTTGTGGCCAGCACTGGGCCGTCATCCAAACACAGATGAAAAAGAACAAAATTCCTCCCACCTGTCACTTCCAGCAGGTACAGCTATTGCACTGTTGTAGTCTTCCCCTTACAGCTATTGTAACAACCCCTTTTATATCAGCTTAAAATTCCGGATTGACCTCACTGTTTCATTTCTTCCTTGTTTTGTGGGAGCCAGCACTGGAGGGTGAATTTTCTTTCCAGGAATTACAAGCAAGAAGCGTGAGTAAGTTACAAGTTTGGACAGCTAGCTTGTAATACGCGTACACTTCAAGGAAAGAAACGCAGCTTAAAACTGGCGTCCTGTTGGAACCTGGAGATGCTAACTGAACAAGAAAATACAACTCTCAGGAACACTTGGGTTTTTTTACATTGTTTCTGCCGCTTTTGAGAGAAGTAAGCACACTGTCACTGCTGATTAAAAGAGACCTAAACAAACAAATGCGATTGCTTTGCCAATGAGCTGCTGCACAGCAGAGATCTCCATTGCAATGCATTGTTCTTGCTCCCAATACTACCTCAAGATAAAAACCAATTTAAGCAGCCCTGGTGGTTTAATCTCTGATGTTCAATCCACACCAAATCAAAGGAGAAGTCATCTTTACTTTTAAAAATATGTTCTCCTGCTTATGGTTGGGTCAACACTCTGTTATTGCAATCCCACAGCTGAGCCCTGTTAATTTTTCTCCGAGCCCAGCAGGGTGGGCAGGTCTGCTGATGCTGAAATGGTCCTCCTTCCCGTTGAGCTTTGCCTGTCACAATACAGCCAATATAATGGCAATGTCACAAACGGGATTCTGCTTTCTCCTGCTCCAAGACCACATTCGCTGCTGCACTGAAATGCCGTTTTGTGGCAACGTTCTTCCCTGGATGTTGTCAGAAACTGCGGTGTTGTTCGTACACTTTAGCAGTCAGATTTGGTTAGAGGATGGAAAACTTGGGTTTTCTGTAGAGAAAACATGACGACCTCACCATGCTAGTACCTCTGCCTGTCAAACTACGATGTGTTCATCAGACTGGATGAGAGCGTTAAAAGCTGCAGTCAGCACAAACAGGAGTTCTGATATGAGGACAAACGCACCTCAGTTTTCAAACATTATCCTATTTCCCTACATCTATCATCAAAGAAGGCAGCAGGAGCTCAAAGAATAGCCATGCACTATTTTCTATAGAAACTCAAAGGAATGCATAACGTACAGTTTATGTTTGACAGTTCTTAATTACTATAGGCTGTAAAGATGCTACGAAACAAGAACTCCCATTGCAAGATCTGCTGTTCACAACTTCAAATTTCATGCTGTGACCACCAGTTTTGGGCTGTGGTGGCTATTTTAGGGAGTTTCAACCCATTACACAGCCATACTGATAAGCATTAGGTTGTGCTCTAGTTGTTTTAAACAACTAATCAAAATGAATTGAACACATACCCTCCTGGAATAAGGCCTCTCACCTTCTCTTTCTCTCCTCTCTCCCCCCACCCCTTGTCACACACTGGCTTCTGCCAAACAATTCAGCACT
Source organism: Streptopelia decaocto (assembly GCF_964273445.1). Classification (NCBI taxonomy): domain Eukaryota; kingdom Metazoa; phylum Chordata; class Aves; order Columbiformes; family Columbidae; genus Streptopelia; species Streptopelia decaocto. The sequence goes on along the minus strand of NC_138670.1, from coordinate 8,274,317 downwards.
GACACCACAGCGCATCACGTGAGACCAAGTGCTTCGAGCATCTTGCCATACTTATTACTATCTACACATCCATAAGTCATTCCGCCCAGCAACGTATGTGAATACTAACGTGAGCTCCTTCTTTATGCATTAAAGATTTAGAGCTCTCTCGGATTCTTGGAAGAAGCTTTTCCCCCGTACACTGAAAAATCATCTCTTCCATATATGTGGATCTTGTCTGCATTTCACGTAGATGAGGAAGCATGACATAAGAAAAACCTGCTATATCCTCGGGTTCTCCCATTCCTCCTGCTCACACCCTTGTGGCCACGCAAGTCTACTGAGATTAAGCGATGGATTTTAGACGCAAAAGAACAAGGCACTAATGCGGGGTTTCCTTACCCGTGATAGAATGGAAAGTAACAAATGTAAGAGGTTGCTTATTCTTAATGCTGATCTCCTCCAGAGCTAAAATGATATGTCAGTAGCAGGTGGCAAGTTTGAAGACCCCCCTCCCCTCTCTCTCTTTTTTTTTTTTAATAAATATAACAAAGGGCACACAGATTTGACCTAATGGGTCAACCATCAAAAGTTAAACTGATTTAAATAATTAGACCTAGAATGTCAGGCACCACTGCAAATAATTGCTCCTAATGCTTTTAGGATTAGATTGCTAATGAAAAGGCGCAAAAAGGAGGCCACTTGCAGTTGTGGAAATAAGTCAATTTTCTTTCCATATGTCATTTTCTCCATGTAGATTTGCTGTGAAATCCTAAGGAGTCATTTACAGCTTTCTCTCCAGAGCTGCTGAAGTATATACAATAGTTCTGAGTCATAAAAAAGAGTAATAAGTCATCTTGAAATACTCGTTGTTTATACACTGTATTTATCAAGCACAGCAAACATCTGCTCATAGTTCTGACATTTTCCAATGAAAGTGACTATTGCATATTGTTTTCCCCTTTAATTTGTGGAAAAACATGGGAGCCATTCAAATATAAACAGCATTCCGCAATAAATTTAAACCAGTTTTGGTCAAAGGACAGTTTATTAGCGGAATGTCATTTTGATGCTCCTCTTAACTGTTTTCTGGCTGCTCTCTCAGATTTATTCTAACAGCTCAGTAGCATCTAGGATGATTTCGGTAACCGTCTGCTAGAACCCTTGGTTTCATCTATAATTCATTATTTGATGTAAAGGTATACACCCGCCCCGCTCGCAGAGACTGAACGCCAAGTTACCCGCCTCTCGAAGCGCCGAGCCGGCCCGAGTTTTCAAAGGCTGCGGATTTCGCAGCAGAAAGTTTCGAGTCACCAAATCCCCGTGTGTAAACAGGCGCTCAGCCGAGCGGCGGGAGCAGCGCGGCGGGGCCGGGCGCGGTGTCCAGCGGCCGCGGGGCGCCGGGCGGAGCGCGCCTGGCGGCCGCGATAACGGGGAGCGCGGGGGCCGCACCGAGAGCCGCCCGCTCGCCGCGGTGCCCACTGCCACCTGGGGCCGGTCCAGCCACAAGTCAATAATTGACTTCGCCCGCCGGCTCTCGCCCCGTACAAACGGGAGCGGGCGGGGAGCGGGCTGGGCGCTGCGGGCACCGCGGCCGCCCTGCGCACCCGCGGGGCTCCCCCGGGGCGCGCACCGCGCAGGGGGCCGCGCATACAGCCTCCCCCCACCCCCACTTCCCCGCCGGCTCTGCTTTGCTTTTAAATGCAATCAGAAAAACAAAAAAGCCCGGCTCCCCCCGCCGCCCAGCTGGCACCGGCACCGGCGAGCCCGGGGATGTAGGGCCCGGCCCGGCTCCGCGGCGCCGTTCACCCGGGACCGGGCAGCCGCGGGCAGCGATCAGCCCTCCCGGCTCCCGGAATTACAGTGTTACGCCCCTCGGCAACAATATTGCCAGCCTGGACGTACAATTTAATGATTTTTTTTTCAACCGGGTGGACAGCTCTGCTCCTGGCTGGCGGGGCCGGGGACGCGCGCGTTTCCTCCGGGGGCACAAAGCCGGGCGGGCAGGGTCCTGCGAGCCCCCGGCCGCGGGAGGGTGCGCGATCCTGCGCTCCGTCCATTGCATCCGAGACGGTGCCGTAACAAAAGCCAGAGACCCGCAGCGACGGGCAGGGCGAGAGGAGCCGGCGGGTCCTTCCCTCCGCGATCCCGAACGGCCGAGGGGAGCGGCGGGGAAGGGGGGAGCCGGGGCAAAAGTTCACCGCGGTCCCGGTAGGGCAGGGGGTGCCCGGTGGGGCAGAGGCCGGCGCTGGGGCTGGGGGATGCCGGCCTGGCTCGTCGCCTTGCAGCCCCGCGGATGGACTGCGGGGGGAAGGAAGCGATGCGAGTCCCGGGAGCCCCTTCCCTGCCCTCTCCTCCACAATGCGGCCGGATCCCCGGCACAAACACGCCCCCCGGCACCCCGAGGCTCCGCTCCCTCCTTTCGGGGAAAGAAAAATAATATACGGCTCAGTTGCAGTGGGCAAGTGGGTATGGGGAGAAGGCTGCAGCTCCGGGGCTGCTTGCCCGCCCCGCCGGTCACCCCCACGCCGGCCTCGGCGGGCAGCAGCTGCGGCCCCCCGGCCCGAGCCCACCGCCGCCGGGGAAGGGGCAGCGCACACCCGTGCGCACACACACACACACACAAATGGCACGGGAAGAGGGGGAAAGTTTCCAGCCGCTTTAACCAAATAGCCAACATTTGCAACCCGCAGACAGGCGCGGTGGCGAATACACCGTATGCTCGCCCCGGCCCCCAAAGCAACGGGGCAGCGCGCCGGGCGGGCGAGGGGAGGGGGCCCGGGGCATGGAGACAGGGGGCAAGGGGGACAAGAAAATGATCTGTATTTTTTTCAATGGAACTACCGCTGGTGCCGGGCACGGCTGCTTCAGGGCAGGGAACAAGGGGACACCCCCGCCACCCCGGCCACTCTCCCGGGTGGACCCATGCAGATGGGCAAATAACCGGGGTTGCAAATAAAGAGCGGGGGAGCGGGGCTGGGCTGCACCCGGAGCCCGGCAGCGCCCGCCCGGCCGCCCGAGCGGGACGCGCGGCCCCGCGCCCCCGCCCGCGCCCCGCTCCGCGTTACCTTCTTATTGCATCTGGAGCAGCAGCTTTTCTTCCCCTTCCCCTCTCCTCCTCCTCCTCCTCTCCCTCTCCTGTCCTCTCGGTTTATACCAGCCTGTTCCTCATCTCACAGCCTTCCTCCCAGCGCCATCTTGCAAGCTTGTGACGTTGGGAGCCGCTCACCCCTGACCCACATTTGAATAGAAGCCAAAATGAAAAAAAGAAGAGGAGAGAGAGAGGGAGAGAGGAGAGAAAGAGGGGGAAGAAGAAAGCGGAACAAGGAGAGGCAGGGAAAGCTGCAACTAAGCAAGTGCTGTGCCAGTGTGGAACAGCATCGGCTCCCGCTCCCTTGCCAGCTACTTTAGTAATAAGCAATTTCCTGCTTTTGCAATAAATGTTGCCGCGGCGGGGCTGGGAGAGGGACGGAGAGCTGGGTAATTCCCAGCGGGGGACCAGGGCTTCCCCCAGCCCGAACCGCCCCCCCCTTCCCTGCCACCCACACCCCGAAACCCAGCCCGACCACTGCCCCCCGGCAGCCCGAATGCTGCTGCTCCCTCACAGGTTTTGAGCAATGAAAAAGGCATTTATTAAGATTATTTCTCCCATCACTGATGAGGTCTCAAGTGTTTGTTAAGGGGAATTATATAGATTATAGCTTGTCCATGTATTGGAAGCTGAAATAAGCTTTATACACAAATGAAAAAAAAAAATCCTCATCTATAACACCATTTGCATATTAGCCTTTTATCACTCCTGTCTATTTGTTAAGGACTGACAGTGCGTTTTGCACCATCCAAGACATAGATGAAGACACGGCCTTTATACCCCTAGAATCCATAGAAATCTGAAGTTTTGTGCTTTTTTTTTTAGTATTTGCTGATAGGAATTATATCGAGGGGAAAAGTTATTTGTGTTTTGCATCCCTGGTCCTGCAAAGACTTTCATGCATGCTTAACTTTAAGCACATCAGTAATCACACTGAGCAAGCAGGGGCTATTCAGATGCTTACACTAAGCATGTACACAGCCTGCAAGCTCAAACTATTATTTTGTAAAATGTTAAGTGAACTGATATTACCTTCATTTTACTGACCATTGCCACAAAGTACAACTCTGCAGAAATCTAAATTATACCTTTGTAGCACTTTCTTCCTTCAGTAGCTAATTAATCTGTAATAACAGGAGCAATGCATATAAACATCTTCATTGTGATCATGCACAGGAGTTCTTCCACTTTCCCATGTAGGAATCACTGCATGAGCTGCAAATGTGAGGTGACATTTTCTTCTGTGCCCTCAGAGCCACCCATAACCAAAACTTTCTGTAGCCTGAGCAAGGTGATTCATTAGCAAAGCTGAGCCTACCATTTAACACATCTCTAGGAATTCCCTAGTAGCCTCAACGCCAGCAACTCTCTCTGGCGCTTCCTGTGCAGGTCCCTGCAGTTCTCCTGCACCTCAGCTGGGTCCCAGCCTGAGCTCTCCTTCCCTGGTAATAAAGATATTTTCTAGTTGCTCATCCAGAGTTCAAAGTTTTTGCAGGAGATGGTTTCTTCAGCTCTACCGAAGTGGCTTGAGGAGCAAATAAAGATAAGGCAAATCACAACAGCCATATCAGAAAGGTCTGGACTGGTGGTTTGTTCACAGTACACTCAGTAAAGAGCAGAACACTTTAACAGTGGTGAGAACAGCAAACCTGACTGTCAGCACAAGACCCAGTGAAGTAGATAAGAATCAATTCAAGACTCTTCCCCCACCGGGAAAGTTAATTTAAGATTGGTGGTGCTGCTCTTAGCTGTATTTTAAAGCTAAGTGGCCTTGCAAATAGCCAGGGAGGTGTAGGTAGCCATTTGCTTCACGCTGTGCCAGAGGAATTAGTAGGCAAATACACAGAAGTCCTTGTGCTATGTTTCTAAACAGGGGAAAAATGCATCCTGGAGTTATTTCAGGCGGGTTTAGACATCTTGGTTTAGAAAGACCTGCTTCGTGAATCTGTGTGGCATCTCAAGACCTCAATGCCACCGTCTGCCCTCAGCCTTCCTTCCTTCCTTCCTTCCTTCCGCTGAATCTTACCACCCCAGAAACAGCGGAACAGTCCGTGTGCCCCTGCCAGTTCACAGACCAACATCTGAGTTCAAACCCGCTTTCATCAGAGGTTTGAACAAAGGTGCCAAGGCTTTGCACATGAATGGCTTGAGGCACAAGCATTTCAGTCTGTCTGCCAACTTTGTTAGGCAGGTGATAACTTTTGGGAGTGAAAGTTGGAAAGAAGGGGAGAAACATCCTAAAATGCCACCGCAAGATTTAGTCTGCAGAAAGGTTTAGTTGTATTTTAATCTTCTCTAGGTTTAGGGACAATCGGGTCTGAGCATCCCTAGGGAAATGAAAAGATAGACACATTCTCAGTGGAGAGGAGACAAAAAAAAAGACAAAAATTACGTGTCTGGCACCTAGAAATGATATGGTAGGATGCAGCACTGCATCCAGCTTCATATTTACATGATAATTATAAGGTTGAAAAAGAATTAATGAGAAAGCCAGACCTGGCGCTGTCACTAGGACCACGGACATCTGTGGAGAATCTGATGAGCTGAGTAGAAGTGTGACCACACCTACCTGGCAAACATCTACAGGCATGCAAGGCAGATACCATGATACCTGTAATGTCTCCAAGCAACCACAGCCAGAGAACTTGCCGTCCAAACAGAGGGTACACCCTCAAGTTCCAAGAAATCACACCCAGTGTGGGCACATCTGGCACCGGGTGAAACGTGTGCCCGTGTACGTGAAAAGCAAACGCGTTACTGAGGTGCAGAGAACAGCGTCGGGGGAAAGGCCGGACTGGAAGGGTAGCGGTGGCACTCTGGTTACAAATGCCATGGCGCAACGAGCGTGTTCTGAAGGATGGTTTGGGCTGGTGGATACTTTGAAGGAAGAGGCTCCTCTATTTCCAGCCAGATACTTGTGATTAACTTTGTTTTCAAATTTTGTCTGACTGGGCTTTTTAACATTTATTTTGAAAAGAGCACAGTCAGGATGGCAGCAGCGGGTTGTGCCGGGTGCTCTGCAGACACAATGAAAGCAGCAACTTCCTCCTCAGTGTGTTAATGAATCTGTTGAATACAAGGCATCCAAGGCAGCTATGATGAACAGATTTTTGTCCTGACAGTACACAAATAGTTCAGAACAGAATCCAGAATTTCACTCCATTCTTATATATTAGCCCTCAGTATCTATTCACAATTGCTCTGTAATGCTACTTTCAGACAAATAAGGTTAATTAACTGTACCCCCCCCCCCCGCCCCCAAATAACTTAGTGTTTACAAAATACTTAGACTCAAATCAGGTCAGTGGCTGAAACCCAGAAGAATTTCAGGGCTTTAGTTTGTTTTTAGTGATTTTCAACCAACTGGTGGGTTCAGAAGCAGTTCCAGTCCTTCGTAGCTCTGCTAATAGCAAGTTTAAACTCATCATAAAAACGGAAGAGGACATCGGTAGAATTGTTATAGTGGCAAACGAGTGCTGTGGGTGAGGAATGAAGTAATCTGAGCAAAGAAAATGCCATTGCAGAAAGTAAATAGAATAATGACCAAAGGGTGGCCATGTGCCCTTACGGCTCTTCAGTGCCACCTGCCTTCGGTCCCAGCGCCGGTGGATGGCCAGTGCCATCTAGCAGGCAGAACAGTTGCTTACAGTGCTGAACTGATGGGTGAAGCTGGGAGGGAAAGTTGAAACAAAAAGGGAGAAACTATAATTCAAAGAACAAAGTGAAACATACAGGGCAGAGAGTTCCTGTGTATCAAAGTGAAGGCGAGGGCTGCTGATCAGGAATAAAATTAATTTAGCTATAAAAGTAAAGTTTCTTAGCAGAGGTGTGCAGTTGTTATCTCTCCAGTGGCATAGTCCTGACAGTGCCACTAAAAATGCTGAGGACCAGAACATCAGATTGGAGCTGAAACAGGCAACCTCTGAGGCATCGTAGTGACCCAGGAAAACTGTGTGGAATAGTAACACAACAGTGAGTGATAGCTCATGAAATGAAGTTATTTTGTTGTCCTCTCAGTAGAAGTCCACCTCCACACTCACACGTGTGTCTGGAAGGTCTTTTCCAACAGTTGCCAAAGTGTCCATGGAGGAGACTCCAATTTTATGCTACGATGGGTTTTGAAGATCTTTTGTCTCCTAGTTGCAAATGCTCTGAATGAATACGCTGTCCTTGGTAAAGCCTCTTTATAATTAGCTGGATTAGTTGGTTCCCCCTCTGCTACCTATGGTCTTTTGACTGCAGTTGGTAGATGGACACAAAGAACATCTCATTTTGACCTTTGTGTTACTTTATCTTAATTTCTTATATCTGTCCCTCTTTTTACTGAAAATCCAAATACAGTGGTTTAGGAAAACCATATGTAATCAAGGAGGATCATAGACTGTAAATGTGATCTGAATCCTTAGTATCAGAAATAGCCACAAAGGTCCCCAGTTGGGAGCTAGCTTTCTGCTGCAGTGGCTCACAGATCCACTTGGCTCTGCACTGGTTTGCATTTCAAGGGTTCTGTTCAAAATCATGGGGTTAGAAACCCAGTTTAAAAAAATAAACAGAAGGTAACAGTTTGAAAAATTAGGCTAGTCATTTAGTGTTTGTACAAGGTACTATTTTGTACACTTCTGCTTCTGTTGCATTCTCAGTGATAGAAAGTTTTAATTTCCTTGGAAGAGAAGAAACATACAGTATTTTTATTGCTACAAGCTGAAGCCTCTTGCTAGGCGTTCTGGCATACGCAGGGCTGATGCAAGGGGTTTTGCGGCTCTAATCAGATAAAAACATTGCTTCCATTATAACAAGATCTTTGATTTCTGTTGGCCTGTGAATTTCATTGCTAATATGTTCACTCTGGTACCTATCTACAAAACATCTGTATTTAACTATGTCTACCCTGTTAGTGAATATAGTCTGTGCGATGCATAATTTCACTAGACTATGGCAGAGCAATAAAAAGTAAGGAAAACAACTGATGAACAAAACTACTACCTGTGTGTGTTGAGAATAAAGTGAGATTTGCTGAAAATAACTCTGAAATAGATGTCAGAAGGAAATTAAAAGAAAAAGATATAGAACTTGTACAACTATGAAGTGTGTGGATGAGGAAAAGAAGAATACTTTTGTACCCAAAATCTGAGTGAAAGCTTTGCCATAGTTTTTAAGAGAAACAGTGAAGTTCAAGAAGGGAGCAAAACCAGCATGACTGGTTGGAATGAGAGCATGAAAATGGAAGTTATCACAGTAAAGGTGAAAGCAAATCTAAAAGAGCTCAACATTTTCAAGTGAGGGAAACCAGGCATTTTCCATCCTAGAATTCCAAAGGAACAAATACCAGATTGGTAGCAAGGATTAGAAATATTTTTATTTTTAAAATTATTAGAAAGTTACCTAAGTAGCCACTGAAGTCATTGACTTCAAGACCATTTCAGGCTTTCAGAAGAGTTTTGAAGAAAAATATAATTAACAAGAAAAAGAAAACTAGCCAAAGAGAAGATAAACAGGATGAAATGATACCCCAGTGCTGATTTTGTCGAGTATCCTGAACTATTTATTTGCTGAGATAACTGGTTTTCTAAGCAAGGGGAAACGTAGTAGATCTAATCTATATGGATTTTAGTCAAGCATTTGATATAATGCCACATGGGAAGTTATTAATTAAGATGGAGAAGATGGGGATTAGTACAAGAACAGTAAAATGCATAAGGAATTGTCTGAAGGAGAGATGCCAATAGATTACCATTGGGATAGAGAGATTACCAGTGATTCAAGACTGAACTTGTTTAATATTCACTATAATGATCTATTGCCATTTAAGCTGGAATATGCTGAAGAGGTTTTGTGATGAAACAGCCAAGAGGCACCGTGAGCGACGGGAGCAGAGGGTCAGGGCTGGTGGGCTGGAAGGCAGTGAAAACCGTCAGCAGTGGAAATTGGATGCAGTTCTGTGCAAAAACAGTGTCCATTTGGGATGCACACCTTCAGCCAGCAAGAATTAGGCAGCATCTTCAAGCTGGTCATCAGGGCTTCATCTGCAGGCAGGAAGGACAACAGCTCGAGAGTGGAGGTCTGTCCTGCCTCTTGGCTTCTTGATTTAGGATAAAAGGAAAGTCAATGTGTCTGTCTCTCTATTGACTATATAGAACCCTGTGCAGAAGGATGAAGAAAAATAGGTTGTCTCGAAGGAAGAAAACTGACTTTAAAAAAAAAAAAAGGGAAAAAAATGAATGCATTAGTTTGTCAGTGGATGACTGTGAACCAGTACTAGGATCACAAATGTGATCCTAGACAAGGTTCTTCCAGTAGCAATAGGAAGGCACCGCTGACATTACACAAGGCACCGCTGGACCATCATGTCTGCTGTTGTGTAGGATCTCATCACAGGTATTGGGACAGATTTTAGTCTATCAGGATGTCCATGGGCATCGTAAGGGCCACAAGCTTTCCAACAAGAGCAGGGAGGTGAAAAATGCACCTGCTTTCCGGACAAATGCTGATTGTGGGTATGAGAGATGTGCGGTGTGTTGCTGGTGGAGGCTGGGAATGTCCGAGGTGCCAGGATCTCTTCCAGTCTTGTGTTTCTAACGTTACAGATAGGAAGGTGTTGGTCATCAAAAGCATGTGTATACTTTGACTAGCTTTGTTTGGTCCTGGTTTTATTTTTTTATGTTTACTTATAAGTACATATATGTGTGTATACACACACACATCCATCCATAAATATATATTTAAGTGAAGTTTTGCTCATGTTGCTTATTGGGTGGCATAGAAATACTAAGCTGTGTTTTGTATTGTCTGTAATAACCCACAGAACCGTCCAGTATTTGTTAATGTGCTACTTTTCTGAGTATTCCTGGTGTTGACTTTTGAAGTTATAAGTAACCTAAAAATATATTCCTGTCCTTACATTAGATAAAAATAATAAGAAAAAAAACCCCACCAAATTCAGCTGTACATAACATCTTTTTGCTTTCTCTGTGTGTAGGTACTTTGAGTGGCAGTATGTACAGTGTGCATAAGTAATTAATGTTGCAAGCTGGAAGAATGAATTATTGTCAGATGGAGGTAAAGCATACAATATGGTCAAGTAAGCAGTTCCAATAATAGCTCTTGCTTATAGAAGCAAAATGCAATAGAGGGCAAACTCTGCAGGTTGCCAGATTGGTGTCAATGTGGAGCTTTGTTGCCAGTTGGTGACCAGGGACAGCAGAAGGATTGGTTTTAGCTGAATGCTTTCAAGCTGACGTGTTTACCACACGTAATGAGATTGCTTCTCAAGCAGTGGCAGTTAAGCAAAGGGCATAGGTAATTTTAGCTTGATTTAGTTGGTGGAGGTCTAACTAAAAGCCACCTTTCCCTTCCTCCCTAACTTGGCATTTTGGCGTTAGTTACGTCTAGGTGAACACGAGCCATGCGCTGTTGTTGCTGGGGCAGCCGGCTCAGGGCAGCATGTGCCCCTCCAGCTGGGAACTCAGCTGAAAAACGGGAGTGTTGTATGTTGTAAGGCAACCGGCCGGTGCAAACTCCCCAAAGCTGGCACTGCCCAGGGTGAGGGACAGACCCAGGGAGTGCTCCAGTTTTGAGCAGGTCACAGCAGCGCTTTTAATTAATGTGGTAGAGAAGATGATCACAAGATACAAAGGGAACAAAAAGACTTATTTCCGTACAAAGTGGACACCAGAATATTAGGTATGTTGTAGCCCAGCTGAAAACTGCCCTTTAAAGCCAATGGCCCTGCAAATACCACTTTTTATATTGTATAAGAGAAAGAAACTACAGTTCCCTTGATTACATGCACACATAGGTACGTGTGAGTTAACTGGGTATCCATGGCCTCAGAATCCGTGTCACACACACAGACACATACACACGCTCACACACTCAGGGCACAGCTCCTGTGTGGTTTGCTCCCTGTCCTGCCTACCTCTTCACAAACAAGCAGAGTTCAGTTTCAAGCTGCCCAGTGTGCAAAGATAAAGACTGGCATGGAAGAGCCCACGGGCAGCTCTCTGTACTTACTGGTATCAAAGGTCACTGAATGCTAAAAAATAAATACGTTCCAATGCCAGCAGGGCACTGGTGATCTAAGATAAAAGTTTCTCTACCACCAGAGAGATATTTTCTTGTTTGGTACCAACATGGACTGTATTTACTGGATTTTTCATGTGCTAGTGGAAATATATGGGCGTGAAACATGTTTTGCTTTATGCTGGCAGGTATCTGCTGCAGAGGCCAGCCTCCTTGCTCTAGTGTATGCTTTGCTGTTTTCATGGAAAGTGGCTTTTGTGTGCACCTGAGCTGCGACACAAAGAAATTCACTGGGTTCTGATACTTTTCATTCTTCTTATTTTTCAAAAGTGTTGGATTTTTCTACCTGAAAGTGCTTTTCTGTTTGAGTCTGTCTTCACTGGTGCTGGTGTAAACCCAGAATAACTGCACTGGAGCCACTGGGATGGTATGGGTGAAAGGGAGAGGAGACTCCAGCCCAGTGCACGACATTGTTAAACAAGTTTATAAGCACCATTGGTCAGTTCATATTAATCTTCTGTGATTAGCGCTGATGACAATGGGAAGCCTGGCTAGTCATTTCATACCGTGTAATGCAAGGTGACTATAGTTCAGCGGACAAAGAACAAGAGATGGGTTTTTTTCAGGAGCAGACAGAAGACTGGTTATGAATGTTTGGAGCGATTTAGTTTCATTGTTTTCGACATCGGCAGCGAGGGCTGAGTGGTGCTTGCTTGCAGATGGCCACAAGCAGTACCAGTTCAGGGCTTATGCATGGGAACACAGACCCTTCGCTTCTCCTTCCTCCTTTTAATACTTGCATTGTGGTTTTTTCCTGCTGCTTCTCTGGAGGCACAAAATCTCTGGCAATGTTCTCACACTGTCTTAGCCTAAGGACAATGTATGCAAAAAGCAACATGACTGAGAAAAAAATGAGATTCCTGGTGCTGTTCTGTTGCCCCTGGGCCGAGTGTCATTTACAGCAGCTTTTAGCCTGCTCTAACCAACGGTGGTGACAGGGGGGTGCAGGGACAGGGAACTACAGGTATCATTGACTTGGAACACCAAAGACACCTTGGTGGCCCCCTGGCATCACCCACATGGTGTTCACAGGGTGAGGAGCCCAGCAGAACTCTGGGCTGAGTCAGAGCAAAACATTTGCAACTTTTGCTTAACTTCTGGTGACAAATTCCATGTTGTAAGTTGTGATGGTGGCTCCACTCCTTGGTGTAGTGTTTGCAGACTGTGTGACGTGTTACCAGGTAATAAGGTAATAGTCTACTTATCCGAAATGTGCACTAAAGATTGAGCTTGGTGCAGAGAGCAAAACAATATATATCATCAACAATAGTTGCTGAAAAGTAGCTTGTCGATAAAAAAGCGGCATTTAGGACATTGCATTTTTCAGTTGCTTTACGAACACTGGAGAAGGATACAGAGCAATCAAATTTGTACTCATAATTGCACAAATAGAGAAACAGACAAATCTTCCTTCCAAGTGCTCAGGCAAACAAGGGCCAGAGGAAAATTCTGGAGTGAAGGACTAGAAGTATGTGGTTGTGAAACAGATGAACACCACTGCCCTTTTCATCCAGTGTAACAGATACTCTGCACTTGCTCTCCCAGAGACAGAAGGCAAGGGATGGCTCCCGAAGAAAATCATTGCACCTTCTTGCATATCAAGTGGCTCATCAGTACTTGCTGAATGAGATGAGAGCTCGATACACAGGATGAAGGGGACTGGAGTGGAACAGCCAGACACCTCTGCAAGCTCTTCCCATTCTCCTGGAATCGTTAACAGCACATCAAAAAAGGCTCAGGATTTGCTTTAAGAATTGAAAACTTGCCCAGAGGCTGAGAAACAACATGACGTGCCTTTGGCCGCAGGAGTCCATGTCAGAAACTGGTTAGAGTACAAGCATTTCTGCATCCCACTCCTCTGCTTAGATGAGCAGCCCACGCCTCTGTAAATCATACAGGAGGCACTCACGCTACTCAGGCTTTACGTGCACGCAGTAAATCACAGAGGCTGCAGTGAGGGCAGACCCGTCTGCCTGCTGGGGGCATTGAGGCAGCGCTGACTCTGGTGGTGGTGACTGAGTTGCCACCACGCTCTTGCTTTATTTTCAAGTAGGGCATGGAGCCTTCTGGTGCAGAAAAGGGTTGTTTCTTCCTTGTCTGTTTTTAAGCGTGCATTCTAGCTATCATTCAATCTGTTATGAAACACTTAGGATAAGATCAGTGAGCTGTGGCAAGACAACACTGACAATTTCTGGATACTGCAGATCTTCTTGGCACTTATCTCTTTGATTACAGTCCTGAATATGCAATAGAAACTACATTTTCCCACTCCTTTATAGTTACTGCAGTTTCCTTGGTGAGTGTTCCCAGCCCCTGAAACTCCCATCTCCTTCATTACCAAAGTTATTCTGAAGTGCTGCTGACTGGTCTGTTCTTTACCCTCTCTGTCCCAGTCTCTTTGCAGGCCCACAGTAGCTGATTGTATCAAGAAACAGCTTATCGTTGCTATATAGGACAAACTTTTTGATTCCCTTGGTTCTCTACAGGGCAGTCAGGTGAGACTTTACTTGTGGTGGCTTCGGTAGGGGATAAGACCCCATTTCTGACAGTAATTCTGTTTGTGTGAATCACATCAATCTATTTCTTGAGTGAAGCATCTCACAAGAAATTGATCCCACTAAGTGTCTTCCACTTGCATTGGAACTGAGAATATTGGGTTTTTAGTCCGTAACCACAAATGCTTTGAGACTTGCCTAATTGAGACGCCGTGTCTCCCTTTCTGCAGGGATTTCAGCAACAGAAATCAACAGAGGCAATCTTGACTTAGAGTGGCCTTATTGTTTTCTCCCCACTTCGGAAATTACTTTGTCCAAAAGGGCTGCGATTTGTTGGCTCTCAGAGAGTGAAACCGTGAGCAGTGTGAGCGGTCTCGGCGACAGAGCCCGGAACATGCTTGTTTTGTTACTGTGATTGCTTGGCTGGATTTTTATTAGTCGCAATGGCTTTCCTGGCTCTGCATAGAGCAGAGTGTGACAGTACAGCACAAGAATGTTTCCGGGGCACTGGAGAGCCACTTTTAGGGCCATCTTAAAATTATACTAAAGATAAGTAGTTAATCTATTCCTTTTATTTTTCTGGTAAAAAAGCAAGAATGGGATAAAATATTAAAATAGAAGTATTTTTTTAAATGGACTGATATCCTGGTAAAAATGCATGTGTGTATGTTATCGTTGCTGCTTTTCCTGCTTTAAACAAGTGGCTATATTTTGTTCTTAATTAAGAATTAAAGGGTTTGTAAGCACGTGTGCAGTGCAGACCCCAAGTGATTCGGAGATGAGAGTAAACCGTGGGTTTTTTTCAGCTAGTTGGGTTGAAATGACTTGCCACTTGAATAGCGTTTGCAACAGCGTAAGGCATGGAAGCAATTTTTCTTTTGTAAGAAGATGAAAAAGAAATAAAAAAGGAGTCAAAGAGTAAGGAGGCTGAATGGGCCATTAGCACCAAACTCTAAAGATGCAGAAGTCAAATAGGATAGAAAGGCCCCATAAATTTTTACAACTCCTTGGAGAAAAACACAGTGATTATTAAAACATGAAACCTTGCTTTTCTAAAATGCTTAAAAGATTAATATAGAAATGTCATACTGTGGCTGCTGGAGGGATTATCCTTAATGGGAATGTTCGAAGTTATTTTAATGTAAAGCAAACATAGCCACCGAAGAAAGATCAAAAGTGGAACAAATTCAAGGCTCTTAGTTTCAGGAAAATGAAGTTTGTCAAAAAACTATTTCTACTCTGTTAATTAGAATGAGCAAATTCTCCATAAATACTGTATATATATATATGACATAGAAAGTGATGACCTCATCTAATTAGTCATTACCTAATCCAATCAGTAGCACAAGAGCAGGGCTTAGGTCTCTCTTATGAAAAAATTTTGTTCCCTTTTTGGCTTGAGAAAAAGTCTATTTTTGCTGGTGCACATTTTTGTGAGGTCACGTGCGTGTGCCACCAGCTCTGCCGCTAATCCACAGCCACGGGCAGGGAGGGCGGCTCACACGGCGCGGTGGCAAACGCTCCCACAGCTTGTGCTCTTTTCCGTGCAAGAGCACATTCTCTGCCTTTTTGTTTTCTTTTCAATCTAACATTGTTGCTTTTTGTTTGATTGGTTTTTTTAATGTAAACTGACCACGGAGCAACATACTGCTTTGGTGTCTATGTAAGCCTTTGAAGTCTAAATCCAAACTTCAGTGTTGCTAATTTAGAGCAAGAAATGAAGTATTTTCTTTGCTGTTCACTTCAGTTTGCTGGCTGTCCTTGTCTGGCCGCTGCTGCAGTCAAACACCTGATTCCCTCCATCCCCCGTTAGCACCGCGAGACTATCAATTCCCCGACTTGTTTTTTCCGCCAACGTGAGGCACAAAACCACACGACAGCAGGCAGCATTCCTCACACATTGCTGTCCTTGTTCCCCCATGGAAGGGCTGGACGTGCGGAACACAGGTTCCTTTAACATTTCTTTCTAAAAAGATCCATCATGCCAGTACTCAGCCTGGTCTGCTGGTTTGGCTAAAAAACCGTCCCAGAAATTAAGAAAGTGCTACATCATTCTACCCCATGCAAAAATTCACTCATTCTAATGTTTAGTGTCATATATGAGAGCAAGCTATTACTGGATGGGAATATTTTTCTTGAAAATAATTGCAAATATTTGTAGGGAAGTTGTGTTCAAATCTGTTGTCTCTCTCCCTTGTCTTATCCTGAACAGAGATATAAACTTCACTGAAATAGTTGTCGGTTTTTACCTGCTTGAAGCCCTGCAAGTAGTCAGCCCGCAGTTTTCAGCTCAGACAAGATACCATCTCCATGTAGTTACTGCTCACCAGAAATTTCACTTCAAGCTGAAATCCATTTTTAAGAGCTCTGTGAGCAAAAGCCAGTCCTGACGACAAGGGACTGCGGTGCCTGAGATGTGCCAGTGGAAGGAAGGTCTTAGTTATAATACAAAGATTTAGTTAATTGTCAGGATTATTACGACTTAATATTTCTTCCTTGACTCCGTAAAAAACTATTCATTGACCAAGCTGCAAGCAGTGTTTGTTGGAAGAAGCTAAAATGTATCCCAGAATATAGACAGTAGACATGGTGAAATGGGGCTCAGTATTTACAGAATCAAATACTTCATTTATAATGGAAAACAAATTCACATTAGATTGTGCTCCAGAACTGTACCTAGCAACTCTTCTTAGCATTATTTTTACTTTCTGCCAAATCTTTTTAAAATACAAGAGACTGTGAGTTGGTCTGTAGCAGCTTCTCTCCATATAGTTCTGGGAAACGCACTGTTAGGATAAAATGGGAGTCCTATAATGTTCTGATGCACACGCACTCTAAAATGCCAAATGCATTACTGTTTTCCTCACCAGTCTGGAGTCACTATGATGAAACCAATGCCATCCATTTTTTTGTTATGAGCCATGGGCTACGTAGCAAATCATACAAATGAAGTGGCTGTGGCGAAACAGTCAAGCTGTATGTTAAGCAAGTGTGCACCATTCCTAAAACAGACAGAGGGCTGTAATTCTTGCTTCCCCAATGTTCCTTTAATTTGCAGCAGTATAGAATAACACAAGAAAAATAATCTGCATGCTCTGTTCCTTCATTAAAATATGATTATTTGATTATGATATCAAATGCAGGGTAAGAGCCATTGCACAGAAGCTCAGAATTTGCAGCCTTGTCCAGCAGAGCTTGTGCTCCTCCTCACACATCAGTGTTCAACCCAGAATTCGCAGTTGCAGTAGCAAGTTGAACAGAGAACTTGATTTACAGGGTTGTGCGATCATACCTGTAAACATCCTCCTTCCTCTCTTGAATTCAGTGCTCATCGCTCATTAATTCCCTGCCCTCTCCCATCGCCACACGGTATTTCCAAAAGAGCTCATTTTCATAACTGACTTGCCAGCTGCTCACTAGGTTAACAGAGCTGAAACCAGAAATTCTCCAGTAACAAGGTGCCACATGCAGAGTGACAAGGCAAGTGCCCCCAGCTGCTGCACTGAGGAGCTTCAGGCCTGACAGAGTGAGCGTGTAGGGGACAGGACGGGGCAGTTTCTGTGTTCAGAAAGAGTCATTATAATGTTGAAATCAGTTCTAGCAGTGAAGCTCTACAAGTGGCGTCCACAGAGCCTGAATTTCACCCTTCTTACCGATTAATCCTTGTTCAGCCTGTTGATGCTGCCAGAAAGACCCGCTACCATCTGTGCTTGGCTTTTGGTTTTGGTTTTGGATTTTTATGTGAACATAAACTTGGTGGTTTTCATGTCATTTCACATAAGGACCCAAAAACTAGAAAAGTACCTTAAGATGGAAGTTGTTTAAAGCCGTTAAGCTTTTGCAGCACTTTCCATACAGGGGGGTACAGTTTCTAGTGTGGAAAAATAAGGGACTGACTCTTCCCTGCAGGTAAGTGGCTTGTGTTTCCATTTACACCTGCAAGCAGAGAGGGATCACGGAGTTATTGATGCAGACCAGTGATGGCTTATAGCCAAAGCAAGGGTATGAAAGTAACAACAGAGTAAAGAACCGGGCCCCAGAATTCACGGGTTCGTTTATACTTGTGCTTATGCCAGTTTTGCACTTGGAAAAAATTACTTCTTCACAAAATAGTTTCATTCTGCAAGTAGAAGCAAGTAAGTGGCAGTGTGTCGGTGGGAGAGGGAGAGGGATGCAGCAGGTTTCCTTGGAACACCATTCTGGTTTTGATATGACAGCAGCAACTAAATGGGAGTCACTTGGACAGTACTCCGTCAATCCATCAAATAGATATTGGCTACGGACCAAACTGGATCTGAAGGGATATTTTAAAAAATTGTAATTAGGTGCAATTTTCACAGCGACCATATACACCCCAAATACCACCTGCTGGAACTGAACCACATGGAACAGCCATCACTGCTTTAGAAGCATGCACAGCTGTGCTTGACACGCAAAAACTAGCACAGGGGTGTACTTTAAGTATGGGAAGAGTATTTATTCCACCAGCAGGTTCCTGCAGGATTCAGGCGTAGCACACAGTGTCTGCTGATGAGAGCATTCACGAGCAAGTGCACGCAGAGAGAATGAAATGCATCTTATGAACATCCCTTTTTGGTAAAGGTGTAACACAGTGTGTTTGGATGCAAACCCAGGCACAGTTCAGTGTAGGATCTTCTTTAGTCTTTTATCAAGAGTGTCTTGCAAATTGCTGTTTTCTCACATATGACTAGTTTTCAGTTTTACATGGGGCGACTGTAAGACTGGTTTCTGAAAGCATGGAGGTGAATCAGTGACCTCGCAGTATGCTGAAACTGACAAGAACCCTGTCGAGAATAGGAACACAATTAACCAGAAAAAATGAGATATAAATAGAGGAAGCTGCATGTAGATATATGATGAGTGAGTTAGCAAGCTGTAGAACAGGGACTTGGGAAAAGCTATCAAAAGGCAGAGAATGCTTCCTTTTCTTGCTCACACCTTTTCACCAAGAAACAGAGGGGCATGGGAAGGAGATAGGTTAGCACAGGGGAGAACTGAGCTGGGCTGGAAAATGATGGCAGGAGCTTCCAGGCTGCTCCCAGGCCCTGGTGCTGAGTGCCATGTGCAGCAGCAGCACAGCAGCAGCACAGCAGCACAGCAGCAGCAGCACAGCAGCAGCACAGCAGCAGCACAGCAGCAGCACAGCAGCACAGCAGCAGCGCAGCAGCAGCAGCAGCGCAGCAGCAGCACAGCAGCAGCAGCACAGCAGCACAGCAGCAGCACAGCAGCAGCACAGCAGCAGCAGCAGCAGCACAGCAGCACAGCAGCAGCACAGCAACACAGCAGCAGCACAGCAGCAGCAGCACAGCAGCAGCACAGGAGTACAGCAGACTCCTGACATCTTGTGGCTTCCCTGCAGAGTACAGCACTCCCTCCCCTCAAAGCCTCAGGCACGGGTGTCAGCCGGAGCTGACCTTGGCATTAACCACAGGTTACTCATTACACCCAGCTCTTACTCTGGGCTGGATTTGCAGTGGGAGCACAGAGGACAGTCAGAGCTGGAGCTGGAACTTTCAAACACCATGGCTGGAACTGGTGAGAACTCAGGCTGGAGTTTTAGAGGTGCTGAGTGATGAGGAAGGTGGAGGAAATGAGCTGCTTCACTTATTTTTCGCAAGTGTATCTTGCACATTATGTGCCACAGATTGGCAAAATATGGTGCTAAGGAAAAGACACGCAGCCAGTAGTGACCATTCATTCTCCAGCAGCCCTGCCTGGAGGAGAAACTTCCACACCCCTCCAATCCCTCCTTCAGGAAATGTGATTCAAAGAGGGAAGGAAAGGAGATGGAAAAGAGGGCGATCTGATCTGATCTGATCTGATCTGATCTGGAGCAGCTCCCCAAGGGGAAAGCTGTGGCCAGCATTAGGGTTAGAGAAAGATTATCACCATTTACCGAGATACTTAGCGGGAAATAATGGAGAATGTCATATGGTCAGTTTGTAACAATTCATCCATGTTCCCATTCTCGTCCTTTTTTTTCACAATCTGAAAATTACCCTCTGAGGAGACCTTGCTGCATGGATGGCAGGAGGAGACAGAGCAGAGTGGCTACAAAACCCTTTGGGGAGCTGAAACTTCATTTTGCTTCATGTCTGTGGAAATCCCAGCAGATCTGCATCGTAGGCACGTAGGCATACTGCTCTGGTTACCGCTGCGCCCTTCTGCTCTGCCGTTTGGATACACATCTTCAGCAAGGGCTGTGTGGGAAATTCAAGACATTACAAAAATCCAGCGGCCAGTTTCAGTTTGACAAAGTATGGAATGGATGAAGTGGCACTAACACCTGAGAGGTTTCTCCCAATCCTCACTATTTTTCAGTGCACTTAAAGCTTGTAATTTAAGAAACATGCGAAAGAGTGAACTTTCACACACTTCATGCAATGTCTTTGGATTTGTCATGGTCTTAGCTGAAAACAGAAATGGATCTAATGGACAGATACTGCCCCGACTTTGCGTTGCCAAAATGACGGTGGTGGTTCCTGCAGCAGTGACTGCAGTACAGACATACCATTTCCAGTTCAGCTCTATCAGTCCCTTTGTTAAAGTCTGCTGCACGTAGACAATTGACTACTTGTGCCTTGTGGCTACTCCCTCAAGACAAGTTGTAAATGGAAAGTGATACCAAGTGTTATACAAGGGGGAAACAAGGCACAAAATGGAAGGCATTAAAAACCTTAAAAATCCCCTTTCAAATGTGTAATTATGTGTAAATGTGTGTGTATACACACGCCCACATGCAGAACCACACATATGTGCAAACATGCTTCATTTAACAAAAGAAAAAATATTTTTGAAAATCTATATGCAATATTTTGTTGCTGCAAACCAAAGTCAGCTGTTTATCTCGAATGCTAAAGAGGGTGAAGGCAGCTGCAAGTTGAGCTGCTCTGCACTGGCCAGCTGGAAGCTTAGAGCCAGCAAACAGGGAGCAGGAGGTGAATTATCCCCACTGTGGTCACTGTGCAGGGTAGCTTTGACATTACAAGTGTTATGATTCACATAGGAACTGCTGGGCTAATACTGTTACATGTTTTTTTAAGACCGGATGGTGACTGGAAGCTCAGCATCAGGTAACCTCCAGCACTGTGCACTGACTCAGGGCCACCTCTACAGAAACAGATGCATCACTTTTTCCATGCTTCCCATTTGTTTCTCTCAGTTGTCTTTGAATCGCTATAGCTGTCAGGATGCTGTAAGTGGTATTCAATTGCAAACACCACGAGTATGGCACCATCGGTTAGAAACTGGAAACATGAAGCAGGTCAGGTCCAACTCTTTACAGCTCTGGTGTCTTTAGAGGGTGCCCTACACTGATGTATGTACGGGAGAGAGGAATCCTACCTCGCTCGGCAGCTGCACGTGGAGAACTGGCACAATGGCACGTATAGGGGTCTCGTTTGAATGAGTAACAAGAAGAAAGAGAAGGGAAAGGGGAATGTGATTTATGTCCGTTTCATTATTTTCAGTGACAAAATGCTGGATTTAAGCTGGCTACAGCTGGATTTCTCAAGTGAACCCAGGCCCCGGTGTGCATGCAGCTCCCTGATCGCCATGCGCAATACCTGCAAGTGTGGACCCTCACATATCAGTGCACTTTAGTAGGAACATGCAACCTATTTGTCACCACTCTGAGTTGGCTGTAGTGATTTCTATATTTGTCCATTTTCTGCACTCAGATTTTATGATTTCCAAACCACAGTGTAAGAGCTAAACAGCTCTTAACCAGCCATGTGGAAAAGCAGTGTTGAATATACATGCATGCAGCATGTCTGGAAGCATTGCCATATTTTTCTCTGAAGAATCTGTTTAGGTTACATAAAAGAAACAGGCAGGAACCCGCGGGTTTTCATTTGGTGGTTCTCCCTCTGTTCTGCTTGGCTTCTCAGCTTTCAATAGATCCCAAGGTCAGGCTGTTATTTGTTGCTAGGCCAAAGTGGCAACCTCCCACCCTAACAATGCCACTATCTTCATATCATCTGAGCTATAGGGGCCACATTGTGATGCTTTGGCCGTGTTGCTAGGGAGGTTGCTAGGTTAGATTGATGTCACTATGTGGGTTATAAATTGCCTTTACCCTGCTGGCCCTGACTTGGCCCCATAACACAATGATCTAGTAGATGGCATCGAAGTGTTCAAATGATACATTGGAGAAACATCTTCAGACCCTGAACTTGGCAGCAAACGCATGTTGTAGCTGTTCAGCAGAGGAACCCACTTGAAATCTAAAGAAGAAAATAAACAATTGCATAAAATGAATCAGTTCTTCTCCAGAAATTTACAAAACTGATGAAAAATACCTTGTTTCTGCCCCGTGTACATGCACTGAGCACGAAGCTTTCCCTAACACGGACTGTGTGCCCTCTGCGTGCCCCGCTGTTGAGAAAAGGAAGGAAGTTTTATAAAGACGAAAGTGAGAGCTGAGAAAATGAGGTAGGTGAACTGAGAATTTTCCAGCTCTGAGTACGGCCTGTCACAGTCTCAACTGTACTAAAACATACCACCAACGCCTTTATTATCACATCTGTTTATTCTAGCACGAACGTGCCATGCCACATAGTCACATTATTTGCATGTTTCTGGTTTGTGATCTCAAGGGACATTTTAATCTTGCCTGTTGCAAAACGTAATAATAGCTGAAGAATAATTTTAATTGATTTTTCAATATATTAATTTATCAAAATTTAGAAATTCTGTGTTCTACACAATATAGATGTGTGTGCATGCGTGCATTTAATTTCTTTCAAAAAGGAATAAATAAAAATAGATAAACATGCATGCCCTTCAGAGCTGCTCTAGTTTAATAAGTAAATACATAATTAGACAGGCTTTTCTTTATGCATGATGTCTTGATATGCAGGGCTTTAGCTGCACACCTCTCATTAACACTAATGAAATCTGTGTGGCTAAATCCCCATGCATTGTGTTGGACGTACACCTTAGTATATTTATAATTAGTTTTTAAAGGCTGCTTTCATTTCAAGGCAGAGCAGAACACAGCTCCTAAAGTGCCAGGTGAATCCATAGGGTGTATACATATTTATAAATGTTTTTAAAATGCACATGATATTTTGCCCACAGAGCATAACATCTCTGCTTGCTGGAAAGCATGTATTAAAGAAGGTTAAAAAAATCCAGAGGAATTGTTTTTGAAAAAATAGTTAATACACATGGGCTACAGCTGCCTTTTAAAGATTAATTTCTTGGCCATTTACAATGTGGTTTTTATTATCGAAAGCCAATGGACCATATTACAGAAAATCTTGCTTTGTAAATTCCTTTTTTCACTTCTTGGGTCTGATTCTGTTACAGAGAATTCAGTGCTTTTCTTTCCAGACTTACACGATCATTTGCTCCAAACTGGGCCTGGATTGTCACAGGGTCACTCCTTGCCCTCCTTAGCGGTCACTGGAGTAAACCGAGTTCCTTGTGTGCCTCCTGGTACAGAGAAAGGAAGGCAAAAGACAGAGATCTGAGTCTTTGTTTAAAATGTTGCTTTCAGGGCTGCAAACACGAGCATAACTTTGCAAAGGTAGGTAATGCACATGGGTGTACATATTTGCATGCTTTAAATATGTGGAAGAGTTTACAGAGCTGGAATCATACTTTAAAGAATGTGGTCTTATTGAAGCTGCACTAGTTCTGACTGGATTAGTTATAATTTCTTTCAGTTGTTTGTTTCCTGTAGCATTTGAAAATGAATTAAGACTGTCTTGACAACACTTACGCATGTTTTCTATCTCATTTTTCCTTCTCTTGGCCTTCTCCCTTTTTTTTTTCCTCAAGACACAGAGAGTTTAGCTTAGTGCCATGTACTCCTTGAGTTGCAGTGGGCAAAATATACAAGCACACCTGTATGCCTAACACAGCAAATCCTGGCCTGTCTCTGTTTCAGTATATGAGCACCAACATTTCCAATACACAGAGGACTTGGGAAGCCCATACCTGGACTCTCCAAACTTCCCCAGATCAAATCCAGACCTTTTCAAGCTCCTTTTAAACCTACAAAAATCAAGGGTGGAAGTGAAGAGGGAGGCTGAAGCTTATGACTGTTCAATCCTGCCAAGTAGTAGCCCAGGGAAGACAGAAGAACCTGCAGTCTCAGGGCTGCATTAAGGATGATAAATGGCCGTTACTCCTTAGGAGAGGATGGAGAATCTGCCGGGTGGATCCCAGGCAGGGGCGTGAGTCCCTTCCTGCAGCACAGGCTTGTCCTCTGCGACCTTGGGCACATCATTTAACCTCTCTCCATATCACTGTTCTGTTTCTGAAATGAAAATAAACGACAGTAATGCACCAGAAAAGCTAAATGGGCTGGTGATTATGAGGGGCTCAGATGAGGATGAAGGTGAGATGAATATTTTAGACAGATAAAAATAATCCTTCCTCAGCTCCTATGAAACCTTTGTAGATTAAACTCAGCTCCTTGGTCCGAGAAACAGGATGTTTCCCTCAATAAACAGGATGGCTCGCATTTTAATTATTGCAATAGAAGTCGATGAGGTTTTTTTCAGGGGACTTTTGTTCTCATTCTGGTGGCAGCACTCAGTGACATTCTCCTATTTGCAACACTGGAGTGCAGGGCACTCCAAGGTGACTTATTTCAGTAGAGGATTCACTCACTGACTGGAGCCATTGCTTTAGGTCTTTGTCTGACAATACAGCGTCTGCATTAACATTGAAGTTTTCATTTCTTGGAAAGTGTTAAAATCTAATACGTAAATGTTGATTTTTTCTAATGTGCTCCTGGGGCTTTTTCATCTATGCCAGAATTAAGTGCAAAGGGAATTTTTACAGTCGACTTGTAAATTCCTGACAAGAGGAGTTTATAATAGAAGTGTTGACATAACCTTAACTACGGTGACAAGTGAAGCTGGTTTCTTAGGAAAGCAGCAAATAATTTTCTTGCAGGAAGGCAGAAGCTGGGCATAGAAGGTGAGGCAGCTCGATTTTTTTGCCGGAGAATCCCCGGAGGCTATTGTGTGAGACAGCACGTGAAATGAAGCTGAAACAAATCGCATAGCAGGCAGAAGAAACACTCTGGAATTTGCTCATTTTCATGAAGGAGAAGGTGCAGTTATCCTCATACAGTTTTTTTTACAAGCTGCGTTTCTCCCCTCAGAGGTATCACGAGGGTCTGACAGCAAGTCGGTGCTCGCTTTTGGCCTTACGGCTGGCTCTTACTTCATTCTTTGTCCCTGAAAACCTAAAGCAGTCAGGAATGAACTGTGGTGCCTCAACTCCGTGCCTTCAACAGGAGCAGGAGCCAGCCCTTTGTTTGCAATCTATCTGTCTCTTACAAGCAAAACTTTTTTAAAAGTCACAAAATCAGATTTATTTCCTTGAGTGACCTGCAAGAATTCAAAACCTGAGCTCTTAAACACCCAGCAATAGATGGACAAGGCTTTGTGCAGCGAGGCTGAGCCACAGTCTGAGCTGCTGGCCCCATAGACATCGCTGTCACTTAAACGAGAACCCAACCTATTGACAGAAAGAGGTGATTTTAACTGAAATCTGAAGCCAAGGGAGCGTATGTAGAGCTGATTTCCAGTGCCTTTATTTGCCCAATGTCAGCTGTGGTTTGTTTCGTACCTGTCTCTTCTTTTCCTATGGGTGAGGGGAAGGGAAGTTTCTCAGCTCTTCTTGCGGGCATAGAATCGTCAAGGTGGAACAGAGATGGTACGTGCATCCCCACATCTTTGGGATCAACTTCTAAATGGCTGCCCATTTCCCAAAATGTTTAACAAAGTCTTTCATACATTGTTGTCGCAATGTTTGCGGTTGGCTCCTTGGCAAGCAGCAGGAAGGTTTATTGTGAACTGGCGCACTTCATCCCAGCTGCCCAGGACACATTCCCCTGGTGCTTGTTGAGGATTGTCCTGTGCTGGGTTCCCGAGATGAGCCTGGGGCTGGCAGCCGCGGTGCAGGTTAGCAGCACGCTGAGCTGCTGCGGAGCTGGAAGTGCTCACGAGGTTGCTGCGCTGCAGGCTCGAGTGCCTTTGTGCTCCGTGCACCCTTACGCTTTTCACAGCGTTAATGGAGATGGCATTTGGCTGTGTGTTCTCATCTCAATGCACTTCAAAATGGAGCAATACTTCCTCGCTTAGATTCAAGGCTACGGGAGGCATCTTGGTGAAATTTATACACATTTAGCCCCAGGTCCCTGCCTCTCACAAAGGAATATGGCATGTAGAGTAGATTTATACCAAAAATGAAATGACATAAGGAGCAGAGGCTACTGGAGATAAGTAGGTATTAGGACTGTGTTTTCCGTCTTGTGTTCCTGGATGAGGGTAGTGACACAAAGCATTGTCACCAACAAATTGGCAACATCCAGCACCGCTGTGTTTTGATCGATGCTTATGGGACTATTGGGACCGGTTTCTCCAAATAGTCTTTTAGATTTTGAAAGGGGCTGCCTCTGTAAACAGCTGCTGTGTTTTGAAACAGTTATCTCAGGATACGGAGCTGATATCTGGTGGTGTTACTCAGAAGTAATGTCCTTTTTCTGTTTCCTTTTAAGCTTCTTGATTTACCTTTCTCTAAAACTGTCCTCTGCACCGCACTGTGTGGAGGAAGGCAGAGGCTCAGGTGGCAGCCCTGGGTTTGCCAGGGGGTGCTACAGGTTTGCAAGAACAGATTCAGATTCAAAAATCATTCACCGAGGAAAATGTAGATACATTTGAGTCTAACTCAGAGCAGGATGGGCAACCACAGATCCTCTTCCAGATCTTTGCTACAAGGCATAGGGACTTCTTATGCTAAAAGCTTTCATGTTCTGTCCAGACATTCACTTTCATGAAAAAGGTGGGAAATTAATATATTGGAAAGAGCTTTTCTTGAAACTGGCCATCCAGTTCAAACATTACTGGGACAAGGAACAGGCAGACAGCATGACTGCATGATCCTCATTTTCTTTGGAAACCAAATACTGAAGGGTTATTGCAGGTTTGATTAAAATAAGGAGGGGAACTCTGCAGTCTCGTGGCTGTGAGTGTGTCATGTGCTGGCATGTTATACCTGCTGATGGCAGGGAGGAGGGAGTGTGAAACGTTCTTGGCATTCCCCGGCAATCCTGTGTTAAATTACTCCCATGAGACTTTTCACAAACTTCAGTTTAGGCTCCGCTTTATGGTAAGGCCAGCACAGCCTGGGTCCCCCTCTTCAGGCTGTTCTCTCTTCCCACACGTCAGAGCTGTCTCCGGTTCTTCTCTCCACCTCTGCACATGTTCACTCCTTCTGTGACCCCAAAAACCAAGGAAGGAAGTGACGGGAACACTGACCTGGAGAACGGAGCAGTGACAGGGCCTGGGAAGGCATGCAGGTGAATGGGAATGTGAAGAGATGGAAGTAAGAGGGAGATGGGAAGCGGGAAGGAGGGCGAAGGAACGCTAAAGATCCCTTTTTTGATTCTTTGTATAAAATGAAGACAGTGCAACTACATGGATAGGAATGAGAGCAGAGACTTTTCCAGACTGGTGACAAATGATAGAGCCATAAGGCTGGCAGAGACCTGGAGAGATTGTCTAGTCTGGCTGTCATAATTTGTTTTTAATCTAAAGGATGCCCTGGATTTTTTTTAAAAACTGTCTCATTACACAGTGCGAGCACAATAGTTTGAATCTAAAAGCAACCAAAAATTGTGTTTTAGACTTTAAATTGAAGAAAGGCCTGTGTTGAGCAAAAGTTTTCACAAAGATTAAAGCCAGATCTACTGATACTTTAAAACAGGCATGTGTCCCTTTGTTTGGATTAGTTTTATCCTGACATCAGTTATTTTCATAGATGCTTATAAACATTTTCTTCGCTAGTTAGTGCAGCCTTGTTGGAATGCGGGGGAATCGGGGTGTGAACTGGAGGCGCCACCGGCAGCGCCGCTCTCAGGCTGCAGGATCCGCGCTGGAGCGCGTTACTGCGAGACCTCCCAGCAATGCCGCCAGCTCCAGCCTGATGCCAAACATTACTTCTCTTATTGAATCACCCAAAATAGCATGATACTAGCAGCATTTTTTTCTCTGTTTATTTGCAAGGTCATACAAAGTTTCTCCATCTGACCAAACCTGCAGTGCAACTAACAACAGCAATTCTCGCTCTGCGCTTAGAAGCATACTGTTATTGGGAGGAACAGTCAGAAAGAAGCCCTGTAAGTGAGGGATATAATTACAGAAGAAAATATCAATCAAAGATCACACCTTTTCCTAATTAGCTCCTTTGTGCCCGAGCAGAGGATTGCATTCATCTACCTCTCTTTGGCTCAGCCTGTTGAAATGTGCAGAGGAACACGCCGCCACAGCTGCTCCGCAGGCAGCAGAACGCTAATACAGTTCTGTAATGAGGATGCTATGTGATCATCTTCTTCACATTAACCGATTCATATCCTGTACGTCCAGGAAGCACTGAGCATTTCATTAGAGCTGATGAAGGTACGCTGACCGCTCCAACACAATGTATTCACAAATGCACGCGTTACGCTGGTTTCACTTAAGGGAATTGAGGAAGGTAAAGGGGTAAATAGACAAGATCTGTTGCACATAGGCAGTTTGTGCCATCCTAGATTCTGGTGAAATATCTGTCTTTAAAGCAAGAAATAACTACAGCTTTCTTTCGAATAGAAAATGACTGGCTTCTTCTGTGGAAACAAAGTTTTACAAATATCAGTTTGTCAAATAAGTAGTTAATCAAGTTACCAAGTAGTTGTTCAGGATTCTAATCTACACTAAAGTCCCACCAAAACTTTAATTTGGTAGTCAGAGGATTACCAAGAGAAGACTTAAAAAAAAGTGTCAGATACTTTCTGAGTTACAGAGCATAAAAATAAACCTGAGTTGCTACTTCATTTTTACCCCGAGCTTCCCTCTGTTTTCATAGCCGAAAGAGCCGTACTTCTTCCAAAATGTAATTCCTCAGTACGGTCAATTTATGATGCAAAGGGACAGGGTTCTCTATAGCTGTTTATATTACAAATGAGACAAGGTACTCCATCTCTGGAAACAAATAGAAAAAAGTCTGTGTGCTTTCAGCTTTGCAGGATTGAGTCTTATTGACAAGTAGGATACTGCAGTATCTGGAATAACTCCAGTGATTTAAGTCTGTTACAGCAAAAGGGGAGGACAAGTTTTAAGTGGCAGCTGAAGTTCCTGTAATTCAGAAAATGACATTTTATCAAGGACTAACAGAAGCTGAGAGAAGTTACTGAAATAATGTCACACATGAATGTATACGCTCTATTTGCACATTTGCCCTGTGTTCCCCCGTAAGAGCAGTGGAAGGCACATCTTCATTGTGGAAACCACTTATTAATTTACCTGGGCTGATCCCCGTGTAAAGTTCAAGATCCAAAGCCACGAAGAAGGTAGCGGGTTGTGAATGGTCTCCCATTTCTATGCTGTACATGGCAGTTTGGGGGAGTTTTCCTCTCCACAAACCAGCTGCCAGGGGCAAGAGCAGGCCGGACCGAGAAATGCTGAGTTCGTGGGAAGCCGAGGGATCCTTGTATCCCACGGGCCAAAATTCTGAACTCCATCAAGTTAGACAGAAAGATCAGTTTCTGACTGTATTTTTATAATTACTATTTTCTTCTCCTTCAAATGTACATTTGATCCCCCCCACCCTCCCTTCTAATTGTATGTTACAAAAAGAGGAAAGCAATGTTTTGTCGATACAGATGAGCAACCAATTCCTTCTTACAATCTCCAATTCAGGATGAAGTAGACTGAGTGCTTCTTAAATCCATTGCCCTGTGAGAAAAGATTTACACATAGATTCATGGATATAATTTGTCTGGAAAAAAATACTAAAACCCTAAACACATCAAACATGTATGTAAGCAAAGCCGCCCTTTGTGTGCTCCCAGGGGGTTTATCCCCCGCAACACGTGCACACACGCACACTCACACACCCCCCGCTGCAAGAGATCCATTTTATAGATTCAAGGACAGCTCTCGCCAAGAGAAGAAGAGACGTTGCCAAGATACCAGATGCGGTTCCATTCAAGACCACTCATAGGAGCAATTCAAGATGAAATCAAATTAGATGTGTTGGTTATACATAGTGCAGCCTGCTTGGGATACTAAATGACAGAGTTTGCCAATAATTAAGTGAAATCTCAGAGATGATGAGTCCCCAGAGCTCTCTAGGTTATGTCGGTCTAATTCTAAGTGTCATCATTATAGCAGCAGAGCAAAATACTCTGTATAGGCCACAGAGCTGGAATTTTTACTGTGGATACTGGCTTTTCCTAGCCAGTGCTACAGGGCAGTACTGAGCTTCATTATGTGTCTTCTGCTATTACACTTGCTTAACCTTTCCCTGTTATAAAGCTCCTGAAACCTGACTCCCACTTAATAATTGATGGTTAGCACTTACTATCCATAGCAGCATTCATATTCAAAGCACTTTACAAAGAGCTCATTAATTTCTCTGACCCTCCTCCCCCTTGAGGTGTCCAGCACAATTACTCAAAGTTTTCCAAAAGGGAAACTGAGGCAGAAAGGTTGTGACTTAGCCTGGGGATAGAGGACAGTGTTACAGCTGACTCAATGCTCAGGTGCTTCTTTGTGAGATGGATCCACTTAACACCGCTCGTCTCTTCGCCTAACTCTGTCCTTACAGTCGGGGTGAGCAGATCTGCTTGGGGAGCACAGTGGGACCCACTTTGTACAAGGATTCAGAGCATGAAACAGGCCAGGATCAGACCCAGTGTTTCCAAAACATGCTCCCAAGGAGACCATCCTCCACAGCCCCCTCACAGCAGGACTGAGCCCTGATGGAATCAAGTTACCAGGAGTTTTAGTGGTTTAGTGGTGCCCATTTCATTGTTACTCCTTGCTCTGACCCCAGAAAACTGAACACCACAGCCGTGTCCAGATGGGTAATGACTGTTTCCAGCTTTGCAAGCATTCATTTCGGATCGCTTGGAGTTGAAAATGTTGCAATGAATTTGTGATTCCTAGAGATCACCGGCTGAATATAAACTGCCCTGAAAAACAGGAACCGATTTAAGGAGAAATAACCTAAATATTAAAAATAAAGAAGTTAGGTGGATATAGAAAAAAAGTCAGTCTGAAGCTAAGGTTCCCAGGAAGGGCTTGCTCAAGATTTAACATTTGATATGTATAACACAAAGAGAGGGAAAAGTCTCGAGGACTGTGGCATTGACGTTGCAATAACCACTAGCAGCACACGGGAGGGCAAACCCCGCTGTTAGTCCTGGGCTGTGCTATGAAGGGTGGCAGGGGTGCACCCAGTCCTGATCCCCCAGTGCTGCGGTGCTTCTGCTGGCCCTGGTTGCAGACACCTCTTCGATGTCCCCGCCGAGTGACACCCGCAGCCCTGGCCACCGTCCCGCTGCCACCGCGCTGGTGGCGAGAAGCTCTGCAGAGCTCAGCTCGCCGTCGGCTCCGCCGCGCTCCTCACGGATGGACACCGCAAAGGCAGCTGGTTTGTTCACAGTGGAAACACCATCTCCGAGATGACTAGGAGGAAGTTATAAAACTTATAGAAGGTTCTGATAAGGATCTTGGATAGATAATGTTCATATTTCTAAAAGATTCAAACCTAAGAGGCTTTTAATTAAGGACAGGGGCACTCAGAGTTATCTTACCAAAGAGGTAATAAAATTATTGGCTAAATCGCTAACAAAGGCAACTGAAGCAAGGAGCTTAAATGATTTCCAGAGACTGTTCTCCAAGTGAAGGTTATAGTGAGAGAGCCAGCAGTGCAATTAAACCAAATGAGGTCAAGCATGTTGGGCCTTAAGGCCTCTGCCTGCTCCTCAGATTTCTTTTGTTCTTATAATTCAATTATAAAGACCCCCCCTCAAGAACCATTTAACTGTCTCATAAAGCAGTTTGTAAACTTTTTTATTTTTCTGTAAATTGTCCCCTAAAAGTGGTTTTCAGCATCTCAAGGCAGTGTGGAGCACATACAGTGCTTCTGGTTCCCAGTTGTGTGTTCCATGCACACGGGTGTTCACGCAGGCCAGAGCTCTCCCACAGCATCCTCAGCCCATGCAAACCATCCTTGGGTAGAGGTGGCAGGGACAGCTGTCACCGCTTTGTGTCTCGCTCTCCTTGCTGCTTCCCCTTGCCCCTCAAGTTTTCTTTATCCCATTTCTATGTGAGGCAGAATGAGGGAAACCTGTGTGTGGCTAATTTCCTGCCCAGTGGGTCACGTATCCCAACCCTCAGCATCATAAATGAGCAGGAATGTCTGCTGGCCAGCAGATGCCTGTGTAGATCCATTCACATATAATTAAACACTTTTAAAGTATAAGGATTTCCCTAGCCCCTTTTTTTTGGTAGAAATATGTTTGTAAAACTGAGTTACATGGAAGTTAGGTAGCTTCCAAATGCAAAGCTTTTGGTTATTTTATCAAACTGTGTTTATCTCAATACAAAAGTTTCTCCCTTCCCTTTCAAGTCTCTCCCCTGTTTGGGGGTGGGGGACAGTGAGCAAATGACTGTCGTGGTTTTGAATTGCTGGCCCGGGTTAAACCGCAGCAGAAACCATTCCTGATTCACAATGGTATTTAAGTACCTATTGGAAGAGGATAGAAATCCAGAAGGGATTAAAAAAATTTCTAAGCAGTTTAAGCACAACACGCCTGTTCAGATCATGGCTTTAGGGGCTTAAATGACTCAAGAGTCTTGGATTCCTGTCTACATCATGAGGGGCCTTGATACCTTTGTAAATCAGGCCCGGGGTGGCTGTCTTCAAATGAGTCGGAAGTGAGAGTCTAGACCTCATACCTAGAAATGTTCCCTTTTGAAAGTGAAGACCCACAAGTGGCAGCGTCCTTTCTGTCCCGTGAAGTTCCAAGTGACACATCTCTGTTCGGAGATGAATCAAATGCTAGAAGCCACTGCTGTAGCAGGAAGAGAAATTTCTCTTCTTCCTGTCTATTTATTTCTGTTTAATTACAGCCAAGCCAATGTGGCTGAGCCATTGGAAGTAGGACTGGCAGTTTTTCTCAGGAAGCAAAGAGAAAGCGAACGTCTCCGAGGTGCTGCAGAGACTGTGTCTGCTCCCTCCATGTGTGTCCCCAGGGCTGGGCAGCTCAGCGCTCCGATCTCTCAGCCTCTGCTCGGTGGGTCCTCGCGGATTTGCAGCCTCTGTTCCCCCAAGGGTACAAGAGCGGGTTTAACGGGGTGACTCCTCATCTCCTGGAGACAGGAATCGTTACCCTGTTAGCAGCAATACTGCAATGGCTGCGGGTGTTTGAGATGAACCGAGAACTCACTCTGCGACTGATCCCATTTACAAGGTTAACATCTTGTTTCTCAGTTCGTTCAAATCTTGTGCCTCCTTCCCCAAAGGAAAGAAATGTCAATACATGAAAGAGGAAGATAAGTTAATGCAACATTCAGGTTGCAGAGCTAGAGATTTTGGAAGTGCTGAGGTAAGGTGCCTGTGTCAGTGCTAACTCAGCCGCATTGCACACGGACAGCAGCAGGCTCGTTTCACTGCTCACATGCATAGATTAATGCAATTACCTTTATTAAATGTATCCCAAAGTATTGTGTGTTGCTAATCTGCTGAATTCTAGATGCGGTTGATGGTTGTACAGCGGTGGTATCTATAAGCAGACCTGTAGCACAATGCCCAGGAATGCTGTTCTCTCCAGTCATGGGACCTATAGATTTGCTTGTATGCGTCTAAACTAGTTCCAACCCAGTGGCACTTGCTGGATGGCAAAGGAGATTTTAGCTGAGAAAGTGCTTTTATTACTGTAAAAAATTAATGCAAAATGTCAAATATTTCACACCCAAGCCGATACTGGCAAAAAGCCCGAAATATCATGGTTTCGCTTGGGGTGTGAATATATTTGATCATCTGTAATTCAAAAGCTTTTATTTCAAAGGAAAGAGACAGTGTGTTGCAATAGACTTTGTAGTGATAAATATCAACTGTGCCACTTCTCTCCCAAAAGGGGTTTCCCACAGCTCTATAGTAATATACAGTTCAAAAGGCCATACTGAGATTTATAGAGCTATATATTCGAAAAATGGCATACAAGCCGCTTTGCTCAGCTAAAGTGTGTTTGAGTTGCTTCCTTCACAGTTCTGCACAACTGAAAAAGCAGCCACAGGTCCAGGGTGCCGGCAGGCCCAGGTGATTAGTGAACATGGGGCAGCCGGGTCATTCAGATTTGTACAAGCAGTTGATCCAGCATCTCCTCGGCTGGGTGACTAGATATTCTGGAAGCTTTCAAAAGTATTTGGCCAGGAGATCTGGTCAGGTCAGAGTGTATGGACAGAAATTCATTTAAATCAAGAGCCAGACAAGCTGATGACAGCGGTAAATTTGCCCCTCTCCATGTATTTATTGTTATTACTATTATAAACTGTTCTTACATTATCCAAAGAGCATCTCTGTTTCTTCTTTCTATTCTATTTCTGTTTATTCTATTCTATTCTATTCTATTCTATTCTATTCTATTCTATTCTATTCTATTCTATTCTATTCTATTCTATTCTATTCTATTCTATTCTATTCTAACTTAATTTAAAGCCTCTTTCAAGTTCCAAACCTACTTTTGTAGCAATAGCTTTTGCTTGTGAATGTCCATTGAATGCCTCAAAGTGCTTTCTATGAAGACAGTGGGAAAATTTCCAGTGATTTTATTAGGGACACTGTTGGGCCTTTAATGAAGGGAATTTGTACTGAAAGATTAATTCTATAACAACCTTAACAAGTGTGTTTGGTTTTGAAATGTCTGGATGAGGCTCCATCTGAGCCATGTCCTGGAGTCATTGCCCAGTTTATACTCAACCAGAGACCAATGGAAGCTTTGACCGAGTAAGAACTGAGCAAGGACTGCTGCAGTCGGCCTTACCTTGCATTGTTCTAACCTGAGATACCTGCTTTCTATTTGAAAATGAAAACTTCTCATTTTCTTGCAAATTAAAAAAAAAAAAAAATTCACAACTTTCAAAGCATATGGATATTATAAAAATATTTCATTAAAATCCATTAGTGAGCTGAAAGTTATTCTTACTCCTGCACAGTTTAAATCTTTGGTAGGGGACTTTTCTCCTGTCAGAAACCACTGTTTATGATGTTGCTTTTTACAGGGTTCTGCAGAAATTTAGAAAATTACAAAGAAAAACAACTTCATAGACTTGCCTGCATTCTCAGCTTCATATGAAGAATATACATTGATCCATTAGTGTGCTGCATATCTTCTGTTGTTCAAAGATTTACCCTTACAGATAAATGCAGTATCGGTCTGCATCATTTACAGACTTCCCATCCAGGTGCAGGAGTTTGGGAGCCATGTGGAAGTGTTAGATTTGTTAAATGAATTGGAATTACTAGCAGTAAGTTTCAGTAGCCAATGTGTGAATTCAAGAACCTGTAAACAAAAGCATGCATCTAGATTTTCAGTCTGTAGATTTTCAGACCTTGGAACAACATGCAGAAGAGCGACAGAAGTTTTGTAATTGAAGAACTTCCCAAGAATGTCATACTTAAAAGACAAGACATAAAACAGGACTGCAGAACATCTGACCCATGAGCTTATGTAGCCCGCCAAGAACTGTCTTTGACCCATCTTAATGCTCTAGTAAACAGATTCTCTGGACTGCCTGCTTACGCTTTACAATAGCACACGGCTGGAATGACGCTGCGCCTGCTCAGGGTTGGGACACATGGAGATTTGCTAATTCTCAGCCATTTAATTAACTTTAAAATCAAGAACGGTTTTTCCTCTTGTTTACTTGTGGCAATGCTTTGGTTCTCCAGGAGATAAATGCACAGGAATGTAGCAGGAAAGTAGCTGGATGGCATGGAGAGTTGTCTGTCTGCAAAAAGTACATATGGAAATAGAAGGTAATTGCTCAGTTTAGTGCTTGTGAGACTTGATCCAGATTGCTGTGTCTACAGTAGTTCTGGACTCTGCAGTTTGAAAAGAGCAAAACTGGGGAGAGAGATGGGAGGAGAGAAAGAGAGGGAGAGGTGAAGTGATAAGAGATTTAGGAAACATGACCTGGGAGGAAAGGTTGAAAGAACTGTCTTCATTAAATGTAGAAAAGTAGTGAAGGAAGCTACAGGTCTCCAAACATGTAAATGGTGGGTTTTGTTTTATATTTTAAAAGGGCAATCAGTCACTCGTTAGGTTCACTAACACAGAAT